>NC_082640.1:76016770-76641770 GCF_028023285.1 Balaenoptera ricei
TATGCTTTTCCTTCCAAGCACTAACCATAGTTTGGAGAGTTATATTCATTTGTGTAATTGTTTCACTTATGTTGGTCTTCTATCCCTAGAAAGGTTTCATGAAGGTGGGGAATCTTGTTCACCAACGTGTGCTTGTGACCACAGCGCTCAAGCACTTACAGATTAATAAGCACTTGTTGAATGAGTAAATGAACGAATGAGTGTCTTAAAGGTTTCATTGGAGGATCCTTCCTTCACCTCTCCCAGCCGTCTACCTTTAATCACTAGTTTGGAAGCAAGATCAAGAAGGAAATTGGAAGTCTGGTCCTTCCTTGGTCTGGAGCATCTCTCTGATCAGTAGGGATTGTGGGTTTCTGGGCAACAAAAGAAAAGTCCTAGAAGGACACAGCTAGCAACATCCTCCAGTCAAAATTTTGGATTGTGGGTTCAACATTCTGTTTTCTGTTTGTAGCTTTGGCTTTGGGGATAGGAACAACGTGTCTCTGCTGTATCTCCTCCTCAGTGCAATTACATTTTGCAATCTTGAGAACGTCTCAGTTTTGAAGGAGAGGGGCATGAGCTCCAGAATCGCATTGAAGTCATATCCAGAGTTCTTGCAGGAAAAGGAAACGTGCAGTAGGTGAGTGGAATTGTGTGAGGGTGAACAATGAAGGCTGAAAATGTATACGAAAACATCTGTTAGTTTTTGAAAAAACAGTGTTCTTCAGGGTACTAACTGACTTCATTTTAAGCACGGGATTTTAATTTGGTGAGGCTCCACCTTTTGCTACTGCTGCTGCTTTTTATTTTAAACTATGACTAGAGAACTTTTATATCCAGGGTCAAAATCCAATTTCAAACCTCCATATGTTTCTCTGAATATTGGATAAGATGGTGTATCATGTTTGTATGAACTTCCTATGGGAATGTGACTGTTCTGTTGTAGTTAATGATCCTTGCAATTCTGTTCAGAATCATCTTTTTTTTTTTTTTGCCTAATGGTTGCTTCATGGACTGATATTGTCTTCCAGCTTATAGTTGAGAATTCTTGGTTCATTCCATTTTTGCAAAAGAGCTGTTTGGCTTATTTGCTTGACCATTTTTTGCTTATTAAAATCATCTTGAACCCATGGCGATATTCTTACGGTATCTCTAAAAGAGGCCCTTCTAAAATTTGAAGTAAATCTTTCATTGCATATATACTGTGTGATAATGACAATCTACTTTGCATTACTTAGTAGAAATAGGCTAGAATATATGTCATCAACATAAGATATAGTACTTTTTTATTACCAACCCTTGGTTCATTTCTCTAAATGGGGGGAAAGAAGCAAATGTGTGGGTGAAGGAAATGGAGGGGGAGAGTGCAGAGGAGACAGATGTAAGTTACTAGAGAAAAAGAGGGATGGATTAGGGCAATTCCACAATTTTGGGAAAGGAAACTTTAAATCCTGAGGTTTGAAACAGGAATCTCCACCCATTTGTTCACTAAATAATTATTGGTTATGTAAGAGATAGGCACTATGCTGGTAAATTTAGAAGTGGAAAAAAAAAATGACCAAGGTCCCTGTCTTCATGAAGCTTGCAGTCTAATAAGAGAAACAGGCATTAAACAAATACTAATGCAAATAAATATACACTTGCAAATTATGATTTAAAAACCCAAGAGATTCAATAAGATTGTATAAGGAAACCTGATTTAGATGTGAGGAGAGACCAGGGAAAGTTTTTCTATTAAGGAACTTTCAAGCAGAGACCTAAAAGATGACTCAGAGCTGGATAACTACAGGGGAGAAAGAACATGTCAGGTGAAAGAAACATGCAGTGAGTGTGGTGCCTTTAAGAAATTGAAGGAAGGTCAGTGTGGCTAGTGCAGCGGACAAGGGGAGAGGTGAGAGGTCTTTGTTGGCCGTATCAGGTAAGGGGCTTGGAGTTTCTTCTTAACATAATGAAGAGTTAACATACCCAAGAGTTTAAAGTTAGGAGTGGCATGATCGGACTTGGTTTTAAAGATCACTCTGGCTAAAGTGTGAGGAATGGATAAAGGAGGACGAGAGATGATGGGAACATTTAAAAAATAATAACTGTGTACCTACTGAAAGGCCCCTTGCCTAAACCTTCCATATCTGCCTGTCACTGATGTCTAAAACTTACTTCCCTTGGTTTGAGATATTAAAGACCCCCTAATGTGTTATGGGATGGGGGTGACAAACCATTATCATGTGCTCTAATAGGAAGAAATAGGTCTTCTTTCAAGATGCTGATGGGAGAGCATATGGGTACAACCACTTGAAAAAGCTCTCTTGTGGCTTTAGCTCTGTTAGCTCAATCAGTAATGAGTTCTTAAAAAAAAAAAAAAGAATCTGAAGCAAATATGGCAAAATAATAACATTTGTTAAACATGCATTGTGGTATATGGGGAACCATTATATTATTTTATGTAAGTTGGAGGTATGGAAGTAAGTATGAAAATATTTTCTAATTAAAAAAATAAAACCTTTTTTTTTAGGAGAAAGGGAATAGAGTCAGGGAAGGAGAGGGAAAAAGAAAAGGAGGGGACCACTTCATGGGCAGTTTTACCTAATGTCTCCCTGCTTTTAAAAGCTAAATTCTGGTTTTACCAAGCATTGGCCTTCTGTGTTGGGAATGTAAGTTCATTTTAGGGAAGTTTAGGTGTTTAAAATACTGTGTATCTCCCTCCTCTAATGGAGATGATCTGGCGATGGAAAGAAAATGAAGAAAACTTTAAATAAAGTACAATCCCAGCATCGAGAACGCTGCCAGGAACTACTCCAGGGGCCAGTGTGAGTTACACAACACAGCTGCCCTGTCCACAGTGGATGATCAATGGC
Organism: Balaenoptera ricei; assembly: GCF_028023285.1. NCBI lineage: Eukaryota > Metazoa > Chordata > Mammalia > Artiodactyla > Balaenopteridae > Balaenoptera > Balaenoptera ricei. The sequence continues at coordinate 76,019,602 of NC_082640.1, forward strand.
TTCTGGGGGGGGGCAGTGCAATGAATTAGACTGAAATACTTGAGGGACCTCAACTGTATCTGTCATGTTGTATTTCCTTAAGAAAAAAACATCTGAAGCAAATATGGCAAAATGATAATGTGCCAAAGTAAATGGTAAGTTACATTTGTGATTCTTCAATGATTTTCTATCCTCATTTCCATTAAACATTTCATACTAAAAATAACCTTTGGTAATTCTTAGAAGGAAATGTAATAAGGAATGCTCATTTTATAGGAATGCAGCTATAAGGAGGTGCAAATAGGAATGTCTGCAGGGGCCATGGAAGGCCCCTACTTTTAAAATTTTGGTTTTAATATTAAGTTTTTGAGTCTCTTTTTATTTCTTATGTGTGTTGCCTTCAACCTGGGTGAAGTATAATATATTATTGTTGGGAGGTGGTAATATAGGTGAGCTAGAAGGTACAGTTGACCCAGTTGCCTATAAAAAATCAGCAACTTACTTCCATGTTTCCCTTTCCCTAGATTGGAGAAAGGGAGTCTGAGTCCCTTTGTCTTTCACTGTTAATCTCCTTTAGTTGCTTTTAGCTTCAGAAATTATTCTCATCTATCTCTTGAGCACAGAACAGGTTGCAAATATGATTAAAGTACCCTTAAAAAACTAAGTATTGTTTCAGATTAGCATATTTTCATAATCCTCATACCAAAGAGACTTTAAATCCTTGATAGGACAACTTTACGTTTACGCCATGTGGTCTTGAAGATTAGCAGATGACATGCGAGGTTTACTCAGACTGCCCAAACTTGATGTTTACCTTAACATTAGTGGCACAAGAAATAGAAATGCCGAACACGGAAGCTTCCAGAAGAGCTTCGAAAGAGCTTCTCCGACAGCAGCTAGTTAACTCAGTCTCTCATTTTTGGTTCTTCTGTAAAAGTCCAAGTCTGAGCTTTATAAATAATGATACGCAGCTGCCTGAAGCTCACATCTCTTGTGGTCAGGGGAGATTTTGGCATTAAAGCAAACATCATCAATTTTTTTAAAGATGGAAATGAGTCACAGATGAGAACTGTAAGGGCTCATGTGTACTAAGCGTCAGTCTTTCTGAAACTAGGGATATTTTAAATGAAAATCAGTTCAAAAAGAAAGTTCTCCTGGGGGCAGGAAGGCTTGACTATCTGGAAACATGCTCCCCTTTCCTGACCTTCGCCCCCGATACCCTATTGCTATGAAGACAGGTCAACCTCACCAGTGACATGATGAGCAGTGACTTGTTAAAGGGAATCCAAGGTTCTCAGATAACAAGTGCATTTATCTGTTTAAACTGAAACCCACATTTACTTCTGTTGGGATTCAGGACATGGTATTCCAAAATATGGCAGCTTTACATACTGAATATTTTAAGCTGAAGGAGTTTGAGAAAACAGCAGAAGTGGAATGGTCATTCTGACCTTTTCTTTGCCCTTTTCCTCTGAAACAAGTCGTAAACCCTCATGTGAGAGGTGCCCTCTCTGTACCCAGAGGAAAGGAGCGTCCTTATCTCTGGAGACAAAGAGAAGCTGAGAAGAATCTGAACAAACAGGCCTTGCTGAGTTTCCCCCAGTTTACTGAAGTTCCCTCATACTCTGTGTCCCATTGTATCTCTCCATGACTGCCTACTTTTCATTAAACCCAGCAAAAACTACTAGGTCTATCTGTTCCTTTGGATCTTCATTTCCTTATGAAGTCTCCAGCGTCACATAAAACTTATATTAAATAAATGCATATGCTTTTCTTCTGTTAATCTGTCTCTGTCAGTTTAATTTTCAGACCCAGCCAGGCACCCTAAGGATTGAGGAAAACTTTTTCCTGCCCTACACTTCTCTTTTACTATGAGAAACTTTAGAATTTTTTTTTGGCCGTACCACATGGCTTGTGGGACCTTAGTTCCCTGACCAGGGGTCGAACCCGGGTCCCCGGCAGTGAAAGCGCCGGGTCCTAACCACAGGACTGCCAGGGAAGTCCCTAGAATTTTAAAAACTTTGATTCATGGTAAATTGAACACTTACAATAAAGTATCTCCCTCCCCTTTTCCTTTCCTCAGCACTATTTAAATGAGAGTTCTCAGAAAAAATAAATAACCATAATTTTTCTTAAATTTTCATTTGACAGTTTGACAGAATCCCTATTTGACAATTTTACTTTTGTTTTTTTAAAGAAACCATAATGCCTGTATTTTATATTGTATATAGTTGCAAAAAGTAACCTTGGTGTTTCTTTTGTTGTTAGAATTATTAATTATTCGTGGGTTAAGAACTTATTGCTAACCCTTGACATATTGAGTCACTTTCCCTGTGTTGTTTCAAACATGTCAATATACTAAGCTAACTGGTTTTCTATCTAAATACAATTTTGTGGTAGATAATTTTCTAACAGGAATAAAGTACTCATTTAAAAAGAAAGATCTAATCGCCCAATTCAGCACACCACCATCCCCACCCCACCGCAGTTGGGCGATTGGGATTGACATGTATACACTGATGTGTATAAAATTGATGACTGATTAAAAAAATATAAAAAATAAAAAAATAAAAAAACGATCTAGATGTGTGTAACAAGTCCTCAGAAGCAGGCAAGACTGTATTTTGATGCCATTAATTACTTTTGATTATCAGACTGCTGTATTCATGCTAATTGCCAAATCCCATGGGATCTCACTAAGATGAAATACAGCCAAGAATAGACAATAAAATGCCAAGTCAGCGGAGGTGGTGGTTTTAACATCTTGAAGATTACATTTAAAGGTGCGTTATAGTCATGATGCTGAGCTGGTAGAGGCAAAAACCATTCATTACTGAATAACTGATCTGCCAGGGGGCATGTAGCCTGCATGATGGAGAAAGTGAACGTGGTTTTTTTTTTCCCCCCTTGAGGTCCCTTCCAACCCCAGGACATCCCAGATTCCACTTCTAGATCTCTTTGGGAAAATTAAGCTGAAGACTGAGTAATTAAGATTGAAAAATTTACTTTCTTTCAATTCACCTACATGATGGAGGCAAAACCATTTGTCTTCTCTCGACCCCCAGGCTTCTCAGCCTGGCCTGATGAAAAAAGACATTATGAGAGAAGAGGACACAGAGAAAGAGAGAGAGAGTTTCAAACAGAAGGCAGAGAGAGAGAGAGAGAGAAATTGTGAGAAAGAAAGTAAGAGACAGCTTGAGAGGGGTGATGAGCAAGAGAGAGAAATTTGAGAATGGCAATGACCATTTTCCAGGTAGAAACATTCTATGTTTGAGAACCATCCAAATCTCAACCTATGCTATTAAATAGGTGCCAAAACAGGCAAAGGTCTTTTTTTTTTTTTTATTGTATTTATTTATTTATTTATGGCTGTGTTGGGTCTTTGTTTCTGTGCGAGGGCTTTCTCTAGTTGCGGCAAGTGGGGGCCACTCCTCATCGCGGTGCGTGGGCCTCTCACTGTCCCGGCCTCTCTTGTTGCGGAGCGCAGGCTCCGCAATTGTGGCTCACGGGCCTAGTCGCTCTGCGGCATGTGGAATCTTCCCAGACCAGGGGTCGAACCCGTGTCCCCTGCATCGGCAGGCAGATTCTCAACCACTGCGCCACCAGGGAAGCCCGAGGCAAAGGTCTTTTAAGCCCCTGTTTGCTGTGAAAGATAACAGCAGAAGGTGAGCTGGGGAGTTTGCATGCGACAGGCCACATCTCCCTGCTGGGCTGGAGCGAAACTTGGCTGAAATTTGTGATCAGTAAATGAACAGAATAAATTCCTTGAAATCACCTGTAAAGGCACCACACAGAAATCCTGGAGATGCCTCCTTTAGGACGCATCCATCATAAGAACCTTTCCAAAGTGGCATCATTTTAGAAAGCACATTAATGGAATTGGGCATGATTAAAAGGAAGTGGGTCTCTTGTTTGATTTTATTAAAATGAGTCTATCTCTTGAACTGGATCCATTTCCCATTTCTCACCCTCTTATCAGGGGATGCCATTGCAGTGGGAACCAAGTGCTCCCTTTCCAATTTAATGGGAAATCAAAAGTGCAGAGCTACCTGCACAGACAAAACCCAGCAACTCTGAAGGATGCCCTTTCAGTGGAAATGCATTATGGGGCAGGCCATGTGTTTTCCTGGAACTCACATTTTAACCCCAGCAAGGTTCCTATACTTTACCTTAGTAAGATCCCGGTTTATGTTATACCTTACACGGTGTCAGCGGTGGGCAAACAGTAATTGCCAGAGCTCAGGTTTCTCTAAGACCTCATATTCTCAAAGTGGATATTATAGGTGTAAAAACCAGTGAAGTTGATAATGAAACAGCAAGTATCCCTTTAGGATTTTGATGTCAGAGAAAGGAACTCATCGTCTCTGTTGCCAAGAAGCTGTCAAATATGCCTTAATTATGATTAATAACATACACATACCTGAGAAGATTTTTTTTCTCTCTCTCATGCTGACTTTCTTAAAAAGCCTCTTTGCTAAATATTATCTCAGGGGCTGATGCAGTTATAGCTTTAGGGACAAACTAGGATGGTGGTGTCTCTGTATGCGGTGGTATTTATAAGACGTTCATGCTTGGCTAAAGAAATCAGGTTCCAACATCTCTCCAGGTATATTTCTTTTCTTTGCAGGTGCCAGTTTTACAGTGCAAAAAGAGTGTTTTGAATAGACAGTTAAAATTTTTTCATAGGTGAACTGTCTGATTTTAAAGCATATCCATATTTTCTATCATTTGCTCTTGAAGAGGATGGCAGTCATTATGCTTCTGAAGTGAGCAGTTTTATTGTTCACAGAGGAGGGAAAATGGGGAGTTGTTATGATGTTAATGTAGGAGTTGAGAAAGAGGCACATACTAATCGCGAACTGTGGCTAAACGAGTGTAGTGGAGCATTATTGATGGTTGTCATATGGTAAACAACACTGGTCAATGAGAATTGCAAAACAGAAATAAAAATGGAAACCATTTATGGTAGAGCCCTATGTAATGATGTTTATTTAGCTTTCTGTTATTTAAACAAAAAATGAATTCAGATGTACATATGTTTACTCTTCCCCCTCCCTGGGTAAGCTGGGATGAAGTGAGAGAGTGGCATGGACATATATACACTACCAAACGTAAAATAGATAGCTAGTGGGAAGCAGCTGCATAGCACAGGGAGATCAGCTCGGTGCTGACCACCTAGACGGGTGGGATAGGGAGGGTGGGAGGGAGACTCAAGAGGGAGGAGATATGGGGATATATGTGTATGTATAGCTGATTCACTTTGTTATAAAGCAGAAACTAACACACCACTGTAAAGCAATTATACTCCAATAAAGATGTTAAAAAAAAAAAGTACATATGTTGAAAGAGCCTATTAGAAAGAGTTGTGTATGAATTTGGTACAGGTTTTGACTTTTTTTAGTCCACACATATCTTTTGCTTATCCTTGGTCACATTCCCAGAGTGTTTTACATTTGCAAAGTGCTTTCTTCTGATTTTACTAGTTATTCTTGTTGCCAGTACACACCTGACATCATTCTATTGTTTAGGCGAAGTTAACAGGCCTCAGAATTGAGCGAGTTGATGGCTCCCTCTCCGGCTTAATTAGACAGTTTAAGCTCTAATTGGCTGGTATTAAGTCAATCAGTCAGTGAGAGGGCTGCACACTGACTCACTGGGAATTGTGGGAGCAATTGATCTAGCTGTTGCCAGACGCTTCAGGAGCCACTGCTTACTCAGAGCGGAAGTACACGTTGCATAGAGCCCTGGTGGCGAGCGTCCGTCAGCGCCTGGTCACGTGCCGCGTGCATCTCACCCTTCTCCGTGTGCAGAGTTCGAGGAAAAGCAGATTGTCCTTGCCCCCGTGCTAGAGAGGGAAATGTGTTAGAATGAAATGTTTGCTCAGCCAGATGGAGACAGAGGTGACTGTCAACTATAGCAAAAGCTGCCCTGGAGAGGGAAGCAAAGGTAAATTGGAGTGCCTAGATGCCGTGGTGGGACTGCCGTGTGATCAAGCAGACTGGAATGTAGGCACCAGACCCCTCCATTTCTCCTCTTTTGGGTTGTGAGTTCCTTGAGGAAAGGACTGTGACTCATGCACAGTCATGGTACCTATTTCTGGGCCTTATGTGCAGAACTCACTGAATAATTATTTATTTATTTATTTTTTATTTATTTATTTTTTTAAATTAATTTATTTATTTATGGCTGTGTTGGGTCTTCGTTTCTGTGCGAGGGCTCTCTCTAGTTGCGGCTAGCGGGGGCCACTCTTCATCGCGGTGCGCGGGCCTCTCACTATCGCGGCCTCCCTTGTTGCGGAGCACAGGCTCCAGACGCGCAGGCTCAGTAGTTGTGGCTCACGGGCCTAGTTGCTCCGCGGCATGTGGGATCTTCCCAGATCAGGGCTCGAACCCGTGTCCCCTGCCTTGGCAGGCAGATTCTCAACCACTGCGCCACCAGGGAAGCCCTATTTTTAAAAATTTATTTATCTATTTTTGGCTGCGTTGGGTCTTCATTGCTGTGTGCGGGCTTTCTCTAGCTGCGGCGAGCGGGGGACTACTCTTCGTTGCGGTGCGTGGGCTTCTCATTGTGGTGGCTTCTCTTGTTGCGGAGCACGGCCTCTAGGCACACGGGCTGCAGTAGTTGTGGCTCGCAGGCTCTAGAGCGCAGGCTCAGTAGTTGTGGCGCACAGGCTTAGTTGCTCCGCGGCATGTGGAATCTTCCCGGACCGGGGCTCGAACCCGTGTCCCCTGCATTGGCAGGCGGATTCTTAACCACTGCGCCACCAGGGAAGTCCCACACTGAATAATTATTGAACGAACACATGAAAACACTCCAATAGTGGATAAACCACTGCTCAAAATATGTATTTATTCAATATTTTCAAGGCCAGTTTTACCGAGTCACAGAAAATAAGCTGTTTCCTTTTTAAAAATTATTTGTTTTCAATATGGAAACTCAATATATACTATTTAATGTTTAACATTTATCATCTGAATGGTCATGTACCTTATTCTGCCTTATTCTTTGGCCTTGGTTCTAAGCCATGTCCCCAAGTCAACCCTCCCCTGTGGAGAATATATGTAAGAGTGTGCTGCATCACTTGATATGCGGATGGACTCACAGGGCATCCACCTTGAAGGAATGGTGGATATTTGGTTGTATAAATTCATGCGGACGGACATGAAAAAGCCAGCCGTGACACAATGCTCGTAAATTTTGAAGATTGATAATGGCTTCATGCAACTTTACTATGCATTCTCTCCACTTCTATGCATGTTTTAAAAATTTCCTGTTACAAAGTTACATAAAAGAATCGGCCATATAACTTCTATTCTCACTTTGTTTTGATGCATAGACTTGTAGGGCTGCCAGATACTCTAAGGGCCATTTAGTCCCTGCCCTTTTACTTTGCTGAAGAGGAAACTGAGGATGTGATGGTACAGGACTTCCAAAGGTCATTTGTAACAGACGCAAGAAGCCAATTACCATAAGGGACTTATTTTTCATTGCTGTGGCTATTTCAAAGATGATACTTTGGGTGGGGTTTTTTTTATTTTTATTTTTTTTTGAATGTGTGAGTAATAGGTAGTTGGGAAAGCATTGCAGCCCCACGGTTGCACCACACAGACTGAGGCAGGTATCATGTTGATAAATAAATCCACAAGTTAACATTAGCCTAAATATCCAGACCATGGAGGAAATTTTTTTTTTTTAACATAGTCTTGAATTTTCTTCTAGTTCATTTTGGGATGTTAGGTTGATTTAGTTTATAACATCAGAAAGTCTCTACATGACCTGGCCCCCGCCCACCCCTCCAAGCTCTTTCCCTCATATTTTCCTCCTTGTTCACCACAGTGCAGCTTTCTTGGCTTTTCTGACCCTCCAATATGCCACGATTGTTCCCATCTCCAAGCCTTTGAACTTGCTATTTCCTCTACCTGGAGCTTTCTTTCTTCCATGTCTTCACAAGTCTGAGTCCTTCTCATTATTATTATTATTTTAAATATATTTTATTTTTTGGAGCGGTTTTAAGGTTCACAGCAGAACTGAGCAGAGGGTACAGAGATTTCCATATACCTCCTGCTCCACAAGCACAGCAGTTCCATTATCAACACCCCCACCAGAGTGGTACGTTTGCTACAACTGATGAACTTACACCGATACATCATTACCGCCCAAAGTTCATAGCTTCCATTAGGGTTCCTCTAGGTGGTGTACATTCTGTGGGTTTCAACAAATGTATAATGACATGTACTCACCATTATAATATACAGAGTAGTTTACTTACCTAAAAATCTCTCCGCCTGTTCATCCTTTCCTTTCCAGTAACTCCTGCTCATTATTATTTTATTTTATTATTTATTTATTTATTTATTTTTAAAGATTTTTTTTTTTTTGATGTGGACCATTTTTAAAGTCTTTATTGAACTTGTTACAATATTGCTTCTGTTTTATATGTTGGTTTTTTGGCCACGAGGCATGTGGGATCTTAGCTCCCCGACCAGGGATCGAACCTGCACTCCCTGCATTGGAAGGCGAAGTCTTAGCCACTGGACCGCCAGGGAAGTCCCTGCTCATTATTATTTTAAATCTCTGTTCATAGATTACTTTCTCAGGGAAGGCTTTCCTCAGCCGCCTTGCCAAAATAGCAACCTCTCTTCACCCTAGTATTTTTCTACTCCTTACTCTCTTTTGTTTTCTTTATAGCAGTTACTAACACCTGAAATTATCATATCACTTTGGCTAATGGCTTTTACCTACTTCTTTTACTTCTACTTCCATTGGAAGATCCCTAGGTAGAATATATTGTTCACTGCTCTATCCCCCAGCTCCCAGAATAGGGTCTGGCTTATGGTGGGTCCTCAGTAAATATTTGTGGAATATATAGATCTACTGAGTTTCTTTAATGTTGTCAGGGACTGTACTGGTGATCCAAACACGAGTCAGACACAAACCCTTTTCTAGAGGAGCTTACAACTTAGAAGGGAAGATAATCACATTTATCACATGATCTGATTAGTGCCATGATTAAGCGTCATGCTATAAGAATCAAATGAAGGACCATCTAGCTCAGACTGGGGGAATCAAAGAAGCTTTCCCAGAGAAAATAATACTTAGACTAAGACTTAAAGAATAAGGAGGACTCGACCTGGGGAATAGAGGATATCAGTGTGCTACCCACACCCCCTTAACATTCACCAGCAGGATGTTCCATGACCCCACTACTCCTGACTTGTCTGAGAGCAGGCTCAGCCAATGCAGGGAGCAGGCTGGAAGTGCTGGGGAGTTCAGTCCTGCCAGGAGCAGCCCGCAATCAACGACTACTTGCTTCCTTGCCCTTTGGGTAGGTGGGCAACCCCGATGCATTCTCCACCGTCAGAGATCCCCAGGAAGGTTGAGCCTTGGTTACTCACCATCTGCACTCGCTGTTGAATTCCCTCTCTTCTCTGTCCCACATCCTCGCTTCTCTACTTGCTGCCTGGGGTCACCTCCCAAATAAAGTTCTTTCACTCACATGCTTGTTTTAGGTTCTGATCCTGGGAGAATCCAACTTAGAATATTTGGCAAAGAAAAAAAAAGAGCAAGGGTATTCTGGACAAAGGCAGCAGCTTTTATGAAAGCCCAGACTTGGAAAAGGGCCTGACATATCTAGAGAATAATGAGAAATTCATTATGGATTAATTGTGAGGTAAGTGGCAGGGCGTAGCAGAAGATGAGGCTGGAAAAATATTGGACTGGCTCATTTGCCTCTTGGCATGGAGTTTTCTAAGAATAGTGGTAGCAGGTTTTCGCTAGTCGACCTATAGTTCTCCCTATGTGAACAGGAAAAAATACATATATATACACATTTATATATATATATATATATATATATATATATATACACACCAAATTATATGTATATATACATATACCCACACATATATATTTAACATATAAGTTTATACGTGCTGAAATCTACACTTTTGAAATAGAAGGACTTGGCTTATGCTGGGAATGACACCCATAATCTTGTTTTCCTTCAGACGCATCAAATTGTACTCATTAGACACAGAGCAGTAGTAACACAGGTGAATCTCACTTTTGTACGTGAAGGCAAAATGAGGACAAAAACTGGTCAATATGAAATCATTTGTAACTTGATCTTGAGTTTTCAAATGAAGATCTGAACAGTCTGTCAGGAGTAACATGGCTTGTGTCTGGGCCTTCCCCTGCTGCCTGGCAGATCTGATGGGAAGAAACTATCTGCGGCTTCCAAAGTGTTTTTGGTCCTCACGTCCCTGACCTCATGCATTTTTCTAAGGGGAATCTTCAGAGCAACCCATGCTGCATTTAACTTTGGGCTCTCTCTCGTGGGCTTGTGTCTAACCAGACACAGCCGATCTGAATATTTCCTGCATGCTAAGCAGACCATTGTCAGCTGCTTCCTCTAGGCTAGATTGTTATAAATGCTGTTTATGGTCCTGCTATGACAACTGTGAAGGACATGGCAAAGAATTTATCACAGGATTATTCATCCACCAGCAGAATACCTAATAAGATTCTAAATGACCCAAGATGATAATAAGATCTAGCTTGTAGCAATAAGGTATTAATAAACTGCTTTTTTCAATAAGGGAGAGTCCTGGCATCATTACCCTGACATATTTGTTTTGCTTATATTTTGCGAACAAAGTAAGGCTGCTGGATTGAATAGTAAATTTATAAGAAACCCCTGATGTATGAAAAATACAACCCACGTGAAGTAGAACCCATAGGTTAAAGTCAAGAGCATGGTGTTTGCCTATGACATCCGAGAGCCAGACTCCCAGGCCATCCATTCTAATTGTTCCGTGCCATTTGCCTTTGTATTTAAAAATTATATAAGAATAATATATTGCCCGCTGTTGACCACAAGGCCATAATTCAAATGAAGAAATTTAGTAAAATCATAAACCAGGAAAGTGCAGTGAGGATGAATAATGGATGAAACGGGTACACTGAATTCAAATGAAATCTGGGATTCTGCTGCATGTTCCTGTTTTGAAAATAAAACTATTTAGTATTAAGTTAATATAAAAAAATGGATCCTGTTTGTTGTCACTCAGCTGTTCCTAGGGAAGAAAGCGACAGAGATTCAAGAACCTGTCATTAGTGAATTTTTTGAATATTAGAAGCTGAACAAGTTGAAATGGAACTCCGCGCTGCCCTGGTTTTACTTTTCTGCCTTAGAGCTTCTCTCTCTGACAACACTGTGCAAGGCCCCAAAATGCAAAAAATAACTTTTACTCCACTTCCAGGAAAGTAGCCTTGTGCCTTAGAAGGTGTTCTCTAGTGGATTAAATTCATCAGATCAAACATCAGCATTGAACTCAGCAATGGTGGTGTTTTTTTTTTAATGAGCCATAATGTGTATACACTAAAATGCACAATTCCAAAGTGTGTACAATTTGAAGACTTTTGACAATTGAATTTCTGTGTAATTACCACTCAGAACAAGTTATGGAACATTTTCATCTCCCCTAGAAAGTTCTCTTGTGCTCTGTTTCACTCAGCATCCTCTGATTCTTAAACCCAGGCAACCATTGTTCTGGCTTCTGTCCCCTTGGATTAGATTTGCTTGTTGTTGAGCTTCATATAAATAGAAACATAAAGTATACTTTTTTGTGTCTCCCTTTATTTTACTCAACTTATGTTTTTGAGATTAACTTAGGTTGTTATGTATATCAGTTGCTCATTCCTTTTTATTGCTGTATGGATATATATATCACACTGTGTTTTTCCATTCTCTTGTTGAGAGACACTTCGTAGTTCCCAGTTTTGGGCCATTATAAATAAAACTGCTATGAACATTTATGTACACGTCTTTTTTGTTAACTGAAAATGGATCATGACCTAGATGCGAAAGCTAAAACTATAAAGCTTCTAGAAGAAAATAAATAAAATCTTCACAACCCTAGGGATAGGCAAAAATTTCCTAGATAAGATACCAAAAGCATGAATTATAAAATAAACAACCAATAAATTGGACTTTGTCAAAATTTAAAACTTCTGCTCTTTGGGTACAGATCTTTTTGAGGACCTACATTTTCATTTATCTTAAGTAAATACCTAGGAGTGGGCATACTAAGTCATAGGGTAGATGTAGGTTTTATTGTGTAAGAAACTGCCAAATGGTTCTCCCCATTGTTCCATTTTATAGTCCCCCCAAACAGTGTGGAATGGAGTTCCAGATGCTCCATCCCCTTGGCAACATTCAGCGTTGCACATTTCATTTTAGCCGTTCTGGTGGGTTTGAAATGGCAGCCAATTGTGGCTTTCACGATCAACAGTGTTTTTAAACTTAAAAATGACCAAATAGGCAGGTTGACAACTGGGTGGATTTGTGTTTAGCTTGGAATCACAATTTGCCACATTCGTTTTTGTGTGACGTGCACACATTAAACGTTTAAAGCAGGATACTTGACCATTGCCTTTTAGACTGCCAGGTCATCTTCAAATTGCCTTTGATCACATTCCTTCCATGTTTGTTTCCAACTCTAGCTGCTCTGCCCACTGATTAGTATTAATTCATGAAAATATTTAATATTTTTAGTTAAGCATTCCACCTGACTAGTCTAAAACACACAACTAGAATGACCTAGAGCCTAGGGGAAATTACTCAAGTCACAAAGAGTACTGTTTCACGTGTAGGGCAAGATATGCAGGGATTCTAACGCTGCTTTTCTGTTAAAGCGCAATAGATTTTGCAAAGCCTGCACTGAGGCATTGGGCTTAGAAGGAAGCTTAATGGAAACCACATGCTAGACCTTCTCAACAAATTCGAGTGTAGATCCTCACTAAAGTAAGAAATGATAAAATTGCTGCCCGCTACCTAGAGGTTATGGCATTTACTATAAGAGAATCTCTTGGCAAATAGGGGCTTTAACTCCTTTTTAACATGAATTTACACCCTTCACGTGGGGCATGCATACCTATGGGATGGGACCTATTGAGTTATAACCGAAATGTCTGCCTCCGTTTTAGTTTAGGGCTGTACGAAAATGGCATTCTATTCCATGATGAACACCCTTAGTGTTCTTTAGGATAGAACTTCACATTACTGATCTTCAAAGAGCTGCTTTTGCATGATATACTACAAAGGCCAGGCAGTCTCCAAGTGTCTGATGGTTATACTGCCACCTTCTGAGAAAAGTGGCCAAAAGCTGTTCCCTGAATATAAATTGCCCTCTCTATGTGGTGTGACCCTGCAGCCCTGGGCACAGCTGATGGCCTGGAAATTGCTGGCTGTCACAAAGGCACTTAGCTATAGGCTGAGCGTGATGAAAATGATGATGATAATGATGACAATAACAACAGACATTAATCGAACACTTATCACTATCAACGCTATGGTCTGTAGCTTAGTTTTTTTGTTAGGAAAATGACCCAGAAGATAGAAAGCGCTTTGGGTTGCCACGCTCTGCCACTAGGGGGTAGCATAATTGCTACTGTCGTGTGTCCTTTAAATGCGAATTCTGTTTACAGTTCTTTAATCTTTCCAGGTTTAATTTTTTTCCCATTTAGAAGGAATATAAGTGATCCTCTGGTTAATACAGTAATTTTATAATTTGGTCTGAACCTGGTGTCTCATAAATACTGCAAAAGAAGTGCAGTGAGATAATACATTTTTTCTCTTTTCAATCCATTCTCTTAAATCTTCACTAATTATTCTACTATTAATTCGTTTTGCTGGTTAAAAAAAGTGTCTACTCTCATTAATAACTTATTAGTATGCACTTTTTGTGCTTTGCACTTGCTTATAGCACTTAGCCTTCCATCCATTATATGAGAAGGGGTTATGTACGGTTACTTTGAGGGGCAGGGAAGTGCCTTTCATATGCTGGGGAACATGGCAGAAGATACGCACCCTACTTCAAGGATTTTAGGGTTTAGTTGTAACATGAAATGTATGCACATCAACTAGACTTATCAGACTTAAAACAGGAGTGTTTAAGAAATCTCCCAGCATGATGGAGAATTGATCAATCTCTTATAATTTGGTTAATTTCTTTCTTTATGTAGTTTGAGACCATGTTGTTTGGTTTATTCAATCTCATGATTGTTATATTTTTTTGAAGAATTAATTGGTCCTTTTATTTCTCATAAACTAATGACAATTTTAACTCCTAGTAAGTTTTTTCCCCTCTTGAATGCTCTCTGATCTTAGTATTTTTAAACTTTCTTTGGGTTAGTATTTGTATACTAACTTTCAACTTTGTATCACTGTGTTTCATGCATGTCTCTTTCAAACAGCATATAACTGAATTATTAAAAATTTAAGAATATCTCTCTTTAATTGGCCAATTTAATCCTTTTAAATTTCATTATTTAAATCATGATTTCTTTGGACTTTTCCCCATAATCTTGTTTATTATTTCAGTATACCTTCCTTTTTCCTGGCTTAGTTTTTTTCCTTTACTGGCTGCTCTTGGTTAGTCTGAATTTTCTTTATCCCTTTTCCCCTTTCCACTGGTTTGAAATTTATATATTCTATTTCTTATCTTTTAGTTTTATATATTCTATTTCTTATCTTTTTTATCTTATCTAAATTTTTTTTTTATATCTTTATTGGAGTATAATTGCTTTACAATGTTGTGTTAGTTTCTGCTGTATAACTCCTTTTCTTTTTGGTCTTTTTTTATTTTATTTTATTTTTTTAAACATCTTTAAATTTTTAACTTGTATACTTTAAGCCAAAATTTATCCCAAATTATACAAGGACCTTTGTACCCAAAGGTCCCTCTCATCATCCATGATATTTTTTTCCCCTCAGGATTTTAATTCTTCCTTGGTTAAAAACTTGTCTTCTTTACTCTTGGTTTTTCAGTAAGTTTTACTTAGATTTACCTTACATGTTTATCAATTTCTTCCCTCAGTATTGCTCCTTGCAATGTTATTCCTTCATTATGGGTTCAGTTTTCTTCCTACTACAATATATCCTTTAGTAGTTCTTTCAACGTGGGTGGTGAATAGTAAAGTCTCACAGTCTTCATTGGATTGAAAAATGTCTTTATTTTGTCATGCTACTTGAATGATCATTTTGCTGACTTTTTCTCCTCAGTGCTTTGAAGATACTATTCCTTTGTCTTCTGGTCTCTCTTTTTAAAATTTTTTGTTGAAATATAATATACATATAGAAAAGCACATATAGCATTATTATACAGCCCAATGAGCCCATGTAATCAAAACCTAGAAATCAAAATCAAGAAACAGAACCTGGCCGACTCCCCAGGAGCCCGCCCCTCATGCCCCCTGCCAGCCACTACCCACCCTCACCCACCAACAGTTAAACCTTATCCAGACTTCTACCAGCATAGATTAGTTTTGGTTTGGTTTCTGTTTTTGCTCATGAGAAGTCTGCCATCAATCTAATCTTTATTTATTTATAGTTAATCTTTTCTCCTCATTTCTTTTAAGATTTTATTTTTGATCCGTAATTTCGTTTTAAGTTGTATATACACATATGTGTGTGTGTGTGTGTATGTATGTATATATATACGTATATATATATATATATATATATATATGTATATATATATATGGCTGTGTATTTATTTCTCTTTGCCCTACTTTTCTCTTGGCATGTTTCCTGAATCTAAACACTTATTTTTCATAAATTCTGGAAAAAAATCCCATCTATTATCTCAGTGAATATTGCATCTCTCTCATGCCTTTTTTCTTCATCTTTCTGAAACTCCTAAGAGATATAGGTTGAATCTTATTTTGTCCTATATAACTTTGAACTTCTCTTTTATATTTTCTATCTCTTAATTTTTTTATATTGCATTCTGGATAATTTTCTGATTGATTCTTTCATTCACTGATGAAATTTTTTTCATTGATTCTCTTCTCTTGTATCTGACTAATGTTAAACCCATTTGTTATGAGTTGAATTGTGTCCTCCAAAAAAGATACATTGAAGTCCTAACCGCCAGTACTTTAGAATATGACCTTATTTGGAAATAGGATCTTTATGGAGGTAATCAAGTTCAAATGAAGTCATTAGGGTTGACCCTCATCCAGTCTGACTGGTGTCCATAAAAAGAGAGGTGGATTTGGACACAGAGACATGCCCAGAGGGAGGACTGTGTGAAGGGACATGAGGAATACACTGTGTGAGATTGGAGTTATGCTGTCACAAGCCAAGGGACATTTGGGACTACCAAAAGCTGGAAGAGGCAAGGGAGGATCCATCTTTCCTTTACAGGTTTCAGCGGGAACGTGGCCTGCCAACAGCTTGATTTCAGACTTGTAGCCCCTAGAACTGTGAGACTATACGTTTCTATTGTTCCAGGCCACCCAGTTTGTGGTACTTTGTTATGGAAGCCCTAGAAAACTGATATACCATTTATTTAGTTTTAAATTTAAATAATTCTGTTTTTCGTTTTTTTTCCAGAAGTTATAACATGACTTAGTCAAAGCTATTTCTTTTTGTTTTATGGCGTCTTGTTCTTACATCATGGCTTCCAATCTTTTTATGTCTTTGTTGTGAATATGCTTATTTTTATTGCCTGCTTCAGATTGTTCTATTATCTTAAATTCTTAGAGTATTAATCTCCCCTTTTGCTCTGCCTGTCTGCTTACTCTCTCTTTTGAAGGATTATTTCCTCTTGTGATTTGTAATTTTTTCTTTGAGTTGGCAAGCTTACTTTTAGCAAAGGGTTTTCCCCATTTGGGGGACACCCCGTGCTCCTTGGGTTGTGAAAATACTTCTACAGAGTAGTTTTGCATTTTCTTATGATAGGCATCTCAGTGGTTTTATTGGTCTGCAGCCAGTTATTTTAATTGCTACACTGAGGTTTCCTTCTGGGTGGATAACATGAGTTCAGACTCTGTACCCTGCATGCCCAAATATGCCTTCTAGGATCCTGACTTCATATGGGCTTGTCATTCCTAGTTCCCCATCTTGCACAAGCTTTATTCTACCTTTCCTGTTACTAAGTGGGCAGTTGGACCCCTGCCTCTTGCCATTTGGGCCAATATGTAGACCCAATATCCGGCTGGGCCACCGGAGTATCAGTTTACAAATGCCAAGATGGCGACTCTGGCTATGCATTCTTCATTTCTATTACCTGGGGATTTCTTCTCTGCTCTCTCTTTCTCATTCTTTCTTTCATGTTTGGTTCTCTTTCAGAAAAGTGCTACGTTTCCCCCAACATTTCTATGCATGTTTAGAGGAAGGAGATTGGGGACTGTGTTAGTGCAGTCTGCTGTTTCATTGGAACAAGAAGGTGGGACCAATGTCTGACATTGAATGACAGGGAAGAACTAGTAGTACATGCTGATAGGGGTTTTAAGGAAGGAGAAATTGACTCAAGAGTGGGAACAGCCGAGCACTGAAAAATGCTAGGTAGAGTTCAGATAAGGGAGGGTTTAAATACTTAAAAAAATTATTTTACACGTCAGTTAGATTCAGAACTACATGAGACGACAGAGATGTCCATCTAATGTCCAGCATGATCATACTCACACAGTGTTGTTATTTTCTACAGATTGACACCGTTCCTCTTCTTCCTGCTCTTCCCTTTGCCTTTTCCTTTGTAGAAACAAAACTCTGCTCTGTGAACCGCAGGAAGCCAGGTTTCTGCAGGAAACCCCACATGGCTTCAAAACCTCACCATGCTGACTTAGTCCTCAAGGCAGAGGACGGTTGGGAAGAAAGGAATTAGATGTGTTTCCAGGGCGTTTCAACCTGTAGTTAATGGAGGAAGGAGACTCAAGTCAGAATTTTTGCTTTTAATTTTTAATTTCATCAACTGTGACTTCGTTGTCTGAAAAAGAGAGTGAAAAGCAAATCTCCTGCTCCACTTTGGAAATGCTTTCAACACCCACTCAAGTGGGGATAGCTATCTAATCTAACTACTAGAGGGGGTTGCAAAAATTAAATGAGAAAACAGAAGTGAACATGCCTTAAAATAAAAATGTGTTGCATAAGAGAGACACAGTGACCTAGTGGTTCAGCGCATGGACTCCAGAGCCACACTGAGTTTGAAGCCCTAACTCTGCCACCAGCTGGCTGTTTGGGAATGTTGCTTAAATTATCTGTGCCTCAGTTTCCTCGTCTCTAAAATGGGGATAATAACAGATGTACCTCTTAGGGTTGTTGTAGGGGTTGAATGAAATGTTATAGTACCTGTTCTTAATAGAGTAAGTTCTCAATGAGTGTTACTTTTTTATTTCGTCCCTTGATATCATAATCTATACAAGACCTAGTCTTAGGTCCAGGGACCCCAAGCAGTTCTAGAAATAAGATCAGAGTGCTGGGGAACTCTCCAGAATTGTACCCCCAAATATTCTCTGTGTGTGTGTGTGTGTCTTTGTGTTTGTGCATGCGTTTGTAAGGGGGTGGGACATTTTTCTTTGGAGCCAGTTCATATTTTTTCATCAGATTCTTAAAAAGATATGAAACCCAAAGAGGGTTCAGAAGTACTTCTGTTTGAATCTAAGGACCTTAGAGGTGAAATAGTCTTTGCATTCCCTAAAGGCTTTATGGCTCTTGTTTAGCTCAGTAAACATAGGTTGGGAGCCGGGCACTGGTCTATGGCAGTCATTCAGCCTTGCTGGAGAAACATTCTCACCCGGGTAACTCTGTACCTAGGAAGGACCCAAACGGCAACCCAGAAGACCACTCAGATGATTTCTGCTGAAGGCGATTAATGTCGTGACTTCTGTTATGGGCAGTTTCAGTGCAAGGTGAGTCAAACTTATTACTAACATGGTCTGTGGAAGGACTGAAGATTCACTTCATCTTTCCTTGAGAGTAATGTAGGACTTCATCCCTTCTCATGAAGTGCTATGAGAGCCATCTGGTCATTTCCAGTGAAAACCAAAGGTCATGAGATTGGGAGACCTTGGTGAAGTATCCTAAGATTCATAATGGGGGATGCACCAAACTTGATAAATTGTTAAGAATCATGACACTCTTTTCCTCTATCCTTTGAACCCTTTCTTGCTTTGATTCAGCCCAGGCATTTAAACAGATTTGACAGGGCTTCTAAAGGTGTAAATGTCTAACTTTATTTCTTTTAATGATGTATGTCATCTAAGTAGCGATGCTATCAATAGGGGATGTGTTTCTGTTATTTTTTTTCTCTTCTGCTCTCAGATGCCTTTTAACATATGTAAAAATATTTATATAGTGTTTCAGATCTGCAGCATTCAGCACAGACATGCTCTTTTTGAGCTCTCCCTTTTGGTAATATATTTAACTCAAAAGAAGTCATAAGCATATTGGGGGCAGATAGTAGGTACAAATCTGACAAAAAAGCTAATGAGCTCTCCTGTGATTATCACAGAGGACGGTGACTCATTAAATCTCATTTCCTGGGCAAGTCCACATAGGGAGAAGAAATGATCTCAAATAAAAGCCTGAGAACCTAATGCAGTCAGATTTATGGGCATCTGTATAAGCAGCCACATGATAATCAGTGCAAATAGTGAAATGTTGTAATGAGGTACTCTGAAATATTTAATTGGTTACTTTATTAAATTTTTTAATAGTTTTGTTGTCTTCTGTTAGGAATTAGCCCCATAGCAGGGAGGGTGCTGAAACCAAGTGGGGTTGTCTTTTGGTTGGATTCAGTCGAAGCTCTTGTTCCCCTACCCGGTATCTCTTTATGTGTATTAACATTATCATCGACATTCAAGGCTATGCTGAAAAGAGGGTCAGGATGGTTGGAATCCATAAAGGCTTCCCCTTTTGGTTCCCAAGAATATGAGTATCTGCTTAGAATTAATCCTCCTCCAGCTTCCTTAGAGTGAACCATTTTTTTTCCTAGGGGTTTTGCACTGCTAAGAAGAAATTTTTCCAAAAAAGGGCAAGCCATAAGTAAGATGAAAAAGAGACTGCAGTTTGTTTTTGACACCTTAACTTCCTTTTAAATATCCATCTTCACCTTCCCGGCATTTCCTTTGTATCAATATCTTGCTCCTTATCGTTAGGTCCTGGTAGCTTTCTAATCGCGAGTTAGTTAAATAGCTTAAGATATTGTTCTTCTCAGGGACTCATAGATGCAAATAAATGAATTTCTAGGGGTAGAATTTTAAATGTCATAATAGGTTGGGTGGGGTCATGATATTTAGTATGTCTGAAATCACACCCATTCATCAGGCCAGCTTTATTCCTTCATCATCCCGTGTACGTGGGCACTGGACTATTTGTGAGAGGAATTGCTGGTTGACTGGTGAGGGGAGACGGAGCAGGGCTTAGTGGTACCTGTTGCCATATGACCAGTTACTACCTCATCTCATAACCTCGTTTGAGAACGTCGTCCTGAAACAGGAAAAATCCCTCTCGGCTTCATATTCTTCCATAACCTTTGCATTCCTAGATTCTATCTATGTCGTTAACTTCTAGACTTGCGACTAAGACCCGTGGTTTCTGCCACCCACAACCATGAAGAGTAGGATCACCCACAGATATGATTTATTTTTAAAGGGCCGCGGGCAGGATTCCTAATGGAGAAGTCATTCCAGACAGCCTTTTCATAGCAGAAATGGGTTTGCCACTGTGAAATGTCAAGATGATTGAGATTAATTCAGGTCCCAACTCACGTTCACGTTAAACATCCAGTATTTGAGACTATTCATCTTTTAGGGTCGCAGATATCTAAGATAACATATTGGGGTAGAGCCTGCCAAAAAAAGGGGGTTGGGGTATGAGATCGCAGTTCAGGTTATGAAAGGTGAGGGAGTGAAAGCATCATATTTTCTGGATTCAAAAATGCACATTAAGAAAAAATTTTGTTTTATAGTTCATAAAATCATCTTATACTTCATAAATATGCTTAATATAGTATTTTGTTCTTTTCTCCCCATATATCTGTGACTAAATCTTATAAGCAACATTTTCTTAGAATTTAGGAAATACTCTTTACTCTCTCTAGGCTGGAAGGTCTTATTCACAACTTGTTTGCGTTTTGGCTTATGAAATCACCATGGCCAGCTCTCTTCTACTGCTGATGAGAGGAAGGCCGGGCAACTCTCTAAAAACAAATAAAAGGCATTCAAGTTGCAGGAAACACAGCTTAAATATGATCAATGGCTGAACTGACTCAGAACTGAGGCAAGCTGTCAGGGCCAAGTTGGGGGTATTGTGGGAAAACGTCACCCAAAGGTCCCATGGCAGACCTGACGTGAAGGCTGTATCCGATGTTGGAGCCCAAGACATAAAAGAGAATGGGCAAGTTCAGAGCAGCGCAGGTTTCAGAGGCTGGGAGCACAAACCTACAGAAAGATATGCTGGTATGTGTGCTTAGAAAAAAGTTTTGGAAGGATACATCCCTAAGTGTTCATAGTGTTGGGGAATGGGGTGCTAGGAGAAGGAGACTTAAACTTTCTTACTTTTACGTTGTACTCTTCCTGTTGCTAAAATATTATATAATGAGCATGTAATTTTTTTAATTTAAGGAGCTATAAATATTACTAAAGAGAAAAAATGTATGCCAGAGGTAAAAACCGTTTGCAGCTTCTCAGCTACAGGCCGGGCGAATCTTGAATAATTTATTTAGACAACGGCTGGCACCTGCTCTCCTTCACTGTGCCCAGCACACAACCCTCTGTCTCTCGGGCCTGCCCCTGCCAATAGGGGGCCCCAGACGGTCTCCCATCCAGACAGCGGGACCAACACCCCTTCTCGAGTGATTTCCTGGGCAATTTGAAGGAGATAGCCTAGTTATAGGCTGCCGAGGTTACTGGCTCAAGAACTCCCCAGGAGGGGCCGCTGGCCGGGGTTCGCCTTCTCTGAGCCTGGAAGGGTGTATGGCTTGTTGCATGCTGATGGCAGAGGGAAGGATCTGACGCCCTGTTTTATGAAAGTGGACATTCAATTAGCTTCCCATGCTCTAGGTCCTTCGATCAGTATCCACTTAGAAAGGAGCTTTGTTTTCCCCCAAGTGCCAGGATCTGGGAAAGCTAGATATCACCGTTGCTCCTGTTTTCGGGTACCATGTCAAGGCAAAGTAAAGCAGAAAAGAAAAATCTTTCCTTTGCTTTCTCTCTAATGTACATGGAACAAGAAAAGGAAGGTATGGGGTGGCCCATCTGTGACTGTGAGTGGAAAGCATCTCCTATGAACCTTCATACGTAATTTGAGTAAAAGGGGGGAGAGGAGGCCATGAAAATGACCAACACCATTCCTTTCTTTTCCGAGATGTTAACCCACAGGCTGTCCCTTCAATTTATTCGAATTCTTGGTTTTCCAGAGTCATCTTCATCCTTGTTACGTTTTCATTCTTCTATTGCCGGCTTCTGGCCTGTTCCTAAGCATCGTTTTTACTTGAGACACTTGTGCGACTTTGAAAACGAAGTCCTGGAAACCAGTGTGGCTGGCTGGGTGTGTGTACAGTTTTTAAAGTGGGTGCCGTTTCCGAGTTGAAACAGAATCTGCAAAGAATTCATTAACTTTAACTAGGGCGAGTAATCTTGCCTGGACCTCCATGGTAAAAGTTCTTAAACTTACATTAACCTTGTAAAAAATGGCCGGGAATGGCTTGATGGTGGTCTGGTCCACCTCCCTGCCTTACTGGGGAGTTGCAGCCAAATGGGCCTGGGGTGGAGGATGAACCCGAATGAAACACTCCAGGTCTCGGGCAGCGACAAGCAGAACCGCAGAGTTGCTGTGCTGGCTACTGCTCACCTTCGTGCCTGTCTCTTCCCTTCAGACTTCAGTGGTTTTTTCCAGTGTCCCCCTTTGAAAAAGATTGATGTCGCTGGCAATGGCGAGGGGATTAACATGGATAACAAATTATTCTTACACGTTTGAAGTTACAGGCCTATTATAGTTGCCCTTTAGGGAAACACTGGGCTTTACTGAGCTATTGTTATTCTCAACAAATTTCAGTAATTATTAGTGCTAGGAGTTGCAGTTGCTTGGTTTCAGCTCAGCTTGTACAAAGCGTCCGTGCCTTTTGGGAGGCTCCGCTGACTACCTGATTCACAGTGAAGGAGCCTGCCTGGGGTAGGACAGTATTTCCCTACCTGAAAATTTGCAACTAAGTTTTAAACTGTCTGAATAGTTTTCATCTCGGGCCTCAGGGGTGACAGAGACAAAGGGGAGTAGGTAAAGGGAATCTGGGGAAACTGCATTTGTTCAGGATGGGGTGGAGGAGAGGGTGTGGGCCCCAGATAGGAATGGCTTGTCCTGACAACCCAGAGTGGTGATTGGAAAATAGAAAAGAATTAGAAATAGCAGATTCGAATCTCTGATCTAGGCCAAATATGTTGTGTGACTGTGGCAACTACCTAACCTCTTAAAGCCACCGTTTGCTCATCTGTAAAATGGGTCTGATAAAATACTAGTTTCAGGCAATTTACAGAAATAGATACAATAATGACAAATTTTTACTGTGTACATACTCTTTACAACTATTGTTTCTAGTGCCGCTAGTACTAGCTTGCCTGTCTCTTGTATCTGAAGTTCTGGTGATAGTCTTGAAAAAGAGGGCCCTCCCATAAGCTGTGTAAAGCATTTGCATGGAAGAATAGGGGTCATATCAATATAATAAATTACATTAAACATCTGTGCATCCGTATTCAAATCCCAGCATTGCCAGTGACTAGCTGTGCCATCCCCAGAAAGTTACTCGCCGTTTCTGTGTCTCCATTTCTCTGTCTGTAAACCAACAGTACTTATTTCACAAGGTTGTCATGAGAATTAGATAAGGCAGAGCACTGTAATGCACTTAGATGAGTGCTCTGAAGTTGATATAACAGGTCCCCAAACCTCCTGGGCAGCTCTATACCTTCCATGATGATAGGATGAGAACACATGTGACTCATCCCTTCTTAGGAGCTGCTGCTGTCCTGCTCCCCAGGGGCAGTTCCATCTCCCCCTCAGGGGTACCATATTGACACTTTCGGAGTGGTTGTGCTGGGCCATTTCTGGGTAGATGTTTGTGTGGCGTTGATCCCTATGAGCAGTGTCTCTACCCCAGACTGCCCTTTTTCCTTCAGGACAGTGACCATCTGCTGCCTGAGTTACAACAACATTCCAGATTTTGCCATTAATAAGAAATTCTAAATCCCCAAATCCCAGGCAGCCATGTCTCCATCTGTGGGAAAAGAGCAAGATTTGCTTCCCCACCTCAACACCAAATGGAACCATCCTATCCGGGTGAAATTTCTGATGCAAGGGAAGTAGATGCATGAAAACATGGTGGAATTAAGATCAGATGTTAAGATTATTCAGGCAGGGGACTGAATGAAATAACACATGTAAAAATCCTTTCTTTAGGCACTTGAAATAATTCCTTTCAATATAAAGATGATGACCACCACACAACATCCTGATTGAAGGTAACATGGGAAGCAGCAAGTGATCTAAGACAGTTACCATAATTCGATACCAAGAAATAAAGGTGCATCTTGTTTTATACAAACCTTGGTATGAAAGGCTGGATTTCCAAAGAGAATACCACTGTTACAAACAAAAAAAAACAAAAAAAACTGGGGCATATTGGGATTGAGTTTATTTGCACAAAAATCAATTTGAATCAGGCACTATTCAATCAAGCAGATAGAAAGGAGCTCCAAGGAGCTGTACGAAATCAAAGACTCTTATAGCCAGAGGGAATCGGAACAAGGAAGTTATACTAGACAAAAAAGTGCTTTGGTTATTGAAAAGTCACTTTCCTTTAGGGAATGGCAGGGATCTATCGGTCAGATTACCTAACTAGTGCTGATCAGGTGATTCCTGATTGGCTGGTTTAAGATTCCATTTCTGGGAGAGCTGAAACCGTAATTAATTCTCGGTTTGGTGACGTAAGGCTTGGCGTAAATGACTCCATTTTAGGCCTGTTATCTTGTTTTGAATAATTCCCCCCTTTTTGATGAGATTCTCAGTGTAACTGAGAGATGTGAACGAAATTTAAGGCATTAGCACTACTCCTATCACTGCTCTGAGGTTTTCACCGTTTCTTCTCATCCTCTCTGTGGTATTCACAGGTCACCATGTTGGTTTCTCATTCTTTAAATCAGTCATTCTCTTCATTCCTTTTCTTACATTCTAATCTTAGGGAGTCTAGTCATTTACTTGGCGGTTAGAAGTTGTGAATAAGCATTTAAAGCTTTTGAGAGAATACAGCACACCAGGGAGACTACTATGATTATTATAAGCAGGAGAATTCCCAATGTCTGGAGTGTACTTTGGACCCATGGTCCCCATGACCCAAATCAATCAGAATCAAATAAGTCAAAGAAAGACCTCCATTAAAAGAGTCACTTTAAGCCAACTGGCTTGTTCAGTGATCTTATGTAGCTGAGTCTCAACTTCCCTAGAAGTGTCAATCCAAGTACAACAAGTGGTGTGAGCCACAGCACAAACACCTCCTTGCTCAGCTAAAAGATAATCTAAGGCTATTCTATTATCAGGAAAAACTTTGGCCAGAGAATCTATGGGTCATTTTTGGGGGGGTATAGCTTTAGCAGCAGGTTCTACAATATCTTTCAGAGTTAAGGAGAGATTCCTGATCATAGCTTCATTTGCACTTACTCTTAGCCAGGGCAGTAGGGATCTGCCACAGGAAACTAATTTGAATCATGAATGCCTCCTGGTAATTTCCATTTGAGTCTGTGGCCCAGGACTGGAAAGGTGACAGCCATGGAGGTCAGTAAAATTGAAGGTTCTGTACAATGCACAGGTGGTTTTATTCTAGTCACCCTTGCCTGTGCACCTTTTTTGTACAGAGCCTGGATGCAGGTTTCCTTGGGTTTCTGGTTGTTAATCAGAGGCAGGGAAATGGACTCCCCTGGTTAAGGAGTCTGGCACAGTAGAGAAGGGGCTGAGTTTGTTCCAGAGAAACCGAGGCATTGGAAATCAGGGAGAAATTTGTGATGGGCCGAAGTACAGTATCACTAACTAGCATTGTGGCAAATCCAGCAGTCATTTGGAGGTTGGATTACTCCCCCTTGCAATGGCCTGAGATATGTAAACAATGCCATTATCTTTCCAAGCCAGAGCAAGACAACAGAAGAATCATAAAGACCTTCATGCGGTAAGAATTAGGAAGAGTATGGCCAGAAAAGGAGGGAGGAATGGAAAAAAATGTTCTTGATCTACTGTCTTGGGAGGAAGCAGTTTACCTTGATGTTGGCTACTTCTCTTCTTCAATTTTGAGTTCTCCAGTGTTCACATAGGACCAGATGTCATGTGGAGCCTTCTTCAGTTTTGAAATACACACCCAAGTTGCAACATCTTGAAATTTGGCAGTGATGTCAGTGGTTAAGAGTACTTGATAGGGTCCTTTCTGTGAATCTCACTTTTGCAAAAGCGTCAGAGTAAAACAGTAACTGTCTGTAAACTACAAAAGACTTAAAAATGCCCATGGTTAAAGATCTGATGAGAGTTCATTATAATGGAACTGATAAGGAAATTTGGTTATTTCTGTGACATACAGCATTTAAAAATAATAACTGGAATTATGACTGATAACATACCAGGACGTACTAGATTTTTAGGAATTTCCTACAATTTCTAGAACACTGTTATTAGTAATATGCATCCATACAAATATAACTTAAGAAGGCTTATCATCACTTATTTGACAATGCTTCCCATGTAATTGAATATACTAAATACGCCTAATTGGTTTAACAGCTCTCTTTTACAAGGTGAGAGACAAATCCTTTGAGATTTCCAGGGATTCTTTAGGAAATCTCAAAGTTACTTTGAGGTCAAAAAGACTCCTTTTAGAATTTGGTTTTGGGAATTTGTCAAAAGGTCAAAAGGTTTGAACATTTGACTAGATAGGATCATGGATTATTATGAAATAAAACCTAATTATCTATTTAACCGAAGTGACAATAGAAAATTTTAAAGGCAGATACAGAAAGTTATACAGTTCTGAACAAAGCTTAGCTCTTTTAAAGCTAAGAAGACTGGGTTTTCTTGAGTAATTAAAGACCAGATAAAGAGAATGTGAAGCATAATATATTATTTTGGTAAGACACAAAATCTTTGCTTTCTAGGTAGATTGTCCAAAAGGTAAACAAACAAACGAACCAACAAAAACCAACTTCTATAATCTCTTATCAAGAGCAGACCAATAGTCCAATAAAACTTCGTTGTGTTAACAGAGAGAAAACAAAATTATAATTTTGTACCAGGGACTTCCCTGGTGGTGCAGTGGTTAAGAATCTGCCTGCCAGTGCAGCGGACACGGGTTCAATCCCTGGTCTGGGAAGATCCCGCATGCCACAGAGCAACTAAGCCTGTGCGCCACAACTACTGAGCCTGCGCTCTAGAGCCTGTGCTCTGCAACAAGAGAAGCAACCTCAATGAGAAGCATGCTTGCCGCAACTAGAGAAAGCCCGCGCACTGCAACGGAGACCCAACACAGCCAAAACAAAAAAAAAAACCAGTGTACATTTGATATTAAAATTCATTGTTTAAAAACAAATACATCCATTCCAATCTTAGCTTGACCACACATAAAATTCCTTTCCCAAAATTCCTTTTCCGCAAACCTTTCACAACTCTTTTGTATCCATTCAGATTTCACCTTATTTTTTTTTCTTCTTTCTCGTTCTGGAACAGGCAATCCTATTACTTTTCTTACCTACTTTTCATATACAGTTGTTTCCTTTCATCCTTATTATTTCTAATAAGTTTTAATTACATATATTGATTAGAATTCTTAACCCTTAGAATTCTTTATTCCTAGTGAAAAGTACGAAGCCACTGTGGACTGTCTGCTAAGCTAGCATTCTGTGGATTGGCAAATTTATAAATACATTTCATAATTTCTAGGAGCATATTCTTCCTAGTAGTAAATTTTCCATTGTGGACCAAAACATGTTTACTGATAGACCCAAATATCATTGGTTCCTCTGTAAAAGGAAACCAAAAGTGGATAAACCTGTGTTCAGTAATTGATGTTTCAGTATTTTATCTTATTTGAAAATGATCTAGATATTGAGAGAATATCCATCATTTAATTTATCTCAGTATAACTTTAAAGTTTCAGGTTCTCAAAAAGGTTTTGGAAACTATTTTTAGAAAGACATACTGTGAAACATAATTATTGTTGAAAAGTCCATTTATAAACTTTTGTCTTACATCTATTTAATTCACTTGTTCTTAATAATTATATTTAGATTAGTCATGAAAATTTCACAAGATTTTAAACAGCTAACCATCATCTTAAGTTATTTTTCTTATTGACAGATTCTGTAACAGAGATAACATCAGCTGTTTTGACCTTTAGTAAGCCTAGGTAGATTAAAAGTATTGTATTTAATGCTGGTAACTCTATGCCATGCCTATTTTAATTAAACCAACAAACGTAAACTAGCTTTTATTTACTAATGATTATCCTAGATCATGTGAACTTGAAAAGCATTTGGGTTAGTTTCTATATTTCTGAAAGTGTATTTGATTTATATAAACATTTATCTTTAAGCCAATTAAACAGAGCTCTTTACAAATTAATTTTGGCAATGCCATTGGAGGTGAAAAAAAATCACACGTTTATAACATACATACATAGAAATACATAAACATACAAGCAGGTGTAAACAGAGATCTTACAGCTTTTGTTTTAAAATTTTAGCCACAAAACAGGTATGATAATGCAAACTCACTAGGTTATAAAAGAACAGTTGCATCCAAATTGTGTTTCTGGCAGATGATATAAGTTAAGGTTATCTGCTTGGATGGCTTAAACTTTTTACTAATATTTGTAGAAGAGATTTTAAGGTTTTTCATAGGCCAGGTTTTCAAGATAGGCTTTTCTTTTTTTTTCTCCTTCTGATAAGAATTACCTTGGTTCATGGAGAAGACCAGGGAGAACACTTATATCTTAAAATGCACAGAGGAAGAATGCAAGTTCCACCAAGAAGGACTTTTGTTCCCTAAGCCCAGGTCTTTTACAGTATCTGCAAGCCTTTTGAGATGATAGGAGAGGATCTGGGATTGGTAAAAAGGATAGGTGGGCTTTGAATTGTTTCTAGAGCCACATTTCTGTTCTTGTAAAGACTTGATTTGTAAGACAGTATAGTTGTGTTTAATTCCTCAAAAAAATTGGGTTGCAACCTGAATGATATCAAGGTGCCGACCCACTCATCCAACTACATCACCTTTAGTTTACTTCTTTATATCAGAGAACATCTTCAAGAGGGAAATCAAAAGATTCCTATGTTCTAGATTTAGAGCTGTGTTTCTTTGGAATGTTTTTAGTAAATCCTCCCACAAAAACCTTCAGAATGTTTTTATTTCCCTCTGGGTACATAGTTTCATTTTAGGTTAGGGAAGAAAGTCTAAAAAAAGTTCCCTTCAGGCTCTGAATATCAGCTTCCAATTTGGCCAACTTCTGACCATCGAGCTACTTAAAAAAAATCCTTTTGAATATCTTTGTCAGGTTTGAGCCAGGACAAATAGTAAGTACCCCTGGCAGTACTGAACAACTTCATGAACATGAGAGGTATCCTCAAATAGGGTGCAAAAATTACTACCTTCTCAAGATCGAGAGCCATTCCCAAAGATAACAGAAGGAAGGAAGGAAGGGAGGGAGGGAGGAAGGGAAGAAGGGAGATTTAGATAATTCCTCTGAGAGCTGGCAACAGTTGGTAGGACCCTAGCTGAAAATAGAATGCAACTCACCTTTGTGTCTGGCCATATTTTTAGGGCCCCCACTGTGATGGTTGCCAACCTAAGTTCTCAGGACACAAAATGAGACAAACAAGGGCAAAAGCTGTCCCTAGAAGAGAACACATCAACAACCAGTGGGTACCCAAAAGCACAGTCATGAGTCATAATTCAAAGATCTAATTCTTATATTTTTTGCCTGCCAATCTGAATTTGGAAAGAAAGGGACAACGTAAAATTTTACCATCCTCTCTCCATCAGGCACTACAGATAGAGATCTGGGAGAACTGACTGACTTTGGTTCGAATTCTCACCCTTTGCCGGCTTCTGCCGGTTTTCCCAGGATCCCATCGGTAGGTCTGGAGAGAGTGGGTGTCCCAGCGGGTTTCATCCTGGTCACCAGATACTGTAGGGGAGGAAAGATCATTTTTCCTGTACTCTTTATGGTGAGTGCTTAGCTGAGACCCTCTAGGGCACCTCCTAAATGGATAAGCTTATCTAGGTTAAAAGTTCTCTACTGTGCCCACTGTAATTCCAGATTATCTTTGGTAAGGTTAACCTACCTGTTCAGCCTTAAGACAAAGTTTTATTCACTTGAGGCCTCACACTGGGCCTAGGCCAGCTTATAGTCAGACCCAGTCTGACCCTGGACCCCATCTGGTTTCTGAGTCAGCCCAGTCTGACCCCAGATCCTGTCTTGTTTAAGTCAGACTCAGTCTGAGACCAGCAGATTTCTGGACCCAGTCTGGAAAAAGAGATGCTTAAATAAAATCTGAAAGCTCATAATGCAAAAACTTCGGAACTAGGTTCTAAAAGGGACTTACCCACACCTCCGGAGACAGCGAGAAAGCAGCGGGCTCAAGCAGCTCACAGGTGCCTACTATGCCTGTTTGTTTGCTGCTTCTGGGGGCCCTGGGGGTCTCCTCAGTTTCCTCTTGGACACCAGAGCTATCAGAGCTCTTGAATTTGATTTGTTAAAAATTGGGCTTGCCTTTTCTATGTTTTGTTTTGTATTTCATTTTTCTAACAATTCATTTGTATTGCTTTTTTACAAAAGTATTGACCCATGACTAATTGGAAGGGGGAAAAAATGGACTCTTCATCACAGATAATTCAATAATTTAGGGTGTGTCCACAGAAAGCTTAAATGTGTGGACTCTGGAGTTATAGGTCCTGGGTAGGTGCCCTGGTTGTCTGGATGACTTTGGGGAGCTTATCCTCTTCTGCCTTGATTTCTTTATCTGTATAATGGAGGTGGTGGTAATTGTACCTACATCATTGGATTGTGAGGAGTAAAGAGGTTAGTAGTTTCAAGGCTCTTAGAAAAGTGCCTTGTGCAGGGTAAGACGTCAGAGTGTTTTAGGTATTGTCACTTGCCCTTCCACCCCTTATTGCTCACCTGTGTCGTTGTGTAAGCCAGGGCTGATGACTTACGCATTGTGACTTTTGAAGGCCCTAGGTATTTTTGCCTTTATGGACTTCTTCTTCCATTAAAAAAAATTAAGCATTATATTTTATGACCTTGTTGATATAAAGCTGAGTAGAATCCAGGCTAGATTCATTATTATATATTCATCATCATTGTATTCATTTTTCGCTTTTGCTTTTAACATATTTTTGACCGGAGTCATATTAAGGCCACAGGCGTTAGTTTCTGCAAAAAAATCCCCCGGCCAATAATGTGTTAAAATAAATGAGAACAAAACCATTCCTGCAGTCCCCCAAAAGCAGGTTGGGTCCTAGGCACTGTACTTACTGTGGAGGGTTCAGATAAACTGGAGCTATAGGCCGAGCTGTCCCCGGTGCAAGCTCTTCCTTCCCTTGCCGGA
Organism: Balaenoptera ricei; assembly: GCF_028023285.1. Taxonomy (NCBI): domain Eukaryota; kingdom Metazoa; phylum Chordata; class Mammalia; order Artiodactyla; family Balaenopteridae; genus Balaenoptera; species Balaenoptera ricei. The sequence continues at coordinate 76,050,994 of NC_082640.1, forward strand.
ATGCTCTTCTTTCGGGCATCTTCTCTTGAGCATCATTTCTTCTCCTCTTGAGCAGCTCCTCTTCATCATTTCAGATTCCACCCAAGCTTTCTTCTCGGTCCATCCTATGTGTACTGCAGTCTTATAATTGCACATTTACCCATCTGTCGCCCAGGCTAGACTATAAGTTCTTCAAGCTCAAGGAACACCTCTGTCTCCCCAGGACTAAGCATGCTGTAGTCACACCAGTTCATTACTTAATGTGGTTGGATAAAATGTGTCATTGTGGAGGGAACAGCATGGATTTGGGCCTCAGAGAGTCTTCAAAGGAGGTTTATTTAGAAACCGGGGGACTTCCCTGGTGGTCCAGTGGTTAAGACTCCGTGCTCCCAAGGCAGGGGGCCCGGGTTCGATCCCTGGTCAGGGAACTAGATCCCGCGTGTTGCAACTAAGAGCCTGAACGTTGCAACTAAAAGATTCCACAAGCCGCAACTAAAGATCCCACATGCTGCAACTGAGGATCCCACATGCTGCAACGAAGATCCCTCTTGCCGCAGCTAAGACCCGGTGCAGCCAAGGAAAGGAAGGAAAGAAAGAAAACAGTAGAAGGTTAAAGACAGTCTTTTTATTCTCATTTTGGGCTAGTGCCTGAACACTGGTAGACTTCAAAGCACAGAAAGAAGAGGATTTGAGCATCAGGTAGGAAGAGCTAATACAGTTGTCTGAGCAGTGGGAACTCCCCATTGATGAACATTAACGGGAGCTCCATTCATACATCACTTGGAGAAGAGACCCCTAAAAGCTGATCTGCTGCCTCATTAGAAGCCAGTCAGATGCTTTCAGTGTTGAGTAATAGGTTTGGCTGAGCTGGCTCCAGAAACAGAACAGCAGCGAGGTTCTCTGCTAATTTCAGATGTGGTGGCGAGGCTGGTACAGAGCGGAGCCCTGGCACGCGGATGTTGTGGCTGAACCACAGGATAAAAATCTCTACGGGGAGATGGTCCAATTCGATGAGATTGCCTGCTACAGCATCTCCCTCACAAGACAGGCACGTGCTTTATTTCATAGCATTGCCCAGTCTCACCATCCACTGACTCTTGCAGGGGCGCTCCACTTCAGGTGCAGACTGAGCACCCAAGAATCTTGTCGAACACGCAGACCCTGGGACACCCCCAGAGCTTCTGAGTCAGCGAGTCTAGGAGGGAGCCTGAAACTCACAGGTTTAACAAGCAGCTCGGCTAAATGATGTTGCGGATAAATTAGATCAGACTTTAAGAACATGGACACTGCTGACTAGGTTATCTTTGAACAAGGGGGAATCCTTCCTTCCATGTTCTGGCCCCAGTGGTCTGTATCCATAGCACTTGGTGCTCATTTCTTGGATGCCTGGAAACTAGTATAGTCCTTAAGCATGAGAGGAAACGAGAAATACTCCCTCTCAGCCCCCGAACATCTCCCCTGCAGATCCTGAAGCCCCTGTTTTTCTTGCTCTTCTGGTTTTAGGGGCTGGCATGTGGGCATCTGCAAGATAGGGTCATCTCGCTTTTTTCCCCTCTCAGAACTAAGTCTTGTGCTGTGAAACCAGCTCTCTGGAACTCTGCACTGGAGTTTCATTCACTATTAAGGGCTCTAATGAGGAGGGACAGGCAATTATTATTATTTATTCCACTAATTAGCCAGATAATCATTCATTTTGAAACTATTCAGGGTTGGAAATCTGTTCATTTTGTGCCCTTTGTGTAATGTGGATTCATTTCATTTTTTTTTTTTTCTTTTCCTTTACAAAAACGGCTGCTTTGTTTAAATGAGGGGCAAAGGTAGGGAGTGAGAAGAGGGGAATTAAAAAAGAGAGAGAGAGATAATTTCTGAGCTGTGAAGATAATGCAACAAGGAGCCACAGTCCATAAAAACATCACTTTTCAGTCTCTGAAGACATAATGCTTGATGATAACCATAAAACATGTTAGTGCAAAATGAATTGCTGTTCTGTTCAAATCCTTAAACGTACTGCTGTGGATGTCACTGGAGATATGCAACTCTTTTCTCCGATGCCGAGGTATATTTTATCATAATTTGTGGGGTGGGTGACAGCCTTGTACACATGATTGCCTTTTCCTGCTCAGTTAGCTTGTCAAGGTCAGAGTCCTTTGGCCTTTTATGAATGTAGGACTATTAAGAAATGAGCAGGGTAACTGAACAGCATGGAGAGGAAACTTTATTTTTCTTTACTGATCAGTACCTTATGTTTTCATGGTGTTTGCTTATAGCGAGCTACCATTCCACTCTCCAGGTTATTTTGGAGGTGGGAGGGCATGCTGTTGTTGTTTGGTTGCTCTGCATCTTATTTTTGTTGTGAGATGCAGAGAACTTCTGGGAGGCTGGGATTCATCTTCAAAAATAAGCTGTTCAGGAACACTTGTAATTTCAGGTAGCATTTTTTTTTTTAGATGGATATTTTTTAAAATGTATTTATTTTTGGCCTCACGGCATGCGGGATCTTAGTTCCCTGACCAGGGATCGAACCTGTGGCCCCTGCAATGGAAGCACAGAGTCTTAACCACTGGACTGCCAGGGAAGTCCCTCAGGTAGCATTTTTTTTTACGGTAGATCATTACCATGGAAGTTGTGCTTCTATAGGTTGGTGCTTCTATAGGGTACAAATGCAGTATGGCACACTCTTTGTAAGTCAGGTCTCCTAGATATAATGAGCCTGGTAGATTAGGCTGAGAGTCTGTGTATTTGTTTGTTTGATTTTTGGTTTTGTTTGTTTGTTTTCTGTGACTTCCGTTTTGAGAATTAAAACCAGATCTGAGGACGATAGGAGCTGTAGCCAAGGATCTCAATCCAAGGAAATGTGAGATGGTGGCCATTTCTCATAGAAATGGAAACCCTTGGTAAGCATTGGGGTCGGAGAAAGGATCCTAGCAAAAGGTAGAGGAGGTTTCACCTCCCTGAAGGATGTCTTAGCTAGCTCCCATAACTTAGCAGTACACTTTTCACCTTGGAATCCTTAATAGGTTAAAGGATTCAGTGTAGGAACTTCTAGTCTAAATGACTCTTTTCCCTTATGGGCTCCTGTGTTGTCACTAACACTGGAAATTGCTCGGAAGTCTTGATAAAAGCAGTCAGTCATGCATAAATAAGTCCTTGCGCAGAAAGTTCAAGGAACCATTGTTCCCAGATCTTCATCTGCTTCTACTAAACTTTCAGAAGTTCTATCAGAGGGAAACTTTTATACCCCAGGGTGGGGGAGGTATCAGGGTTAATTCTGATAGGAGTAACAGCAGGAAAAATGTCCTAGTATCTATTCTACTCACCACCACAGTGATAAAATGTTTACTGAAAAGGATAAAAGGAACTTTAAAAATAAGAAGCCCTTCACAGCATTGAATGTTTAGATCCTAACAGGTTAATTTACTGGAGTTGATCTTTATACTTTATATAGAAGAAAGTAATGTAAATGAAAGAAATGTTTACACTGCTTAAGAGTGAGATACAACTACTGAATCCAAGAACCACTTTAATATAGTGCTGGCATATTAAAAATGAATTTGATTATTTTCAATAATTCTGCTCTATTCTTGAAAGCACTTTCAAGAGCTCTAGGGGAAGCAAAATGTGAAGGTACTAAAAAACTAGTCAAGCTGCATTTTAAAAAGACTTTAAATAACCTAGACTTCTCCTGAAGGTCATCTTACTAAGTCACCTGAACTGCATGATGACAAAGAAATGGAGATAATGGACAAATGCTGGAGGTCAAGGTTGAATACGAGACACTTGCAGGGACAGAATTTTGTAATAATCGTTTAATATGGCAAAGGATAGACATGAGAAGTTGAGAAAGAAAATGGCTGAAATAGAAAGCAAAGGTGGAGCTGGACAAGGGCAGCTGGAAGTTGTCTTCCTGTTGTAAGATCCTACGTTTAGCACAACATTCGGGTGGCTATGGGAACATCACCTTTTAGTGTCGTTGGGGCTGGATAAAGGCCATGGCAGCAGCTGGGAGAATGTTTGCTCGCCTTAAGAACAAGCCCCCCGGGCTTCCCTGGTGGCGCAGTGGTTGAGAGTCTGCCTGCCAATGCAGGGGACACGGGTTCAAGCCCTGGTCTGGGAAGATCCCACATGCCGCGGAGCAACTGGGCCCGTGAGCCACAATTACTGAGCCTGCGCGTCTGGAGCCTGTGCTCCGCAACAAGAGAGGCCGCGATAGTGAGAGGCCCGCGCACCGCGATGAAGAGTGGCCCCCACTTGCCACAACTGGAGAAAGCCCTCGCACAGAAGCGAAGACCCAACACAGCCATAAATAAATAAATAAATAAATAAAATTAAAAAAAAAAAAAAAAAAAAGAACAAGCCCCCAAAGTGGCAGTTTCTCAGACCTTGAGACACATACACAGGGTCGTCGTCAGAGTAAGCTTTGGGGTCGTTAAAGTAAGCTTTGTAGGCAGTGGTTCCAGCTGGGCTGAAATTGAGAACCTGAGGTCTCTGTGAGGCCAGCACTTCCAGGTAAACCTGCTTGTGGAAACCAAAATAGGTTTTCCTGGTCAGTCTCATCAATAACGGGTTCCCTTCGACCTGTCAACGCTCGCCTGCATCAGGGTATTTGCCCTTGCTGTTCTCTCTTCCTAGAATGTTCTTCTCCCAGAGATCTGTGTGGTTTGCCCCCTAACTTCATGAAGGATTCTGCTCAAATATCACTCGTCAGCGCTGCCTTCCTCCCCCAGCCACCCTATTGGGAAGAACAGCTTGCTATCACTCTCTAACCCCACTCTTTTTTTTTTTTGGCTGCGCAACACATGAGATCTTAGTTTCCCGACCAGGGATCGAACCCGCGCCCCCTGCAGTGGAAGCGTGGAGTCTTAACCACTGGACCACCAGGGAAATCCCTAACCCCACTGTTTTTTTTCCTTCCATAGCATTTATCATCACTGGACATATCATTTTTGTTTGTTTGTTTGTCTCCCCTGTTAGAAATTAAGCTCTGTGAGAATGGGGTCTGTGCTGTATGGAAGCTCCCAGCAAGTTGAGAATTACTCACTGCTCTATTCCCAGTGCCTCACCAGCGCCTGCCATAGCGCAGGAACTCAATGAATGTTTGTTGAATGAGTGCGTAAATAATAACAATAATAGCATTCCTTTTTTGTGCACTTTCCCTGTGCCACTGTCCACATTGAGTTCCCCACACACTGCAGTGCCCTATAAGCTAGGTGACTGCTATTTTATACCCCATTTTACAGACAAGGATGCCCTCCTAGTGATCCTACATGCACAGACTCTGCTGTAAGGAGTACAGAGCTGACCTGAGGATAGTAGCACTCTACACCTTCTTCCTAATAAGAAATTTGCTGTCACACACAAAGTTAAAAATAAAATGAAATTAACAAAGCATCCACATTACAAAAAAAAGTTAATAGGAAAGGAGAACTTGACTCAGAAGGATTTCAGTTTCAGCAGGCTTCTTGGAAGGGACCTTTTGCTTAGGGTTGCCATTTTGGGAAAAATGGAGATGCCTCGTTAAATTTGAATTTCAGATAGGCAATGAATTATTTTTTTTTTTCAGTATTGAGCATGTTCCATATATTGTGTGGGACATGCTTATGCTAAAAAAATTATACATTATTTATCTGAAATTCAAATTTAACTGGACATCCTATACTTTTTTCTGGCAACTTTACCTTTTCTGGTTTCCATTTCTTTTTTTAATTTTATTGAAGTGTAGTTGATTTACAGTGTTGTGTTCATGTCTGCTGTACAGCAGAGTGACTCAGTTATATATATATTCCTTTTCATTATGGTTTATCACAGGATATTGAATATATTGATAGTTTCCTGTGCTCTACAGTAGAAACTTGTCGTTTATCCATGCTATGTATACTAGTTTGCGTCCGCTAATCCCTAACTCCCACTCCTTCCCTCCGCCCCCACCTTGGCAACCACAAGCCTGTTCTCTATGTCTGTGAGTCTGTTACTGTTTTGTAGATATGATCATTTGTGTCGTATTTTAGATTCCACGTATAAGTGATATCATATGGTATTTGTAATTTTTAAAAATTTGCTGGTTTCCATTTCTAATGAGACAGAGCAAAAAATAATAATAATGAAAATAATAGTAATACAAACCATTACAGTTACCACTTCTGTTCCCCAGGAACTATGTGCCCTTTGCATATATCATTTCTAGTCCTCACAAGAACCCTGCATGGTAGGTAGTGTCTTCCATTCTTCAGATAAGGAAATTGAAGCTCAGAGAGGATAAGTAATTTGCCTAAAGCCACACAGCCAAAAAGCCAGTTTTCCTTCTGTAACACTTATCATCATCTAACATAAAATATTGTTTTGTTTGTCTCCGCCACTAGAAAGTAAGCTCAGTGAGGGTAGGGTCTTTGTCCCAAAGAACATGTTACCAGGTCTCTCTCTTTGCCCACTGTTTCCTCTCTATGACCCCCACTCTGTTCTCGGACGTACTAGGTTAGAGCCAATCCACGAGCAGAGGGGAGCCCTCGTTCCTAGCTGGACCCCAGAAGGAGCTGCCCGGGATCTGAATGCCCATCTCTGCCTCCTTGGTCCTCACACCCTGAGCAACTTTTGTGCCAAGTCTGGCCAGTTCCCTGTGGGATCATTGAGACATGGGACTTCCTTGTTATTACTCTTTTTTTGTTTTGTTTTTTGGTTCACTGGAAAATAACTAAGGATAAACAGAAAACAGCAACAACTTGTGCTATCTCAGTTCCAGAGTCACGTGCACTTTATTCTAAATGACAATATTTAACAACAAAATTGCTTCATTTCAACCTCATTGCATTCCTTGAAGTGGGAGTACTATAATTTAAAAATAATAAATGCAACAGAGTGAATATAGTGCTTTCATTAATCCCCAATACTGCTTATTTTCAGCACTTTTTAATTATTTGGGTGTGCTCAATAGATTTAGCTGAAGTGGAAAAAGAATCATTCAAATTTCAGACCATTTGCAATTATCAATTTATCTGCTGTTTTCCAGCCAAGTAACTGAACTTCAAAGTAGCATGTGGTTTGAATGATTTCCTCCCCACCCCCTGCCTGGTATGAAACAGTGAATTAGTCAAGTAAAAATGTCTGTGGAATTGAAGGTGCTATAAACAAGGGCATCATATCCTCTGAATTATCAGCCAGCACAGGTGATGTTGATTGCATGTCATGGTGTCCCAAGGACATCCAGAGTGACAGTGGAAACTTTCTGCCTCTATGCCTAAAGTAAAGTATTAAGGTAATAATCTAAGCATTTCACTTCTAACCTGCCCTTTGCTTGATTCCCAAGTATTTATTTAAAGGATAATATGCAATTGTAAGGTCTTTAAGTACCAGACCTTAAGCCAGATCAAATACAGAATGCCCCCATTGAATTTGAACTTCAGGTAAACACTGAATAATTTTTTAGTACAAGTGTGCCCCAACTATTGTGTCCTATATTTTAATTTGCTACATCTGGCAACCCTTTTGAGGACCAATACCCTGTATCTTATTAACATGGCATGTTTTTTGAAGCATGGCATGGTTGTGACTAATTATAGTGGCTGAAGCATGGCATGGTTGTGACTAATTATAGTGGCATGGTTGTGACTAAATATATTTTATTATTTTATTATTACTATTTTTTAAATATTTTGCTGTTTTATTTTATGTTTATTTTATTTATTTATTTATTGGCCTCGCGGCATGTGGGATCTTAGTTCCCTGACCAGGGTTTGAACCAGTGCCCCCTGCATTGGAAGCATGGCATCTTAACCACTGGACCACCAGGGAAGTCCCAGTGGCTAGAATTTATTGAATGATTACTATGTGCCCAGCGTTCTCCTACATGCTTTGTGTTTATGATCATCCAGGCTTCACAATAATCCTGCCATTTAGGTGCGGTGTTATCCCATTTTATAAATACAGGAAAATGAGGCTTGGAGAGGTTAAGGTACTCGCCTAAGATCTCAGCAAACAGGCGGTGGTGGTGGGTGGTGGCTGGTGGCTGAGGTTCTTTACAAAGACCTTTCTGTTTTCACTGCACTATGCATTCTAATTAAATGAAAACAAATGACCGGCTGCAGATGAGATCTTGTGTCTCACTAACTTTTCTTTAAGGATACAAATACAGTCTTAAATTCATATGGACAGATTCAAGGTTGAGTTTTGCAGTGTACATGTTAAGGCGTACATGCAGAACTCATCTGATGGGCAAATGGACTGGCCCATTCCCTTATTATCAAAAGGAATTTCTTAACTATGGCAAAAATGTAGATTCAGAGCGTGAAATGGAATGGCAGTAATTGGACAAATGAGTGAAAGCAGCTCCCAAACAATTAGTTGTTTTGAACTCAGTAAAAGGGCAGTTCTTTCATTTAATTTTAAACTCATTATGAGTGGCCGGGAGGTGTTTACATTTAATTTGGGGGTTTTTGAATTGTGGGTTTGCTTAAACATAGGCTCCATCTTCTAATTGGATAATGAGCAAGTTCATTTGCAAATGGGCCCAGTTCCATGCTGAGGGTCTCATCCTGACATTTCTTCTTAAATATCTACTGTGCATGATTATTGAAAAGATGATGAAACAGCATGGTGAAAAAATTCAAAAGAAGAAAACAGCGCCCACGACACAGCACAATTATTTTCATTTTTGCACATTCCTTTCCTGTTACTAATTTCTGAAGTGGCCAGAACTGACAGAGATTCCACGGTGCTCGTTAGAAATGAACTCATGGTTTCTGTCAAGAAGAAACTGCCTACATGGAAGAAAAGGCAGACGAGGGAAGAAAACTCATCTTGCAATCTGAAGCAATTCTATTTTTTGTTCTTTTTTAAAATTCCATAAACAGGGCATGCAGTGAAATTTTAAGTGTTTTTTTTCCTCTTTCACCATAATTATTCTCTTTATTTTGGAGGCACTGAGGGTCCTAAGACTTGCTTTCTGGATTCTGAGATCAGGAGGTTCAAGCACCTGCCATTGAGTTAGAAAGAGACTGACATTCAGGTGGGACTTCTTGGTCCCTCCAGCACTGATTTATTGAGCACCCACAAGGCCCTTGGTGCTCGGCACTAGGTTAAGTACTAGGAACGAACAAACATACTGAACTTGAACTTGCTGCGCCGTGACAGAAGTCTGAATTATTGTGGACAGAGAGCAGCATTGTGCTGATGGACTAAAATGACTGGTATGACAAGAGGCAAGATCAGAGGGTTGTGATTCTTCCAAGAGAAGCTGCCCCCGCCTAGGACCAGCCTTCACTCGTGCCAGGAAGGACTGGGGGTCATTTGGTCACACAGCTCGTGCCCTCGATCAGTTGACAGTAGTACTGCCTGAAATGGGAAGACGCGTAAAACATTTAAAGAGAACAGTGATTTGCCACTAAACGAAGGGAATTCAACTGCAGCCCCCATAGAGCGGCCGTATGATGTAACACAAATTGTTCCACCGCAGGATCAATGCGGGGACCTTGCAGGAGCTCGCCACACTAGCAAAAATGGAATGATTTACATTTGGAAGCCACAGCTGGTATGAAAATAAACATCGAATCAGTTCCTTCCTCCAAGTCCATGTTCCATTAGAATAACTACGGTAGGGGACATTTTTCACATTTTAATTGGTGTTTTGCTGATTTTATCAGAATTTCTGCTGATCAAAGCAAATTGGCTATTTATTTATTTTGCCATGAAGCTAACTGTTCAGTGCAAGTTTAATGTACTGTAATGAATTTTAAATATCCTCCTAGTCAGATTTAAAGTGTTTGAATCAAGATGGCCTTGTTATAATTAAATTATTAATTACTCAAATGGACAAAAGGCAACTTTCAGATATAATGTCACAGTTTAAATGGATCTGAACTGGATGAAAATGTTGGGCCTGCTTTAAAAGATGTCAGAGAAATAAAAATGTTTCCCCTGCAGTCTGCTTAACCCCCTCATTCCTGCTTGGTGTTTAGATGTATGATAAATACTTTCATTATTAGTTTATTTTCAGTTGCTTACAGAACAATAAGTTTTTATGTTATTTACACTCCAGTGACTTTGGTTTAATTGGCTTCTTTTATGTTATTTATATAAATATAAATCATACTGGGTTTTAAAGTATTAATGATGCATTTTATGTTATAATGCTGTTTTTATCCAGACTAGCACTCCAAGAATTCATACCATCCATGGGTAACAGCTAAGGATCTTTACAAAATCTACTTCAAAAGTTGAAGCAAATGCACTCTGAACCTCGACAGAATTCAGGCTTGGGATGAAAAGATCCCCTGAATTGCACTTCATTTGCATTTGAGTTAGCAAATTAATTTATTCAGATATTTCTGGAGGGCAATTCTCAGGTCTCTATACTTGGGAAACTACATAGATTTGTTTTTCAAGGCACTGTAACAAAGCAAAGCAAAAAAACCCATTTAAATAAAACTGAGTTTTAAGTATTTGCTTCCACCAGTTGAGGGATCATGGGTGAATCTCTGGAAACCCTCAGAGACGGCATCTGTCAAGTAAAGAGGCTGGTTGAGACATCTTTTGGCTCTATTTAAATATTTGTGGTTGTAGGTTTTTATAAACACTCATTTGGTGATCGTTGGACATTTTTTGCTCGCATCCTAAGATGATGTTATGAGTAAATAGAATTTTCTCAGGTAGCTCACATTTCTAAATACACTTTAAGATTTTGTTGATATTTAGGTTTTTCCAAGTGACTCTCTGCATACTGGCCTCTTTCAGTGATGAAAGCCATGTGAAAAATAAAAGAGTCAATAAAAGATGTTTTTGAATGGACAAGTGATGTCATTTCAATTGTTGGTTAAAAGCATATGCCCTAGGGATGGGGGTGGGGAACAGATAAATCAACTTGATTAAGTTTAAACAAACAAAAAAAACCCCCCAGTAATTGTGTGACGTGATGAGAGTGGTAATTTAATTTTGGTTTATTTAGGTAAAGTTAGGTGCCCACCTGAAACACAGCCTTGATCTTTGGGGTGAAAAAGTAGTGAGTAGAGAAGGATGAAATGCTTCTTGAATTCCTAAAATGTCACTCGAAGTCTACCCAAATACAGGTTTTCTTATTGAGAGGCATGTGATATGAGCTGATTCATTTGTCTTGGTCCTTGTCTTAGCATGTTTAGTTTTCAAAGTGCCCAAAGAGTTCCAGCAGAAGATGATTTTATTATACGGGGTGGGCCATTGAAAGAACTCTAGGAATCAAAGAGATCTTCCTAGCTGAAAAGCTTTGGTCAAGTTAATTACCCTTAGGGTTCTCATTTATAAAACAGGGATAGTCGTAGTGCTTGCTCCATGTGGATGTTTTGAGGAATGAATGAAATGAGGTATGTGGAGCCTTAGCACACAGTACCTTGTTCCTAATAGTTGCTCAATAAATGGTTATCATTGTAATGTGTCTTCAGTATAATTACTCTATACAAGTTTGACAGGATATCAACAAGTGAGTCTTGCTGCTAACTATGGCATATTTTCAACTCAGATGGAAACCACTGGGGGAATAACAAATATTTATTTAGTGAGAATGATGTCACTGAAGAGGAGAGAGAATGTCTAGTATCTAAACAAGTACTGCAGAAGACACTGGAAAAATAGCTTGTAGACTGTGGCAGCTGCTCTCAGTGTGAATTGAGTGCTCGGTGTGAATTGACAGTTCATTGGATTTGTACTGCACTGATGGTGGGGAAATCACAGTCACGTTGGTGAATGTGGCAGACATTTACTACCCTGCCTTATATACCTCTTTCGGTTTACAAAGAACTTACACCAGCCCAATGATGCAAGTGGTTCAGATGTAATAGTCCCATTTACAGATGCAGTCACTGTGTCTCAGGGAAATAAAGGGGTTTGCCCAAGACAGAACTTGAGCCAGATCTTCCTTCCTTAGGAGAATATTCCTCAATAAGTAGTTTAACTCCATAATAGTAGCTAACAGTTATTCAAACAATTCACTTAATCCTTACAACCAACCATTGGAAAGGTATACTACTATTAACCCCATTTTACAGATAAGGAAACTGAGGCACAGAAAGGGGAAGCAGTTTGTGCAATAGCATATGGTGAGCGGGAGAACTGGAATTTGAAGTCAGAAAGTCTGGCTCCAAAATCCACACTCTTCACACTATTCCACCTCCAATGAACCAAAACTGAGAATAATCTATGGTTCTCAAACTTTAGCAAGCATCTCAAACTTTAGCAAGCATCAGAATCTCCTGGAGGATTGGTTAAAACACAGAATCCTGATCCTCACCGCTGGATCATTAGGTCTGGAGTGAAGCTCGAGAATTTTCATTTTTTTTTTTTTAATTTCTTATTTATTTATTTATGGCTGTGTTGGGTCTTCGTTTCTGTGCAAGGGCTTTCTCTAGTTGCGGCAAGCGGGGACCACTCTTCATCGCGGTGTGTGGGCCTCTCACTATTGCGGCCTCTCTTGTTGCGGAGCACAGGCTCCAGACGCACAGGCTCAGTAGTTGTGGCTCACGGGCCCAGTTGCTCCGCGGCACGTGGGATCTTCCCAGACCAGGGCTCGAACCCGTGTCCCCTGCATTGTCAGGCAGATTCTCAACCACTGCGCCACCAGGGAAGCCCGAGAATTTTCATTTTTAACAAGTTCCCAGATGATGCTGATGCTGGTGGCCTGGAGACCACACTTAGAACCCTTGGTCCAGAGACACAAAACCCTGAAGGTCTAGACGCCCTATACATCTCAGCATTCTTTGGCCTATGAAAGAGTGTTGTTCACTGGGGGAGGGGACTGAACCTGGGGCTCCCCCATAGGCTCACACCTCCTGGTTTCTCTAGCATCCATAGCATACCAAGGTGAAGCCACTTGTTTGAATGCTCATAAAGGACTCCCCTAAAAAAGTTAGTTTGTATAGTTATGGCCGTTCTCAGGGATAGTGGGTTGAGATGGGGAGAAAGGAAAATCACATGGATCCCCTTCCGGTTACTATTATATGTGCAGTCAATTAAAGTGATTATCACAGGAAGTCTGGAAATGGACAAGAATAGAGCAGATGGAAGGGAAAATAGGAACATGATCCCTTTGTCAGGGAGAGTTATAGGAGGATGTATGCATTCAGATCCCTAGAACTATGGCTGCTTTTCTGGAATTTTTAGCAATATTATTGTTTTAATGACCAAGGTGGCAGTTTGGTTACATCTGCTTAAAAATGCCCAAAGGGTAGTGAATATGTTTATGCATTTGCTGATGTGTTTTAATGAAAATAATATAGCAATAAAAAATACAGTAAAGACATTGTGCTCTTAGGCTCTGCTGTTTAGTATTTAATGTAGCTGCCCAAACTTCTCCCTTGTGTTATGCATTTAGTAAACTTAATACAAAAAGACACTAACAGTTATCATTGGTTAAATGTCCACTTGAAAGAGAAATTAAGTCTAAAATGGTAGTGATCTGCATGGAAATTTGGTGCCTTGCCCCCTACCTACCTGGAGTCCAGGCAGTCTCTGCCCACAAGGACCCTCAACACTGCTTTTATTCAGGCGTTTGTCTTTGTCAGGCTCCACAACCCTCTGAGGAGAACAAATGTTCTATGCCAGCTTGGCTGAACTTAACCGAAGAAACAGGTACTTGGCAGTGAATAAAACTTTGAACCCAGGGCTGTCTGTTGCTCATCCAACATGGTATGCTCCATCACTGGGGTGGCCAGACCACCAAAGGCCAGACCACCTTTGGACTACCAAAGGTATCCAGTTGGCATCATTTTGACCCCCTCCCCACCTCATGGAGTTATTTACACTGAATTGCATATCTTTCTGTCATTTACATTGGCTTTCATCAAACAGTGTTGAAAAGAAAGGGCTGAAAGACCTTGCACTTACTGTGTTTACTTTAAGGTTGTTGAAATACATTGCTCGTTACATTCCCCATGTAAACTTCAAATCCTTTTCTTTATATTTATGAAATATCTCAAACATACAGAAAGTAATAGACCTCAAAGTGTCATGAAAAGTTTACTTTTTCCTTTATCTGTCTCATTTTTGAAAAAGAAATAGAATGTTATAAAGACGGTTTAACATTCCCCCCGCCCATCCATTCCCCTTTCTCACTCCTTAGAGGTAACCATTGTCCCAGAGTTGGTATGTATCTTTCCTGTCCACATTTTGTGTGCTTGTTAGTACGTATCCAAGTGTCTGCAAACAATATGTAATATTGTTTTAAAGGTTTTCAAAGTTTTCATAAATGACACAGCACATCTCTGTTTGCATGCAGTAGACTCTTCACGAAGACATATGTGAGAAACTTTTATCAGGTATTAGGCTGAGCATCGGTTTTTCTCATGGACACCACAGAACATAAAAATGGTGTTCCCTTCTGTGTGGTGATGATTGGGAATCTGAATTCTAATTTCTCATCCACTTTCCTTTTGCCTACTTAACTTCATCTGAATAGTTCCTTACCTTATTTTCTCTCTGCCTACATTTCTTCATTTAATTTCTTAAAGCTTGTTACATTTATATTCTTGTAACAAGATCCTTTTTAATAATTATTTTGAGCCCCACCTCTCCCTCTCCCATTCATTGACTCCTCCAGTTACATACTAGTTACCAGCAGGCATCTTTTGCCACCCTACTCCCCTCAAGCATTGAACTCAAGACAATTAGCAAGGTTTACTATATGCTAAGCATGACATTGTGTTTAGCAGACTAAATTTGTTAATCCTGAAATCCAGATGTGTTACCTGTCTATATCCAAGAAATCAGGTACAAAATGTGCAATGGATTTTCTTGTTAAAATACTTCCTGCCCAGAAGTGGACCCCTGTCGTTTATTCTCCAGTGCCCAAGTTGTTTTCAGTAGGAGAAAGAGCCTTAAGATTGCAGGCTGATGAGCACACATTGCAATATTTTCATAATTTGGAGCCAAAATGACTGCAGAGGAAAGGAGCAGAAGCCTGGGGAAACTATTAACAATTTAAGAATTTACCATTTCCAGTTACTGTAAGAATGTTAATTCCATTTCCAAAGAGAAGCATAGAAATGGTGTGTGTTATGACTCTTAGAGACATATTTTGTACCGTAGAGTATTAAAATATCAGAGTTTGGTGTTTTACCCTTTGAGTCTTTGCTAATTTTCCCTCCAGCTTATAGTTAAGCATGACTCTGGGATTTTTCCTAAAGGCAGTCATTCTAAATATATCTAGATTCATCTTTTTGGAATTATAATGGCCACCTTGAATGGTTGTGTTAGCGTCAAAGGTAACCAAGTGATTCTCCAACTCTAGGCAGGAAACAAGAGTAGTTATATATTAATTTCAACATAAAAGAGCATTTTCAAATAGCAGAGAAATATTTGATAGAATAGGGGAAATTTTTCTACAAGGCATACAGAGGAATGAGTACCTACAATTTGTTATTTAAAATAATATGAATTTTAATATCTTATTGATAGTCATCCATGTATTCATTTAAGTCTCTCTATTTTCAAGATATGTCATAGCTACAATATCTGCACAAATTGTTGTGTTAATTAATATAGCTTTGTTAATACAGTAGTTGTGATAAGCCATATATTACCTCATTCCTCCATCTATATGTGTATACACTTACATACAAAAAATTTTACTAAACTCTTATTGTTGACACTCTTGGGTACTAGAAATACAAAGATGAGTAAGATCTGTACCACCCTTTCAAGAAACTTACAATTTCATGTTAGTGATAGAGTTATAAACAAACTGGAGTAACATGTGATAACTGATATGGTTGATGAATATAAAGAGTGTTATGGAAACACTGAAACACTGTAAATTAATCCTACTTGAAACTATTGAGGAAAGGAAGAAATAGAGGTTACATTTGAATAAAAGTAGCTTAAGAAAGCATTTCCTGTCTCCTTAGGGCAGATTTAATCTTACTTCATCTCTCTCCCAAGAATAATATATACTTATCTCCATTGTGTATTATCATATTTCATTAGAGTTAGTGGTTCTCATATCCTTCTATTTTATTAGATAAAACTTCTTGAAGACAGAAAAAATGTTTTATTCTACTTTGTATCCTTAGTACCTAGCACAGGATAAGAAGCTCAATAAAATGTTTGTTGAATGAATAAACACATGAATCAAGAAATATCAAGAGAAATTTTAAATTTTTTGAGCTAAATGAAAATAGAAAGACAAAATTTGTGGGATGCAGCAAAAGCAATAATTAGAGGAAAATTTATAGCATTGAATGCATATATTAGAAAAGAAGAAAGATCTGAAATTGATCATCTAAGCTTTCACCTTCGACAATTAGAAAAAGAAGAGCAAATTAAATCCAAAGTAATCAGAAGAAAAGAAATAATAAGAATTACAGCATAAGCCAATGAAGTTGAAAACAGGAAATCGATAGAATTAATGAACCCAAAAGATGGTTCTTTGAAAAGATGTATAAAATCAGTAAGCCTCTGGCCAAGCTAACTAAGAAAAAAAGAACAATGGCACAAATGACTAATATCAGAAATGAAAGATTGGGCATCACTACAGATCCTATGGACAGTAAATGGATAATCAAGGAATACTATGAAAACTCTATGCCCACAGATTTGATAACCTAAATGAAATAAACCAATTCCTTGAAATATACAATTTGCCAAAACTCACACAAGAAGAAATAGACAATCTAAAAAAGCCCATATCTATGAAAGAAATTGAATCAATAATTGATACCTTCCAAAACAGAAGGCACCAGGCCCAGAATTAATAAGTGATTATAGGAAGTTTGCAAGATACAAGATTAACATACAAAAATCAATCACTTTGCTGTATACCAGCAATGAACATGTGGAATTTGAAATTAGAAACCCAATACCACTTACATTACCATCCCCTACCCAAAAGAAATACTTAGGTGCAAATCTAACAAAATATGTACAATGTCTATATAAGGAAAACTACAAAACTCTGATGAATGAAATCAAAGGCAAACTGAATAAATGGAGAGATATTCTGTGTTCATGGATAGGAAGGTTGAATATGGTCAAGCTGTCAGTTTTTCCCAACTTGATCAATAGATTCATTGAAATCCCAGTCAAAATATTAGCAACTTATTTTGTGGATATTGACAGACTGATTCTAAAGTTTATATAGAGCGGCAAAAGACCCAGAACAGTGAACACAATGTTGGAGGAGAACAGCAAAGTTAGAGGACTGACACACCCAACTTCAAGACTTACTATAAAGCTACAGTAATCAAGACAGTGTGGTTCTGATGAAAGAAGACACAAGTAGATCAATGGAACAGAACAGAGAGCCCAGAAAAAGACCCCATAAATATAGTCGACTGATATTTGACAAAGGAACAAAGGCCCTACAATGGAGCAAAGTTAGTTTCTTCAACAAATGGTGCTGAAACAACTAGATATCACATGAAAAAAAAAAAAAAAAGAATCTAGACACAGACCTTACACCCTTTACAAAAATTAACTCAAAGTGGATTGTAGGCCTAAATGTGAGACACGAAACTTTAAAAGTCTCAGAAGATAATGTAACAGAAAGCCTAGATGACCTTGGGTATGGCAATGACTTTTAGATACAACACCAAAAACACCATCCATTAAAGAAATAATTGATGAGCTAGACGTCATTAAAATTAAAATTTTCTACTCTGTGAAAGACAATGTCAAGAGAATTAGAAGGCAGGCCTCAGACTGGGAGAAAATATTTTCAAAAGATACATCTTATAAGGGACTGTTATTCAAAATTACAATAAGAAAACATACAACCAGATTAAAAAATGAGCCAAAGGCCTTAAGAGACACCTCACCAAAGAAGATATACAGATGGCAAATAAGCATATGAAAAGATGCTCCACATCATATGTTGTCAAGGAAACAATAGGGTGACGTACTTAAGTATGTTAATGTTGTCAGGAATTCAGATTTTTAGTACAAGAGGAAAGAAAGAATTATAAAACATCAAAAAACTTACATAAAATTCTTTTTCCAGTTTTACTGAGATATAATTGATATATAATATTGTATTAGTTTAAGGTGTACAATATCATTTTATATGTATATATTTATTTGTTTATATAGTGAAATGTGTAACACAGTAAGTTTAGTTAGCATCTGTCACATCGTGTAGTTACACAGTTTTTTCTTGTGATGAGAACTTTCAAAAGTTCTCTGTTAGCAACTTTCAAATTTACAATACAATATTATTAACTATAGTCATATGCTGTTCATTACATCCCCCAAACTTATTTGTCTTATAACTGGAAGTTTGTACCTATTGAGCTATTTTCTCCATCCCTTGCCCTCTACCTCTGGCAACCACCAATCTGTTCATTTCTATGAGTTTGGTTTTTTTAGATTTCACATCAAGATAGTATTTGTCTTTGTCTGACTTTCTTCATTTGGCATAAGGTCCTCAAGGTCCATCCATGTTGGGAAATGGCAGGATTTCTTTCTTATTTATGACTGAATAATATTCCATTGTTTACATACCATGTTTTCTTTATCCATTCATCTGTCAGTGGGCAGTTAGGTTATTTTCATGTCTTGGACTGTGAATAATGCTGCAATGAACATGAGGGTACAGGTATCTCTTCAAGATAGTGATTTCATTTCCTTTATATATAATACCCAGAAGTGGAATTGCTGGATCATATGGCAGTTCTCTTTTTAATTTTTTGAGGAACCTTCATACTGTTTTCCGTAGTGGTAGCACCAATTTACATTTCCACCAACAATACACAAGGGTTCCCTTTTCTCCACATTGGGGTAATCAAATAGCGCTAGGTGATGAGTGAAAGCTTTTCTTTACAGAAAAATTTCACATTAAAAAAATGTAGAAGAAGTAATAGAAAGTCAGCATTTTTAACCTCTAATGAACAATGGATTGGGGCAATAATCATCAATAAAACCATTAGATGAAATTTTGTTGGAAACTCTACGATGGAAGAAACAGACTATCGTCTCCCAAACCCACTGATCCATCTTTGCATCAGACAGTGCATGCCTCCTGATATGATGCAGTTATGATTTACAGATTGTGACCTATAAAATATTATTTTTTTAAATAAATTTATTTGTATATATATTTACTTATTTTCGGCTGCGTTGGGTCTTCGTTGCTGCGTGCGGGCTTTCTTTTTAGTTGCAGTGAGAGGGGGCTATTCTTCATTGCGGTGCACAGGCCTGTCATTAAGGTGGCTTCTCTTGTGGAGCACGGGCTCTAGGTGAGTGGGCTTCAGTAGTTGTGGCACATGGGCTCAGCTGTTGTGGCTCGTAGGCTCTAGAGTGCAGGCTCAGTAGTTGTGGCACATGGGCTTAGTTGCTCCGTGGCATGTGGGGTCTTCCTGGACCCATGTCCCCTGCATTGGCAGGCAGATTCTTAACCACTGCGTCACTGGGGAAGCCCTGTGACCTGTAAAATATTCTTGCCAAAGAGTTGGACCTGAATCTGATCCAACCTTTAACGCCAACTTCCATTTGGAGGAGATACAAGGGATGAATGAACAATCAATTGACACTACAAGGAAGTAAACAGACAAACCCCAAATGTTAGATCTTCTACAGAACAATACATTCGTTCCTTCACAAGTCAATTACCTGAAAAAAAGGAAAAAATAAAGGGGAGGGAGGAGAGACAATTTTAGATTGAGAGACTTTAGATAATTAAATATAATGTGTGGACCTTGTTTGGATCCCATAAAACCAAATGTGAAAACATTTTAAACAGAGAAATCTGAATATGCGTAAGTCTTAGATCATCTCAAGGAAATTTTTACATTTATCTGTGTGTAAAAATGGTAATATGGTTACGTAAGAGAACGCTATATTTTCTAGAGATGCGTATATGCAAGTATATAGAACTGAAATGACATGGTGTCTGAGATTTGCTTCAAAATAATTCACCCAAAAAATGAGAGAGAGAAAGAAGGAAACGAAGGAGGAGGGAGAAAAGGAGGGGGAGAGGCAGGGGAGGAGGGAGAGGAGGGGGGCCGTTAACAAGAAAGATGATGAAGACAGAGAGAGTGAGAAAAAAAAAAGGAATTAATCATAGCTACAATAAAATAAAATTTCCCTAAGCTGAAGAAAGACCCAAGTGTTCACATCCCTCAGGAAACAACATACCAAGTTGACCCAAAAAATCTGTACTTGTTTGGGTGACATTAACTACTGAGTATGAATACGTACGTGTTCTTTTTTAGCCAACAAATAGAGAACCTATGTTCCATTCAGATAACTTGTAAACTTTTTCTGTAATTGACAGTTGGTCACAAAGAATATGTCAACTTTATTGGCTGATTTTTTAGTGGTCATTCTCTGGAATTTAGATTTGCAAATTTATCTTAAATTGGATTTTGATTGTTCTCTCTCTCTCTCTCTCTCTTTCTTTCTCTCTCTCTCTTGCTTGACAGCTCGCTTGCTGAGGCCTCCTGTCTATAAACATGCTTATTCTGCTGGCTCTGGGCTCTGATGTCATGGTGATATTAGAGATAATGTATATCTGCTCACCAAAACTGAGGGTATCTTAGTTGTGTCTTCTTTCTCCTCCCCAAATTTACTTGGCTATTCCTCACACTTAATGTTCTAGAATAACTTTACACACAATTTGTCAAGTTGTATAAAGTATCCCACTGCTATTTGTTTGGGATTGCACTGATTTTTATAAAGATAACTGAGATAATTGATATGTTTACAATATTCTATCTGGGAACAAGGTATATGTCTCTACCTATTCTAGTCTTCTTGTATATCTGTCAATACATTTTACAGATTTTTTAATATTGTTCTTAGACGTTTCTTCTATTACTGTGAGTGAGCTTTTAAAAGATTACATTTTGTGATTAGTTATTGGTGGTATGTGGAAAGCTCTTGATTTTTATATGTTGCTCTCCTATCTGGCTGTCTGAGAAAATTTATAATTATTTAAAAGTTGATTGAAATAATGTAAATCTTCATCAATAGAAGAATGATTAAAGTAATCAGGGTAAATCTAGTCTATGGAATATTATGCAGCTCTTTTGAAATTATATATATAATATATAGTGAGGAAGAGAACCATCTCCAAGATAAAATGAAAAAAGCAATTAACCAAAAAAAGCTTCAACATAATAATATAATATGGTTCAGGTGTGTAAAACTACTACATGTGGCGATATACACATACAATATAAATGCATAGAATAAAGTCTAGAAAAATGCATCCTAATGGTAACAGTAATTAGCTTTGAGTAGAGGAGGAAAGGAGATTTTTCAGGGTTTTACTGTATATATTTTTGTATTGTTCGAATATTTTCTAAAACATGAATTTATATAATGCTTTTGTAATTAGAAATTTAAAGAAAAATGCGAAAATAAGATGTTGGGAAGTAGACAAGTTGATAAAGATTGACATGGAGGAAGCCCTAGGGAGAGTGCATGTTAAGTCCATAGAAAACCCTCACGGGTCATTAATTTCCACAATATCTCTAAAGTCACTTCCATTTGGCTTTGGAAAATCTGTGGCTCTACACACCCTGTCAAGAAGTATTACCGGCATCTATTAGAGCAGAAAATGAAGATAAAATGTCGCACAACTGACCAATGAAGTCAGTGGAGACATCCTCTCCCCGATGTTTATCTACCTCTTGTGATTTCTTCTATGCAAGGGCCGTGGGCTAGTGAAAGACCCAAATAAATGAGCTGGCTAAATGAATTGGATAATTCTCCTTCTAGCCCTCTCTCATTGCCAGCTGGAAACCAGATGAGACCAGCCTTTATCTCCTAGGTCTTCCTAATGTCTAGAGTTTCTGTATGGGAAACTCTTCCAACCTGAATTTAGAAATGGATGCGCTGTTGGTTTATGTGTATCAGGTGGGTCGAGGCACACTTGTTTGCCTTGAGGTGAGCCCTTCCTTGCCTTGGCATGTGAGGTCTTTATGAAAGGACCCTGAGTACCTCATATCATCGTAAGTGCCTGTGCCATGTCCCTTGCAGTGAGTTAGTTGTGACGAAAGCACGTGTGACCTGGACTTCTATTTTTATAAAACGGTAAATGGAGAACAATGGTAAACACCTAACACAGTGTCTAGCAGTGCTTCTCAAACTTTAATGTGGGAATCACCTCAGAATGTTGATTCAGTAGGTCTAGGTAAACCCTTGAGCTTGTATTTCTCAGAAGCTCCCAGGTTATGTCAATGTGGCTGGTCCAGGAAACACACTTAAAGTAGCAAGAGTGTAGAGCACAGGCTTTGCACTTAATAAGTATTTGTTGAATGAGTCGTCTTCTGTCTTAACCCCCGGCAATGTGAGTCCTCCTATAGAGGACACACCCTTCCTCTTTCTTCTCTGGGTAAGATTGTGGGGCATTTTTACTTTCTGGAAAGCTAATTCTATCAGGCTATTATGTTTTACATACTTAAACCCACATCCCAGTATTCTACCCACTGGAGACAGGACCCAGGGCTGTTTTCCCATATAGCCAGCATTGCTGTGCACATCTGATCGAGTCACCCTTTCCCAGCCCAGTGTAACATAATGAGCAGTCTCTGCCCTGTAGAGATGCCCCACTGGGGCTGCAGGTCAGCATCACAGGCACAGTCAAGCCTTTTGGGGTCATTTTCCTTAGGGTTGGATCAAAAGTGAGAAAATGATGGAAATATGTATGTTGAAATATTCTTTTGGAGTAAACTAGGCATGTTTTGGACAGATAAAGATACTAGTTTTATTGTGTGAAATCATGTTAAGTATTTTAAGAACTGTCTTGTTCAAGATCACTGGATTGTGTAGACAGAAAAATTCTGTTGTCTTATGATCAGTTTAACAGTTATCCTCGCTTATTGGCTACTTAGCTGGGGACTCTGGGGGTGCCGTGTTAGTGGAATTCACCTGGGGATTCTCGCACGTGCACATTAGCAGAATAGATTGGGCTGTGATTTGTAGCTCGAGCCTGATTTTACAGGGGGCATTTTCCACCCACCCACGGCTTCGCGGTGATGTTGAAATCTGTCTAGTTGGTGGAGGATCAGTAGCTCTAGGAGCTAATGAATATTCATTTCTTTTCCCTGGGTACAAAGTAAAATAACCAGTAATTAGTATAATATTTAATACTTCTATTCAAAATAAATAAATCTTTTGTGAAAAAAACCCCTAATTATTATAATGTAGCAAATTCCACATATGTAACTGGAATGGGATGTGGTGTTTTGAAAATGCTTCTAAGCCCTCATTTACATGTTTTGAGATTAGTTAATTATTCCCCTTGTATGCATAAAACAGAACTCTAAATTTTTACCTGCAATTTATTATTCATTTTCCTCTCTCCCAAGTTTAACTGATTCTAAGTTTTACTTTTTTTTGGATACTGAAGATATTTGTATTTTGAAGTAATGTTTTGAATATGGGTTTGTTCTTGTCATCTTCTTCTCTTGCCTCACAGACAGAGGATGCAGGTGGCTTACAGAGATTCCCATGTGGTGTTTCTTATCTGATCCTAGGTTCATGTGACAAGGTTTAGCTGTTCCAATTTTTAAAAATACATGTTTTTGAGCACGGAATACATGGTAGGCACTGTGCAGGGTGCTTTCACATATGTCATCATATTTTTATTCTATGACAATCCTGTGGAGTTTGTTTTTCTACCATCATTCTATAGACAAGGCAGTGAAGCTCAAAGCAGTTAATTCTGCTCGTGCAAGGTATAGAATTCTAAATCATCCGTCTGTCTGAGTCCAAATCCAGTTTATACCACAACTGTGAGATTCTGAAGCTTGTTCTACCCAGTTGCTGAGGGAGAAAGGTTTGGAGGAGGTGATGATATGCTTGTTTGCAAATAAATGCTTCCCCAGGGTGTCGTCATGGGGTTGGGTGCTTGTGGGTGCTAACCTCTGCTGGGGAGAGGGGACAGCCCAGGATTGGTGACCTCACTGTAGACAAGTACTTTCTGAGCCTGTGATAAGCAGGGAAACTTCTCATCCACTGCCTGGAGGTTTCTCAGTAATGCTGGTTAGTACCTGCCAGACAGAATTCACATTCTTGCCCAGATGCAAATGGATAGATCTTTGTCAGATACAGTGGTGATTCCTGAAGACCTGGGAAATTCATGGTGCTGCTCTTCCTCGATTCTATGGAAAAATGCAAATACTGCCATGCAGGGATTTTGTATGACTCATCCAAGGTGGGGATGAGGCAAGAGCTTCTATTTCAGATTCTTTTTTTTTTTAATTTATTTATGGCTGTGTTGGGTCTTCGTTTCTGTGCGAGGGCTTTCTTCTAGTTGCAGCAAGCGGGGGCCACTCTTCATTGCGGTGCGCGGGCCTCTCACTATCGCGGCCTCTCTTGTTGCGGAGCACAGGCTCCAGACGCACAGGCTCAGTAGTTGTGGCTTACGGGCTTAGTTGCTCCGCGGCATGTGGGATCTTCCCAGACCAGGGCTCGAACCCGTGTCCCCTGCATTGTCAGGCAGATTCTCAACCACTGCGCCACCAGGGAAGCCCTCAGATTCTTTTAAGAGATTCCCAGGACAACTAGAATAAAATTCAGATTTCGGACCATGGCCTTTCAGGCCCAGGTGGCCCAGCTACTGCCTGCCTCTCCCAGCCCTCACGTGGTCCCTTCTCCCCTCCGCGCTCTGCATCCTCCTTTTTGTCCCTGTGACTCGCAAGTTTGTTCCTGCCTCACAGCCTTTGCATTTATTGTTCTCTCTGCTTGGGGAACTCTTCCCTCTGTCTCCACATGGCTGATTCTTCCTCATCTTCAGGCCTTTGTTCAGGCACCCCCTCCACACAGAGCCTTCCCTGACCCCCCCGACCCGCCCCGTCTAAAGGAGCCTCTACCCATGACCCGCGCAGCCCCACAAAAACTCATCATCCTATTGGGCGATAGGGATTGACATGTATACACTGATGCGTATAAAATTGATGACTAATAAGAACCTGCTGTATAAAAAAATAAATAAAATTTAAAAAAAAATCATCCTGTGACCCTGTTCACTTAACTTCACAGTTTTGCTTTCTGAAATGATCTTTGTTTATTTTCTTTTTTATTAGCTGTTTTCTCTATCATTTTGTCACCCAGAGAAGCTTTGACACGTTGCAAGTACTCAGTGAATATATGGTAAATAAATGGATGAATGACTCGATGAATGAATGAAAGTTAGATGTATAGAATTACAAATGCTAGAGTTTGAGGGTGCCTGCTAGCTAATCTGTCCCAACTTTACACCCACTATCTTTATTTGATTATTTCTAGTGAGAGAAAGCTCATGACTTGATAAAACAAGTGTCTCCAATTTTTGTCTTGCGAGGCAGTGTGGGACTGTGGAAATCAAGTCAAACTCACCTCGATTTAAATCCAAATCTGCTACAAACTAGCTGTGGACCTTGGTTAGGTCAGTTAACCTTGCCGTATCCTGTTTCCTCATCTGAAAAGGGGATGACAGTACCTACTTGACAAGCTATTGTGAGAAAGAAATGAAGCCGGGTCTGCAGCGTGTCGTGCATATTTGTATACACATGGTATAGGAAAGGTTAGCATGTCAAAGGGGACACGTAAATGTTAATTTGCTTTTTATTTTTGTTCGCTGTGCCAGTTAGTCCTGGATTATGCATTTCACACGTATTCACATTTAGTCTTACCCACGAGGGAGGTGAAATCTGCATCCATCCTCCTCTTTTACAGACAAGGAAACTAAGTGACCTGCCTGAAGTTTCCCTTCTAAGGAATGGTCCAGCCCCTATGTCCTCAGGTTCTCTTTCTATCCCACCAAAGCTCCTTCTTCCTCTGCCCCCAACACCAAACAGCCTACAGGTTGATGAAATGGAAGGAAACAAATCTCCTGGCCAGTTTAACTCTCAGAATGGCAGAGGGCATCTGCTTCACCGCCAGGGGAAGCGCAGCCTGAGGACTTGAGGGCCTGTGCTGAGGAGATGAACAAACGTGGGCAAAGGAGGAGGTGCTAACCTCTTATGTCCACCCCACTCCCAGGCCTTTAGAGCACGGCAGCCTCTCTGTTGGTTAATTCAGGCTTTGGCTCTGAAATGAATCAAGTGACAGGGGAGTTCTTAGTGCTGCTTGTCACTGTTCTTGCATGCCAAGGAACTCTAGCATATTGCTCTTGGGCCCTGTGATGCTCCAGCTGTAGCTGTTGGGTATCACATGACCTAATTAGCATGTGGTCCTTTGGGAGGGCAGCAGAGCAACGAAGAGCAGGGGTCTAGCATCAGACGTGAGCTCAAACACTTGTTCCATCGTGTATCACCTGTGTGACTTTGGGCGAGTTCTTTTCTGGATTTTCTATTTGCTCCTTCTGTATAATAGGAATAATTCCATCTCCCTCATCAGGTTTATTTGGAGAATTAAATATGCCTGGTGCATGTCAACTTGTGATAGATGGTAGCTACTACAACCATCCCTTTCCTGCAGATAGCATTATTCTCCAGGTAGAAAGGTGATGGAAGTGGTTGGAAGTAACTAAGGACTCTTACCGTGACCCCATTGTAACAGGGCCAAAGTGTGGAGGCCCTTCTTGTTTCCTACTTGTGTTTTGTCTTCTGAGTGTGATAAGTGAATTCTAGGAGCATTAGTTTACTTCTGAATACTTAGATAGGGGAGAAGTAATGTGAGTGAAAATTATCCTCTCTTCCCCAAGATCTCCCTGGTCATTATTCCCTAACCTAATTAGAATGCCAGATGCAGATCCTTCCATTTTCCTCAAAAAGGAGTGGCAAACTGGGGAAAATGCTTCCTGGAAACGAAGGATGGCTTTTCCAGGGAGTGGTAGAGACTCAGAAACTTGAACTGACTTCCCAAATCAGATGTGAGGGCTTTGTTGTGCTTTCTTCTCAAATATGCATGTCTCGGTACTTGCCCTTTTTTTAATAGCCAGTCAAGTGTCTATGTTAGAAATTTTGCTAAGGTTTCTAGAGTATATTTTTGCTTAGTTGTTTTCCTCCCTTCAGTGTGACAGGAAAACATCTATACTTCCTTGGTCTCTCTCTCAGCACATCTCTCAAAATTTCTAGAGCTTAGAATCTAGTCTGTAAGGCACATTTGTAGTCATTCATGACATCTTTGGCTTTTGGGACATATGTGTGGCTCACACATCCAGATGATGTAGCAGTCAAACTGTCTACCAAATGGGCCTAGATATTGCCAGGAGAAAATCCATACTGATAGAGAAAGTTCTATCTCTGTTGAACCTCCAAAGATTAAGTCAGTAAAACCCAATAGTCTATATGCTTCTCTCTGTGGGGACTGTAGTCAGGTGGTATAATTTGAGGACCCAGCTCAAAACCTTTCTCTCCTAGCCCTAATATATTCATCAAAATTCCTGTATTTGAATATCCCTCCTTCCCTCCCTCCCTCCCTCCTTCCCTCCTCTGTTCCTTCATGAGAATGGCTGTAGCTTGGTGAGGGTAGGGGTCTTAGCTACCTTGCTCACCATTGTTTCTCTAACACTTAGGACATAGAGTAGGAGCTCAACTAATTTTTGCTGAATAGAAGGATGAATGGACATTTACTGAGTACCTACAGTGTTCCTAGTTCTTCAATCCTTAGACTTAAAATTATGTTTTCCAAACTCAGCTATTTATGTACTGCCTTCCCAGTATTTGCCAGATCTATGAACTATTTTTCTTCTATTTATTTGACATTTTCCTTTGAATTGACTTTTCTTTATACTTAGCATCATCCAAAGCAATAATATCCATGAAATTATGGATTTGGTGTCTATTTACAATTTTTTTTGTAACTCACATTACATTTGTAACTATTAAAATAAAAATGCTTATATCACTTAAAATCATCTCAAGGGCCTCTATAAAATACAAATCTGGAATCAGTTTACAACATTATTGATCACATCCACTAGCTCTGAACCTCTAAAGTATAGGGGGCCCAGGAACAGAGATGTTCTGCAGAGGAAAGACTGCGGGTGGGGGCTGGTGCTCAAGGGAGCGGGTGACCTGAGCATCCCAGAGTGTCAGTGGGTGTGTGGGAGGCATCTGCACTGGTGCTTCTAGCTCCTTGTGACTTTGGGTCAATCATTTGCTGAGCCTCTTGTCCTTCAAATCTACTGTGAAAGCAATGACCACAGCCATACCACCTTAGGGCTTGGAGAGCTCTGAAAAAGTGTGAAGAACCATTTATATCCAGTAATCATTGTGTAGCAGATACACAATAAATATTTTAAAATTTGTATTATCATGAGGTTGGTAGCAATTAATCTGAAGTTGAATGCTGCCAAACAAAATAAGGTAAGGAAACTGGCTGGAATGAATTTCATTCATTCATTCACTTATTTCATTCAGTTGTTCAATAAATACTTAAATGTGTTCTAGCCCCAGAACTAGGGGCTGAGAATATTGCAGCAAAAAGACATAGTCCTTCCTTTGGGACTTCCCTGGTGGTCCAGTGGGTAAGACTCCCCACTCCCAATGCAGGGGGCCTGGGTTTGAGCCCTGTTTGGGGAACTAGATCCCACGTGCATGCCGCAACTAAGAGTCCACGTGCCGCGACTAAAAGATCACGCGTGCCGCAACGAAGATCCCGAGTGTTGCAACTAAGACCCAACGCAGCCAAAATAAATAAATTAATTAAAATAAATCTTAAAAAAAAAAAGACAGTCCTTCCTCTCCTAGTTTAGTGGGAGAGAGAGTTATACAAACAGTTACATATGTAATTGTTTGATTATAGCACTGATAGATGCCACAGTGAGAAATACAAAGTACAATAATAGTGTATAGCAAGGGAGCAAATAATCTGAGGAATAAGAGAGGGCATTCTTGTAGAAGTGACATGTAAGCCAAGGCCTAAAACATCAGTAGAAGTGAAGCAAATATATATAGGAGCGCTGAAAACCCACTTTACAAATGTCCATGAGACGAGGTGCCCCCTCCTTATTGCTTAATCTGCATGTCACCAACCAACTAGAGCCGACATTCTGGTGGGTGTATCCTCTCATTCCCTTGACAGTTGGTGGAGCACATTGGGTGCCACTGCCTTACCAAAGAATCTGGAAGTGTCCCTTGAGAAAAGACCATAGAACCCAGAGAATTTCACACTGCAAAGCACTAATGAGACTACGTCTCCATTCCCAATTTTAAGGAATTAACTGTTAAAAATTCACTGTTTCTACTTCTTGTGGCAATTCCCTTTGCCAAAGAAAAGAACAAATTTGGTAGGCACAAAAGAGCAAATACGGTAGATTCAGAGTTTGGAAATGGGAAAGGTCAGAGTGTGAAATCTATACTGTGGCAGACATGTTTATTGTAACATATAAATATCACTACCAAGACATCAAGCCCCTGAGTCCTAAGGAGGTGTTCCTTGACAGGCCAGCTAAGAGATGGGCCCATTGAAAACGGGTCAATGAAAACAAGAGCTGTTCTGCTATTGTAGCCAGCCTCCCCGCTGCTTACGATCCCCAGAATGCTTCGATTTGTTTATTTTTCTTGAGTTGATTTTTTTCTCTCTTTCTCTCTCTCTCTCTTTTTTTTTTTTTTAACAAGGAATACATTTATTGTAGACAGAAATAGCAAATACAGATTGGTAAAAGTGAAATAAAAATTAGCCACTATCTCACTATCCAGGAAATATTAACAGCTGTAAACATTTTGTGCTATATTATATATATATATATATATATATATATACCAATTATATATATATATATATATATATATATATATATATATATATATATACACACACACACATATTTAATTTGAGGTCATATTGATATCACCCTGTTAGTTATGTCTTTTACAATTGTTTCCTTTTTTAAGCTTTCTTTTTTTTTTAAATAAATTTATTTATTTATTTTTGGCTGCGTTGGGTCTTCTTTGCTGCACTCGGGCTTTCTCTAGTTGCGGCGAGTGGGGGCTACTCTTTGTTGCGGTGCGCGGGCTTCTCATTGCGGTCTTGTTGCAGAGCATGGGCTCCAGGTGCGTGGGCTTCAGTGGTTGTGGCTCGCGGGCTCCAGAGCACAGGCTCAGTCATTGTGGCGCACAGGCTTAGCTGCTCCGCGGCATGTGGGATCTTCCCGGACCAGGGCTCAAACCCATGTCCCCTGCATTGGCAGGCAGATTCTTAACCACTGCACCACCAGGGAAGCCCTCCTTTTTTAAACTTTCAATGAGTTACTTTTAGAATAAACCTTACACCTTCTATGAAACCAAGTCTCCTAAAAAAATCATTTGAGAAGATTACTCATCCTAATAATCCACAATTCACACTCCCTCTCAGGAGACTTTGTTAACCTTAGGGATTAACAATAGGGCCCGCATCACAACGCCACACAAATAGCTGCTTATGTGGTAGCTTGGGGACTGCTGGAGCTGGGAAGCAGTTTTGGACATTTGCACAGGAAGGTGTCACTTGGGCTTTTCTCCTTTGTCTCTTTTTTTACTTTTCAAAATCACACAAGTAGCAATACCCTCAAGCAGAAAAGCGACTTCCTCTGTAGTTGTTAGGAGCTCAGTATTTTGGAGGATGGCAAGAAAAAATTCATTCTGTATGAATTTGTAGATCAATAAAGATGAATTCAAACTCTTAGTGACATGGTAACTGTATGCCAGGGTTAAAGCAGGGGCTCATCTCTCTGAGCTGCAGTTGGCTTGTTTCTCCTGTTGCAAGTTTCCAAGGTGGTTCACAATGCTACCACACTGTCAGTGTGCTCAAATTAGATGACTCTGCTTTCCTCTTCCACCACCAAATGCTTCCAAACTCATCAACATCCCCCCTAGTCCATGCATCCCTCAAATTTCTGGAACCAGTATGCCCCCGAACTTCCAGGCATGGACACATCAGGGGGGAGAGCTGGCTGTAGAAGGGACTATGGGCAGATTGGAAGGACTCATGCTAGTGAAGGCTGAGTTTGTTGTGGAAATGATGTAATTAGTATACCTATTGGGGAAGGAAATGATTGCTTCCTTATTCTGGAAGTGCCTACTGTGATTAAAGCAGAAAAGGAATGCCGCGTTGGTGAGTACATCCAGTGTGACACACTACGGGGAGAACAGACTAACAGCCCTGCCAAGGTGCCTAGCTAGAGCTGAACTTGGTTTGAGGTCCCATTAAGATTAAAAAAAAAAAAAAAAGATTTATGCTGGGAAATTTTCTGCTTTCATTATAACCTTTGTCCAAAATTTCTGTTGGAATTTTGATACCTAAACGACTTGTGAAAGGGAATTACGATCATCTGGTCTCTCCAAGACAAAACCAACTAAAAGCAGTTCAAGCACATAATGCATTTGTTTGCCTAGCTATAATTATGCTAACTAATGTCTTTCTGGTACTTAACTATGTCTGGGCATTATCTTATTTATCATCTCATTTCATTTCAACAAGAACAGTATGAAGTAGGTGCTGTCGTTTGCTCGGTATTTCAGAAGGGGAAAATGAGTCAAGGAAAAGGTTCCCCCCGGTCTGGTTTGACTCCGAAGTGTATGTTCTTAACCCAGAACTCTACTGCTCACCCCAAGTTCCGTTGTTTTGCACTTGTGACTTTCCTGCAAGAGCCTGCGCTCTCTTGCAACATGAGAGAGATGAACTTGGTTCTCTGAGGTGCCCCTTAGCCAACTAGAGACGCTTTGCAGAGCATGCTGCTAATGGGCCTACTCCGGGGGGCTTGTTTCTTCTGGGCTCCTAATGCCAGGACAGAAGGAGAGATTTCACTTAGACCAGCAACTTGGAGTGGAAACAATGCATCTAAAGTCATGGTGCTCAGAGATGATACAAAACATGATTTAATAAAAGCTGCAGTTTCGCTTTCACTTGAGGGTGAGGCATCTTAAAGGAGAGGAAAAAACACTCTGGGCTCGGCCTGTTCCAGCTCGGCGGTCTGGCTTGTTTCAAGCTCTGGACATCCCTGAGGCTTGATTTCTTCCTATCTTAAGTAACACGGTTGAGCCAGATAATCCCCAGCGTGGCTCAGCTCCGAGTGTGAGATGGGTCTGTCTCTGCTGCGGCAGGGAAGTTATAGAAAGAGAGCAGCTTCTACTTGCCTTCCTTTTCCCCCTTCTCCCCCAGCTCCTCTTATTAGGGAACAACAGCCCTTTAGAAAGTCAGGGTACAGACCAACTTGTTCTTTAGAGAGAAGCATCACAAACTCAATAGCTGTAGATGTCGGATAGGGTATATGCTTAAAAAGCGCCAAAATCGAAACAGAAGGTAGGGCCCGAGGTAGGCTCAGTACCATTTTCCTGAAAACATCTCTTACCCTTCATCCTCTCTCTGATTTTCCCGCTTTTGATAAAGACAGTGGTGTGGAGAAATATTTCCCGATTAGAAAAACACCTGGGCAGGGTGCCATATGCACGACCGGTGAGCTGGACTGGCCACGTTTGCTTTCTCTGCTCTGGGGGCTGCACATCCTAGTGTTGACACAACATCAGTTTTTAAATCTTGAGAGAATTATTGTATTGTTTTCATGCTGATCCTTTCTGTTCGCCCAGAAGGTTCCTTATGGTTGAGCTACAGTTATTCTCAATTACTTGTGCAAAAGGAGGGGAAGGGGGAAGTGGAGCCTGGCAAAGATAATTCAGGAGTAATCTCCACGGCTTTCGAAGTCTGTCATTTTCTGGAAGTAGACATGTTTTTCTAGTGTAGTGCCTGGCACATACTGGGCACTCAAAAAACACTTGTGGGGCTTCCCTGGTGGCGCAGTGGTTGAGAATCTGCCTGCTAATGCAGGGGACACGGGTTCGAGCCCTGGTCTGGGAAGATCCCACATGCTGCGGAGCAACTGGGCCCGTGAGCCACAACTGCTGAGCCTGCGCGTCTGGAGCCTGTGCTCCGCAACAAGAGAGGCCGCGATAGTGAGAGGCCCGCGCACCGCGATGAAGAGTGGCCCCCGCTCGCCGCAACTAGAGAAAGCCCTCGCACAGAAACGAAGACCCAACACAGCTATAAATAAATAAATAAATAAATAAATAAATAGAGTAGCTATTAATTAAAAAAAAAACAAAACACTTGTGGCATGAGGGAATAGATAGATTGAGAGATATCTAATACATGAGAAAAGTCCTGTGTCACATGAGTCCTGTGTTGATGACAGGTAGCCAGGTGAAGGCAAAACCAGGACTAAAACCCAGGTCTGCCCGTTCCAAACACCGTGCTCCTTCCATAATCTTCTTTCTGTTTTCTCTCATGTTCAGCTTAGCTCCTTGAACTCACGCAGTGATGAGTCAGAGGCTTCCTAGATATTTTCTCATGTTCACATTTGTAGTCTTTTCTCACAAATTAGGGTGTCCTGGCTCTAAGCAGGTGGGGTGTGATCGCTGCAGCCACACAGAGAGATGCTTCCCCTTCTGTGGGTAAACCTGGAGACGTATGTGCTCAGGTTAAAATAGGTAGGAAGGAAAGAAGAGGTCTCTCTCCATCCCCTCTTCCCAAATTGCTGAACAGCTGAATTCTTGGAGGTCAGCAAAATGTTAAGCAGAAGCCAGTTGCTGGCCCTCTCTGTGGCACCCTCTTAGAATTACTATTCACATGTGATGCAGAGTACTTTAACTGAGGGCCGCATGCTTCTCCTGAGATTAGCATCAGCAGAAAGCTGAAGTCTGCTATAGCCTGGGGTTTACTAAACTCAGTTGTCCTTGGCATCCTCCCCCTTTGGTTTTTGTTGATGGAACATCACGAGGAAAAATATTTCCAGCGCAGTGTTTGAGAAACGCATCTTAAATATTTTTGGACACTTCAGTGGCTTCTAAACTATTATTCAAGACGTCATGCTGTGCAAATGCATGTGATTTGATGGTGTTCAAGGATACAGTTATTTCTACTACCAGGAATTAAGTCAATATTAACTTTAAGGTTCTTAAAAAGTAGCTGTTTGAGAAATTTTTCTTTTATATCATTCATATCCTAATTAGGTGAAATTGAGGAACATTGAGAAATGAAAGAATTCCAGACTTTTGCTGGTTGGGTCTCTACCTATCTCTCTGTCTAATCCATCTGTCTGTCTATCTATCAACCAATCATCTTTCTGTCTTATTATGAACATTTTCAAATAAATGAAAAAACAGACTAATAAATACCCATGTACAGGCGGTCCAGTGGTTAGAACTCCATACTCTCACTGCTGAGGGCCTGGGTTTGATCCCTGGTCAGGGAACTAAGATCCCACAAGTGACGCGGCCAAAAAAAAACCAAAAACCAAAAACAAAAACCATGTACCCGTTTCCTAGATTTAATAGTTATAGTTGGGCTTCCCTGGTGGCGCAGTGGTTGAGAATCTGCCTGCTAATGCAGGGGACACGGGTTCAAGCCCTGGTCTGGGAAGATCCCACGTGCCGCAGAGCAGCTAGGCCCGTGAGCCACAACTACTGAGCCTGCGCGTCTGGAGCCTGTGCTCCGCAACAAGAGAGGCCGCGATAGTGAGAGGCCCGTGCACCACGTTGAAGAGTGGCCCTTGCTTGCCGCAACTAGAGAAAGCCCTTGCACAGAGACGAAGACCCAACACAGTCAAAAATAAATAAATAAATAAATAAAATAAATTTTAAAAAAAAAGAAAAATAATTAGAAATGGACTGCTTACC
This sequence comes from Balaenoptera ricei, assembly GCF_028023285.1. Taxonomy (NCBI): domain Eukaryota; kingdom Metazoa; phylum Chordata; class Mammalia; order Artiodactyla; family Balaenopteridae; genus Balaenoptera; species Balaenoptera ricei. The sequence continues at coordinate 76,085,439 of NC_082640.1, forward strand.
TTTAAAAAAAAAAAAAGTTATAGTTATTAACATGTCACCACTAATGCTCCACCAAGTTCTTTGTGCCAGAGTATTTTAAAGAATATTACCAGTGTCATGACTTTTACCCCTAAAAATTTTGCTATGCATCTCTAGAAGATAGGAACAGACCACTTCCTGTGTAACCACAGTAGTGTTACCTCACCTGATGCAATTGTCAGAGATGCCTTTGTGTCATCTATTAGCCAGTCCCTGTTCAATTTCTCAGTTGTCTTCAAAATGTGTTTTGTAGTTGGTTTATTCAAATGAGGATCCAACTGGGAACCACAGATTGCATTTGGTTGCTGTGTCCCTTAAGGTTTTTTAAAATGTAGGGCTAAATTATAAATGAAAAGCAAAAATAGAGGATTGCAGAAGAAGGTTAGGAATGGATAGATCAAGTTTTAGAACCAGCTCTGCCAATGCCCAGCTGCCTGTCCTTGAGCACAGCACTTAGCCCTTGGAGCCTCTTAGATCTCATCTATAGAATCCATTGACTTACTTATTCATTCTTTCATTTAACAGATATGTATTGAGTGCCCCATATGGCCTGTTTCTTGCAATGGGCACTGTTCTAGAAAGTCAGTTGGCTTCCGGAAAATGATAGAATTCCATAATTCTGCTTCTTGTGGATTATCCATGCTAGGATTCATCTCTTTGTCTCCTCTTCATTTTCATGACATTGATTTATTGAGGATACAATACAATCCCAGTTGTCCTGAGGAATGTATCCTAATTCTTGAATCGTCTGAATTTTTTTTCCTCTTGTGGTGACATTTATCTTGTTTTTCTACTTCCTATATTTCCTATATTTAAAGGCAGTGACCAGGGACTTCCCTGGTGGTGCAGTGGATAGGATTCTGCGCTCCCAGTGCAGGGGGCCGGGGTTCTATCCCTGATCAGGGAACTAGATGCCACATGCATGCTGCAACTAAGGAGCCCACCTGCTGCAACTAAGACCCGTGCAACCAAATAAATAAATTAATTAAAAATAAATAAAGGCAGTGACCAGATTTGGGTGAAATAGTTCTGATGAGAATATTTTATAGGTGGTGCTGTGTACTTTATATTGCAAGAGGTCCATAATGTCTGGCTGTCGTACTTTTTTTTTTTTTTTTTGGCTGTCGTACTTTTGTAGTGCAAAGTATCATGGGTTTATGTCGCACACCCAGGTGCCCCACTTGTTTTCCCCCTGTGACTGGTGAGGAATCTGGTGTGTGTGTGTGTTGGGGGGGGGGTGGGTAGTACTTTGACACTGTGTGAATCTAATTCCCTATCAACCTTTCCCTTGTTGTCCACAGATGATCCTGGGTGGAATCTGATATTTCTTCAGGGATTGCAAAATGTTGATTTTTCTAATTTTATCATTTCTTCTCCATTTACTAACCAGTATTCACCCGTAAAGATGACCTTACCTCATCAACTGGGGTTTAATGGTTACCCTAAATAGAGTTATTTACAATTTTCTTAGTAAGGAGCTGGTGTAATAGCCTACTTCAGTGATAACAAATGAGGATTTGTTTGCTTGCTTTCTCTTTTTTGAGTGTTATTATAGACTCGTGGATTTTTAGATATTCACTGTGTTTCAATCCATTACAGTCCGCTATTCATTTTGATGCTTAAATTTCCCAGCTCTGTGGGTGTCCCTTCAAGTTGGGTCAATATTTGAAGATGAAAAATGATGGAAAGACATCCTCAGCAGAAAACACATCTAAAAACTTGGCTGTGTCTCATATTGGACTAGATGCTGGGCAGAGACATTCACAGACTCAGATTCTTCCAGTAACACTTACTAGATAAGTCCTGAAAGTCTTAGTGAATAATCAAGAGCAAACTGTGGAGTGAGCAGGTTTGCCTTTGAATGTGCCCTCCTTCACCAGGCACATGGAGCAAAGTGAGTCAGCCCTGGCCCCCCCTCACCCGAGGATGCAGTCAGGTAGCAAGTTCAGCAGGTGGTAGCCAATGACTCAAATCTACAAAAAGGTAAATCAGACCCGAGATGTGCGGTGGGTTTTTTTCTGTGTTTGTTTTGTTTCAGCTGTTCTCCTAACTGCAGTTACGAAAGCCAAATCAAAATGATCTCAGCGTCTGAGGCATAGGAGTTGGGGTAGGGTGGGGTGGGGTGGAGGTGAAGGGGAGTTGAGAAAAACAGGTGTTGGGGAAAGGATGCTGTGCTCTTCCCTCCGTCCTTCCTGGCTGTGTGGTTGAGGGTAGGCAGCTAGCTTTCTTCGCTGGGCAGGGCACCAGTTCCTTGTCCACAACATGGGCCTGAGACCTATTCTGCCCAGGCTTATGGCGATGACCAATGGCTACATAGCAGATATAGAAGCATTAGACTAGGAAGACTTCAAGAGGAAGATACTGGCCACTTGTCCTGTAGAATATATCACAATTCTGCAACTGTCTGATGTTTTCCCCTTGTAGTATCGTTTATCTTGTCCTTCTACCCCTTGTATGTTCTAAAGCCTGCAGGTAGAAGCAAAAGCTTGGTTAAATTCTGGTGAAATGTTTTTGACAAGAATATTTTGGAGGCCTAATTACCTCTCAACTTAAAATGATAATAGTAGGTATCATTTATTCAGCGCTTAACTCGTAACCCTTTCATCTAACCTCTTTGATATAGATGCTGTTGTTATTCCCATTTTACAGGTCAGGAAACTGAGACACAGAAAAGTTAAGTAACTTGCCCAAGATCACACAGCTAATAAATGACAGACACAAGATTTGAACCTGAGTTTTCAGGCTTCAACATCAGTACTTCTAACTACTGTGCTGTGAATGAATCCTTTCTGGAGAAATCTGTAATAAATGTCTACATCATTTGATTTCCATAGCACACATTTGAATTTTTTATTTAGGCTTTTAGGGAACAGAAGGATGTCGGAGTTTGTACTTCAGCCAACAAGATGCCTAAAACAAAATTTCCATCCAAGATAGAGGCTGTTCATATCTTTTTTTGTCCTATAGTTCCCTTCTCCAGTGGGTACCTAGAGGGACTTGACTTCCTGCCTAGAAAAGCAAAGTGGATGCTTTCTGTCATTTGCTATACAGTTGTTTGAAAGACCCAAATATGTACTTCAAACAGCTCGGTCTACCCATTATAGATAAGAGCATCTCGTTTGGGGCGATATATCCCAGTGGTCACATGCAAAGGCTCTGCACAGAAGGTTCGGGGTTGAATGGGGCTCTGCGGCTTTACTTGTATGTTAGGAGAGCTTGCCTAGGGTAGTGTTAAGTGTGTGAACTTGAGAACAAGGCTGCCTGCTTTTGCAAGCGACACACACAAAGCTTGGTGCATGGTAATCACTCAATAAAGGCCAGCTATTGTTACTGGGATGAATGGCTTTCTTAGCTCAAAAGTGGGTTATGAAGAGAATCTCTGGGCTCTTCTCTGGGATTAAGACCAAGAAACATTAGGCCAGAGATTCTCAAGGAGGGTTCTAATACCACCTGCTGGGTGCAACCTAGTGCAGGCAGGATGCGGGGTATTCATAACAAGGATGAGGAATTCCCCTCCCTCAGCCCCGCACACGTGTTACACCTGTGTCCCAGCACAAGCTGGTGTTAATCCCCGCTCCCCCTGCCAAACAGCCACTGTCTTTGAAGCACCACTTCCTGTAGATCCTTCCTGCTGTGCGGCTCAGTGACTTGAAAAGAACTATTGAGTCCCAGTGACCGGGCTGGAATCCCAGTCTCCCTACAGAGTCGCTGTGTGACTTCGGGTAACTTACCCAGCTTTTCTGAGCTTCATCTTCCCATCTGTGAAAGAGAGACAATACTCATCTCACAGGTCATTGTGAGCCCTTAGAACTAATCAAATACGAAACATAGTGCCTGGATCACAGAGGCTCCCTCCTTCGACTGTAATCATCTGCCAAGACCACTGGGGCATCTTGAGAAGTACCTGGGAACAAAGAAGTTATTTTTAGTGCTATTTTTAGCAGGCAGAATGGACATCTTAAAATGTAATAGTTATTTTTTTGATCTACTTCTTTTTTTCGATCTGCTAAGTGTTCACCCCCGCCCAGCATCTTAAACAGAAATTAGATAATGTGAGAATTGCCAATTACTGGACCAGATGATTCCAGTAAAGACATAGTTCATTCTTAAAGAGTAAAATGTTTACCTTTTTAATCTTAAAACTTGTAAATTGGGGTGTTTTTTTTTTTAATGCTCAATCTAGAGTAGTCAGATTCAGAGAGCCAGAAAATAGACAGGTGGCCGCCAGGGGTTGCAGCGCTGGATGGGGAGTTAGAGTTTAATGGGTACAGAGTTTCGGTTTTGCAAGATGAAAAGAGTTGTGTGGATGGATATTGGTGATGGTCACGCATCGATGTGAGTGTACTTAAGGCCCCTAACTGGACACTTAACAGTTAAAAGAGTACCTTTTCTGTTATATGTATTCTGCTACAGTGTCAATAAATAAAAACAGAAGTTTCATGTTCAGAACACGAGGGAGCACAGTCTTCGTTTCCTTAAGCCTCCGAATCTGACAAGGAGGCTACAGGGAGGCACATCTGGCGCTGTGTTCTAGATCCTAAAAGCGAGAGAGTTGCAGCCCCTTTTCAGAAGCAGTGTCCCCGTGTGTGGTCCTCAGCCGCCGGCTGTGGCCAGTCTTGGGCTGTTCCTGGGATCTGGACACTTTTGTTTCATTTCTAAACCTGAGCTCCCTGAAAAGAAGGAACCTCTTTTGTTGAGGACTGTGCTAAAATCAGGTCGGGGGACATTTTCAGCGAAATAGCTCCATAAATTGTGTGTAGATACAAAACTAACAGGCACGTGAAAGATTTGTATTTTGAAAACAAAACCCCAGTGGGATTCCCTCAGCAGAAAACAGAAAGGTCTTCTTAACATTCAGTTGAACTCTTAGAGCTATTTTTGCTGCGGCAAAAGCACTAACGCAGGTACAGCCACTGCCATGGCCCCAGATCGCAGCGCTGCAAATTAGCACGGTTTTAACTTGCCTGCAAATATCAAGCTGGCTGCTCGTCATTATGCAAAAAGGGCCGGGGGTGGGAGGGGGAACGGCACCTAGCGGCAAAGCACATTATAATTGTTTAAGCAGGCCCCACAAGTCATGCATTTCAATTATTTGTTCAAAGCAGCCTGCAATTAGGAGTTGCAAACAAGGCTTTTGAATGCAAAGTCAGACAATTAAAATGTTTCATGAGTGCATTAGAGAAAGAAGTTCTGAATTAGCACTTTGAATACACAAGACCTCTTTTTTTTCTAATCTCTAGTCCCCTTCACTGTTTGAGAAAAAAAAACAAAAAGAGAGTGAAAGGGGAAAGAGATGTTTTGGACTGTGGTGGAGGTGATTTTGATGTTTACTTATTTATATCAAATGCCTGACTAATCCAGGGAAGATGGGACCATCCTAATGGGCCCCTCGTACATTTCAGTGTCTCTTGTTACTTGCCAGATCCTTGTCCCAGCATAATGACCCAGGTGCCAAAACCCCTCTCCTAGGGGGGTCGTAAATCACTTTAAGCATCTCTCCTCCCTCTTCCCTCACCACTCCCCACTCTGTCCTTTGAAGAATCGAGTCTATTTGAACCAGTGATTTGTGACTTTCCAGTATTTAGGGCACAACCCTGAGCTGGTTGCACGGACACACAGGATGCGAGGAATGAGGGCACTGGACAGTGTGAGGGTCAGAGGGGAGAGTCTGTGTGTTTTGGGGTTGCTGGTGAGCAGAAGCCGCGGCTCTGGGAAAGCATGAAAAATACACTAACCTGCCTTATGGCTTTGAAGGAAGACCAGCTGCTAACCCCCTTCCCCTCCCCCACCCCACTCCTATGCACACAGTCCCTTCCCTAACCCTTAAATACTGATATTTAAATTTTAGTTTATGATTTATTGTACTTTAGGGCATCTTTAACTTTTTTTTTTTTTTTTAATCAAAGAGCACACTTTTAGGAGAGGAGGAGGGTACAGCAGACACAGGGAAAGTGTGAATGTTCCTCCTTCAACCTTTTTCCCCTAAATAGTAAGATTTCCTAAAAAGCATTATTTGTGCAAGGAATCAACCATTAATACAAAGTAAGCGATTGTACCCCAGAACACTTTATATTATTATTCAAAGTGTAAGATTAACCAAGAAAATCCAGACACTTAAAGGTGAAAATTGCCAATATATCAGTTAAATGTGTGTGTGTGTGTGTGTGTGCGCGCGCCTAATTTGAGTCTGGTGGGTAATAGCCTTAATTTATCATTTCCGGACTGCAGCTGATTATGAAACATCATCTAAATAATCCTATGTATCCTCCTCTATAAAGAAAAAAACTTCTTTAAGAAGTTATGTAGTTCAGGTAGGGGAAAGTTATAAAATTTAAAAAAAAGCCTCTACATGGATATTTTGAATATTACTTACGCAGTTCTTTTAAAGTTACTTTGCCTCCAAGCAATCTCTGAGGATTCAGGGCACTGTTAAAATGCCAGCTATCTGCTAGGCTTGATGAGCCTTCAAATGAACACTGCATTCTATTAGTTGGAAATTTTTATGTTTTTCTATGGGAAATATTTCTATTTCGTCAGATGTAAAAATAAAATTTTTTTCAATTAGGTCATGCATAACTAAGGACGCTGACATGATAAGGATTACAACTCATGGCATTTTAATGCTTGAGATCTGTAGGTATAACAAATTATTGCTTTCTCTTTTTAGTTGGCACAGTTTTGAATCTGTGGCTTTTTTTTTTTTTTTTAACAGTTCTGACATTTTAAATTATCTTTTTAAATGCCCAGAGTAATCACCTGAAGCATTTTTGATTGAATGGATTTTTGCCAATTTGTTTTTGAAAATAGTGCCATTAAAAAAAAAAAAAAAAAGGACTTTTAAAGTAATAATAGCTCCAGATTCTTTACCACAGGCTTGTCTCAGGTAATTTACAATAGAAAGAGGTGGGGGACCGGGCAGCTGTGGGGAAGCCCTGCATAAAATCACACTTTGTTGCAGCCTGATTCTCCTCCCAAAACGCCCTGAACAACATCTGCCTGACAGGAAACTTGAATCTGAAGATGAAACCCCCGAAATCAACAGTAGCCAGGTCATATGATAAACTATTAGAAAATAACAAGTAATAAATTATATCTGATTTGATGGTTTCTATATTGTTTCAAAACAACTTTTGGGCCTGCTCATTTATTTACTCATTAGTTTTATGAGCATTAGTTCTATAACTGGCTCTTTTTCCCTAAAGAGGTAGTTCAATCAGAGAGTGTGCCTATAAATTGTACCAACACAGCTAGAGTTAAACTCTGCACAACCTGAAAACCAGCTTTCAGGCCTCCTTAATTTGACTCAGGGAGGGAAAACAGAAAAGAAATACCCCCCAAAATGTTTCCCTCTTAGGCTACTGGCTCAAATAGATATTCCTCCTGAGGGTGAGTGAAAGAGAAAAAGCAGTTGCTACTATAAATAAGAAAGAGAGAAAAAAGACCTTCCAAGCCCCACTTTTCTAGATCTTGGTTGAACCTTGGATCTGACAAGTAAGCTGAAAGATGCAGTTGAAGCCAAGGGGAAGCAACCCCACTATCCTTGTCTTACTCCCATTTACATTGAACATTTCATTCCAATCCGTTTCACGATCAAGAAGTAGTGGGAATCTTGCCATTAAAATGCCACCATCTCTGGAACCCAGGGCTGGAAGCCAACCAAACCCTTTGGATATCTCAGTAGGAGGCAGAGAGAAGTTTCTGCTGAAGGACACCAGTACAAATGCCTTTTATGCAAGGAGAGAGACATGGGAATACTTCAAATTATCTACCTTCAAAAGCCAAGTGTTTGAATTGGTACCCGAGAATGGATTCCTGGGTCTGTGAAATGGAAAAACAAAGGTGTTCAGGGCTGGGTAACAGGACGAAGGCTTTTCCCAGCTGTAGAATTCAAGGATGATGAAAGGGAGACACAACAGAATATAAAACCAATTGTGCACTGGAGGGTGGAAAATACAGATTTGAAAGTTAAGTGTCTGGAACAAGAGAGATATGAGTCACTGGAATTTACACGTTACTATAGGAAACAAAGATAAAGAGATCATGAGAGGAGGAGAAACGCTGGTAGCAAAATGACATTTGTTAACTGCAAAACTAGATGATGGCACAAACTGTTCATCAACTCAGGAAAGGGGTAGTAATTATGGAAGACAACAGCAGATAATAACATTTACGGAGTGACCTACAGGGACAAAATTGGATGTTTGGCAATTATGTCAAATGGTAGCACAGATTTTTCTTCCCCTTCAGAATGGTAAATCAGAGAAAATTAGGTCTGGAGGGTGTTCAGTTTCTAGAAGGGGAGACAGTGAAGCTTGGTTTGCTAGAGGGCAGTGGTGTTCCAGCCTCAGGGAAACTGCTTTTCTCTGTACCATATAGCATGTCTCTCTTATGTTAAGGTAGAAAATACATGGGGCTTTTGGAACTTTTGTGTGTGGATGTAAATCGTAATGCATGTGAAGAAAAGTGCATTAAACCCCTGTATAACCACTACAGTTGTATCCTTTCCAACCACAAATTCCTCCTTCCCCCAGAGGTATTGTCCCAACTTTCATTGGAACAATTCTCCTGCTTTTCTTTATACTTCTATTACCTATGTATATTCCCTAAACTGTATAGTTCAGTTTTGTCTGTTTTGAACTGTATATATTTATATAGATAGAAATGAAACCACATTCTAAGTATCTTTTGGGTCTGGATTCTTTTGTTCAACATTGTTTTTGTTGGATTCATTCATGTTGCTGTGTGTAGGTGTAGTTAGTTCATTTCCATTGCCAGATCACATCCCATTGTATGAATGGTTTGTGGCAGAGGTTAATAGTGAATCACCACCCTTGTTTTCTCTTGGGTACCTCGTCTTCCCTGAGAATATCCGGACTACAGTTCCCAGCCTCCCTTCCAGTCGGATATGGACATGGGTTCTGGCCTGGCTCATAGGAAGCACCCACGTATGATCCTGCATGATCCTTCCTATCTGTCTAGACCAGAGATGACCTGTGGGTGACCTTGGAAGCCATGTGTGGAAGATGGTAGAGTCACAAGGTGGAGAAACCCTGGGTTCCTAGATCACCATTAGGATGAAAGCTGCCCGAGAAAGCCCCTGACTAGGATCACCCACGTTGGGCTATTATGTGAGGAAGAGATAAACTTTCAGTGTACCAAGCCCCTGAGATTTCACTGGCTATTATTAACAGCAACCACCTTGACTAATACAGAATTATTTCTGTCTTTGGCAATTATGCACAATGCTGCTGTGAACAGTCTTGAATGCATATCTTGCTGTACATAGTCTGCATTTCAGCAGGGTATATACTTGGGAGTAGAGCCGCTGGGTCAAAGACTATGCATATCTCCAACTTTATGAGGTAATGCCAAACTGCTTCCAAAATGTACATTCTCAACAGCAGTGTATCGGAGTTCCTGTGCTCTACATCCTTGGTATGATCAGAATTTTTACCTTCTGCCAAACTGAACGGAGTATAGTAGTTTCTTACCATGGTATAAAATTTGCATTTCCTTAATAACTGAGATGGCCCATATTTTCATGTGTTTCTTGGACACTTGGATTTCCTCTTATATGAGGTTTCTGTCCAATATTTTGCCAAATTTTCTCTGGGCGTGTCTTTTTCCTGTGATGTATAGGATTTCTTTATATATTCTGGATCTTCATTGATTTTATTTATTTTATTTTATTTATGGCTGTGTTGGGTCTTCGTTTCTGTGCGAGGACTTTCTCTAGTTGTGGCAAGTGGGGGCCACTCTTCATCGCGGTGCGCGGGCCTCTCATTATCGCGGCCTCTCTTGTTGCGGAGCACAGGCTCCAGACGCGCAGGCTCAGTAATTGTGGCTCACGGGCCTAGTTGCTCCGCGGCATGTGGGATCTTCCCAGACCAGGGTTCGAACCCGTGTCCCCTGCATTGGCAGGCAGATTCTCAACCACTGCACCACCAGGGAAGCCCTTCATTGATTTTATATGTTGCCAATTATCTTCACCCATTCTATGGCAAAACCTGTCTTTTCAGGGCTTTTTAATGCTGTCTTTAGTAAATATCATTTTAATGTGGTAGAATTTATGACATTTTCTTTTATGGTTAGTATTTTTTAAGTGTCTTGATTAAGAAATCCTTCTCTACCTTGAGGTCCTAAATACATTCACCTATATTATCTCATAAAATCTTTATAGCTTCGTCTTTTACATTTAGTTTTTTAATCCATTCATAATTATTATCTGCATATTGGATGAGATAGGAGTCCAGTTTAAATTTTTCCTGTGGATATCCAGTTGTTCCAGTATCATTAATTGAAAAACATGTCCTTTTTCTACTGCTCTGCTTTGCTACCTCTATCATAATATCTCATGTCTATACATGTAAGGGTCTATTTTGGTGCTTTCTAATTTGTTCCAGTGGTCTATTTGTTTATCTCTGCACCAATTCCACAATATCTTGATTATTATAGCTTTATAGTATCTTAGTGCCTGATATAGCAAGACATCCCAAGAATTCTTTTTCAAAAGTGTCTTGGATTTTTGAAGCCCTCATATGAATTTTACGATTTTCTTAACTTATTGCAAAATAACCTGTTGAGATTTGAACTGGGATTTATCATTAAGCCTGTAAGTAAATTTAGAGAGAATTGGCAATATTATAGAGGACCAACCCATGAATACGGCATATCCCTTTACATATTTAGATTTTCATTAATGTCTCTAAATTGATTTTTGTATAGTGATTTTGTATCTAGAAACTTCCCATATTTATGTTAATTCTAATAATTTATTAGAATAATTTATTTCTGTAGATTAAAATTTATTTTCTATTTACACAATTGTATCATTCGCAAACAATGAGCTTTATTTCTTCCTTTCCAATCCTTTTAACTTTTTTTTCTTGCTGTATTATCTAGGGCCTCCAGTACAAGGTTTAATAGAAGTGGTCATAGCAAGCACCCTCAACTATTTCTCAGTCTCAAAGGGAAAGCTTTTAATATTTCACCATTAAATATGACATTTGCTCTAGGATTTTTATAGACATCACTTATCAGATTAAGGACTTTCCCTCCTAATTCTGGTTTGCTAAGAATTCCTTTGATTATCAAATATTGAGTTTGCAGACTGGTATAAGGCCAGTTTGATCATAATGCATCATTATCCTCTTCAAACACTGTTGGATTTTTTTTTAAATAAATAATTTCTTAAGAATTTTTGCATCAGTGTTTTTATGAGTGAGATTGGCCATGATTTACCTTTCTTATCTCTGGTCCTTGTGAAATATTAGAATCAATGTTATATTAGTTTCATATAAGCTGGGGATGTGTCCATTTAATATATCATCAAATATATAAGCAGAAAATAGCTCATACTATCCTCATTCTTTGTTAATTATCTGAAGAATATATAGTAATGTCCCCTTTTTCATCCCTCATATTGCTAATTTGTACCTTTTCTTGATCAATGTCATTTGTGACTTGTCAATTTTATTAGCCTTTTCAATGACCAACTCTTGTTGTTGACCTTCTCTATTGTGTATTTCTTTTCTATTTCATAAATTGCCCCTTTATTAACTCCTTCCTGTTGCTTTCTTTGAATTTTTTTTATTGCTATTCCCTTACATTTGTTTTTATGGATGTTATTTAATTTAATGCTTACTTGGTAAAGGAAATAATAGTGACATCATTTACTATCTCATGGGGTTGAGGAGAGATGAAATCTTGCCTAGCGTGAACTCTCATTAGAAGCTGTACAAATGGAAGAATCATGAGCTCCAGCATTGGAGATGCTCATTCAGATATCATTTATTTTAAGAATAAATGAGAATATATTCAGATGTCATTTATTATGAGGCTTAGAATGGAATACAGAAGTCTCTCTACAGCTTAGGGGTTTGAATCCTGATAATTGCTATTGGAAGAAAATTTGAAATTAAGTAATGTGGGACTTAAGGGGAAAAATATTATTGGAGAGCCAAGTGAGGAAGCAAATCTATAAAAGCCCACCAAATAGTGATGTATTTACAAAGCTAAAACAACAGAGACAGCACCTTCAATAAAGGTAATCTCAATGACGTTTTACATACTTCAACTAGTAATAATGAAATTGTATCATTGGTTTTCAGTGACTGTCTCTTGTTCTATAGAAACTTTGGGCAGTTTCAGTAGAAGACGTGTAAATTTGTTTTGTATATGCGTGCATGTCTGTGTGCGTGTATTTATAGTTATGTATACTAAGCAGACTTTTTTTTTTAACATCTTTATTGGAGTATAATTGTTTTACATTGTTGTGTTAGTTGCTGCTGTATAACAAAGTGAATCAGCTATACGTATACATATATCCTCATATCCCCTCCCTCTTGCGTCTCCCTGCTACCCTCCCTATCCCACCCCTCTAGGTGGACACAAAGCACCGAGCTGATCTCCCTGTGCTATGCAGCTGCTTCCCACTAGCTATCTATTTTACATTTGGTAGTGTATACATGTCCATGCCACTCTCTCCCTTCGTCCCAGCTTACACTTCCCCCTCTCCATGTCCTCAAGTCCATTCTCTGTGTCTGCGTCTTTATTCCTGTCCTGCCCCTAGGTTCTTCAGAACCCTTTTTTTTTTTTTTTAAAGATTCCATATGTATGCATTAGCATACAGTATTTGTTTTTCTCTTTCTGACTTGCTTTACTCTGTATGACAGACTCTAGGTCCATCCACCTCACTACAAATAACTCAATTTCGTTTCTTTTTATGGCTGAGTAATATTCCACTGTATATATGTGCCACATCTTCTTTATCCATTCATCTGTCGATTGACACTTAGGTTGCTTCCATGTCCTGGCTGTTGTAAATAGTGCTTAAGCAGACTTTTTGCCTGGGTCTTATACTTCTCTTAATATCTGATGCCTTTATGAATTTATTGTTCAGGTGAACTGAGTTCACCTCCAACAGTTGTTCTTAAATTTACCATGCCACAGTTATTGGAGCGCATTTACAAGCCCTTAGTTAGTGCTTTCATTTGTTCCTTCCTGCCTCCCACAAACCTATTGAATGCCTACTGTGTACTGTCTAGGCACTGTTCAAGGGACTGAGGCTATAACGATGAACAAAACAGAGAAAAATTCCAGCTCTTATATAGCTTGCAAATGTAGTGGGAGTAGGCAGACAACACCCAGATAAATAAATGCCATATAAACATCAGATGCTGGTGAGTGTCATGGAGAAACACAAATCAGGTAAAGGGGACGGGGATGGGGGTACCAGGGAGTGGAAAATAGAGCTGAGGGAAGTTGGCAGATTAGATGGTATAGCCGGGAAGACATCACCGGGAAGGTGATGTACAAGCAAAGACTTATGGAGAATGAGGGAGGAGCATGTGGATGTGGAGAGTCTGAGCAGAGAACATTCCAGATGGAGGGCAAAAGTGCAAATGCCAGGTGATGGTCCTGGTAGACCATGATAAGGCTTTTAGTCTGAGGAAAATGTGAAGCTACGGGAAGGTTATATAAGCAGACAAGTGAGATGATATGACATGTTCTCAAAGTATTACTCTGGCTATTGTGCTAAGAGCAGGCCATAGGAGGGCCAGGATGGAAGCAGGGAGACCAGCGAGGGGGCTGTTGGGATCGTCAGATTCTAGATATATGTTCTGAAGACAGACAGGACAGCATTTGTTGATGGATCAGATGAGGAATGTGAAACAAAATATGGGGTCAGAGAGTACGCCACAATTTTTGGGCTTGAGCAGTTAGAAGAATAAAGTTGTTAGTAATAGAGATGGAAGCAGCTGCAGAAAGAGTAGGTTTGGAAGAGTGGATCAGACCCTGAGTCTTGGATATGCTAAATAAGCGTGTAAGGCAACCAAGTGAGGAAACTGGATATTTGAATCCAAACTGAGATGCAAGGTAGGACGTCAAATTCGGGAATTCTAAGCGTGTAGATATTTTGTACAGCTTTGTTATAGAAATACCTTCTTTCTCCATCCCTGACTCCATCGCACAGCTTTTTCCTCCAGATTCCTACCTTCTCTCTTTTTCTAATTATTCCAAACAAGAACAACTTTGTTCTCCTGGAAGTGAAAGTCTCCTAGTGTGGCTAATAGTTAAGAAAGAGTTCAAATGTTCACACTGAAGTATGAATTCCCTATAAAACGTATATGCATTCTCCATCAAAAAAGAAATATAAGTTTAAAAAGTAAAACATAGCAAGACAAATATGTAAATATTAATAGTCTGTAAATCTATTACAAACTTAAGTCCATCACATATGGAGCAAGAATTTAAAACTCTAAATCCTTGGGCTCCTTTGGTGGCATCTCTCTAATTTCAACTTAATATCAGTTCCTGCTCACCTAAATGCTGGTTTTCCATTTTGCTTCATGAAGAGCCTTCATCTTCTCTCATCTGTGTTGCTCGTGGTTTTTGCACCGGTTTTCCTTTCGACGGCACCTAGTGGCTGAGGCTACCTGATTCAGCTGTGGAGCCAAAAAAGTCTTTGGTTCTTCTCCCCACTATTTACACTGTAAAAAATGTTTCTCACATGTACTTCTTACTCTTACCTCTCACTGAATAAACACATTCAGATAAAGCATCTCCTTGCCACTCTCTAACTCTCTTTCCTGATACTGGCCAAATTCGAAAGTCAGAGGAAAGGTCAGAATACTTTCCTTTCCCCTCATCTGCCTAATGATGCAGCACTGATAGTATTCCAATCAGGAGACGTATTTGAAATATCTCCATGTAATATCTATCTTTCTTCTCTTTCTAGGTACACAATTTGCTTTTCCATCCATCTCTCTAGCCTTTTTATCCATCCATCATGTACCCATCTACCTACCCACCCATACAACAACCCAAGGTTCTTTATAGTTTCCAACCTGCTTTTATTGTGGTCTTCTCACAGGAACGAAGGAAGAAAAAAACTCTGTATTTATGCAGCCTAAGCCCAATAAAAGTGAGAGCAAAACTGTGTTTTTCTACTCATCTTCCCTCTAATTTACTCCTTCTTTTTCCTTTCAAATGCCCACAATCCATAGACTATCTGATCCTGTTCTTTTTTCCATGTTGCATGGTATATGCTCTAGCCTTCTAGCCATGGCCACCGGCAGCTACTTAGAATTTACTACTTTATCTTTTTGTCCAAAGTTACTCCCAAACGTTCCCCAAAACCCACTTTTAGGGGTTTGAAATGTTGCACTTAATAAAGTCTCTCATGCAGTCTTCAGTAAAGAAGTTGAGGAAAACTGGGTCTTATGTTAATACCGGAGATTCCAGTTCCCTCTGATCCCAAAGCCTTTCCTTGGTCATTCTCTCCTTTCCCCCTTTTGTCTCATCTATTAGTGACAGGTGTCCTTCACCCTGCCAAAGCTAAGCCCTCCGCTTTGCCCTTGAGCCCACCCTCACCCACTCTGCTGAGAGCAGACCTCTTACATCTTCTGAGAGTCTCTCTTACCTTAACTGCATCTAGAATCTCTACTTCTCTGCTATCTATTTTCCTCAGGTCTACAACACGTTTAGGTGTCTCCAGCTCTAGCAGATACCTTCTCTGTTAGTTCCTGCTAATATCGCCATTGCTGCCACACACGTTACCTGCTGCTTCAATCTGCCCACCCACCATCTTCTCCCTCCGTAGCCCCTTGCAGTCTGGCTCACACCCTCCCTCCTCTCCTGACTGCTCCTTTCCACTTCGTCAGGGACCCAGTGCAATGACCTTTTCTTAAGACTTGTCCTCAACTCTTTATCTGTAGCATTTAACACCAGGTGAAGTTCGACAGAAGGAGCTCTTGACAACTAAAGCAGGGATTTGGTAGGGAAAGGCTGCTTGCTAGTTGGCAGAGACTTGGTTTACTTATGCTGATCTGGTCCTCAGTCTTATACAAGAAACTGGACTTTTTCTATGTACCCAGAGATGCAAATAGGTTGACACTCACTCCCAAGTGGTATGGAGGACCAAATTATTAACATCGTGGTAAGGAGAACATCTTTCTTTCCTGGTATTCAACATCCAGCAAAGCTGGGTTATTGCCACAATGTGCCTTGTAAGTGTTAGCTGTGATGTGCTGTCGCGGAATGGAAGGCGAGTGAAATTAAATAGACCTGGGCTTAAATCTGGCTTCATCTCCTTGGCTAGTTATTTAATTTTGGAGACTCGTTTTGCTTCTCTGGTTCTTAGTTTCCATAAACTGTATCTGTAAAAATATGTGTATTACAATTGTGGAGTATTGTAAAGTTTATCAGTAATTTATCAACATGTCACAGTAATATCACATACAAGGTGCCTGATGTCATCACCATTATCACCAACAGACGTTTGAACACTAAGGCGCACCAGACATAGTAGCTGACCACATTACAAACTGTGACTAGTTACTGATCCTGTGCTCAAGGAGCCCTCAGTGTAGTATGTGCAGCAGAGATAACCAGTCCAGTGCACCATAGGAACTTGCGTGGACATATGTCTGAGGCATTATGCATGCACAGAAGTACAGTAGTACTGCTTATCTGCTTGGGGGTTCCCTCTCGTCTTTGCTAGACTAACTCATGCCACTCTCCACGTCTCAGGTTAAATGTCATACTTTCCCTAATGCAATTTGCTGCCATGTGCTCCTGTGCTTACTGTTTTGTACTAGTCATCTTGCAGGTAATTACTTGTTTAAGGTCCGTTTCACCCATTTAGCTCCATGAGGCAAGAGCTATCTCTGTCTTGTTTGTTGCTATATCTCTGCAACTAAGGCAGTGCCTGGCACATAGTAGGAGCTCAAGAAACATTTTTTTAAAACTGAATTGAGAACTGTAAGGGGTTTTGTGGGGTTGTATGAAGGAATGATTGGAGATAAGGGGAAAGATTGTAGAGAAGATGATGAAGAGCCTTTTTTTTTTTTTTTTTTGCTATGAGGAATTTGGACCTTAGGTAGCAGAGTGTGGTGAGCCATTGAAAATTTTAAGCAAGCGATATGATTAGATAAGAGTTTAGAAAGTTACTAGTGTATTGTGTTATGAGGTGTATGGGTACGTGGGTCAGGGGGAAACAGGCATCCAAGAGTTCATTTAGGAAAGTCTTGCTAAAGACCAGGTAAGGAGTAATGAAGACCTAAACCAGGATAATAGCAGTGGGGTTGGAGCAAGATGTTTGAGAGACAGAGTTGATGACAAGAAGTGAACAAGTAGGTGTGGAAAGGAAGGAAGAAGAGTCTGTGCTGACTTCCAAGTTTCTATCTTGTATTGTGAATGGTGGGGGAGGGGAGATTCATTGTAATCAAAAGATGAGCTTTCAGACAGCTAGGATGTGACATCAGGCGACAGTAGCCTTAGTCTCCCCATCTGTAAAACAAAAATTTTAATATCTACCTTTTGGGGTTGGTGTGCTATGAAATGGCTGGCACCAAGCTGAGACAACACTTAAGTTAGTCCATTTATTCCCACCCCCCTATAGCCAGGCTCTGGCTAAAAGAATACAAGTAGATTCAGTGGGGGGAGACAGAGAATACGGTTTTGCAAACTTTAAGTTTTAGACATCTTTGTGATAGTTACGTTTTGAATACACAGTAAGAGGTCTTAAAACTGAAACTAGGTCCTACAACGTTATACGCTTCTCTAGCTCTTGGTTTAAAAGATTCTTCTTAGAGAAGTCATGCATTTTTTTTTCTCCCTTGATAGACTTTTTTTTTTTTTTTTATGCCTTTTTTTAAAAAAATTTATTTATTTTTGGCTGTGTTGGGTCTTCGTTTCGTGCGAGGGCTTTCTCTAGTTGCGGCAAGCGGGGGCCACTCTTCATCGCGGTGCACGGGCCTCTCACTATCGCGGCCTCTCTTGTTGCGGAGCACAGGCTCTAGACGCGCAGGCTCAGTCGTTGTGGCTCATGGGCCCAGTTGCTCCGCAGCATGTGGTATCTTCCCAGACCAGGGCTCGAACCCGTGTCCCCTGCATTGGCAGGCAGAGTCTCAACCACTGCGCCACCAGGGAAGCCCCCTTGATAGACTTTTGGAACCTGTTTTGAACAGAACTAGTTGACACAGGTCTGCCCTGTGGAATATTAGAACGAGCAGAGACTTTGGGATCAGACCTGATAGAGGGCGAACGTCTAACCCTGCCTCCGATCCCTCACTGAAGAATGGATGGAACTGAGGCTTGTTATCACTCAGGATGTGCAAGCATGAAATAACTTGAGATAGGATACTCAGCAGCATGCTTGGATCACACAGTCACTCAATAAGTGTTGGTTTCTTTCCTTTACAGTCCTAAATCACACCATAAATTTTTTTTAAATGTTAAGAACAACTTAAACTCCCACCGGCTGACCTGCAGTCAGTGCACACATTCCTTCAGCCAAATTTCTACTTCCTACAACTACACTACCCACCAAAGATTGTTTATACTGTTGGGTTAACAATGACAATGTAAGAGATGGCATTCAAGGCCAACTCACTAACATCGGGGGAAAATTAGAATACTAAAATAAAGATTCGGGTTAGAATTCAAGTTCAATATGCAGAGTTAAAATGGAAGGTGTAATTCAGTTATCTGTCGATTACCCGGAAAACAGCTTGTCACAGTGCCTCAACGACCCCCAAGCACTTTGCACAGTTGAGATGACAGGGCTCTCTGTATTAGTTTGCTTTGCTGCTAGTTTTGTGTGGTGACATCATCCCTAAAGTCATCCTCATCACAAGGGTGCATCACTTTGCAGAAGGCACACTCTTCCCACAGGAAGAGAAGAATGTCTTTTTTTTTCCTTTTAATTGAAGTATAGTTGATTTACAATGTTGTGGTAATTTCTGCTATACAGCAAAGTGATTCAGTTATACATATATACATTCTTTTTTCATATTCATTTCCCTTATGGTTTATCACAGGATATTAAATATAGTTCCCTGTGCTATACAGTAGGACCTTGTTGTTTATCCATTCTATATATACTAGTTTGCAAGAATGTCTTTTTTAAGCCTCAGATCTTTTAATTCATAAAGTTCTGAACTGTTACCAGTTATCACTCTTCAGTCACCAGTTCCTGTTTTAATCCACAGTAACAAAGGGGTTGGCTGTTTATCTACAAACTTTTTCAAAGCTGAAATACCTGTCATAAAAGTCAACTTAAACAATAGATGCTGTTCAGTGAAGCCATTATTTTTTTTTTTAAAGAAACAAAGATAAAGGCTATTTGATACCAAGAACTCTAGCATTTTCACTGGAATCTCACAGAAGCCAACATTTTGGAGCTTATCGCCAATAATTCAGGCTATGGTGAGAATTAAAGTCCTCTTCCTTTAGAGGAGGAATTTCAGGTAGAATTAGGCATTCCCTCTGTCAAATTAGTCTGATTCCAGAGTCTGTGCTCTTTCTGATATATCACATGTTAAATCAGTTTAAGTATGTTCTCTTTAAAAAAAGTTTCACAAGTCTGTACCTGTGTGTGTGCACGCATGTGGGTGTGTGTGAGATGGCATATCAGGCCAAGGTATCAAAACAGTCCTTTTTATGAACAGATTAAATGCAGTAACTTTGAGGAAAATGAATAGTGTTTTTCAAAAGATTAAGTTAAAAAAAACTAAGACTGTGATTTCTATGAAAAGACATTCTTGGTTTGAAATGGGATAAACGGCCTAATTTTCTCACTCTTGTAGTAACATAATATTGCAGTTGCCATTTCATGAACTGACAAGGTCCTGACTGAGGAGAAGAGATATCTAAGACGACCGCTGGTAGTTTTATTACAGCAATTTTAGGAGAGGTATCAGAAATGGCTGATATAATTTGACTTTATTTGTGATGGTTAGGAGCTGAGTAACTTTGGTAGCAAAACAGAAAAGTCAATATATGATGTTACACCAACATGATCTCACTTCTTATATATCATTATCATTTACTTTCTTTATAACTAAGGTGACCTACTGCCTGGTTGGCCTGGGCCTTTCCTGGATTTAGCACTGAAAGTTTCCCTCAGTCCCAGGCAAGTAAGGATGATTAGTTACTCTATTTTTAACCCTAGATATAAAGTAGTCAGCGTCTCTTAAGCAGCATTTTAGAATATTATCCAAAATCTCTTTTCTGCAAAGGATAGGATGATGTGCAATATTTTTTGGTGATGAGGGGGCAGAGTTACTAAAGTGTTTGTCATTTGAATTTGGCAGGTGATATCAAAACAGATGACATATTTTCATTTCTAATCTAAATATTTCTGAATTTGAATCGGGGGGATCACTATAGTGATGCCCCTACAACTCTCCCTCCCACCCCCATTGTTTTTATGATCTCGTTTTCTCATGAAGCATAGCCCAGGGTATAACTTAACAAGGCAACTGAGATGGACAGACTCTTGAACTGCTTTGTCCCTGGAATGAGAAAACCAGCATCTTAGGCAGTTAGTCCTGAATTCTCTGCAAAACTCGCTACACCTTATCAAACCCGAGACCCTTAAAAGCATCAAGCTTAAACTGGGCACTAAAGAGACCTCCTCCTTTGGCAACAAAGTCGTCAGGTCACCTTTGCTGGTGACTTCCAGTTCCTCAAATTAAGACTCACGTCGCTGTCTGTGTTTGCTCTGAGTCCCAGCCGCAGTTCTCTCCCTGATTCCCAGTCGCTTTGCTACAGAGTGCGCGAGTCCCTGGTAGGCAGTCTCTTCAAAGCTGCCTTGGGCTGGGAGTCACAGAGGTTTATGGTCCAGCATTGCTGGCTGGCCCTGTTCTTCCCAGCTGTTGAAGCAGCGCTCCGGGCAAAAGGTGACTAGGTCACTTCTACTCCACCTGCTTCTGTTGTTGTTTCTTTTAAATCCTCTTAAGTGGACTTTTAAGTGTGAACTTTGCAACCACGTCCTGGCCAAAGAACAACCTCAGAGGCAGCTGCAGCCTGTTCAAAGAGATGGGCTGGGTGGGAACCCAGACTCCCTGATTTCTGTTGACCAGCTCTCACTAATGTGACAACCCGGCGGTGAGTGCCAGTGTTAACTGTGTGGACTTGCAAGTGTGTTCCTTTGCCCAAACACTGAAGTCTCAATTTCTCCCATCCAGGGATAAATTGGGAATTCAGAATTTTCTCCTTGCCTTCTACTTAAAGTGCTAAAGCGGGGATGGATTTCAGAAATCAGCTAGCCAGAATCACAGCAACTACCTTTAAGACCGACAGGTTGCAATAGTGGTCTATTGCTGTGTCACAAATTACCGCTTTTACAGTGGAAACTGAGGTGGTGTGGTGCCTGCAAGCAAGGACAGTGGAGCTAGTCTGCCTGGGTTCAATTCCTGGCTCCCCCACTTATTAGCTGTGTGACCTTGTACTTAACTTCTCTCTGTGCCTCAGTTTTTCCATCTGTAAAATGGGGACAATAATAGTACCTACCTCAGAGGGTTATTTTTGTTTGTTTGTGTTTTGGCCGTGCCACGTGGCATGTGGGAACTTAGTTCCTCAACCAAGGATCAAGGCCGTGCCCCCTGCAGTGGAAGCACAGTCTTAACCACTGGACCACCAGGGAATTCCCCAGAGGGTAATTTTTGAAGACCAAAGTGAATATCTGTAAAGCACTTAGAATAGTGCCTGACATAAAGTAAGAGCTACATACTCCTTAGCTGATATCAGTATTATTAGTTTCAAACCTAGCAGCCCATCAAATAACCTGATAGGGGCCTCAGTTCTTAGGATAACATTCGTTAGGTTTGCCATTATTGATTATTGTTGCTGCAATGGACTGAATGTTTGTGGCTCCCCAAAATTCATATGTTGGAATCCTACCCCTCCCCCAGCTGTGATGGTATTAGGAGATGGGGCCTTTGGAAGATGATTAGGTCACAAGGGTGGAACCTTTTTGAATGGGATTAGTGCCCCTATAAAAGGAACTCCAGAGAGGTCTTTCACTGTCTTTGCCCAGTGAGGATACAGTAAGGAGTCAGCAGGCTCTCACTATGCTGGCACCCTGATCTTGGATTTCCAGCCTCCAGAACTGTGAGTAATAAATTCCTGTTCTTTATAAGCCACCAAGTCTTTGGTACTTCGTTATAGAAGCCCGAACAGCCTAAGACAGTTGCCAGTATTTTTGGTCTGCTTACTATGGGTCCAGTTCTAAATAAACATTTAACATATGTTATCTCATTTAAACTTTATAAAACCCAATGAAATCGGTGCTATATTATTTTCATTCTACATAGGAGCAAACTGAGGCTCAGTTAAATATGATGCTCAAGTTCACCAGCTAGTAAATGACAGAGCTGAGACTCACACCCAGGTGTGATTTTGGGTATGAGTCGATGCCCTAAGGGGTTGAGACTTTAGAGGATATTAAGAAAGGGGTGAATTTAATTTGCGCGAGGGATGAATGTGAATCTTTGAGAATTGACTGTGATTGAATAATAGTCCCTTGAAGATATCAGGTCCTAATCCCTGGAAACTGTAAATAAAACCTTATGTGGTTAAGAAAAGGCCATTGCAGGTCTGATTAAATTAAGGTTCTTGCAGTCAGGAGATCATCTTGAATTAACCAAATGGGCCCTAAATGCAATCCCATGTATTTTTATAAGAAGGAGGTGCAAAGGGAGATTTGCCCACAGAAAAAGAGAAGGCAATGTGATCACAAGGAAGCCCTGAATGCCGGCAGCCGGAAGCTGGAAGGGGCAAGGAGTGGATTCTCCTCCTGAGCCTCTCAAGAGAGTGTGACCTTGCCATCACCTTGACTTCCACCCGGTGATACTGATTTCAGACTTGTGGGCTCCAGAAGTGTGAGAGAAGGAATTTCTGTGTTTTAAGTCACCAGGTTTGTAGTAATTTGTTACAGCATCTTCAGGACACTAATACAAATGGTAATTAACATTTGGATTTCTGCCTTTTTGATATAATTCTAAGGATATGGATATTTAATAAAGCTTCCTACATCTGCACAGTTGTACCTAAATGAGGGACAAGTCTTTTACACTAAGAGCACTGGTTCCCAAACTTTGCTGAACACTGGAGAGACTAAAATTCCCCAATGCCCAGCCACAACCCAGACCAATTTCATCAGAATCTCTGGAAGTGCGACCCAGGCATTAGTAATTTTTAAAGCTCCCAGATGTTTCCAAAGTGCAGCCATGTTTGGGAACAGCTGACTTAGAGAGAAAGCAAAAACACCTCTATTTGTGATTGGACCTTTGCCTGTGGTTCTGGGTGTGAGTTTCCAACTGCCGCTAAGTGTCTTCACCTGGTTGTCAGGTACCTCAAACTAACTATCGGGGAACAGAGCTCATTCCTTTCTCTCTGCAAACGTGTTCTCTGTCCTGTGTACCCAGTGTGGGCGCTGGTACCACCAGCTTCTCTGTCACCTTAGCACTATGGGACTCCTCACTCTCTGCTTCCCAACCTGCCCCCACCCCAAGACAGACACTCCTCCCATCTGAGGCCCTGGAAGGGCCTTGGGGTGGGCTGGAGGGGACGAGCGGACTCAGAATTGAAGCTTTCCCCACTGTCACGCTAGAGCTTGTACTTTAAAAAATACCTGATTAATAAAGTTCTATGAAAGATATCGTTTGAAAAATGAGTTCTGCTGCTTAAAAAATGGAAAAAGAATGAAAGCAGTATAACTAGGTGCATCACACACGCTGTGTCTCAAACAGAAGACATATTTTCACAGGAGCTGGAATAGAGGGAGCTGCTTGGAATGGTAAACCTGATAGCTTACTGTGTCTGGCCAGACAGCCCAGGGAAGCTACAGGTGGAGGCCCAGAGACTCAAAAGAGAGCCATAGGAAGTCTGAAGGGGAAGGCAGGCCATATCTTCAAAGCCAGAAGCTACTCCTCGCTACACAACTAGATGATAACCCTTCCTTTTCACATATGAGTAAACCGAAGTTCAGAGAGGTTAAGACACTTGTCCAAAGTCACACAGCTAGTAAATGGTGGCTCCTAGATTTGCCTCTGGATCTTGCTCATCCCAAGGCCCCCAAGCTTAAACTCCTAGTTTGCTCTATTTTCATCTTACCCAGTGTTTCTCAAACTTTGGTGTAAGAATTACCTGGACTGTTTGTTAAAGATTTCAATTCCTAGGCCCACCTGCTTGGAGCTGATACAGCAGGTTCAGAGTGGGGCCCAGGCACTTGTGTTTTTATAACAAGCATCCCAGGTGATCCTCATGCAAGTAGAATGCAGACCACACTCTGAAAAACCTGACCTACGTTTTCTGCAGGATTTGTGCGTAAGTAGGATGCCCTTGGCTTCAAGAACCTGTTGAAACAGTTGGAGACCATGAGCCGCTTACCACCACGAACTACCCCCCAACTCCTCCAATGCTTTCCGGAGACTTTTTGGGCTTTGGCCGGCTGCCAGGTTGGAGGACCAGGCTTCTGTTGGCATTCCAGCAAGATCCTTACCAGGGGCAGGAACAACTGGCCATCCCATGGGGACTACCTGGTTCCTACCTACCTGCCTCCCCGCCAACCTCCAAAATCCCATAGATCCCACATTCTGTAGACGATGGGTGAAATGGTTTTTAACATTGTCAAGCGGACCCAATTTTGGGGTCAAATTTTGCAAGAGTAGCCAAATGCTGTCACAGTGGCTGTCAGCTGTGTCCTCTTCATGGCCTGCCTGAAAGAGATCATTAAAAACTCACTTATCTGTTGATCTGGCTCTCAGCTGCAAGAGGTCTTCTGCTACTGAGCCTCATAATGGCAGCTTTGAAGTCCAGCGCAAGTGTGAATTTATTGTTTTGTAAAGACCAGATTCCTGAACAGGTCATAAATTACCTTGTTAGACAAAGGCTTCTGGGGAAACATAATGTGTTGAAGTCCTTCAGTGGGTGATTATCCTCACACATTGCTGGCAGAGCAAGTAACTGGCACACAGGCACCAAAACCCAACAGCTGCCAAACTCCAGAGAAGCTGCAGCTAGGCTAGGCTTTGAAATCCTAGTTAACCTTTCTCCTAGGTGAGAAAGAGAGGGGAAAATGAGACAATAGCAATTTTAAAAAGCTGGCTTCCCATTCCTGATCTTGTTTAGGAGAAGTCTTGTTTTGGCAACCCGATGAACTAATTACCATTAAATGGACTTTGGTGGCATTATTCTCCTGGATCCCAAGAGGATTCCCTTTCATTGCTGGTTCATTCTTTCCTGTGCTCACCCCTCTCCTATCTGTCTGGGTGACCTTCCCAGGGTCATAAGTGGTACAGTTAGCTCTTTGACACTAGTCACCGATTGCTCATTATCTGATGATACTCATGGCCGCCTCCCTTCTCTCCAGACCTGGGTATGAAATACCAGCCTCTGTTAGGAACCTTCTCATCCTCTCTTTCTCTCCTACAGTAGAGTTTTTGCTATTTCTAGCTGGGTGACAGGCCTTGAATAGAAGCAAACTGAAAATAAAATCAGGTCAAAATCCGGACTGTAATCTTTCTTTTAGAGTAGTAGTTTTTTTGTTTTTTTTTTAAAAATTTATTTATTTATTTATTTATTTATTTATGGCTGTGTTGGGCCTTCGTTTCTGTGCGAGGGCTTTCTCCAGCTGCGGCGAGCGGGGGCCACTCTTCATCACAGTGCGCGGGCCTCTCAGTGTCGTGGCCTCTCTTGTTGCGGAGCACACGCTCCAGACGCGCAGGCTCAGTAGTTGTGGCTCACGGGCCTAGTTGCTCCACGGCACGTGGGATCTTCCCAGACCAGGGCTCGAACCCGTGTCCCCTGCATCAGCAGGCAGACTCTTAACCACTGCACCACCAGGGAAGCCCTAGAGTAGTAGTTTTCTAATGTGATTAGGAAAGTAATATGTGCTCACTGTAGTGACTTTAGATAACACAGTACACAAAAGGAAAATAAAAACCATCTCACAGCCCACCAAGCAGAAAGAGCCCTTATTTACATTTTGGCTTAAAAATGGGCTTCCGCTGGACATAATTGCTTTGTAACCTGCTATTCGATGCAGCTAGATATCACAGATACTTGCTCACATCGTTGAAAATCCATTGGCTGCATCTTTTCCAATGACTACAAAGTAGACATGCTCCTAAATTTGTTGGTTAGAAGAAAATGCTAGTATTTCTCAAGTACTTACTTGGTTAAGGGATGTGGACAATAATTGCCTTCCTCTCTGCGGGTCAAGGGCATCATTCATTTGTTCAACAAACATTTATTGAGCAGCTACTATGTAACAGATGCTATTCAAGATGCTAGAGATCCAGCCTGAATAGGACAGACAAAAATCTCTGCCCTTATAGAGCTCCATGGGAGTGTAAGAGGGCACACTTTTAAAAAATTGGTGAACTGCCTTCTAAAACTGAGGATATTGGTTGTGGACACCAAACTCCCATCAAATAAAGGCCACTGATATTACATAAAATCCTCAGGAATTAATGTTAGTTACATACAATACTATGTTTCTTGTTGATACTCCATCAGCACAGTTTGGGTACACAGTAAATACTCAATAAATATTGGTTGAATGAATAATTTTTGTCGGTGTGTCAAACATAATTGAAGCTGGTTTGCTTATCAATAGTTAGGACTCCTTCCTGGAATCCAGGAAGGGAAATAAAAGCTAAATGCCATGGTAGCTCTTTGCTCAGACATTTGTCCATGTTTTGTTTGTTTGTTTGTTTTTAAAATTTATTTATTTATTTATGGCTGTGTTGGGTCTTCGTTTCTGTGTGAGGGCTTTCTCTAGTTGTGGCAAGCGGGGGCCACTCTTCATCACGATGCGCGGACCCCTCACTATCGCGGCCTCTCTTGTTGCGGAGCACAAGCTCCAGACGCGCAGGCTCAGTAATTGTGGCTCATGGGCCCAGTTGCTCTGCGGCATGTGGGATCTTCCCAGACCAGGGCTCGAACCCGTGTCCCCTGCATTGGCAGGCAGATTCTCAACCACTGTGCCACCAGGGAAGCCCTGTCCATGTTGAAGAGGACAAATCTAATCAGATAGCCTTGTCAGGAGTCCTCTCCAAGCCTGAGTTTTCTTCTTGTGGGCAGAGAGTGCTACACTCAAGTTCAAGAGACATTCATATTATGGCGCACACTGTAAATGCCCCCCGGAAAGGAAGGGGCTGGGATAGCTCTGCGCTGTTCAGACGTTCTCGGGTGAGGAAAGAGAATTGACTTGTTAGTCTTAGCAGCAAAGGAAGCAGTTCTTTGCAGAGAATTGTGTGATTTGGGGAATGCATTAAGGTATGTGCTGTCCCAGAGCAAGATAGAGGCTTGATGTATGTGGTATTCAGAAACTCAGAAACTGGAAAAAGAAGAGATTAGATCAAGTTCTTTTCACCTATTTGATTTGTGTCTGATCCCTACATTTTGACAGATAATTAGCAGGTCACATAGAGTACCTGAAAGGCACCGAAATATTACAATTTATGAGTACCGGGCTCCCGGTGGCAGACTGTACGTTAAGAGTCAAGAGTCACCCTGAAGTTGGATTGCCAGATCTTTGACACTTGCAAGAAATGATCATAGAAAATGTTAGAATTTGCTTTAAGGCAGGACCTAATAAACACGTGGGCATTATGGGGACTGAAGCAGTAAATCTATTATTTTTGCTAAGGACTAGCAGACTCTTTGAGAGCAGAATGGGATGAATTAGAGAGGGTGGGATAAAATATGAAAATGTCACTGAAAGTAATGGTGATGAATCGGAGCTGGATTTTGGCCTCTGGAAGGGACTAATAGAGCTGGCTAGTGGTTTGATGGTCAAGGTTTCCTTAATAGAAGAGGGAGACCCAGTTGAGGGTTCCTTTCAGGTCTGTTCCGAGTCAGATTTCCCCTGACTTTGGTGCATTCTTGGGCAATAATAATCAACTTCTATGTAGAAATGGCGAGGAGAAAGGGGCTTACAGTGAGTGAGTCTCAGAACTGGAATTCAGGCTTGGGGCTCGTTCCCCACACCCTTTACTCTGTACCCAGCCGTTTTGGGGCCAGACCCTGGCCGCACAGGCCCAGTTTAACCCTGGGGCTCTGCCACTTAATTGTACTGATACTTGGGCAAGTGACTCACCTCTCAGTTCGACAAGGAAAGGGAAATGTTCTCTTCTGAGTAGAAGCATGCAGATAGTGGTTAGGCAAGCAGGCTTTCTTCAGATCAAATGAGTTTTAGAAATTCTACTTCTGTGTTTAAACTTGTGGGAATGCATATTGACTCTAGGCCTCCTTGTACCTTTCCACGTGGCTGTTTCACAGACATCTCACGTGCGCTGTGTTGGAAACATTCCCTGCGAATATCGTAAATCCAGCCGTCCCCACATCCCATTGGACCGCAAGCGCCAGGATAGACATTGTGTTGACTTTCTTCATTGCCATGCCCTCAGCGTGTGGCAGAGCGCCAGGCACATGGCATTCATGAGCAAAGGATTGTCTCGTCCCTCTATCTCTAGTTTCTCTTTTTTTCCAAGACCTGTCACCAGCACTGAAATCCCAGTCCCACGTATAACCTGCTTAAATACCTTAAATGGCTCCCATTGCCATTTAATGGGAGGACATATAGGGAGACCCTCCTGATGTGAACTCAGCCGACCTTTCTGACCTCATCTTCTGTTGCTCCCCTAAGCCCTGCTCTGGCTCCAGCTCGATAGAAAAGCCCAGTCTTTCCAGGCACAGCATGCCTTTACCCTTCTGGGCTTTCCTGTGCCCATCCTTCAGGCTGGAGGCCAATCCGTGAGGAACAAGAAGATGCCTTCCACAGCGCTCCAAAAAAGCCCCAAGAGTTTTTCAGTGCTGGTCGGCATCAGACTCATCTTGCCCTATATATTTTTCAGAGGAGATGGTCATGCAGGTCAGCTGTATTGTATTTCCACATAAACAGGTTGTTGGGAAGTGCATTTATTAAGAGGGAAATACTCATTTATTTGAGTAGGCCTGTCAAGGTCACCTGTAAAGATAAATGACATTTCTACTGTTAGGAGGGCAAAGAAAAAATCCCCTACATGCAACTGACCGGCGAGAATCACTATGCCGAAAGATCCATACTTGGAGGAAGGTCGCGTTCTGCTGCCTTTTGTCAGGTCTTACGTGGGCACAGAAACAGGTTTGGAACCAGATGGAGTTCTGTCTCTTAAGGAAGGACGTATGTTGAGGTGACTTGGGGATAGAACTACTATGGTTAACAGAGTGGCTGGGAGAGATTCTCCAGGAAGCTTCTGGAAGAGAGACGGAGAAGACCAGGAAGATAAGAGGCCCGGGCTCTAACTCAGTTCTTAGTCTTTTGCCCTGTGATCCAACGTCAAGACTCAAGCTCAAGTCCATGGACATTCTTCAGGAACGCCCAGGGCTGCAGAATTTCTGTTGCCCATGGCACCAGAAAACCTACCTTCCAATTTCTGGTCAGCCCTCTCCCCCTAGAAGAAGAAAAAGACCAGAACAAAACTTCTGCTCCCCACCCCACCCTGCCTTCCTCCTTCCCTCCTCCTCCTGTTCCACTCAAGAACTTCTTTCTAATTCACCACACCCATTAGTTGAGCCTCAGGCAGAGCCGCGTCCCTTTTCTCAGGCAAAGAGTATGTCTTCGGCCGTGCTTCTGTACCCACTGTCTTGCCAATACAGTGAGAAATTCATTTTGTTCCTGTCTCAATTTAGGGATCCTTCTCCTAAATTCTAAGAAGAGGAATTTTGTCAGTCTATAGGGGGAAAACCTGAGCTCCCCAAAGAGGTTAGGTTTTTAATCATTGGAGTCACTGGCCAAATTCTGGGGGAATTTTGGACTCCATCATCACAGAGAGCGTATTTTTCTCAGGTTCCAAGTGGCTTCGTCCTGTCTGTATGTTCTTACATTGGAAAGTTATTTTTGCCTTTGCCAGTTTCTCAGTATGGTTCATAACCCTTCCTGTGACTGGCCCTTTATCTCTCTTGCTCTCCCTTGGGCCACTGGATGACAGTGAGAAAAGTGTAACAATGACTTC
The DNA here is from genome assembly GCF_028023285.1 of Balaenoptera ricei. NCBI lineage: Eukaryota > Metazoa > Chordata > Mammalia > Artiodactyla > Balaenopteridae > Balaenoptera > Balaenoptera ricei. The sequence continues at coordinate 76,115,249 of NC_082640.1, forward strand.
TCTTTTGACGATGCAAGTCCCCGTGGGTATCCAGCAGGTAAAGAGGAGGTCATGGCCGCAGCAGCCTCGCTGTCTAGGCAATATTTCCTTTTGAAGGTGTGGAAGTCCCGGCTCACCAGCCTGCCTTTGCTTGACAAATGATGGAGATAATGAAAGTGAAGGTGCAGTGCGGAATGGCCAGGATAGTCTGGGCACGTCTCTCATCGCCACCTGTTTGGTGAGCTTGTGTTGATCTCTACCTTTGAAGGGCTGGCAGGCTGTGTGAACTGGGCCCGGGCTGCGAACACCCAAATCCTGAGCACAGCAAGGCTGGAAGACAGATGAAGGGAATGCTTTCAAACAATATTGCTTTCTCTAATTGGTGCAGCCGGAGCACCCCCCGAGGAGCTCCAGGTGACCTCAGCCAAGCAAGGCTCAGGTATTTCTCAGAACCGACAGGGGCTGGAAACCTTTTCACTTTGCTCAGACTGGTCTGGGAATCTTAAAAGAATCCGTTTTCTTTCGACCCATGATGCTTCTGGGTGTGCGTGAGGGGGGTGGGCAGGGGAGGGGTGGAAGATTCTCTGAGCCATTCGTCCTCATTGTTCTTTTGGTTCTGACATACTCCGTGCGCAGAAAAGTCCGCATTCCTAGGCCCTACTGTTTAAGACTCCACTGGGACGCCCGGGCTGCCCTGTGCATGACCTCTTCTGATCTTACCCTTAATGTATATGCTTTTCCACCTTTACCTTTGCACCACATGGAGGAGAAATCGTAATAATGCTTACTGTGGGCCAAGGCCTTTATTATGCCCAGGGCTTTGGGAGGCAGGAATTGTCATCACAATACTACAGAAGAGGAAGCAGAGGTTCAGAGGCTGGGAACTCCAAGGCCTCACAGCAGGTTTCTCAGAGTCAGGATTTGCACCCAGGCCTGTCTGGCTCTAAGCCCTCACACCATCCTGCCTCCCTTGGGAAAGGGATGATCGATACGGCGTGTTGGTACCAATCAGCCTCCTGAAATCAACTTTGCCTTGAAAGACAGAAGCCACAGGGGCCAAACAGTGCGCATTTCCCAGTGGCCCTTTGAAACCTCAGCACTGGCAGATTGGCAGGCGTGTACTGGACCAGACGTCAGAAGTGTCAGATCCTCATTGGACTGTACTGTTCCTGACAACAGGAGCTTGAGAAAATCACCTCAACTTTCTGAGCAGATTTCCTCGTCTGGGAATGGAGCAAATAATACCTGCCCTTTCCACTTTGTGAACTGGTTTCGAAGGAGTTTTGTGGACTGAAAAGTACTTTAGGAACATAGGGCCTTCTGGAGGAGACATTTTCAAGAAAGAGCTGTGATTACAGGAGTACTTTAGGCAGCTTTTATTTTCTCATGATAGGTCAGCGATGTGCTTTTAGAGGTGACAAAACCTTCAGAGTCTCACCTTCAAAGACACAGTCCAGTAAGATCCTAGGCTTCTTTATGCCTGAGTTATAAGAAATAAATGAACACCAATCCTCTGTACTTGTTAGGAAATATAACTTCTTCAAAAGTCTTCTCATGCTGGGTCTCCTGGCTCAAATGCTTCCCAGTCTGGTTAGATAAAAAAATTTAGTATGACCTTCTTTTGTGTTGTTTATTGCCCAATATGTTTCATGCCTCATTTGCCCTCAAATTCACATTTTTATTCATCAGAGTATTTGCTCTGCTTGTGTGTGTGTGTGTGTGTGTGTGTGTGTGTATGCTTCCTACCCAGTCGTGGAAAACCTTTGCACTCTAAACAGGAGCCAGATGATAGGATATTTATTTTATATTTTGCCAAGCTACATGATTTCTACAGATGGTTTTAAAACTAAAAGAGCAAAGGAAAAACAATTAAGAATTTTGCTTCAAGTGAGCGGCCCCTGACATGCCTACGACGGCAAGGGTCAGTTTTGACTCCGTGCAGACCTTTTAATTGCATGCAGCCTGAATCGGGGGTGGCCATCTGAGACCTGGAACCTCAGACCCCTCATCCGGCGCTCTGATGGGTGCCGTCTGCCAGTGCCCATGCTTCATGTGAGTCTGTGATTCTGTCCTGCCCTCCCAGCAGGCAAGGGGGCTGGAGCCAGGCTGGTTTCCTTGTAATTAAAGAACAGCAAGAGCACATAATTATGAAATTTCTAGGGAGGACTCCCCCTTTCGCCAGTGGAGAGTTCTTCTCTCCCTGCTCTCACCAGTTCTCGTACCTTCAGTCACATCTCATGAAGTTTGGGAATTTTATCATTTTTATTGGGAATCTTTTTCATAGACTTTATTCTTAAACTGTCATAAATAGTTTAAAATTTTAACCTCAGGAGTAGATCATTCAGTTAATCACACTTCTCTTGTTTGATTTATGCCTTTATTCCCCACTCTGATTCGCCTGCATGCTTTCACAGGTAACCATGTCAATGTGTTTATACCGTGTGTGTGTGTGTGTGTGTGTGTGTGTGTGTGTGAAAGAGAGAGAGAGAGAGAGAGATCATGTTCTTGTAAATGGCCATGAACTTTTGTCATCGATTTTCCTCTATAGTGACTCTCTTGGGAGCTTTCAGTTCACCTTGGACGTGTTTTTGTTCTGTGGCAAGTGAGTCACATGTGTATACACACAAGTTTTCCATTTTCACCTGGAAATGTGGCCAGAGTTTTTAGAAATTGTGTCTCAGTGAGTCTTTGATGCATATCTCCTGAGAACTCACCCACCAGAAGGGCTTTGAAAGGCCCTTCCTGTAACTACCCCTTCACTGAGGAAGACAGGACTGATGCCAAGGTGTGACGGAACGGAGACGTGAAGGGAACCTGGTGATGGTAGATGAGACATCTAGGTCTGACACGAGGTCAGTCACTAAGCATGAGCCTTGGGCAATTTATATAAACCACTCAATGCCTCAGATTTTTAACCTGTAGAATGGGCTTCGTACATGCATTATAGGGTTGAGTTGCAGTTAAATGACATAATGTATTGACAAGTACGAAGCTCAATGCCTCGCATATACAAGGTGTCCAATAGGTGTTTGGTTGAATCAGAACATCTTTCTTTGGAGTGATTGGAAGTTTCCTGCTGAATTCAGGTAGTAAGGAAGAGCCCCTTAGCTGGGAGGGCACTAAAACTCTGTAAGTACGAATTACTGCAAGAGGTTCATTTGATTTGCCTCAAAAGAAAGGCAGAAGTGCAGGGGACAGCCATGGGCCTTTCCAGAGCCAGTTAACAGAGGTGGGTTATGCAGAAGAAAGTAGAAGCAATGTTAAGATACCTATACTTTTATATTTATTTAGGTATATTGCTTCTCTATTGCTGAACTGTGGACACAGTGACCATCTCTGAACTGGGAGTTGGGAGCTTTAATTCCAAGGCCCAACCATGGGTCTCGGTTTCCTCACTAGTCATTAGGAGTGGGGCGAGGCGGGGGCTCCGCATTTCTCAGTGGCTCAGTGCAGTTCTTCACCGCATGCGACAGACCCAGGCCTGCAGGACTGCGGCACCCCCAGTCAGTGCTACACTAGCCTCTCTCCCCTTCCACCTGCTCCTTGGTGGAAGGGCCCAGATCTTTGAGGTGGCTTCTGGTGCTGGCTTTCAGTGAGTCTGTGGTACTACCCCAGAGTAAGAAAGCATTTTCATATTAGTAGGAATAAGTGGTCATTTCATTTATTTACTTCCAAAATCCTTCCCTGCGAGAGGGAAGATTGATGAAAGAAGATACGGACCGGTAGAACAGTGACCAAAGCTGACCACATTCTCTCTGAGGCCACCTTCATCCTCTGCATTTGAGAGAAAACCACCTCCTGCACACCATTCCTGGGGGACTGAACTGTGGTGACCTTCACGAAGGCAAAAACACAGTGCCTGGCTTTTGCTGTGTATTCAATATATATATATATTTAAAGGATGATTGTTTGAGCCCAACATGATGACCTTTTTGGATAATAGCCAGCACATATATCTATGTGCATCCTAGAGGATATTGGCTTCTCTGAATGACATTGAAAATGGTCTCAGTCTCACTCCCTGCCTTTGACCGTGGCCTTGCACGCCTCAGTGCTGAAGGGCCTCCAGGCTTGACGACAGCCCCACACTTCTAGGCTGGCTGAGAAGCTGCTTGTGTGTACTCTGAAATAAGAAAAGGGAATGGAATGAGGTTGGGGGAGCTATTTAGAGCGTTGGTTTACCAGCTCCCGGAAACCTTTCTGTATGTCTTTGCTAGATTGAATGCAAAATAAAGTTGTTAAATGGAACAGGAAAAGGTCCTCGTGGTTTTTGTGCTGAAGTCCGTGATATTTACTTTTGGATTTGGATAAACGGAAGGCCATCTCCTCAGCTGCTAATTGGGGTAGTGCTGGAGCGACAGCAAGCAGCAGCCTTTGACATTTACAGAACTAGACCAGATGCTTTTAGCACGTTAAAATCAGACTTTGGATTTATTTTTATGTACGTGAATATCCCTTTTCCCCTCTAATTTTGTTCTTTGTATGGATACAGCTGCATTGTGCTCTGAGCACGATCACTCTGATTAGCAATATTTATTTGAAATTAGGAAATATTTGTTTTGTTGTGAATTCATTTCCCCTCTATTTCCGGACGCAGTAAAGTCACATACCCTAATGATGAAGAAGGCCCAGGAAGGGGATTCAACCCAGTAGCTCTTATTCATTTGAGTAAGACTGTGCTTTCTGTTACTACCTCGAAAGGGAAAGTTCCCACTGGCCAGGGTTTGTATCTCCAGGTACAGCTTTCACCTAGGACAAGGACAGCCATCACGAAAACTTCAGAATCCTCAGAAACCCGTCGTGGGAGGGGTGGGTCCTCTTCTTCTGGTTCATCCATTCTGATAAATAATGGATGAACTCGAAGGTCTTTTCCCAACGGTCGGAACATCTTGGCTTCCTGCTGCCTTCCTTCAGGTCAGACAACACGTGAGCGTCACACCTTAGGTCTTAGCATTCTCCAAGGGTGACAGGTTGGGATGAAATATTCACTAGGCGGCTTTTGGATGGCATTCTAATTGCTTCCGGCTCAACACTTCGGAAAATTGAAGAATAAAAAGCGTCTTTTCGGGATGAACGTTTCCATCCTTGCCGAATGATCATGTTTCTGTGTCTGGCCTCCAGTCACAGCAGGCCTTGATGGAAAATGCTCAGGGGTGCCTGGGGCAGGAGTATGACCTGCCTCCTGACTGTGGTGGGGCCTCCCCAGGGGCCCTCTGTGGACTCTCAGACCTGGGCACAGAGCTCCCTTCTAGTTTCTTTCCTCTGGGGGAATGATTAGGTATGTCATTTAATCAATTTGGGCTGCTAGCCTGGGGTTGTGAAGAAGCAGGTGTTGATCATGGGAATAATTACTTAGGGCTGCATACCCCGAATGATTTACAACCTGAGATCTAACGCAGAAAATGCATTCTCACATGTCAGATCTCCTTTTTCCTTCCCCTTGCCCCAAATGTGCTGCCTGTAATGAAAGCACCTCCAGCACCTCACCTGCCATGAGGTGTTCCCCAGCTGCTGTGGCTGTGAGAACGCTCTAGAGATGTACATGCATAGCGGGCTCCATGTACTAATCCACACAAAGGGCCATCCCCACCCTTCCCCAGCTCACATTTTATAATGCGCAGTCTGAAATGACCTTTAAAAAGCCAGATAATATTTTATTTACCTTTTTTCTCCGATTTACTGTTAAATGTTAATGAAGGTAAGAGATTCAGATTCCTGCTAATAAAACACTTTAATTGACTCAAGTGTAACCGTAACTGTAAATTGGCTACTTTGTACAGACGACCTTAGAGCTTCCCTGCCCCCGCCTCTGCCGCCTCTGCAGTTTTGGAAGTTGGCAGCAAACATGTTCTTTGTTCTTCAGTGGGCTGCACGTGCAGCCCAAGGCCCTCTCCTCTAGGACAGGCAACCAGGAGTGACTTTGGGTCTCTCCTCGCCACAGAATTAAGTGCCCTTCGCCCCTCCCACGGCCTCTTTATTGAAATCCTTCAGATTCAGGGTCTGTTTTAGGCACTGTCTCCTCCAGGAAGCCCTAGAGGATCCCTGCTTCCCTCTCATCTGCCTCCAATTGGTCACAGCATTTTGAGACTTGCCTTGTGATCCTTTTTACTTTGTCTTTTGTTATAGTCACTTCTGCCGCTGTGTTATCTCCTTACTCAGGTTAGAAACCTTAGGTGCTCAATATGTGTCTGTTAAGTTGCATTAATTGATTTGGGTGAGAGGAAAAAAAAATAGATTTAGTTGGCCTCTGCTGTACCAATTCTCTAGGGCATTCTTAAGAACACTGATGAAATGCTCTTTGTCTGGATTTCTTAGGTAAGGGCACAAAATTTATAACAACTTGCTGCTATAGAGAGTTTCAGAGCAGAAGAAAATGGCATAATTTATACCTCTATAATTAAAGAAAAAAAACAAGAGGGAGCCTCTGTATGATCTTACGCAGGGTGAGATGGGGTGGTCAGAGACATGACTGGACCAGGGTTCTCTTTCTCTGGCTGCAGGCTTAGCTACTCCAGTGCTCAGTGGAGCTCGGAAGGACACTGGGCCTCTCCGCATGTCGTCTGAACTGTACTGGGCGGGTCTTCCATCCTCTTCCAACTGCAGAGAGCGGCTGGATTTGGTTGGTAAATGGTCAGCTCCTGGACAGCAACATCTGTCACTGGTGTGCTCTGGGCTGCTGGTGGAAGAGGTGGCTTCCGCCAATAATGGTATTGCAAAGACCCGGAAAGAGCAGAAAGGTTAAGACAATTACCATTTAGTTACTGTGTGATCCTGAGTGAGTTATTTCACCTCTCTGTGCCTCAGTTTCCCCCTCTGTAAAAAGGGGATAATTACAAGACCTACTTCATAGAGTTACTTTGACCGTTAAGTGATTTAAGCACAAAGGATTTAAGTAGAAAGCTCTTGGAATAATGTCTGGCACACAATAAGTAGTAAATGTTAACTTTTTACTTCTCCCGGTGGGCAAGCAGAAGAATGGTAAGAAAGAAGATGTGGCACATATATACAATGGAATATTACTCAGCCATAAAAAGAAACGAAATTGAGTTATATGTAGTGAGGTGGATGGACCTAGAGTCTGTCATACAGAGTGAAGTAAGCCAGAAAGAGAAAAACAAATACTGTATGCTGACACATATATATGGAATCTAAAAAAAAATGGTCAAAAAGAACCTAGGGGCAGGACGGGAATAAAGACGCAGACCTACTAGAGAATGGACTTGAGGACACGGGGAGGGGGAAGGGTAAGCTGGGACAAAGTGAGAGAGTGGTATGGACATATAAACACTACCAAATGTAAAATAGATAGCTAGTAGGAAGCAGCCGCATAGCACACGGAGATCAGCTCGGTGCTTTGTGACCACCTAGAGGGGCGGGATAGGGAGGGTGGGAGGGAGACACAAGAGGGAGGGGATATGGGGACATATGTATATGTAGAGCTGATTCACTCTGTTATAAAGCAGAAAGTAACACACCATTGTAAAGCAATTATACTCCAATAAAGATGTTAAAAAAAATAAAATAAAAAAAGAAAGAAACAAAGGTGGTATACTCTTTCTCCTTTTCCTAAAAAGAGCCCTGAACTTTGGAAAAGGTATTTCCTGCTTGTACCTCATCAACTCCCTTCACCCCTCCACTCACAGTTGCTCCCTATGAAGCCTTCCACTCCAGGCCCATGTCAAGAACCACTTCTTCCAGGAAACCTTTCCTGATGCCCCACCTTCTCACTCCCTCCACATTTCCACCGTGTTTTGACACCCATCACGGGCACTTTTCCTAAATAGGGCCTGGAACTGCCTTCCGGTTTCTGGGGGTCTCTTTCCAATCACTTTAAGTCAATGCGTCTCAACTAGGTTCCCATGAAATGTGTCAATTTTAGAGCTAAACAAAGACGTTCTGCAGCTGAGATAGAATAATATCCTTTGAATATTACTCAGCCATAAAAAAGAATGAAATAATGCATCTGCAGCAACATGGATGGACCTAGAGATTATCACACTAAGTGAAGGAAGTCAGACAGAGAAAGACAAATATCATATGATATCACTTATATGTGGAATCTAAAAAAATGATATAAATGAACTTATTTACAAAACAGAAACAGATTCACAGACATAGAAGATAAACATGATTACCAAAGGGGAAAGGTTGGGGGTAAGGGATAAATTAGGAGTTTGGGACTAGCAGATACAAACTACTATATATAAAGTAAATAAACAACAAGGTCCTGCTGTATAGCACAGGGAACTATATTTAATATCTTGTAATAAAGTACAATGGAAAAGAATCTGAAAAATTATATATATAATTTTGTGTGTGTGTGTGTGTACCTGAATCACGTTGCTGTACACCGGAAACTAACACATTGTAAATCAAGTATACTTCAATTTAAAAAAAAGATAAAATTCCCAGTACTGCCAAAAAAAAAAAAAAGAAAAGAAAGAAAGGAAAATAATATCCTTTGTTTTTCCATTCAGTGGATGGTGTTTTCTCAATTTTAGGGTTTCCTCCCATAAATTCTGCTTATTCTGTCAGCACCTACCTCCACTTAATCATCTGTGACTGTGTCCCTCAACCCCTGGCTCACCAGGGGGAAGTTAACAACCACTGGCGTCGTCCGGGGAACATTAGCAACCATCACTGCTCCGGCTCCACTCCTGACCAATTAAAACAAATTCTGGGGCTGGGGCCTGGCCATCTGCAGAGTTTAAAAAGTTCCCCAGGTGATTCTAATATACAGCCAGGGCTGAGACCCAGAGATCAGCAACAATCTTGTGTAAGAGAAAGTAGATCGAAGAGTAAATGTATATTAGGTGTATCAGTGGGAAATCTTGGAAATAGACAATCTAGCTTAGTTTCATAGTTTAATAAATTAATATGGCTCTACATTTACATAGAAAACATCAAATGATCCTATTTGGGGTTTGTTTCATGGCTGTTTTCCTTCGGGCTATGTTGTTTCCTGGCATGCTCTAGTGTTCTACCTGCTGAAATTGCTGGACTTAAGCAAATATGTTAGCTGGTCAACACTTCAGCCGGCAAAGCTTTTGAAATCACAGGCTCCTGTTAGTTTGGCTTTGTGACTTTTGTCCTGTTGCTGTCGCTGCCTGCGGAGGTCTTTGCTTTTATATCCTCTTTATCAGTGTAGCCTATTGGCCACAAGAGGGATGAGGAAAAAGAATGGCTTAGCACAAACACTTCCCCACTGCTGGGGAAAAGTAGAAAACACATCTTCCCTCCAAGTTGGGAAGGGCGGCATCATCTTTAAACAGAATAAACAAACTGCAGTCACTAGGACTTTTGTCAAATGATGGTACAGAAGATTTTTTTTTACCTACAAAGAAAATTGGAAGTCCAGGATATGCCCGGAGTTAGAGCATTATCCAAATTATAAGGTTCCTGCTAAGTTAGCCTGCAGGGCTCAGCAGTTGTTCTGGGGCTGGACACAACTGAGTGTGGTCACCGATCCCTGTGTGATGGTTTGGGTCAGTTTGGAAGAGATAGGAAAAGCCACTGGCTTATTGAAATAAATGTACAGTTAGGGTCTAACTCATTTTATTAGGAATTTAAGGAAAACTTGATAGCCCATTCATACTTTTTCATATTTGTAGAGAAACTGTGATAGTTCTGGATGAACAATTTCAATTAATGAATACTCAAGCATTTTGTGCCTTCCAATGAATAAGGATTTATTTGTAGCCCCAGATAAATACTCCTAGTTCTTAGAAGTGAAATTCCTTCTGCGGAGCACTCAGCATTCACTTGTTCTTGCCCCAACAAGGAGACAGAGCCTCAATCAGGCAGCTGATCATTAATCCAAACATATCTGTGGCCTCCACTTAGCCCTGGTGTTATAATGCCCATTCACTTTGCTAAGCCAGGACTCAAAATCCTAGCTTTCCATCTCTTAAAACCACGGAAAAGTTTGCGTGGGTTTTATCGCAGAATCCTGGCAGGGAGAGAGACCTAGAATAGGAGAATGGTGGCAGGTGGTCTGAACGCAGTTGTTGTAACTTGTTCGCCTGTTTCTATGTGCTGCTTCTTCAATACCTCACAATGCTTTAATGCCTGTGTGAGGGAAAACCACCCTCCGTGAGGAGAGGAAGCAAGGCCTGGGAATGCTATTGTATGGTTTTATCTGCCCTCAATCTCCCCCTTACTACCTGTAGCTTCAACATGACAGGAACAACCCTATAAAATTAGCTTCGTGGGATGAGACAGGAAGAAAAATGTCAAGAAGCCAGCCTCTCGCCCTTCCTCTTCTCCATCTGGGTTGATATACTGTCGCTTTAGGAGGTTTTAGCCCACGAGACAGAATGCTCTGGGGCTCTTATTGGTTTAATAAACAGACCAAACTCTTGAGGACAAAAGAGGACAAACCTGCCCACTGAAAATTATGTGACTTGGGCCCTTAAAAAGCTTGTTTTGGGCTAGGCGAGTAGAGCATCCTGCATTGAATAAATTGACTGTGCTCGCTCCCCCCAACCCTCCCGTCTACACAGCTCACAGGACCTGTGCGACCAAGTGTTTACTGTCAACAGCATCCCGGGCACACAGGATCGACCAGTGTCTCGTAAGGATGAGGTTTACACGTTTGGTGGCTTTGAGGAGCGATGTATTTGAGGTTAATAGTTCCTGGACTTAAGGGACATGAGGTTTTTTTCAAAGGGGTTTTGCCTTCAAATATGGAAAACAGGCCCTTTGTGGCGAGCGTGCTTTTCCTGGTACAAAGATTGAATTTGTAAACATCTGTTTATGAAAAAGTTGCATTTCTCAACATCATGGCATGATCTTCTAAACCAATACATAAATGGCTCTTTAGTGGACATGGACATCTTTTGCATTTGAATATAAAAATCCATTGAGGGAGGGAGAAGGGAGAGAAAGAAATGGGTAAATAAATACAAAAACTCTTAAGAGCTTCTGGGCTGGTTTCAAGAATGCCCCACAAAACAGGTTTTCATGGTTGTATGGGGGTGATGTGATCCTATTCAAGTTCCTTTCCTTTCTTTAGAATTTCTGAAGAAGCTGTTGCAAATGGCTTCGGGGGCTGTTCCTAAAATACATTTTAGAGATGAAAAAATGAGAGAAGGCATAGACAATCTGAGACAAATGATCAGCTCTGATACTGACGCTGAGCTTGTAAGATGACCGCTGTGCCTGGCAAGAAATGAATATTCAAGATGCCCCTGCTGGGTGCCTTTTCCTATTTGAACCAACTACTGTTTGGGCCATGATTCACTTGTTACCAAATTAAACACTCTTTGCACACAGCAGAGCAACTTTACGAAGTCGGATTTTGAAGTGCAAACATCTTTTCTGCTCTGGCCACAGAACCTGTCACAATCTTCATCGGGAACTGAATTAAGTTTAAAATATCATCAGAGGGTGTTGATCTCTCTTGGGCCTGGAGCTGTCCTCTGTACATCCGGCATTTTTCTGTTGACACTGCGTATCACTTAGCAACGGGCCTGAAAGACCCTATATGCATTGATTGCACACCATTGTCTTTAAGGGGTAGAAGTGTTAACTGAATAAGCCCCCCGGGTGACCAACTGGTCATTCCTCTCCTGCTGATAATCTGTGTACATCAAAAATATTGTTTATTCCGTTCTCTGATCTTCTGATTTTTACATCTCTGGCTGAAGGAATACAGTTAATTCCATACATGATGGAGAACCCAAATCTACTCTCCTGATGTGGAGTGACTGATAAAAGCAGTTTTGTCCCTCCTTCTCCTGATAAAGCATTAAATGCATCTGATAGCTAACTGCAGGTGATAATGCCAACTTGCCTCTATGGTTCTCAGAGGATGCAGAAGTTACAAGCCTGCAATTGCCCCATAAAGAGAAAATATTCCTTTCGGTCTGTGAATAGTTTTGAAATGAACGGCAGGATATGTTATATGGCTGTGAAGATGTTAAGGCTTTCAGTGGATGGCGGGCCCTGACATCATCTGAATGAAAGGGAAATAGGGCCTAACCAAGGGGTGTTTTCAGAATGAATGAAATTTCAAAGTGGAAATTCTTGCTTGAGAGGCAAGGGTAGGACACATTTCTGCATCAGTAGCCATGGCTGAAGCTACAGACTAGACTGGTGGGTCAAACAGGCATTTTACCTCAGACCACCCCCTTGTACACTGATCTTTTTCAGAGACCTTCCACCGAGGCTGCTTTTTCACAGCCCTCTCGGACAATGGAGGGCATTTCAGCCAAGGGCTTTTACACCTTCATCAAACTATGTAGCAGTGACATCGTGGAAATGTTGCAGCTACCTGCTTTGCAATGTCTGATCTTGAGAAACGTTTTGCACCTTTGTGAGTTTATATTATACTACATCCAGCTATAAAAGGAGAGCGGTCCATCAGTATGTCTTGAGAGATATGCCAACAAGGCAAGTGATTTCAAAAATCAAGCTACTGATTATATTGCTTTGGCATTACTTTCTGTCTCATATAAGGGGACTATAAAATAAAATAATAGTGTCAAAAGATTCTTTGGTAAATTTTAAAGATTTTTTCCCCACCCACAGCCGTTTTCATCAAATAGGAAATCTGTTTAAAAGAATCAAATTCTATTAATGTTTCCCCTTCCATAAAGGCCTCAGACCTTTACTCTCTGCATCGGAAGAAAGAAAAATGCAATCCCAGACTTTTGGACATAGATACGTATGAGTGGTGACGTGAGACTATAGCAGGAAATGAGGGGGACTGTCGTGGGTATTCAGGTTAACCATGAGGAGATGTGAGAATGCCTTCATTATTAGAAATAAAAATGTTTTAAATGAATATACAAGGTTTTAAGGGACACCCGTCTCCTCCTGCACCCCTGTCACCCTAAAACCTCTCGATATTCTGTCTGCATCTTAATCCTGTGGCTAGTCACCTTGGCCTGGTTCAACTGCTAAGTGAATGCTGCTTCTATAAATGTTGCACTGTTACAAGTTGGATTTTTCACAGCATTAACTTTAACTACATGGGTGTTTGTAATGGAATAAAACTTCAAATTGATGTTTTGCCATATTGCTAGTTAAAGAAGTGGGCCTCAAAGGGAGATAGATGTGTGCCTCATTTCGTGGGAAAATTGTTACCTCGGAGGCCAAGTTGAAGTTGTAGGCTACAGCTTCACAGAGAAAGTCCTGAAGAAAAAATATGCACAAAGCCACTACTTTTTATATGAAATTCCTCAGCAAATTTCCAACTGCATATTAATTTAAAGTTGATGTTAAATATGCACAAGCTTAAATCAATTGAGTAGAAAATAACAGGTTTCAACTCAAACATCTGTGCAGATCTCACTCTAGTAAAATTACTTTATGTGAAACCCCAGGAGGAAGTTGGAAGAATTTGCCCACTGTCCCTTTCCAGGCACTTGCCACTTCCTTTACATTGAAATGCATTTAGGGACAAAGTTCCTAACTTCTGTCCAGGAACCAAAGGCTTCCTTTCTAAGAGGCGGATTATTAATTGTGGTTTAGATTACCCCACAAAGGGCACAGCCACTTTGAACTCCGTTGAGTGGGTGGTGGTGATTTGTAAAAATCATCATTGCGTTACCCGACTCCTGAGTTTCCACAAGAGGGTTAGGAGCAAAAATCACTTGAACAGCCATGAGTCCTTTCCTGAAGGACCCCTGCCCCCACAGAAAACATCTTCCTTTTTCTTAAAATGTTATCCCATCTAGGTCTAACAAGGTGGATATTAAAATAATAATAGCGGGAAGGCTGGAAGACGGGGCCCCTCTGTATAGTTAAATGTTTTCTGCTCAGACTAATATTGCAGTTGCCACCCACTGACATAATTTGTTTCACAGTCACAGCTCGGCAGCATGAATCCCATGTTGACATTCTAATTTCATGCACACATGGGCGTGTGGCTGAGCGGGCCTGCAGCCTCCAGACCAGTCTCTCTCTGTACCTGTGTAAATCAGGCGGACGAGGCGTGCTCTCAACAGCCTGCTGCTGAAGTTGCCCTCTTCTGTTGGGAGAACTTCTGAGCCTCCTCCTTCTTCTGTGGGTGTGGGTGTGTTTGTGCGCCTGTGTGTTTGCCCCCTACCTTGCGGAGTGTCACGCAAATACTCTTTTACTCCTGTCGGCAATGTGACCGTCTTTGTCTTTTTCGCCTTTGTATTGCAGTCCTCAAAACTTGCCTTTAGTTCTCAATTAGCAAATGTCTCTTTGAGAAAATACCAAGGAGAATAAGTAGTATTCAGCAGAGGCACCCTGATGACTGGCAAGAAGCGAGGCTGGTTTCCTTCTGGATATGTACCCCCAAATTCATATGCTGAAGCCCTAACGCCCAGTGTGACTGTATTGAAGATACAGTCCTTTAAAGAGATAATTAAGTTTAAATGAGGTCATAAGGGTGGGGCCCTAATCCGATAGGACTAGTGTCCTTAAAGGGAGAGGGAGAGATGGACACACACACACAGAGAAGTCCATTCACGAACACAGAGAAAAGGGGGCACGCTGCAATTTAAGGAGAGAGGCCTCTGGAGAAACCAAACCTGCTGACCCCTTGATTTTATACTTCCAGCCTCCGGAAATGTGAGGAAATGTACCCCCAAATTCATATGCTGAAGCCCTAACGCCCAGTGTGACTGTATTGAAGATACAGTCCTTTAAAGAGATAATTAAGTTTAAATGAGGTCATAAGGGTGGGGCCCTAATCCGATAGGACTAGTGTCCTTAAAGGGAGAGGGAGAGACGGACACACACACAGAGAGAAGTCCATTCATGAACACAGAGAAAAGGGGGCACGCTGCAATTTAAGGAGAGAGGCCTCTGGAGAAACCAAACCTGCTGACCCCTTGATTTTATACTTCCAGCCTCCGGAACTGTGAGGCAATGTCTGTTTAAGCCTCCCAGGCTGTGATAGTTTGTTATGGCAGCCGTAGCAAACTAATACTCCCTCCTGGTCAAGGGCCAAATTTCCTGTGAGTGCTCTGCCATTGATCAGGTGGCCCCCTAGAACCACCCAGCCCATGGTTCTCCCACTAGACATTGTCAGTGTGAAGAGAGTTTTAGGGCCACAGCCATCAAGAACTTGAATGAAACCAGCAGAGCGTTGCAGGGCAACCCCTGTTTGACCTTCCACTGGGGAAGGATTAATGGCCAGCCCTTTGTGTTAGAAGAGGATGCTCTGTGACCACATTCAGCCGGACATGGGGGAGTGTTGTTTCCCAGTTGCAGTGACAGGTTGTCCTCAGCCGGTCCCATGCATGCACTTGGTTCTTCTAGGTCATGAGATAGCAGGGAGTGGGCAGGGGGTCAGGGGTAAGGGTGTCACTGTTGGCTGAGGCATGGAGTAGAGCAATTGATTTGTACAAGAATGCACCCACCTCTAAGTCTGTGGCTCAGTTGTCTTTTTCCAGCTTTGATGTCATTGCCTCTCTCAGCATCAGTTTTTCCTACTGATCGGATATTTCCAAAAAGTCCAAACCCATGCTCAGTGGGAAATTCTTCCCAGAAATTATTTGTCACTTAATCATTTGGTCATCAAAGCCTTTTATCGTCATACTTGTTAGCCTTGAGTTTTGTATAGATGCTCAGAAATATTCTGAAGACTTTTGTCCCCCTTAAAGAGTTGATACTCTGCAATCTGTCCCATATAGAAATGTTGAAAACTGTAATATTTTTCACCTAAGAGTGATTCATGTAATCTGGAGAAGGTGGTTTGGGGCCCAGCTTGAGTGCTGTCTTTGGGATTTGTCATTTACCTTTCTTGGGCTCTAGTGTCTTCACTTGCAGAAAAAGGGTTAGTCTCTCTGGTTGCTTCCAGTTTAATGATCTGATGATTCTTTTATTTAAAAAATATATATCATAAAACTCCCCGAGAGATTCAAATTCAGCTCAACTCAACAGAAATACACTGATGCTTGCTATGTGCCAGACATGATGTGAAGTGCTGAGTCCACAGAAATGCAGTAGATGTAATCCTCAAGCCTTAAATAAAAGGGGAAAATTGAGATCAGACTTCAGAGGAGGGAGAAAGTCTGTGACAACAGAATTATTGTGTAGTGGCTTGGGTAGCTGTTTAAGGGTAAGTGTTATTTACTAAACTGAACTCGGCTTATAGAAGAACATGGAACAGTTGTTACCCTGGTCCATGGAAATAAAACTTAATGGCTTCTAATTAACTGTGTGACCTTGGAGGGGCATATAACCTTTATGGGTCAAGGTCACCTTCTCTTTTAGGTACAGGGATTGGATTATGCTTTCTAAGGTTTCTTCCAGTACTAACATTCTATAATTATGGGAATGTGAACTAGCTAAACAAATCATAGTCCCAAGAACCCCCAAAGGTAGAAGAAATTGACTGATTTTCTTGGAAAGCGTGTTTTCTCTCATGTTTCGAAGATAACAAGCTATGATACTGTCTTCATGTTACCAAGACATGTGTAAGTCAATAAAAAATATCCAAAAGACTAACCTATATGAGTGGTAATAACTAAAGTTCTCTGAAGAAATTTGTCATTGATGGATTCTCCCTTGGCCACCATCCCAAACTTTGTATTCCTTTGTCTCTTAGTTACTGGAAACTGTATTCGAAATTTCCTGTTGGTGTGGTGCTGCCATAGTCATCCCCTTAAGTATGCCTGCCTGCTCCCTCAAGAATATACAAGAGTTGATCAGGTTGAACCCAGGCATCTCAGGCTGTGATTCAAGGCAACAAGCCTGTGTTCTCCCTCTCTGATTTAGAATTGTTACCTACCTCCCCCAGAGAATCTGACCTCATCAGGCCAGGGCCTCCCCATCTCCCTCACACACCATCACTCGATCTTTCTCCAGCTTTAGTTCCCTCTCTCCTCCCTACACTTCAGGAGGTCTGAGTTCAAGACTCCACCTCCTCCTTGAACACTTGTCCCATACCTAACACCACAGAAGTTTCTTCCTCTCTTTTACTCAATCCAACATTCTTTTGTGTAGTTTGGCTGACTCACATGTACTTATGCATTTCCTTCAAATGCTTCCCTGACTATGAATCATCTGGATTTTTTGTCACCTAGAATGGAAAGTCTCCCAACCTAAACACGGTGCCTTCCACATGTTTTTTGCTTCCCAGGATGTGTGGCTAAGTGCACGATGATGCTCAATAAATGTTTAGAAATTTCAGTTGAGAAAATCTGAAGGTATATATTTTTTGAATTTATGTGCAGTCTAGCTGATTTTCAACAACGTTTTCTCGTTACTGTAGCTGTGGAAGAGGCGTGGTGACCAGCAAGAACCTGAGATTTAAGAGTTAGATCCATATCCGAATCCCAGCTCTGCTAATATACTCTGTCAGTCATGAAATGTTTATTGGGCAACTGCTGTGTGGGAGACTTGGTTGGGGCTGGAGGATAGGTAAATAGATAAATCAGATATGGTCCTTGTATTTAAGAAGTTCAAGGTCTAGGAACTGTATTAATTTCTCTAAGCTTCAATTTCTTCAACTGAAAATGAGAATGGTTAACTATTTCTTCGAATTGTAGCTACGTCAATGGTTCCTCTTTTTTTCTTTTCCTAGTTTCTTAAGGGCCTTAAATTTAAAAATCGATTCCTTAATGGTTCTATTTTTTTCTCCTTTAAATGACTCTGTTGTCATTTGATAACAGTGACTCTCCATTTTGTTCTAACACTAGCCCTGAATTTGAACCCATATACATTATTTTTAAATTTTAGATCATAAATGACCACAAAAAATGAATCTAGGCATTGATCCTGAGATTGATGTTAATAATCTCACTTGCCAGTGATTAGATTCTTCCTGCATTATCTTTTATCTTTTTACGTGACTGCTCTGGAGGCCCAGGCTTAAGAAGATAAACTTTAAAGTTCAGGGACATAAAAAGTATGCCTCAGATATGAATGATTCCTCCTTGACATAGCATGGTTGAAGGTGAGACTAAGATTGGTAAGCTGTAGGGATGCAGGTACCTTCCAGAAGAAGCTGAGAGGAGGACAGGCCATAACCTAGAGCTCAAGTGTAGCCCAGTGTAGATCAAGGTGGTATGATCAGTGAAGCCATCATTAGCAGTCAGAAAAACCCATCTTGCCTCTGAATTCTTTGACCCTGACATACATTTCTCCCTTGGGAGAGAGGGGTTGGGATTACATTAGAAAAGAACATGGTCTAGCTGCCACCCAAGTCCTGGTTCCCATTTATCCCGGAGATGCTCTGATACAGAGCCTTCTCCCTTGTCACCACATGGCCCGACAAAGTTCCTCTAAGATGCTGGTTTTGTGACGAGAAGTTCCACTTGCCTAATGAACCAACCATATTGTTGAATTTTACCCTAACATTTGCGGAGGGTGATCTTTGAACTTTGATCTATGATACGTGCAATAAGAAGTCAATCTTAGACAAAGTGAGAGAAAGGCCTGACTTAGTGATGACTCTGAATTGTAACATATTTAAAATATGATCTAGTGATTTGGTTTCCCCATGTGTAAGATGCAGAGGTTGGAAGGATTCTTCTAGTACTAACCCTCAGTGATCCTGAGAATATAACATAAATGAATGAACATTGCTCCAAACTGCCCCCTCCAAAAGGGAAGAAATTGATGAATGTCTAAAAGGTTGTTTTGTTCATATGTGTGGGACATTATGTATAGTATTAGTTATAATGCCACCAAGACATTTGAAGAAATACAAAAATTGAGGTCCTGACTAATCACGAGTTACTATGATTCTCTGTCAGGTACCGTACCCTTTGGACTACCAGTCTGTCTCTTTCAAAGGGAGATCCAAAGGCCACCTCTTCTCTGGCATATAGTTGAAGCTCAATATAAATATGTTAAATTACAAGTGAAGATTAAATATAGTAATGTAGAATTATTTTGTGCTCCGTGAATGCTATCTTTTTTTTTTCATTGTCAGCAAGCTTCTACTCTTCCTTTTCACACAGCTCAGTCATCACTTCCTCAGGGAAGCCTTCCTTGATTGCCCTCCCTATGACAAATTTCCAATTACATATTCCGATGGCACCGTATATCTATTACTTGTAGAATGTGATAGCATTGAACTTTTCCTGTTTGGCTTGTGAGATTACTTGATTATTGTCCCTCACCCAGCTAAGCTCTCGGCTCGTCAGATAAGGCCCTCATCTCATTTTTCTTGCTCTTATATCCCTAGTGGACAGCACAGTGCCTGCCACTCTGTGGGCACACAGCACATACTCTGTTTACTGAAGGAAGCAGGGAAAAGAAAAAAGAGAGGAATAGAAATATACATTTTCAATCACTTGAGCTAGAATGGCAAAATATTGCCAAAGCAGAATTCACATGCATGGGTGAATCAGTGATAATAATTTGTCACTATCACAGAGCTTCTCTATACATAAGTGAAATCTGAGAGGGGAGACAAAGTTACCTGTTATTATTGAGGTTAAATTTCTAGCCCTGGATTCTTCCAATATTATTTCAGGTTTTTACCAGTCTCGTTCTTACGAGTAAAATCAATTTCCAAACAGAGATGATCTAAAAGAAGCACACACAGAAAGTTTCCCCCCAGCATCTGGGATAATGATGTTAAACAGATGGGAACTGATTTGGGCTTCATGTTTCCTGGCAGCTCAGGCAAAAGGGGAAACACATACTTTCACGGAGTTGTCTTTTTCTGACCAAAGAAATCATTCAGATCCATCAGCAGACATATATTTTCCTGGCACCAAACTCAAGCAGAAATTTCTGAAAGGGCGGCTCACAGTTTCTCCTATCTAAAAAGGTCCGTCTAGCTGGTGTTACGACATCATTACATTTCAGACAAAACGCTTTCACATTTCTATTTTGTTTACAGGTGGTCACTTCACTAGGGAATACCAAACCAATGTCATTCCAAGAGGATAGAAGTCTTTTTTTTTTTTTTTTTAATTTATTTATTTATTTATGGCTGTGTTGGGTCTTCGTCTCTGTGTGAGGGCTTTCTCTAGTTGCGGCGAGCGGGGGCCACTCCTCATCGCGGTGCGCGGGCCTCTCACTACCGCGGCCTCTCTTGTTGCGGAGCACAGGCTCCAGACGTGCAGGCTCAGTAGTTGTGGCTCACGGGCCTAGTTGCTCCGTGGCATGTGGGATCTTCCCAGACCAGGGCTCGAACCCGTGTCCCCTGCATTGGCAGGCAGACTCTCAACCACTGCGCCACCAGGGAAGCCCTAGAAGTCTTTTGTTTTGGTTTAATGCCTTGAGTTTCCTTAACGTGTCCCGAGCTCTCAAAGCCCTCGTAACTGCTTCCAGTCTTCTGTGCAGTGAAAACCCAAGGCTCAGAGTGAGAGTTCCTCCCTCCAGGCCTGCCTTCCACTGCACTGTGAATTCTTGTCTGCTCTTGACGTTTGTGTATTTCCTTTGACAAGAGCATACACTATCAGTGTTTTATTTAGCAAAAGCAAGTATGTTTTTCCTCTTTGCTGTTGTTTATTTATCTACCATCTGGCGAGATCAAAAGATGAAGTCTGGAAGGAAGTTTTTCCTGCTTCTCTTGGCTAATGAGAGTGTGGCAGAGGGGTGGAATAAGCCAGGGGCTGGATGAAAATCTCTAGATCAGGTGGAAGGAAACCAGTGCTCATGTGACAGGTGACCCAAAGGCAGCTTGCATAGCTAATGGGCAGTTACGAAGGTCTATACTTGGGTGATGGGGAGCCTGATGTGTTCCGGCTATCTGCTCCTCTGCCAGCTGGTTTTTGGGGAGGTGGTATCTCAGATAGTCTGCCACGGTGGCACAAATGGGGCTTCTCAGGCAACTGGGCTGTCAGAGGGTGCCCTTGGGTATCTGGAGTGAAGAAAAGGCAAGAACAAGTTGTGGCATCAGCAAGGGGATGTGAGGATTCCAAATTAAATGCAGTTAAATTCGCTATCCTACTTTAACATTTTTATATCAGTTGGGTCAAATGTACAGCAAGTGGATTATGAAATGTTATAAATTAGCCCCACCTTCTAGGTCAATAGAAACTAAAAAGCTTAATGTTACGTTTAAACCAATTAGTGCATATTTTTTTTTCTAATTTGTTAGGAATCTTTTCTGTGCTTATAAGTAGAAAAGGGGGAGAGAACAGTCTGAACAGATAAGGAAGAAATCTGTATTGCAAGGAGGGAAATTTCATAAGCCTTTTGGTCTCTCTTTAAATATTTTCTGTTGTGTAAGAGGGAAACTGATTTTGGGTCCTGCTAACACTCTTAACTTCTCTTGCCCAAGGTCACATCCAGAGGCCATGCTGGAAGAGTCTATGTAAAATGCAATTTCTTGCGTGCTGGGAAAGGCAGACGTTCCTTTTACTTAAGGTTGTTTTATCCCCCTTAATTTATCATTTTGAAATGTATCTTTTTAAAATGAAGCCTCAAATCATAAGAAAAACGAGCAAAGGCTTAGAGCCCCAAAACATGTGGCTAATTGAGAGGGACCCATCCAAATGAACCCACTTTGCCTAAGCACAATCCCACCACCTGGCCATTTTAAATCAACTACGTGTGGAAGTTGGTAGCAGCAAATGAAAAACACACATCCTGGTAAAATCCCACCAAGGAGATCCAGACTCCTCAGGTGGGTCCTTGGCGTGTTTTCCAGCTTGGGGGTGTCCCTCACCTTGATACCCTTCGAAAGATATAATACATGGTGAAGCCATTAAGAGTGAAATGTTTGCAGCAACATGGATGGAACCAGAGATTATCATACTAAGTGAAGTAAGTCAGAAAGAAAAAGACAAATATCATATGAGATCACTTATATGTGGAATCTAAAATATGACAAAAATGAACTTATCTATGAAACAGAAACAGACTCACAGACATAGGGAACAGACTTGTGGTTGCCAAGGGGGAGGGGGATGGGGGGGTGGATTAGGAGTTTGGGATTAGCAGATGCAAACTATAATATGTAGGAGGGATAAACAAGGTCCTACTGTATAGTGCAGGGAACTATATTCAGTATCCTGTGATAAACCATAATGGAAAAGAATATAAAAAAGAATATGTATACGTATAACTGAATCACTTTGCTATACAGCAGAAATTAACATAACATTGTAAATCACCTATACTTCAATTTAAAAAAAGTGTGAAATGTATTTTTAAGAGAAGAGATTATCCTTCTATCAAGTCAGGGTTTCTCAACTAGAGGCAATTTCCTCTCCATGGAACTTTTGACAATACCTGAAGACAACTGGCAAGAGAGTGCCTACATCCTACAATGCAAAGTCCCCACAGCAAAGAACTCTCCAGCTCAAAGAGAATCTTCCTGCCAGTGTGTGGGAACATAAGACCCTTTTGTACCCATAAAGAGGCCATTCGCACCCTAAAAGAATACTTCAGTGATGTCTTTAGTACCAATTCTCACTCTTCCCTGCAGGTTCTGATTCTCCACAGGGACTTTAGGTAGTAAATGCAGATTTCAAATGATTGATTAAAAAAAAAAAGAGCGAGTCTTCCAAACCATTTGTCTTGCCCTTGTCCTTAATCTTGATTTGCCCTGTAGGCTACTCTTATCATAAAGGCAGTATGAATGACTGTCTCAGTGTCTTTCCTCATTAATGCTGCTAGAAATTGATGAGTAGCTCTCTGGAACTGTAGATTTTTTTGCAAGAATTATAGCCCTTATTTATTTTGGAGGACCCATGCAGCTTTCTAAGTAAATATGTGTAGAACATTCCCCCCAAAATAAATACCACAAGTAATTGCTTGATGTATGAAGTTGACATTCTGGCTTTGTGATTTGCTCTGATATGTAAAAATCTAATTTTCTCCATGGAATGATGCCACTGCAAAATTGTGACTAAATTAGAATCAGTGGTTTGCTTAGATTATGAGTTATAGCTTCTGTTATGATGTATCAATATTTATTTACAGTTTCTTAAATTGACCCAAATCCCTTTGGCAAGTGTTAAATATGTGAGTAAATATGGCAACAGTGATAGAGGCTCGAGTTCTTCTTGTCTGAGTTCTCGTGACAACACTCTCTTTGAGAATGTATTTGATGATTGAAGTTTTTTTTTTTAATTTTATTTATTTATTTATTTATGGCTGTGTTGGGTCTTCGTTTCTGTGCGAGGGCTTTCTCTAGTTGCGGCAATTGGGGGCCACTCTTCATCGCAGTGCGCGGGCCTCTCACTATCGTGGCCTCTCTTGTTGCGGAGCACAGGCTCCAGACGCGCAGGCTCAGTAGTTGTGGCTCACGGGCCTAGTTGCTCTGTGGCATGTGGGATCCTCCCAGACCAGGGCTCAAACCCGTGTCCCCTGCATTGGCAGGCAGACTCTCACCCACTGTGCCACCAGGGAAGCCCCAATGATTGAAGTTTTGAGATCTTGTGTACACTTTGTTTTTTTGAATTGACAGAAAATAAGTTCATCAGGTCTATAATAAATTAAAAGTTTATCTAAATCAAAAGTTCTTACTGCTCTACCATCTGATCAGTGAGACAAGAAGCTGACAGTAGCCCTAAGGAGTGCTTCTTTGAACACTGATTTCTATATCTGGATATTCTCAATCAGTATGTAAAGGGATTAGAGTGTCATAGCAAACAGCCAAACCATTGGAAAAATCTACCTCTTAGGTGTACATTTGTAATAATAATAAAAATGTTTCAAATTAGATGTAACAACATCTCCATGTAAATAATTAACTAAAAGTTCCTCGCTGTCACCCCAAAACTGAAAACAAGGGCCTTTGTATGTTTAGGTTAGTCTGCCTTATGCCCTTATTAACATTCCAAAATTAATTTGAAACCTCTAACAGAAGCTGATTTAAAAAAAGATCCACTTTGAGCTTTTATAAAATGGTAATTACAGAGGCCAAGGGTCTGGGACTTATATGTATCATTTTTATGGGCTGATTTACAGCAGAATAAGTTATCTTGGATATCATTGTTTCCTCCCTTTACATTTACTTTGAAGGTAGTATGTGAATAAGTCTACGGGGATGCTTGTCACATTACTGATTATATGATAAACAAATATCAGAAATAATTAGGGGGAGGGAGAGGGGTGGACTGGGAGATTGGGGTTGGTAGATGCAAACTATTACATTTAGAATGGATAAACAACAAGGTCCTACTACTGTATAGCACAGGGAACTATATCCAGTCTCCTGTGATAAACCATAATGGAAAAGAATATAAAAAAAGAATGTCTCTATGTGTATAACTGAGTCACTTTGCTGTAGAGCAGAGACTGGCACAACATTGTAAATCAACTATACTTCAATTAAAAAACAGTAAAAAAAAAAAAAAAAGAAATGTTCAAAATTATGGAATTAAATAAATTTTAGTAATCCATATGGTAGAATATTATGCAGCCACTAAAAATGATGTAGAAACGTACTGACGTGGAACAATGATGATGAACTAGGAAAAGAAAAAAAAAACCAGTTACCAATAGCACACATAAAATTTTATATTTTTTGATGCATATATTTGTGGTAGGCAGCCTGTAAGACGGCCCCAGTGATCCTCACCTCCTGGTATTCATGCTCTTATGTAATCCCTCCACCTCCCCCCCCCCCCCCACAGTGTAACCAATAGGACATGCAGAATTGAAGGAGTGCAACTTCTGAGTCAAAGTATACACAATATTTCAGCTTCTGAATTCTTCTTGGATCAAACTCTCTGGGGGAGGCCAACTGCCACATCATTGAAGACACTCAAGCAGCCACGTGAGAGGTCCACCTAGCAAAGAACTGAGGTCTCCTGCCAACACCAGCACCAAGCCAGGATGTTGAGTGTGCCTTCTTAGTAGCAGGTCCTCCAGCTCTAATCATGCCTTCAGATGACTACATCTTGACTGTAACCTCATGAGAAATCCTCAAAGAATCTCATAAAACCTGAAGAAATCACCCTATTTTTTTCTGATCCTGGCTCCATCAGTGGCAGGATTCATCCCCATGTTTCTTTGTTGAATGGAAGAGGCAAAGGAATTGTTTGGGTCGAGAAGATGGCCATGAGACTTGAGGAGTCACAGAAAACCTTGCACTGTATCAAGCGCAGCCACTGTCTGAGGCATCGACCCTGTAGCAAGTCCCAGCCAAAGGTGCACTATTCATTCTCTAGAAAGGGGAATAGTAAGCCCTTCAGCATCTCTTGTTACTTTGGTGTAGAATAATTGATCAAGAGACTCAGAAAGTATATCAGGGTGGTGTTTTGGAAGCCATGGTTTGTGAGGCCATTTTGAAGGAACAGAGGCAATGGGATAGTTTGTTGCAACCAAACTTCCCACAGAGCTGGGGATGAGAGAATGTAAAATGTAACTGAAGGCTCCCACTGAAGTGGAGCTGAGACGAAAGACACATTGAAAATGCGATACTTGATACAGTAAGACATGGGTCACTTCTTATTTGGGCTTGACTGAATGTGGGATGTAGTCTGAGTTCAAATAGCTTACTGAGGGGGAAGATAATCATGGGTAACCTCTTTGATGTGCCTTGGCCTATTTTACTTTTTAAGCTGCTCAGGGCCAAATTCTAAATTTGAAGAAGGCTTTCTACAATATAAGCTAAATCTTCAGTTTCTGTGGCATTTCTATGACAGCCTTGACTTTTAAAATGGAACCAAATGTCATTTGGAAAATGAGCCAACCCAGCACATCTCTGTTAACAACTTGAACTTCCGTGCTCTTGGTCTGTCACTCTCCCTTCTAAGGTTTCGGTAATTTGAGATGGATGGAGACCTAGGTAATCCAGGGCTGACATGGAGTTGGAGGATGAGGCATCTAAGGGAGGAAAAGTTGATTGTCACACGGTCATGTTGTACAAGGAGCCCAGGATGCCAAGTTTGGGAGGACAGTGGGGAACTCTTAGAGCTTGCCGATTGCTTAGGAAGCGAGCCGGTCTGTTTTGTTTGTTTGTTTGTTTGTTTGCGAAAACAGTTCATGATGAACATGTTTCTTCTCAATTTTAAATAGTTCTTCTGTTTTTAAGTTAGGGTAGAGGGAAGGTGGGTAATACTGATTTGCTACCTGAGGAAATGACTTAAATATAGGCATACATCCCTCCAATCAGCTGGACGTTTTGTTGAAGATGAGCACCTTGGTAACTAAACCCCTTTAAACGGCTACCAAAGTTCTGTTATATGGACTGAATTACTTTAAAAGCTTGGGCTTATTTCTGTTAGAACATAATTGATAAGAATTGAAGAAATTGAACTGCCCTTTAGAGTAATGTAAATTACAAACAAACACGCAGAGCCTTAACAACAGCATTAGGAACAACAACAAAAGACCCAGCAAAGAGGAAGATGCTGGATTAAAGAGAATGAATTGAACGTATATTTAACGTGCTCCTTCCAAAAACCCCTTTAAAGTGATAGTAAAATACGTATTTTAAAGAATAAACTACAAGGACAATGAGTGTGTGATAGGAGATAATTGCAGCAAAATTTCAGAGGCTGGAAAGCGGAAGAACAGTGATAAATGTATCAGATATCTTTCGTACACCGCTGGAAATCTTCACAGCCTTGGGGCAGGGCAAGAGAGCCGAAAGGTACTCATCCAAAGCACTCCGGCCCTCTCTGAGTGCACTGCAGAGGCTCTCCAGGCCTGGGGACATAGCAAAAAAGATAAAGAAGAATCTCCTGAGGAACAAAAAGAACCATCTAGCAGTCCAAAAGGTTGGCAGTCTGGCTTTAAGCAGAGATGGATCTCCTCTGTCTAACACATGGGTGGCTGGGCCGTACAGCACAAAGAGATCCTCAGACTCTCTGCAGTGTGCAGATCTCAAACCCTGCTGGAGAGAAAGTCCTCATCCCTCCCTTAAAACATGTGGGGCCGAGGTGAGTGAATCTAGCTAAAGCTGCAACAAAGTACAACTGCAGTTTAACTGACTCGAGCCTCCACACTGATGGACTGGCACAAAAAGAGGTGTATGCTTTCCTGGAGGTAAATGTCAGTGAGTTATTATCTACTATTCTCTAACCCACAGTTGCTAGCATACAATCAGACTTGAAGAGCTATGTGAAGAAGTAAGGAAATACGAACTATGGTTAAGTGAAGTCAATAGAAGCAGATCCAGAGATGTTCCAGATGTCAGAATTATCAGACAGGGACTTTAAAACAAGCAGGAAATATATGCTACAGGATCTGGTGGAAAAGATGAACAACTCTCCATGAATAGATGGAGAGTATCATCAGAGAGCTTGAAACTATAAAAAAAGAACCAAATGAAAATCTTACAAATGAAAAAAGGATATCACAAATGAATGTATTCAGTATGTTTAACAGCAAACAGGAAACAGTAAAGGGAAGGCAGGTGAATAGAAGTTATCCAAATTCAACTATAAAAAGAAAAAAGAGTGAAAAAATGAAACATAGGGCCCAAGATGTATGGGACAATATCAGATTGTCTAACAGACATGTAATTGATGTCCCAGGAGGAGAAAGAGAATGGAGCAGAAGAAATATAAAGAGGCAATTGTTCCAAAATTGGTGGAAGACATCAACCCACAGATATAAAAAATCAGAGAATCCCAAGAAGGATAAATACAACAAAATCTAAACATAGGGGTATCAAAGTCAAATTCTGATGAAAACCAAAGATAAAGAAAAGATCTTAAAAGCAGGCAGAAAAAAATAGATGCATGAACTTAGATGTAAATATTCTTCAAAATATATTCATAAATTGTATCCATCAATATATTAAAAAAATGATATATAATGAGCAAGTGGAGTTTATCCCAGGAAAGGAAAGTTGGTTTAAGATTTAAAATCTTTCAATGTAATTTACCACACTAACACAATAAGGGAGAAATATCATATGATGATCTCAAGTGAGGCAGAAAAACAAATCTGACAAAATTCAATGCTCATTAGTGATTAAAAACATACGTAACACCTGAAAGAGAAGGCAGCATGCTTAGTCTGGTAAAGGGCTCAGAAATTGATGACATTAGGTGCCTTTGAAAATGAAGATAGGATTAAAAACTGGAAGAGTTATTTAAAGTTTGTTGAAAAAGCAGTTAAGCCTTAGATCTCCTCACCAACTCCATGCATTACAGTGACAGCCCCCTGCTCTCCCAGCAGAAGTTTTGAGGTTTGTTCTCTGTAGCAAGAAGACTGTGGACTATGGGAAGTTGGGCACAATTGAAAGCAGACATTTAGTGAAAATTTATGAAGTGAATTTTGAAACCTCTTCAACCCTTTCTACTCATTCTCTTCCTAGAATGCTGACAGCCAGCTTTAGATTCTTTAGACAAGAGATTAGAAGATCTCTAATGACTCCAACTAGCCTAAGAGACCAGTCCTAAAGATATTGGCATTAAGGTTTTCCCAAAGAGATGGCCCGGACAGAATACCATTTATGGTATTCTGATAAAAACCACAGTCAGGGGCTTCCCTGGTGGTGCAGTGGTTGAGAATCTGCCTGCCAATGCAGGGGACACAGGTTCGAGCCCTGGTCTGGGAAGATCCCACATGCCGTGGAGCAACTGGGCCCGTGAGCCACAATTACTGAGCCTGCGCATCTGGAGCATATGCTCCGCAACAAGAGAGGCCGCGATAGTGAGAGGCCTGTGAACCGTGATGAAGAGTGGCCCCCGCTTGCTGCAACTAGAGAAAGCCCTCACACAGAAACGAAGACCCAACACAGCCATAAATAAATTAATTAATTAAAAAAAAAAATTGCAGCCTCCCTTTTTAAAAACAAAAAAACAAAAAAACCACAGTCAGCAAGTCTCACCCATTTGCACAGATTTTCCAGTTTTTAAGAAATATCCCATTATTAAATATGAAGAAACAGTTAAGGACTAGTAAACATCTGAGAAAACCTATAAACCAAAATAACAGAACAATTGGGAAGACATAGAGATTATCCAGAAACATGAAAACTTAAAAAAAAACCCAAAGACCTATTATTAATACCCTCTGAGGTAGAATAGGGTTCATGAAATAAGAAGAGGGTGTTATTTTTAAAAAATGATTAGAGAACAAGAAACACCTCTTGGAAATTAAAAGTATGGTATATAAATGAAAACTCAATAGAAAGTTGGAAAATAAAGTTGAGAAAATTTCTTTAAAAATAAAGGAACAACAAAAAAAAAACCCACAGAGGGCTTCCTTGGTGGCGCAGTGGTTGAGAGTCTGCCTGCTAATGCAGGGGACACGGGTTTGCGCCCTGGCCTGGGAAGATCCCACATGCCACGGAGCAACTAGGCCCGTGAGCCACAACTGCTGAGCCTGCGCGTCTGGAGCCTGTGCTCCGCAACAAGAGAGGCCGCAACAGTGAGAGGCCCGCGCACCGCGATGAGGAGTGGCCCCCGCTTGCCACAACTACAGGAAGCCCTAGCACAGAAACGAAGACCCAACATAGTAATCAATCAATCAATCAATAAAAAAAAAAAAAAAAAAAAAAAAAAAATCTTTAAAAAAAAAAAAAACCCACAGAAAAATGCAGATGAAATAAATGAGAGAAAATGCAAGAAAATTATGAGACTCCCCCATTAGATCCTACTTTTGAATAATAGGAATTCTAGGAAAGAATGGCAAAAATATGGCATATCATTGCCAAATTTCAGAATATTGAGGATAAAGAAAAAAATCTTACAAGCTTTCAGAGAGAAAGAGAAAAAAAAGTCACATATCAAGAATCAAGAATCAGATTTCATAGCACCACCAGAAGCTGGAAGACAGTCGTACAGTATCTTCAAGTTTTTGAAAGAGTATATTTTCTGACCTAGATTTCTATACCTAACCAAACTATCAATAAAGGCGGGTAAACCGAGGACATTTTCAGACCTTCAGGGGCTCAGAAAAATCATGTCCCATGCATCCTTTCCCAGGAGGCCATTGGATAATGTGTTCCACAGAAATAAGGGCATAAAGACACAGGATCCAGGAAGAGAGGGGTGAAAGGCATTTTCAATAGTTTGTTGAAATGAGACCCTAGGAAGAAAGTGTGGAGCAGATCTAGTGTAGCAGGTGAGAAAATGCCAGGAGAGAACAGTTCAAGTAAAGGAAAAGGTAGAACACCCCTGTGTGTATGATTAAATAGAGAACAGATTTAGACTATTGAGGGAGAAATTGGGCTGAAATACATAGAAAACTAAACAAAAAAGAAAATCATTGCTTTACAGAAAACAAAAAATTGTGCAAGAAAAGAAAAATAAAGATAGTATTCTATATGTTCATAGCTCAGCTTATGAATAGCATTGCCATTGTCATCACAACACAAACACTGAGTATTGATCTAAACAAAAGCATATTGTGATTATACTGAGAGGAGCATAGGACAGAGTTTGTGTGTATGTGGGTGGTGGTGGTGGTAGTGTGTGTATGATGAAGGAATGGGAGATGGTGAGTAAGAGCTAAATCCTCATCTTCTATAGATAATGCCTAAAACTGAAAATTCAACAAGTAGGAAATATAAGCATGTTACTTAGATGTATAGAGGTGAATAACAAAAGAAACAGCTAAAATAGTTGGAAGTGGTTGCTTTTGAGAAGGAGATGAGGTGGGTAGAGTATAGGAGAATGCTGTTTTTGATAATATCTCATAGAATTGTGTGATTCTGTAAATTATGTACAAATCTAATTTTGATGAAAATAATAACAAAATTTGAAAATGAGAGAATTATGCTATACCCATCTTTAAAAAGCAGATGGGGGACTAGGGAGTGGGGCCAGATTGGGGAGACGGGACCAGTCCATTTTACATGGATAATTGCAGACTCAGAACACTGCGAAGGAGAAATCTGGAAGCCTTTGGGTGAGGGGCAGTTAACCCTAGATATGGCACAGTGTTTATACCTACGCATTACCACTGTCCAATTTAAATCTAATTCAATCCACGTTTATAATTTAACCCTTTTGGAAGCCACATTAAAATAAGTAAAAAGGAAATAATAAAATAATTTTAATACTGTATTTTGTTTAATCCAATATGTCCAAACTATGATCTTTTCAACATATGATAAATATAAAAATTATTAATGAAATGTTTTCATTCTTAGTAGTCTTTGAAAGCTGGTGTGTTTTTTACTCTTTGACACATCTCAATTCAGATGCTAAATTTTTTATCAGAAATACTTGATCTGTGTTTAGAGTTCATAAAATTTACAGTTGAAAAATTCGCATACCCAAGTTGTCCCAAACATACTTAAAAATTTTCCAGTAACTGAAGTGAGTACCAAAAAATTATTTCCTTTAATGTTCACATTTGTATTTATAAAACTGGTTCATCTTTTTGTTTCAAAGAATTGATTCAACTTTGAAGCAAAACCTTAACAATTTTAAAACTACATCTGTTCAAGTTATGTAAATTCACTAACTCTAATATCAACTCAGTATTATTAACATTGAATTCAAAGGAGTATTGCATAAATTGAAAAGCAATTCTAAATGTATCAATATTAACAAAGTGATGATCACGTTTTTCTTTTTTTTTGCAGCCAATTTACCTGTTGATTACAATTAAAATAAGCATCTTGATTCATGTTTTAAAAATTTATAAAAATATTAATTTGCTTTATGAAAATTTCAATTTCAATACAGATTCTTTTTGCTTTCCATAGAACTTAAGTTTAGATCATTTATATGCAATATGTTATAGTTGAGAAAGCACTAATCACACTGCCATTTTTTTCCTTTAATTATTGACTGTGAGAAGCATTTCTTTTATTTCAAAAGAAATACTGAACTCAAGTTACCAGTACTGTATATCTTTGTAAAATTCATCCACAACTCAAGTAATGAGTGTTGGGAAAGAATACTCAATTATTTAATTCATTGTCTATTTCACTGTCTTCTCATTGTAATGAAGCAAAAGGGAAACATTAGTCCCTTGTTTTAAAATTCTGATAAATCCAAAATTTTGACCTCATAGCTGGGCCATCATCTGTCTTTTTTTTTTTTTTTTTTTTGCTTAGGTTGATTCTGGGATCTCTGTTCTGTTCCACTGGTCTTTGTGTCTTTTTCTAATACCGGTACAATACAGTTTTGATTACTATATGTTTGTAATATAATTTTTAAAAATTTTATCGAAGTATAGTTGATTTACAATGTTGTGTTTAATTTCCGCTGTACAGCAAAGTGACTCAGTTATACGTATATATGTTCTTTTTCATATTCTTTTCCATTATGGTTTATCACAGGATATTGAATATAGTTCCCTGTGCTATACAGTAGGACTTTGTTGTTTATCCATCCTATATATAATAATTTGCATCTGCTAATCCCAAACTCCCAGTCCTTCCCTCCCCCACCCCCATCTGTCTTGATAGAAACTAATTTTTTCTTATCTATCTGAAACTCTTCTTTGACATTTGTAAAACATCCAAAACTACCTTGACATTGAATCTGATTTTTTTTAGGTCATGAATAGACAACATTTTAAGTAAATTTGACAGTTTATCGAGACAAAAGTATACCCAAAGTATTAACTGGGTAGTGTCTCTTACATTATATAACTTACCTAAAGCTTTTAAAAAAAGTACATGCGATTTTTCATATTTTGAATCAATTGATCTTTGACATTGTTAGAAGGTCTTACATTCTATAGGCACTTGTTCGGTGGCTTAGTTGAAATTTCTCACTTTTTGTAAAATAACTTTTGGTCTTTGCTTCACAATTTTCTAAAAACTACCATAACTGAAATAATTTCTTTTACCATTACTCCATCTAAACATGATTTTCCTTTTCTGTAGAAGAATTCAAGCCATTTTTGAGTTGGCCAAAATTACAAGCTCAGCTCTTGTTAAAAATTATTTGAGAAATTTTGGTTGGACATTTAATTGATTTCATATAACTTCTTCAGTTCTTTTTTTAGCTGTTGAGAGGAAACACCAAATAGTTCGTGTGTTTGCTTTAAATGGCTCTTAGTATTGTCCACTTTATTATCTTTTTTAAATGTTTATTTAATTGGTTGCACTGGGTCTTAGTTGCGGCACGTGGGCTCCTTAGTTGTGGCATGTGAACTGTTAGTTGCGACATGCATGTGGGATCTAGTTCCCTGACCAGGGATCAAACCCGGGCCCCCTGCATTGGGAGCATGGAGTCTTATCCATTGCGCCACCAGGGAAGTCTCTTAAAATCTTTTTACAGAACAGATTTTTTTGTTTTCCCTGTAGCAGCCAACTGCAGTTGCCACATGTGAAATTTGGAGCATACCTTCTTCCAGTCTCTTCTGTTCTTCATGTTCTAGGCATAGTACTAACTTCTGCACCTCCACTCAATTCCATATCCAGAGTGTGCCTTCATTTTCCATTTTATTTATTTTTTCTTCCAGTTTTATTGAGATATAGTTGATATACCGCACTGTATAAGTTGAAAGTGTACAGTTAATGATTTGATTTATATATGTCGCGAAGTGATGATCACAATAAGTTTAGTGAACATCCATCATCTCATATAGATACAACATTAAAGAAATGGAAAAAAATTTTTTTTCTTGTGACGAGAACTCAGGATTTATTCTCTTAACTCTCATGTGTAACATACAGCAGTGTTAATTATATTTGTCATGTTGTACATTACATCCCTAGTACTTATTTACCTTGTAACTGGAAGTTTGCACCTTTTGACTGCCTTCATCCACTTCTCCCTTCCCTCACTCCCTACCCCCACCTCTGGTAACCACAAATCTGATCTCTCTTTCGATGAGTTTGTTTGTTTGTTTGTTTGTTTTTAAATTTTTATTTATTTATGGCTGTGTTGGGTCTTCGTTTCTGTGCGAGGGCTTTCTCTAGTTGTGGCAAGCGGGGGCCACTCTTCATCGCGGTGCGTGGGCCTCTCACTATCACGGCCTCTCTCGTTGTGGAGCACAGGCTCCAGATGCGCAGGCTCAGTAATTGTGGCTCACGGGCCCAGCTGCTCCGCGGCATGTGGGATCTTCCCAGACCAGGGCTCGAACCCGTGTCCCCTGCATTGGCAGGCAGACTCTCAACCATTGCGCCACCAGGGAAGCCCAGTTTGTTTGTTTTTGAAGTATAATTGACTTACAACATTACGTTAGTTTCTGTTATACAACATAGTGATTCAATATTTCTCTTCATTCCAAATTGATCACAGTGATGGGTCTAGTTACAGTATGTCACCATAGGAAGATATTATGTGGTTTGACTATATTCCCCACACTCTACATTTCATACCGGTGACTCATTTATTTTGCAACGGAAGTTCCATTTTCAGTTTTAAAATTTGTCCATACTTACTTTTTTTCACTAGAAACAATTTAATTATACTATAATTAAAATTCCAATTTCATTACCAATTATTATTTATATAGTTGTCACTGGAACTTGAGGTGTCTGCATTTTATATTTTGTTTTCAAATAAACACATTATAATGTTACATTATTGCATAGACCAAAAAAATCACTTGAATCAATCAGTATGTCCATTGGCTGGGTCAGTGACAGTGTTTATGTGTACCATTAGAAATGATTCTGGTGCCTGATACGCACACAACATAATAATACTGTATCATATGTGATGCAATAATTAAAGTGTATTCCTACCATTATGCTAAAGTTGTATTTACCAGAAAAATTTTACACTGCTTCAGTTTTTACATTTAAATCTAAATTAATTAAAATTAAATTTAATTAAAACTTCGATTTCATCATCTCAGTAGCTGCATTTCAAGTGCTCAGTAGCCACAGATGTCTAAGGGCTGCCTTCTTGGACAGCACAGCCAGGGACAGCAAGGGAATGAGAACCTATTATTAGGGAACCAGGCATTTTGTTAGGCACTTTCAAAGGCATGATCTCAAAACAGTCCCATGTGTTATCTACATTTTACATAAGGAGACAAGCTCACTGAGATTCAGTCATTTGTGCAAGGTGGGACAGTTAGAGAAGGAGCTGGAAGGACAGCTGTTAGTCTAAACCCAAAGCCCTTGTGTGTGCCGTGCTGACGTGGCCATTGCTGGTTGTAATGGTATATACCACTGAGCAAGACATCAGGATGCTTCCCTTGTCTCCCCACCTCCCTGTAAAGTTTGCTGGCCTCTAATTGTTTTAGCAAGTTTGTATGAATGAATTTATTCAAGAATATTTGTCACCTATGGGCCAGGCACTATTCTAGTGAACAAAAGCCAGTGTCCCTGCATGCATGGAGTTTATGAGCTTATGCAAAAGGAACAGAAAATTACAAAACACAAACAAAAAACAACACTTTCAGTGAGATTGTCTTCTCCAGTTTAAACTTTGTGGGCTTGCTTAACATGAAGCTCTCAAAGTGACAGTGCTTTTTGTGATTTTAGAATGGGGACAAGGTATCTTTGCCGGCAGTAATTTTGCCAAGGGCAGTCATGCAAACAGTTGCTTACTAGGAGCTCTGGCTATTGGTTGTGAGGTAATTACCTCCACTTCTGGGTAATTATGTTCATTCCTATTTGTCCATTGTTATTCTTGGGGCCACCGTGGTCCAGCGTCTCAGTAAAAGTGGGCACCTGGGCAAAGGGTCACATGGTGAAACTTGAAGGGCAGCCTCCTCCTAGATGAAGAACATCAGACTGAAAAGGGAACTTTTCTGTTCCTTCTAGGGAAGCCCAGTTGGTGATCCCTGTACTAAGGTACTGATTTGATGAGCAAACCATGATCTTACAATGTATCGTACTTATGGCTTATTTTCAGACTATTGCAAAAGCTACAAGAAATGAAGTTTCCTGTGTCTGAGTGGTTCAGTCAACCCCCCAAAACTCTACCACCTGTGTTTCAGGAGGCGGGCGGGAGGCATGGGCGAGGGGGCGGGGGCTGGGTCTTCAAGGGTAGAGATTTATGCAAACGAAAGGGTTTGTCTTCAACACATCCTCAGGGAAGATAATGCTTAGAGTATTTTATTTTTTATTTTATTTTACTTTTAACATCTTTATTGGAGTATAATTGCTTTACAATGGTGTGTTAGTTTCTGCTTTATAACAAAGTGAATCAGTTATACATATACATATATCCCCATATCTCTTCCCTCTTGCGTCTCCCTCCCGCCCCTCTAGGTGGTCACAAAGCACCGAGCTGATCTCCCTGTGCTATGCGGCTGCTTCCTACTAGCTATCAGTTTTCCATTTGGTAGTGTACATATGTCCGAGCCACTCTCTCACTTCGTCCCAGCTTACCCTTCCCCCTCCCTGTGTCCTCAAGTCCATTCTCTAGTAGGTCTGCATCTTTATTCCTGTCCTGCCCCTAGGTTCTTCATAACCATTTATTTTTTTTAGATTCCATATATGTATGTGTTAGCATACGGTATTTATTTTTCACTTTCTGACTTACTTCACTCTGTATGAGAGATTCTATGTTCATCCACCTCACTACAAATAACTCAATTTCATTTCTTTTTATGGCTGAGTAATATTCCATTGTATATATGTGCCACATCTTCTTTATTCATCTGTTGATGGACACTTAGGTTGCTTCCATGTCCTGGCTATTGTAAATAGAGCTGCAGTGAACATTGTGGTACATGACTCTTTTTGAATTATGGTTTTCTCAGAGTATGTGCCCAGTAGTGGGATCGCTGGGTCGTATGGTAGTTCTATTTTTAGTTTTCTAAGGAACCTCCATACTGTTCTCCATAGTGGCTGTATCAATTTACATTCCCACCAACAGTGCAAGAGTGTTCCCTTTTCTCCACACCCTCTCCAGCATTTATTGTTTGTAGATTTTTTGATGATGGCCATTCTGACTGATGTGAGGTGTTATCTCATTGTAGTTTTGATTTGCATTTCTCTAATGATTAATGATGTTGAACATTCTTTCATGTGTTTGTTGGCAATCTGTATATCTTCTTTGGAGAAATGTCTATTTAGGTCTTCTGCCCATTTTTGGATTGGGTTGTTTGTTTTTTTGATATTGAGCTGCATGAGCTGCTTGTAAATTTTGGAGATTAATCCTTTGTCAGTTGCTTCATTTGCAAATATTTTC
This sequence comes from Balaenoptera ricei, assembly GCF_028023285.1. Taxonomy (NCBI): domain Eukaryota; kingdom Metazoa; phylum Chordata; class Mammalia; order Artiodactyla; family Balaenopteridae; genus Balaenoptera; species Balaenoptera ricei. The sequence continues at coordinate 76,152,028 of NC_082640.1, forward strand.
TCCCATTCTGAGGGTTGTCTTTTCGTCCTGTTGATGGTTTCCTTTGCTGTGCAAAAGCTTTTAAGTTTCATTAGGTCCCATTTGTTTATTTTTGTTTTTATTTCCATTTCTCTGGGAGGAGGGTCAAAAAGGATCTTCCTGTGATTTATGTCATAGAGTGTTCTGCCTGTGTTTTCCTCTAAGAGTTTGATAGTGTCTGGCCTTACATTTAGGTCTTTAACCCATTTTGAGTTTATTTTTGTGCTTGGTGTTAGGGAGTGTTCTAATTTCATTCTTTTACATGTAGCTGTCCAGTTTTTCCAGCACCACTTATTGAAGAGGATGTCTATTCTCCATTGTATATTCTTGCCTACTTTATCAAAAATAATGTGACCATATGTGCGTGGGTTTATCTCTGGGTTCTTACAGAGTATTTTAGAGTTCAACCAGGTCAGAGTATTTTAGAGTTCAACCAGGTCATTGTACAAATAAGGGAATCTAAAATTCAGAGAGGTTAAGCGATTATTCGAAGGTCACACATCATACTCATTCAGTGAGACTAGGACCTCTACATTTTCTTTCCAGCTAATGAGTTGTGGGCGAGGAGAGAAAGAAGGGAGGGGGTGGGTGGGAGAATCAGAGGAAGCTAAAGCTTGTGCGTAAAGCTCAGTAAGGCTAGGGTTTAAAATCTGTTTCTGTCCTTTCTACTCTGATGTTAGGTTTCTTAACCCTGCTGAGCTTCAGAGTTGCAGCTGTGAAACAGGGATGACACAGAGCTCCTAGGGTTGCAGTGAAGATCTGATGAGCTGATGCCTGTGAAAATGGCTTGACCTCTTGAAGACAAGACTTTTCCTTTACTCACTATCTCCAAGCATCGCTTCCTTTAATCGATCTTCAAACCATCCATTTCAAACTTCGAGCTCCCCAGGCCTCAGTCTTGAGAGTTCTGGATTGGCAGATCATACTCTGCTGCCCTGCACCTGCTGACCCCAAGCTCCGCTGGGACTCTTTGTCTCCCAAGACTTCCCCATTCTCCCCCAGAGGCCCGTTCCTGTGATCACACCCTATACCAGCCTCTTCCTTGTCACCTCTCAATATCTGGCCCATCCTAGTTGGGGTTCCTCCTAACAATAGGAAGCCTTAACAAGTATTTGGATAGTGTGACAGGCTTCAAAGTGCTTTCACAGACATTCTCCCCTTTGATCCTCACAACAGCCCTGCAGGGGACACAGGGCAGCTATTATCACCCCAGCTTTACTACTAAGGAACCCAGAGTACATAGAGGCTAAAGTGATTTGCCCAAGGCCACTGGAGAGCTGCTTGATGTGCAAGAAGGAACAGTCTTTGGGGTCAGGAAGTCCTAGGTTCGAGTCTCAGCTTAGCCACTTGCTAGCAGTATGGCTTTGGGTAAGTAATAGAACCTTCCTGAGCCTCAGTTTCCCTATCTATTAAATGGGGATATTTGTTGTGTATCCTGCAGGATTGCATATATTGTATATGCAGTTCTTAGTTTGGCGAGCCAGACCAGAATCCCGTGCATTACACTGTCTCTCTGTAGTATTCCTCAATACCGCTCCAACTAGAAATAAGCTCTTCTGTCTCTGAACTTCAGGAATGTTCTTTGTCTTTGCTTTCATGCCTCAGAAACTAACTCTGGCTGACAGAGAGCAAGTAGGATTTTGCCCTGAACCTGGTAAGGTCACAGAATGGAAGCGATGATAAATCACTTTCTGGGAAGGAACCATGGCAGCCCCTGGGCAGGGTCATTGGATGACTCAGTGCCACCTCTCTTTCTTCTTCGTGTTTTTCTCTCCATTCAGAATCCGAATTTACAGAAGAGAAAGTCTGATTGACCTAGTTTGGGCCATGTGCCCCCTATGTGGGCAGGTGGGCAGACGTGGTTGGCAGCCCACTGGAACAATGTGGAATGGAGGAAAGGCAGTTCTGCATAGGGAGAAATGCTCTCAAATAAAGGAAGTCTGCTACTTGGTCCTCATGTAATTCTAAAACCAACTATTGTGTGTGGCTTGTTGTGGATGCTCATATTCACTTATGCTTCTGTCTTAACATCCATCTAGACCATTAGTCCTGGGAGGTCAGGGCTGGGAGCTGGGGGGAGGACACCTCTGTCTTATGCTCAGATTCAATATGGAAGCCCAGAGACTGGCCCAGTGCCTTACACATAATTGGTGCTCAGTAAATATCAGATGATTGATACATTTTGTTGATCTTATTACAGTCCTTGGTCTTTCCAGTCCAAAAATCAAATTAATTTAGATCTTTCCTGACTTATCCCGGCTCCTAAACCTCAGAACTCCTACCTACATGCAACCACCAATAAAGCAATCAATCAGTAACAATTCACCTAATTAGCTTGCTCACATGAACCAATAGATTCCTCAGGCCTGGTCACTTCCCATCACAATCACTGGTGGGGTGCCAGGTGTCTTGCCAAAGGACTTGATTGATAAGTCACTGTAATTGAAGCTGAATACAATTAATTGCGTAATTTTGAACTCTTCAAGTTTAAGTCCACAAAAATTACATCACAGAATTGGGACATGATGAAGTATTTCTAGTGAAAGGAATAAACAGAATTTGCCTAAGCACTGGTTCATATTTGTGACCTGTTATGTACACACCAGGCCTGGAATCTCACCACTCCTGTCAGTAGACATCCACAAAGCTCAAATACATATATGAATTCCTAAACACATGACCCATTATTAGAAAAAACTGGACACTCTTGTCTTAATCAGGCCCAACATTTTGATAATATCAGTGACACCCTCTTTAAATGTGACCTGGTTTTATCTTTTATAGGCACAGACCCCAGATTAGCTCACACTTTTTTTTTTTTTTTTTTTTTTTGGTCTTTTTTCTCTCTTTTTGCAGTTGCCTTAAATTTGTTCTGTCAAATGGTTAACTTCCTAGAGGACATGTCAGAAAATAGCTGATGAATAAAAATAGTGCTGTCTGCCTTTGACAAAACTTTTACCCAATTGAGTAGGCAGGATTTTCATGAAGAAAATCTGAGAAATTAATTAATTAACTGTAACTGAATTTCACCTCTTTAACCTTAACTCGTGAGCAAACCTGAGCTAAATAAACATCTGACCGTTCAATCTCTTCCACTTAAGGTTAACTTGAGTTTATTATTCAGGCTACTGCCCTTGTGTATTAGGCAACGCATAAATTACGCATACTAATTACTCTGGATGGGGCACCACTTTAATGAATTCTTTTAATTAAACTGCAACACAGTGGTTTTGTGCAAGATGGTCTATATTTCATCTTTAAACTGCGTTAACCTTCATCTTTGTCTGGGCAGCTCACACATCCAACCGGAGGTCTGAGTTTAATTCATCTAAGTACATCCGTTCAAGAACCCACCCCCACCCCCGGAGGAAGATTTGAAAAATGTTTCTCTTTTGCTTTGAGGTTAAGAAATTAGATGGCTCTGTGAAAAGTTATGATTCTGCTGGGGATCCTAAAGTGGAAAAAAAAAGGCAAAACAAAGCAGAAAATTGAAAAAACAGAATCAATCAGCATAGCACTGCAGTCCTTAAAGTATAAATAATAGAAGTCATATTAAGAATGTCCTAGGGCTTCCCTGGTGGCGTAGTGCTTAAGAATCCACCTGCCAATTAAGGGGACATGGGTTCGAGCCCTGGTCCAGGAAGATCCCACGTGCCGCGGAGCAACTAAGCCTGTGTGCCACAACTACTGAGCCTGTGCTCTAGAGCCCGCGAGCCACAACTACTGAAGCCTGTGTGCCTAGAGCCTGTGCTCCACAACAAAAGAAGCCACCACAATGAGAAGCCCACACACCGCAACTAGAGAAAGCCCGTGCGCAGCAACGAAGACCCAACGCAGCCAACAATAAATAAATAAAATTAATTAATTAAAAAAAAAAAGAATGTCCTTACTAGTATGTGCTATTAAAGCCAGGGGCACTCTTTACCTTGTGATCTTTATATTACAGATTGTACAGTAAATGATCTATATTATGAGTCTAGTTTTCAAAGATGCAATTAGTTCTCTATTATCTGCAAGCATTAGTGGGTGAAGCAGTAGAGGAAATTGAAACCCATGTACATATTAGCTGTGAATATTAATCTTCTCTTGTCTTTTTACTGAGCTCCTGCTTCTAGGTAGTAAAATTGACTGTTTTGAGTTTTACTTCCCTAATATCTGAGAGGGGGGAGTGACAGAGGGAGGAAGGGAGAGACTCAAACAGCTGAAGAACTCTCTAAATACCAGGAACCTTGATAATCTCCAACTCAGTCAATGCATATTGAGCATCTGCTGTATTCCTAGCACTCTGCCTGGTGCCAGAATATCATGGAGGTTGAGAAATGCTTTATTTGTGCTTTTTAAAAAAGAAAAGGAACATTTGCATATATATGTTTGTACTTACGTAGATAAAATTGGGAAGATACATAGAAAACTGTTGTGAGAGTTTGCTTCTGGGATGTACTGGGGATCTAAGTTGGAAGGGAAAAACCACTTCTTATTATTCTATATTTTTTACTCCTGCTCCTCCTGCTGCTGTTGTTACTTCTTTTTCTTTTTCTTCTTCCTCTATCATGAGCATGTGATACCTTTTAACTCAAAAAATGAAAAACAATAAAAATATCTAGAGAGTTCATAGTCTACTTGGAGAGACAAACATATCACAATGCAATGTGGTAAGTGTTGTCATAGGTGAACATGCAGACTATTCTGGAAACACAAAGGAGAGATCATCCAAATCAGTCTGATGGAGTCAGGGAAGGCTCCTCAAGGGAGGTGGCATTTCAGTTGGGTCTTGAAGCATGAGTGTGAGAGTTTTTCAGGCTGAGCATCAGCTGTTCAGTAATGGGAAGGGGATGATAGCTTAGGATGATTCTGTCCACCCTAAGATTGTTCTCTCTTAGAAATTCTGTGAATAGATAAGCTCCTGCAAGACTTCCCTTATGACATGACATATGTAAGCAGTGATTACATCATTCTCATTTCTGACAACAAGATGATTGAGAGTGATACTTTGGAAATGATCCCAAAGAAAAGTTACTCACTCTGGAAAACAATTGGATATTCCTGAAATTCTGACTTGAGAATTTCTCCAAAGGTCCCTGTAAATTTTTCACCAGGCCCTAATTTAAACCTAAAGTTTGTACAAAAGCAACCGACCTGTGGGATACAACCAATCTTTATTTTGATGAAAAAAATCAGGATTATAGGGTATTTTTATCAGCAAAGCCTAGCTCTTACTATCGTATCATTACATTTAGAAATGGAATTCCCACTCTTTTTTGACCCACTTTATACCGATGATAGAGGAAAGGTAGGGAAAGTGAAGACCATAATTGTCTCAAATTTTATATTCTACCACTGGAGTTATTTGGGGCACCAAATTCCCTAATTCTGAGCCCATTAAGGAGCACTGGTATGGACCCAGCTGTTCTAAGCCCCGCGAGGGAATCCTGCCTTCCAACAAGAACAAGCAAACCCTGAAAAGAGGGATTTAGTAGAATCTGGTGGGGCTCTCTTGGCCTCTTAGGGAGCTTCATTTGCATGTGCAGTGGCAGGGGGAGAGGCTAGCAGATTTATCTCATCACTACCCTGAGGCTGGTAGGATCAATACCTTTCAGTTTTTTACTGAGCCACAGCTATGTGCCAGATGTCAGGGATACGAGGATGACTGTTACACAGTTCCTGCTCTCCAAGAGCTCACAGGGAAAAGAGAGTTGCAGACACACCACTGTAATGCAGTGGAATGTGCTTGTCTAGGTAGATAGCCAAGTTCAGAGCAGGAAACCAGGACTTTTCCCAGTGGAGCTGGGAGAGCTTCATAGAGAGCCTGAAGACCCCTAACTATGTACAAATATACTTTTAAAATGGGAGTTATTCTGAAACGATTAACTCCTGTTTTCCGTTTTAGACCAAAAAGGTAGAAGAAAGAGAGGATGGCTGATACGAATGGGTAGAATGTAATTTAAAGGCAGAGAGTTCTATAATTCTCGATAGCTAAACCCAAAGGGAGATTTTTCTCTCCGCCCCTGACCCTCCCAGCAAATTTAGGAAGCCCCACAACTGGTTAAACAGTCTATGACAGAAACAAGGCTCCAGAGTGATTTTTTGTGATGACCATGGTGGCCCTGGAATCAGACAACCCAGTTCTCCTTTGGGTGTGCTGTGTGACCTTGGACAAGTCACTTAGTTTATCTAACTCTCAGTTTCCTCATCTGTAAAACTTGGATAATAATAGGACCTACATCACAGGGTTGTTGATGGTGATTAAATGAGATGATACATGGAAAGTACTCAGCAAAGTAATCAATAAGTGTTAGCTATTATTATAATTAGTATGAGTAAGGTAAGTGCATCTCGGACCTCCAGGCAAGAGGATTTTATTGCCAAGTTTGCAAAATGAATGTAAGAGTCTTCCAAAGCTGGTAGAATATAAAAAAGTAAGTTACCATAACAGTATAATCACACGGGCGTGTGAAGCTGCAAAATACATACACACACGTATTCATTTCAGTTTAGAAACCAAATTGCTGTCTAGATGACCCATTCAAAAGCCCTGAGATGAATTCTTAATCACCCAAATGCTACTTTTGTTGACTTATGTAAAAGCTGAAAGGAAAGTGTCAGTCTTTTTTGACCCACAGATTCCTTAGAAACAACTTGTGCACCACAGAGGGTAAGTGCATGCTTGCTTCCCCGAAGAGGGTGTATCCAGATAGCAAGAGTATTGGCTCTAGAGGAAAGGCCCTTGCCCCCAGGAAGGCTGTAGAGGTGACCAGGAGGCAACCACCTGGGGCCACCCACTCCCCTGGAGTAACTCCAGGACTCACGCTTTGATCCCTTTGTGTTTCTCACGGCTTCCCAGGTGGCATTTTCTGCCCCAGGCTTTCCACATGCCTCGTAGGGAATATATGTTGCGACATACCATCTGGCCTTTATGCGTCTCCCCAGTGGCCAGGGTATAAAAACCTGCCTCTTTGGCAGGTACAAGTGCCCCACAGTCCCTTTGGTCTCTTTCTTGGTCTGAGTGTTTTTCAACATCAATGGATGTAATTAGGAAGAACTAAACCAAGCATATGGATTCAGGACTGCATTATGACCACAGAGGGAGCTTTACCTTGGAAGAGGAGCTCCGTGGGGCGGACCCAGCTCCAGGCGCCCAGGAAAATGGAGCGAATGTGCCAGGGGAGCTGGCTGGCCTGTTTACAGCTGGGCGCCGTGTCATACAGGCTTAAAGCTCAAACTCTGTGGGTGAAGTATGACTCGTCGGTCATGTTCCCTGACATCCAGAGCTTGGCTGAGGGGAAAGGAGGCAGCTTGCTGACGAGAGCACACGTGTCTATTGGCTCTTTGCAATGGAGAAAATACCAGAACTGCTCAAATCCTGAAGTCGGCATCATTTGTGTTGCTCCTCTTTGAAGAATTGCCAGTTGCTGAATGGCAGTTATTTCCAGAAGGTATGGAGGGAGAAGCCAAAATCAAGCTCCAAGAGAATGGAAAGTAGAAGATAAAATTTAAAAGTGTAAATTACTATATGTACGTACAATGGAATACTAAGCAGCTAAATGAAAGGATGGGGAAATTCTTTATGTGCTGATATGGAAAGAACTCTAAGATGTCTTAAGCAAAAAAAACCCCAAAAAACAAAAAAGGAAGATGGAAAATAACAGTTTATGGATTCTTCTCCCATTTGTGTAGCAAAGGAAGTTGGGTGTGAGGCGAGAGTGTTTGTATTTGCTTGTCTATGCGTAAGAGTGTCTAGAGGGATATGCAAAACACTAATGACAATGGTTATATATTTGCAGGCAGCAAGTAGAACCTAAGCTGCTAGGGGATGGCATGGCATTTCTTCATATTTTTATTTTAACCAATTTTTGAATGCATTACTCCTTCAAAAAAATTAAATAAGTATAACTGTGCTTATAAGTTTTGAAAGTGACATTATAAAGCATATTGAGAGGCCAGTGGAGATTGCATACTAGTAGATTTATAAATACATTTAAATTATCTTGTCTTTATGCCCATCTTCCTACATGAGTAAGGCTGTTTGATTTCCAGCAGTATCTTCTATAACTGATTATCACGTGATGGAACAACTGAGCATTGCATATTTTACACTGAGCATTTTTCCATCAGAAAAACCCAGATAAATATGATTTGTATTCATTAACAAATTCAGAGTTTGAAAATGGTTATGTGTTAATCACTAGAAGGAAGGATTAATCCTTTGTCCTTATTCCATTCGTTCAGCTAACATTTATTGAATAAGTATAATGCACTGTTGACAATTTGCTATATAGTCCACAGTTTTCATCGCATGAAACTGAGTTTGTATAGTATAATTCATGCTATATCCACATAGGAGTAAGTTTGGTTCAGGAACTTTTCTGAAAGATTCTTAACTTAGCTCGTTTGTCCAGAAGGAATATCAATTGGTTCCTGCAAGTTCAAGTTTTTTTTTTTTAATCTTCTAGCAATATCTCGGGAGCATCAGAAAGGTGACCAAGACACTGCTTGGAATAAGGGATATACTATTTACAAACTTGTAGAGCCAAGGATATTTATGTTCCTTATTGTCTCTTTCTCTCCTCCCAAAATACACAGATCTAACCATAGTGCTTCGTGTAAAAAAATCCATGTCCACTTCTTTAAAAAATTGTGGAAATTCTTACTATAGTGGCTTTATACTGTATAAACTTAGCTAAACCTGAACTAATTCTCCCAGGATTACTTTCCCTGGAGGGTTCCAGGTTAGGATTAGCCACAGAAGAAATCTGCATGAGATTTGAAAGGCACAAGTGAAGTAGTATCAACTTTTAGCCTTTGAAGATTGGTTCAGGGTGTCAGGCACGGCAGTAACTTGATGGGTTGGCGCTGATCTGTCAGCTCACATTGAGGATGTGGGTTGTACCTGGGCCCACAGTTCCTATAGTTCCCATTAGATTTCCTGTCTCAGCTTTTCCAAGTCTTAGACCAGGTATGTGTACAGCTCTGTGGCAAAACCTAATAGGTTTTTCCTGCAAGTCACCCACGTCGTTGAGGATGGAGGCCTAGAGAGATAGACGCAGGTTCCAGTACGTCTTCCTGGTTCTTGTTTGTCCTGTTCTCCTCCACTTCACCGTCAAGTCTTTTTCCCCAGTTGCCAAGCCAGTTCACACCCTCCCCCAGGCATAGAGGCCACATCTTGCATTGACTTTTCCACTTGCTCCTGCAATTGCATTATTAATGCTTTATTCTCTATCTCTTACAGTGTTTCTGCTTTTCTGACAAACTCTGACTGATGCAGTACTCCAAAACGTTCAGAGACACGTCTTAGTGTTGCCGTTGCCAACAGCACAGCAAACCTAGGCATCAGTATCTCCATTTTGCAAGAAAGCTGACCCCAGAAAGACAGGTAAGCCACAACGTTGAAAATCCAACTCTATCTAGCTCTAAAACTCCTATCTTTCCACCATACTATATTGCTTTGGCTTTCAAAGTAAAAGAGGAACACAGTGCAAAAGCGCATTGTCATAATAACTGAAAAACCAGCCTTCATGATAGACTAAAGAGAGCATTCACAGCTCTTAACTCAGAGCAATGGGGTTCAAAATGGCACTTGTATTGTGATACATGGCCAACATCTAGAACAAAAATGCCTTGGGCATCCTAGGGTTGAGAAGATGAGTGACATTAGCCTCATAACTTTCTGGGCTATTTTGAATGAGGTGCAGAGATGAGAGTTAGTCATGTGACACTCAGTACAATGAAGTGAGGAATTTGGATTCCTTCTATACAACGCCAAAAAGTCTTCTATGAAAATACCCGTAAATATCTCCAAAGACTGAGGATATTAAGTAATGTTTGGAAATGTAGATTTTTGAATGCTTTTTGCTGGATCCAGCTCTCCTTAGAAACACATGTACAAAGGTAATACCTACGCTGTTCACTAGGTTATTTGAAAATTTTCCATCATACAAAACTTACTAGAAAATGTAATTTTCAAATCTAAATTAATGTTGGCTATGGAAGATGAAAGTCATTGCCCACTGGATAACATAGAGCAAAAAGAAGTTCTCAATTTCATGTGTTAGTTGAAATGTAACAGGGAAAATGTTAGGAGAGAGCAGGTCAGTTTGGAACTGAGAGATTTCTGGAAAACCTTGGGACAGAGGAGTTCTAAATCCATAGAGCAGAGAGTGTAGGATTAGGCTTATTTGTAACCAGGTGCACTATTGTGCTGAGAGAACTGCCTTAGGCTGCTTGTGCTGCTATGAGAGATGCCACAAGCGGGGTAGCTTAAACGACAGCCATTTAATTTTTCATGGTTCTGGACACTAGAAGTCCATGATCACGGTGCCAGCCAATTCAGTTTCTTGTGAGACCTCTCTTCCTGGCCTGTAGATAGCCATCTTCTCACCGTGTGCTCACTTGGCCTTTCTTCAGGGCATGTGCATGGGGAGAGAGAAAGAGCAGGCTGTCTGGTGTCTCTTCTTATAAAGGCCACAAATCGTATCAGGTCAGGTCCCCACTCTTATGGCCTCATTTAACCTTAAACACTGGCTCCATCTCCAAATTCAGATACATTGGAGGTTAGGGCTTCAACATACGAATGTGTGTGTGTGACACATTCAGTGCATAACAAGAGTAAAAGTCTGTTTAGAAAGAGAGCAATCCAAACCACAGCCTAACATTCTGTCTCTATTTCCCTTGTGAAGATTGTCTAGGTAAAAATCCTACCTTGATTAAAGACCATGGGTAAACAAGAATAAATAAGAAGACCTTGAGATTTTGGCTTTGTGTTTGAACTTAATCCATTTTGTCTTTCACATCAGCAGCTCAGATTTTCCCAACATGTTCAGGTTGTAACCCCTCTGATTAAGGAAAATAAGGCTTGCCTTACTTTAACAGGCAATTAGTTTTTACAATTAAATAGGAAGAGTCATGATTAATGACCTTGCTAATTGTTCTTCCCTGGTGTGCACATTAATACCAGCAGGATGCTCAGAATTCTGAGGAACATGCACTCTTTGAGCCTACCATGCTCCATTGTGGAGGATCCAAAGCTGAGGGAGACTCAAACCCTGCCCTCTAGGAGATCAGAGTATAGTACAAAAGATATGTCAACAGATATATTACAACAACAAGGGAAAGACCTTGTCAGTTTTCCTGATGTCTGGCATGGCATTGATGGAATGTGTACCTTAGCCAGTTAATTGCCAATAACCCCAGCAGGCTTGTGAGGAAGAAAGTGTACCATGGGTATGCAGGAGAAATTCTGAATCATTGGTGGTATGGCAGTTTTCTAGAATGTCCTCAAAGGAGGGGAATATGTTCAAATTGTACAAACTAAGTAGAACCCAGAATTTTACTTTAAAGAGAAGCTAGAACAGTATTTCCAATTGTCCAGGTAATTGCTGTCATGTAAAGAAATCCTACCCGATCTTTAGGGGTCACTTCCTCTATTGAACCTCTCAATTCTGACAGCTGGAAGTGACCTCTCCCCCTCAGAACACTCCAGAACTCTGTTCTGCTTAGCTGCCATTTAATGCCTTCTTATGTAACTGTTATTTTTTTTAATTTTGTTTCTTTTAAAAATCTTTATTGGAGTATAGTTGATTTACAGTGTTGTGTTAGTTTCAGGTGTAAAGCAAAGTGAATCAGCTATATATATGTGTGTGTATATATATATATATATATATATATATATATATATATATATCAGCTACACATATATATATCCATTCTTTTTTAGATTCTTTTCCCATATAGGTCATTACAGAATACTGAGTAGAGTTCCTTGCGCTATAGCGTAGATCCTTATTAGTTATCTGTTTTATGCATAGTAGTGTGTATATGTTACTCCAAATCTCCTAATTTATCACTTCCCCCCACGTTTCCCCTTTGGTAACCATAAGTTTGATTTCGAGATCTGTGAGTCTGTTTCTGTTTTGTAAATAAGTTCATTTATATTATTTTTTAATTAGATTCCACATATAAGTGATATCATATGATATTTGTCTTTCTCCACTTAGTATGATAATCTCTAGGTCCATCCATGTTGCTGTGAATGGCATTGTTTCGTTCTTTTTTATGGCTGAGTAATATTCCATCGTATATTATGTAACCCTGTTATCATCCCTGGGGAGTTTTGCATCCTAAAAGCTGAATGTCAGAACTGTATAATGTTAGGCCAGAAGGCTCACAGATTTTTTGATTCAGCTTCACCCACTTACATATGAGAAAACTGAGGCCCATTCAAATAACATTCATCGAGAGATTAAGTCTCTCTGAGATAGTGACATTTAACCACAGACTTAGAGGCGGTGGAAGGAATTAGTGCAGTACCTTAGAGAGGGCATGTGCCTGGCATGTTCATAGAAGGCTCATGGTCAGGAGGCTGTTCTAGCTGGAGCAGAGGAGCAAGAGGGAGAGTGGAAGGGGATGAGGTCCAAAGGGAAGGGGAGGATCAGGGCATGGAGGGGCTATTGGCTTACAGTCACTTACTCTGAGGAAAGTGGAAGCCATTGGAAGGACTTTTGGGGAGGGGGGGTCAGTTAAGTGTAACTTACATAGAGTAAAATTCCCCAATTTTTTTTTTAAAAGGAATTCCTTTATTATTATCATTTTTATTATTTATTTATTTATTTATTTTTGACTGTGTTGGGTCTTCGTTTCTGTGCGAGGGCTTTCTCTAGTTGCGGCAAGCGGGGGCCACTCTTCATCGCGGTGCGCGGGCCTCTCACTATCGCGGCCTCTCTTGTTGCGGAGCACAGGCTCCAGACACGCAGGCTCAGTAATTGTGGCTCACGGGCCCAGTTGCTCCACGGCATGTGGGATCTTCCTAGACCAGGGCTCGAACCCGTGTCCCCTGCATTGGCAAGCAGATTCTCAACCACTGCGCCACCAGGGAAGCCCAAATTCCCCAATTTTAAGTGTACAATTTGATGACTTGACAAATGAATGCAGTTGAATAAACACCATCACAATAATCAAGATATAGAACAGCTGCGTCACCCCCAAAAGTTCCCTCATATCCATTTGGAGTCAATTCCTGTCCCTACTCCTAGCACTTGGCAACCACTGATCTGAATTCTGTTCCTGTATTTTTGCTTTTTCCAGAAATTCATATAAATGGGAATTCATATAGACTCCTACAGTAACCTTTGTATCTGGCTGCTTTTACTTAGAATAGTGCTTTTGAGACTCATCCAAGTTGTTGCAAGTGTCAGTAGTTCATTCTTTATTGCTGAGGAGTGTTGCAGTGTATGGACGTACCTGTTTGTTTATCCATTTACCAGTTGAAGAACATTTGGATTGTTTCCAGTTTGGGGCCATTATAAATAAAGCTGTTATAAACACTCATGTATAGAACTTTCTGCAGAGTATTTTTTTCTCTTGGGTAAATCCCTAGGAGTGGAATTGCTGGGTCATGTGAGAAGGGTATGTTTAACTTTATAAGTAATTAGCAAACTATTTTCCAAAGTGAATATCCTTTTTGTATTTCCGTAAACAATGTATGAGAGTTCCAGTAATCCTGCATCCTCATCAACACCTGGCATTGTTGGGTTTTAAATTTTAGTCATTCTCATAGGTGTTTTTTAATTTGCATTTTCCCAATGAGTAATATTTTTTGAGCACATAGCTTTTCAAGTGCTTATTTATCATTCATATTTCTTATTTGGTGAAGTGTCTCTTCAAATCTTTGCTTATTATTTTTAGTCTTCTTATTATCGAGTTGTAAAAGTTCTTTACATATGTTGGATACAAGTCCTTTATCAGATATATGTCTTGTATCTTTTCATTTTTTCTTGATTCCAGTGTATCATTTTTTTCTTTGATGATGTCCCCTTTAAGAAATCTGGCTAGCCCAAGGTCACAAAGATTTTTTTCCTATTTTTTTATTCTAAAAGTTTTATACTTTTAGGCTTTACATTTAGGTCTATGATCCAGCCTGAGTCAAATTTTGTGAATGGTGTAAGATAAAGGTTGAGATTTTTTTCCATTTAAATGTTCATTTGTTCAACCTTCATTTATGGAAAAGATTATTCTTTACTCATTGAATTACCTGGACACCTGTTTTGAAAATCAATTGACCAGATATGTGTGGGTCTATTTCTGGTCTCTGTCTGTCTTTATACCAATACCACAAAGTCTTAATTAATGTTGCTTAATGGTAGGTCTAGAAAATTTAAGAGTATTAGAATGTGAAATGCATTTGGGCCAGTCCAGCAGATGAAATTTATTCATAATTGCCTTTGGAAAACTATTTGTTGGTGAACAGAGTCTAACTGAGCCCAGAAAGAATGCCTTTCAAAAGTGGAAGATGTTGAAACCAGGAGATGGCCCCATGTCCTTTTTCCTAGCCTGGCAACCGTGTGACTGCAAAAGTAACAGTATTTCTGAAAGCAGACTGCTTGGATTCTTTTTGTAGAATCTTGTTTTTTCCAGAATTGTACTGGTTCTTTAAACGGGAGGAAAAATTCATAAGTCAGCAAGGGAAGTATTTCGTAGCTTCTCAGATAAGCTCCCTGCCTTTTGTGCCTCATTCCTGCCAAGTGGGCAAAGTTTTCTACCTGTTGGAAATCAGGCTGTTCCTTATCCAAATAAAACATCTTCTTCTCTTACCACCAATCTTTTTTCTCCTGATAATATTCCTCATGGGTAATGGCTCTCCCTTTTCTAAAATTTGGCACCTTCCATCTATGTTGGTAGAGCTGTTCCAACGACAAGTCCTTTGACTTGTCTCAGGAAACTGTGGTGTCTCAGGAAACTGTGGACGTTGGCATTTGGTTACTAACTGGGTGACCTGGGGCAAATTATTTAACCTGAGCTTCATCCTTTCCAGTACAATGCAGCTATCACCATTAACTTCCCTCTTTCCCACAAGACTTGTGAAAATCGAATGTGATAATGTACATAACGATATTCTAAGGAGTATGGGGGCACAGTGTATAAATGTTGGTCACTAGAATTGCAAATAGTAGATAGTGTTGATTCTGTGCTCCTGCTTACATGTTTTTAAAAATATATTGAACTAAGCCAGGATTTTTTTGGGTGGCTACAACATGCTTGGCATGGGACAAGCTACTATGGGGTAGAAAAGAAGTATAGTTACAGTACCTATCACCTCAAAGAGCCAATAATTTTAGGTAGGAGAAAAATCTTGCACACATGAAGTAATGAGAGACCAATAATAAGAGCTCATATTTGGAAATCTTTTCAAGCTGATTTCTTTCACGTGCTTTATCTCATCTCATTCTTACAAACAGCTCTGCACAGTAAGTAGGGCAGATATATTTTGTCCTAATTTTACAGATGAGGAAACCTGGGCCAAAAAAGCTCAGATGATTTCTCCAAAGTTATAAAGCTTATCAACAGTGGAATTGGGACCCAAATCCAGATTATTTTCTGACTCCTAGTCCAGAAAATTTATTCCGGTGGTTCTCAAACTTTGATGTGATTAAGAACTATTTAGGGAACTTGTTAAAAATGCGAGTTACTGGGCTTCCCTGGTGGCACAGTGGTTGAGAATCTGCCTGCCAATGCAGGGGACACGGGTTCGAGCCCTGGTCTGGGAAGATCCCACATGCCGCGGAGCAACTGGGCCCGTGAGCCACAACTACTGAGCCTGCATGTCTGGAGCCTGTGCTCCGCAACAAGAGAGGCCGCGATAGTGAGAGGCCCGTGTACCGTGATGAAGAGTGGCCCCCGCTTGCCACAACTAGAGGAAACCCTCGCATAGAAACGAAGACCCAACACAACCAAAAAAATAAAGTAAATAAATAAATAAATAAGTCAGGAGCTCTTTAAAAAAAGAAAAAATGCGAGTTACTAAATCAGTTGTTCTGGGTCTAAGAATCTGATCTTTAAACAAATAGTTCATATAATTCTCCGGGAGGTAGGCTATGCTTTGTTCCCCACCAATTTACTCTGCTGGCACAAACTGTGACAAGCAGAAGCGGAGAGCTGCTACACTTCCGTGCCGCTGGCAGGCAGAACACAAATTCTGGAGCCAGACTGCCTGCATTTGCATCCTGCTTTCTTAGGAGATCGGGATTGACATAGACACACTGCTAGATATAAAACAGATAACTAATAAGGACCTAATGTATAGCCCAGGGAACGCTACTCAATACTCTGTAATGACCTATATGGGAAAAGAATCTAAAAAAGAGTGGATACATTTATGTGTATAACTGATGCACTTTGCTGTGCAGCAGAAACTAACACAACTCCAGTAAGAATTTTTTAAATTAAAATAAAATAAATCCTGCTTTCATTGCCTTCTACCTGGGCAAATCATGTAACCACTTTGTGTCTCAATTCCCCATCTATAAAACGGGGTAATGGTAATTCCCTGAAGGTCCAGTGTTTAGGACTCGGTGCTTTCACTGCTGGGGCCCTGGGTTTGATCCCTGGTTGGGGAAGTAGGAACCTGCAAGCCACGTGGCCAAAAAAAAAAAAAAAATGGGGTAGTACCAGTACATACCTCACAGGCTTGTGATGAACAGTAAATACGTTATTGATTGTAAAGTAATTAAAACCAGTGTTGGTATTTATGTTTGTGAGAAGGGGAATGTGGCCCATAGAAACACTGCCATGTGAAGGACGATGGGAAACAGCCTTTCTGAGATGCAGTCGCCTCATCCTTCACCCTAAATACCTCCCGTTCCTTCTATGCCCACTCTTCTCATCTTGCAGACAGCTATTGGCAGCTCTAGGCACTAGTTCCTTGGGAGGCAGGCTAAAGCCAGTTATCTCTGCTTGCAAAGTAACTGGACGGTTCCAAGGGGCCCTCCAGCCTTAAGTCGACTTTGTTGCTTTATCCCATTTAAATCCACATTCTCTGTTGAAGGAAATAAACCAACACAGTAAAGCTTGCTGATAGTCACTCCATCTGTATTATGGCACACAATGATGGCTGGACGTTAAAGGTTTGATATATAGGTCTATTTTTTTATTGCCAGTCCCTGCCCCTGAAGAAAGTATTAAAATTTCCAGATGAGTAATCAAACAATAAATAGATGAGACAGTTGCTGTGAATATCTGATTTTTTGCATAATAATGAGATATGGCTGGATAATGCACTCTGCCATCCCCAGTTTGTCTAAATTATCATTTTGATTGGTCAAATGCATAAGAAAGATATACCAGTAAAGTCATGTCAAGTGCTCCGTTGTAAATTGATGCAGGATGGAGGTTTCTGTAGCTTTGAGGTGAGGTGGGGGCAGGGAAAACTGGTTCTTCTGTAAGTAACTTTGGGGAGGTGTTTTCTTCAGCCAATTCATTAATCAAAGACATCTGAAATCCTCACTTCTCCAGGGTCACATGCATAAACATGAGGTAGTTTGTACCTTCTGAGGCCTGGTGTGTTGTTTTTGGAATTGAAAATAAGAATCAAATTTGGAAGAGAAGGGTTGTTCTAGGACATCTGGGATTTGTTTTGTGCAGAGCTTTTGCATCCCTGAGATATAACATCAGAATGTTGATAGAACTTCTGAATCAGAAAGGCCGTTCATTAGGGAACATGATGTCAGTAAATCCAAATAGCTCTTTTTTCACCTTAAAAAAAAAAAAAAAGGAAGAATTCTGTAAGTTCCAAATTGGGATGAAAACTAAAATTGCCTGAAGTATTTTGACTTGCCACTGCTTTTTCTTCTTGGTTATGTAACATTTGGTTTAATTATGTGTGATAATTCATCCTGGATTTTATTTTTAAACTTTTCCTATTGCTGCGTTGAACTCTCGTGTTCATCCTTTGTACTGATGTAAGTGTTCCATGGCCCGGCCTGTAAGCTCCTTGAGGTGAGGATCTATATCTTGGCAGGATATATGCCCTGGGGGGGCTTGCAAATAGTAGGTGCTCAAGCAGAGCACCAACCTAGCATTCAGAAAGTCTAGGATTGCTAAACATGAATCATGCTTTCAAAATTTTCAAAACAATAACCAGAAAAACTATAGGATGGTATTTATTATAAACAAATATAGCAGTCATTTATCAAGCACCAACCATGGGCCAAGCACCATACAGACGTTAGCTCATTTACTGTGTATGTCTCGGCCAAGAGGAAATTCTTACCCCTCTTTTTCAGGGAAAGAAACTGAGGCACATAAATGCTTGGTAGTTGGGCCACAGTGACACAGTCAGTAATTACATTTGCATCCATCTAACTCCAAGATTCCTTTCGCTAAACCACACATTATTTGCCATTATCATTATTAAAATTATATTACTCCAATCTCTTTTGTCTCCGGGATATCCTAGTCAGCCACTCAACTGACACACATACCCTGACATCTGAGTGCTTTCCAGGTTGGCATGTAAGTCACCCCAGCCTTGAGAGCTGGGAACTGGCATCTTTCAAAATCCCACACCTCCCAGGGGCTGTCGACAGAGTTGAGCTAAAGAGCCTTCTTGGAATGACAGCTGAAGATTTCCTGGAAATCAGAGGCTGCATATTCTAGTAACAGGATACTTTAGTAAAAGGCAAAATGCATGGAGGTAACCTGGGATTTAAAATTTTTTATTTATTTATTTATTCATTCATTCATTTATTTATTTTTGGCTGTGTTGGGTCTTCGTTTCTGCACACGGGCTTTCTCTAGTTGCGGTGAGCGGGGGCTACTCTTCGTTGCGGTGCGCGGGCTTCTCATTGTGGTGGCTTCTCTTCTTGCCGAGCACGGGCTGTAGGCATGCGGGCTTCAGTAGTTGTGGTATGCGGGCTCAGTAGTTGTGGCTCGCGGGCTCTAGAGCGCAGGCTCAGTAGTTGTGGCACACAGGCTTAGTTGCTCTGCGGCATGTGGGATCTTCCCCGACCAGGACTCGAACCCGTGTCCCCTGCGTTGGCAGGCGGATTCTTAACCACTGCGCCACCAGGGAAGTCCCTGGGATTCTTTTAAAGGTAATAATATAAATGTAAAGAAATCTCTAGTTGCACTGGGGAAATAAAATTTGGGCTTGTCTCAAAATCTGTGAAATATATAGTGTGATGAGTTGATCATGGAAGGGAAATCATTGTGCCTCAAGGGAAGAATCTTTTGTTGGACTGATTTGCTGTGATTAATTTATTATTAATTAATGACACTTTGAGGATCATCTGAGGAAAAGGATACAAGGTGTGACCTACACCAGGGATAATGTCTTTCCTGACTAGTATTAGTCTAGTCACTATCGGAGGTGACTAAAAATATCTCGGATACCTGTTATTCTGACTGATACTGTTTATAGCTCATTGCTTTAAGCTCCATGTATTGTATCTGTGCACTGCTCCCTGCCCCCATTTCCCCTCCTGACCCAAGGAGATCCTTGAAGGCACACATTGACTGTCTTCCAGGGCTGAGCAGAATATCTGATCAGAGTAAGTATATGTCGTTGTGGTATAATAAAGAATAAATATTTGGTTTTGGTCCCAGATTCCTGGAACAGAGCTCCTAAAACCCTTGGAATTTATTGTCTACTATATGCTAATGAGATGATTCCTGGAGGAGAGCCCTAGGTGGCTTCTGGGTAGGGGCTGTTCACCAGAGAAACCTACCAAGTGGTTACAGGCTTAGAACTTTCAGCCCCACCTCTGGAGAGGGGAGAGGGGCTGGAGATTGAATTCAGTCACCAACGGCCAGTGATTTAATCAATCATGCCTATGTCATAACACCTCCGTTAAAAGCTCTAAATGATGGGGTCGGGGGAGCTTCCAGGTTGGTGAAGATACTGATGTACTGAGAAGGTGGCGTACTCAGAGAGGGCATGCAAACTCTGTGACCCGCTCCCCACCTCCAAAAACATTGCCCTGTGCATCTGTTGCATTTGGCTCTTCGGAGCTGTATCCTTTATCATAAACTGGTGAATTGTTCTAGCAAATAATGGAACATGCAGGGCATTGCAGTGGGAACCCCTGAATTTGCAGTCAGCCAAGCTGCAGTGCAGGGAGTGTGGGGATTCCATTTGCAGCTGGTGTCTGAAGTGGAGGCAAGTCTTGTGGGACTGAACCCTTGATCTGTGGGACTGAACCCTTGATCTGTGGGGTCTGGGCTAACTCTGGGCAGCTAGTGTCTGAATTAAATTGAATTGTAGGATACACAGTTGGTGTTGGAGAATCGAGGATTTGGTTGTGGTTGTTTGGAAAAGACAACATTTGATGTCAGAAAAAAAATACATAATGTTTTATGAATGAATGAATGAATGGAGGAATGAAAGAATCTTTGTTACTTGGTATATTTTAGTCACAAGTGAATGAAAACCTGATTCAAACTGACTTCAATACTAAAGAAAGCTTACTGATTCATGACACTTCAAAGGTCCAGGGCAGGGCAACATCAGGCTGTGCCCTATGGAGTGACTCAATAATGTCCCAAAGACTGTTTCTTTCTGCCTCTCTCCACTCTTCCTTCTGCAGTGCCATGTTAAGGTGGCTTCCCTGGGGTTCCCAAGATGGAACTTAGCAACTTCCAGCCACTTCTCATTAAATTCCAGGAGGAAAGAATGACTGTCTTTGTGGATCCATTCCATCAGAATTCTGAGGATCATTCTGATTGGACCAACTAAGGTCACATGCCTATCTCTGACCAATCACTGTGCCTGAGAATGCCCTGAGTGGCTTAGTGTAGGTTATTTAGTAGAAGGTTTCTTAGGACTTCATGCATTCTCATACTGAAACTGGAGGTTTTGGAGAGGGGAGAGTAGATGCTGGGACGGCAACCAGCTAATCTCCATTCCATATGGAATGTGCTTATGTGGTATAACAGGTAACGTCGTTCCTAAATGTATTCATTTGTTTGTTTACTACCATATTAGAAAATATTTCAATCACCTAATCCCTAGCAAATGTTCTATCCAGGAGAAGTCAGGCCTTACCACAAGCTGACTATGTAGTATATTACATTTGGATCAAACCAATTGTGTGTCTGATAATACTTTGTAAACTACACAGCCTGTAAAAACAGATGAGATGATCCTATGAGCAACCTGAGAAATATAAGCACATATTGTGACAGACTTTTAATGTTTGACCCAAGTTCTGTAACAAGCTCTGAATAAGTTTATTAATAGCCCCCAAATTCACAATCAAATAGATCATTACTTGATGAAGATCTAGACTTCACCTTGACCTTTTGCCAGATTTGTGGCTCATTTACCACCCAATAAAGGTAGGTGTGATAGCAAAAACCTCACTGGCCAATTGGCACTCCAAGTTTTTAGCCCTCAAGTTGGCACACTTAAAGAGCCAAAGAATAAGTATTTTAGGCTTTGCGAGCCGTGTGGTCTCTGTTGCAACTTAATTCTCCTATAGTGAGGCAAAAGCAGCCGTAGACAATGTGTACATGAATGACTAAGGCTGTATTCCAATAAAGTTTTATTTATGGGAACTGAAATTTGACTTTTATATAATTTTCATGTGTCATGAAACATTAGTAATCTTTTAATTTTTTTCCATATATTTAAAATATACAAACCATTTTTAGCTCATGGGCTGTACAAAACCAGGTGGCAGGTGGGATTTGGCTCATGGACTATAGTTTGCCAACCCCCATGTTAGCTCAAATGTGGCGAACCATGAAATTTATGAAGAGGAGATGAAAATGACATTACCTGGTCCAGTAATTTGCACATTCACAAGAAAATCTTACCCTACTTTGTGTATAGGTTCTATAAGTTTAGTCATTTTTTTGGGTCTCTTTCATTAAACCAATGGGTGGTTCAGAATTGTCAGAATTCACTTTTATCTTTAAAGTCAAAAAGATTTAAGCTTTTTGAAGAAACATGGGAGTGATTTCAGGTTATGACTGGAATCAAGATTAGGCTGCATCTTTGTTGGAGCTGGTGGAAGCTTAGCAGATCCATAACCAAACTCAACATTTTCCTCCCAAAGTTACTTGCTATCAACCATGCCTATTTTAGGCAATGGAACCCCATTACTAGTTAACCAGGCTTGACTCTTTAGAGTTATTGTATAGTGAGCATTTTATAGGAATCCAGTGTAGTGGACCTGCCTCCCTGGGCCCTGGAGATGGGACACAACCCATATTTAACCAGAGTACTGTGTCTCCTTAGCTACAGCGATTGGTTTAGGGATGGGCCGATGACCCAAAGAAATGATCATATTCCTTACTGGGACTTCTGTTAGAATCATCAGGTTGAATTGAGCTTCTGTTACTTGCAACCCAAGGAATCCTGACTAATTGAATTGCCATTTAATTCTCCTCTCTCATTCCCAGCATCTCCCCTCTCACTATCTAGTCTGTCACCGTGCCCTCTAATTTATCGGAAATGTCTTTCAAATCCATTCTTTTCTCTCTATTCTTAATTATTTCACCATCACCTCCTTCTGTTTCTCACAGTAGCCTCAATGGTATCCTATTAATAAATACTTTTTGACAGACAAGCCATATGTTACAATGGCAGCAGAGTAGATTGGCAAGAGCACTGGATTTAGAGTCAGTTAGAACCTGGGTTTGAATCTTATTCAGTCGCTTACCAGAAAAATGTATTAACTCCTTTAGATATTAGTTTCCCTGTTTTTATGATGAGGATTACCTCCTAGGATTAATGTGAGAATTAAAGGAAAATAATACATGTGAATCAAACAGTACAGATACATAGTAGACATCCAAGAAATGAGGGTTCTTATGGGTGAAAGAAACTGTGAAAGACCCAGCTGGCATCCTTGGAGAGTATTCAGGTGTTCTTTCCACAGTCCTTGCTCCCCTTCCATTTATCGTGCTCATTACTTCTTACCTTCCTGCGGAGGTCGTTTCAGTGTGCAGCCTCATTACGCATAAATCTCCTAAGGGCTCCGCTAGCTGCACAGACTCTTCACTCTGACCCCAAGAACCTTCCATTTTCTGTCTTCACCCTATCTGGCCTCCCTCTGGTCACTACCATGAGGCCTCTTTTTCTACCAAGTGACCTCTTCTACTGTCTGCCAGATATACCACCTGAAGTCCTTATGCTGGTAAACTTGAATTTGAGCTATTTGCCTTCACCCAGTCTCAAACCCTCCATTCTCTCAAGGCTTTCTCTTCCTCTTGTTTCTCCACCTCCTTCTCAGTGCATTCACAGAACTTGTTCTCTTATCTAGGCTGCTCTCCATGTGTGTCTTCTCTACTAGCTGGCAAGTTCCTGGAGATCAGGGCTTGTTGGGCATATATGTGTAACCATCTCCCTGTTGCCGAGCTCCCACGCAATGGAGTGCCCATGCCCAGGGTTCAGTAGGTATGCGCTGAGTGAAGGAATCCAGTCTTTCATGGAGCTGATGGGTTAGGAGACCCAGGGTCATAAACACACTATTACTCAGGATTCCGTCTAGAAAACAGAAATCATACTAGATATTTCAAAGAGAGGAAATTTAATGCAGAGAATCAGTTACATGGGTGTTAGTAGGCTTAGAGCACAGAAAAAGGAACACTGGGCAAATGTCAAGGTAGTAACTGCAGGAAGCAGCTGCCACTCCTGGAAAAGGAAGAGGTGGGAGACGGCAGAGCCTAGGAGTATGGAGAAGGAGCCCTGGAGAGCAGAGGCCCAGACCTGAGGAGGAGGTGCTGCCCAGCTGTTGCTGGCGCCCCTGCTGGTCAGCAGAGGGACCCTGAGTTGCTGGCGCTCAGATCTCTGCTGGCACATTGCAGGGGGGCTCGGTGAGGCCTGGGAGGGCTTAAGGGAGGCGGAGGCTAGAGCCCAAGCCACTGTGGGAGGGAAGCCAGCAGGAACAGCACAACCAGGAGGGAGGCTTCTTCTCCCCCTCTCTCTCCTTCCAGCATTCCTCTAGGACTTCCTGTTTGCAGAAACTCACCGGAAGTCAGCTGGCAAAGGAGTTTGGGAAATAAAATTTGCAGAACAAAGTATAGAGAGCTGAATTTGGAGCTGAGAGAGGACTGGCAAATAACCAGCTCAACATGTTTACTATAACTCGCCTGTTTTAGAGGAAGAAACCAAGGCTCAGAGGGTTTCAGTGATTTGCTCAATGCCTCTTCTTTAAATCTTTGATTCCGTGATCTTACTCTACCCTCTTAGGAATACTGCGTTTTTTTTTTTTTTTTTAGGAGGAGATAGTACCCAACCTTGATAAATTGTAAGAATGTCTTTCTAATTCTCTCCCTTTAGGCCCTTATATGCTGATTAATGGCATGTAACATGCTGTATAGGACACGTATGATGCTTTGAACAATTAAAAAAAAGAAAGCTGACTGCTTTGCCAGATGTATTGATTGCTGAACAAGATATTTTAATGAGATTCAGCGAGGGTCATGTGAGTCAGTCTACCCAACAACATATGAATTTCTAGTTACCAAGTCACTGGGGACAAGGGTGCCTCAATATGGCTCTGAAAAATAAGTGTAACAAATTGCAGCAGAAACCATCACAGAACACTTCTACTCCAGAGTAGTAGTAGGGTTTGTTTTATTTTTGCTGTAAGAAAGTTGGTAAATGAAGGGAAAAAAAGAACATCTCCCAAATAGATTATTTAGCATCTAAAAGCGTCTTCTCCCAGTGTCCCTCCATGGCTCTGCCAAGGAGCATGGACATTCGCAGACAGCAGTCCCAGGAGACTGGCAGTTGACGGGATGAGCCCTGCACGGATGGCCATTTTGAAACTCAGATGAAAATATAATAGAATAAGGGAAAAGGTGCAGAAAGGACCCTGACCTTTGCCACTGGATCTATCCTTAAAGATGAGGTGGGCTGGAATGACTCCAAGACTAAGTGTGGTCATTGGAGAAGTAGCCCCAGGACCTCTTGTAGCTGGGGGAGGTGAGGGTTTGTGCAGTGCAGAGAGGCCAGAAACACAGGGTGTATAACATGATTTACCTTATTTAACAAGGTGAACCACCAAACCGGGGTGAGGTGATCAAGAAGCTTGAGTGAGCTTCACCAGCGTTCTCAGCCCAATCACATCCAGCAAACCCAACTCTGTTAGAACAAGGCTGAGAGACTCCTAACACAGCCAATGGGGAGCCCACTAGCCAAGTATGAAAACCAGCTGTTTCCTAGGAGTCACTTGTAACTGAAGCCAATGGTCAAAAGGGAGGCCGGAGTTGGATATAAACACAAAGACATACAACCTTCTTAAAATGCATGTTTATAAGTATATGAACGCCTGCCTCCTGGTAGTTAGATTGTAAAAGATATGTGAGTACCCAAGCATATTTTTAGAAAGTATCACTAAAGAAGTTTGAGCATTAAGAGAAAACTTCAAATATTGACTCCTTCAGTATTTGGTTCCATCAGCAACAAACAAAATTATGCTTACTGAGAAAGTTAGATCAATCTTCTTCCTTCTTCCTTCCCCTCCCCTCTCCCTCCCTCCTTTCTTTCTTTTCTTTTTATTTTCTTCTTTCTAAAATCACATTGAAATTACAAAAATGGTACTTCTCCCCCTCACCTTCTGAGTTATGTTTTGATCTGATGGAGAATGCAAGGGAAGGAAAAGACACATAGGTTGGCAGTTTTCTTCTAACTACAAGAATACATTCCTGCTTAGATTTCATATTGGATCAGTTGCCCTTTTTCCCAGAAGATGTGAGTTAATTGTGGATGGATCCAGGCTGGTTGGATATACCTTGAGGTCCATCTTTTTTTTTTTTACGGGGTGAGGGGACGCAGGTGGCAGTGTTCCATTGTGACTTTTTTAGTGTCTGATCGGACTGAGATCAAAAATCAAAAATTGTTGTGAGTTAGCGTAGAGGGTTGTTTTTGTTGTTGTTGTTTTTGTTTCTATTAAAGGTGGTCTCTCCCTTTGCCCCACCCCCCCCCCCCCACATAAGTTAAATAGAGGTTTGTTTAGGAAGAAAATGCAATTTAGTGAATCATAACTCACAGCAAAGCCGGGAGGGGTAAGAGAAGTAACAAAAGAATAATTACATTGGCAGCTGCAAAAATCATCTTGTGTCTGAGCTAGTCAGCTTAAAGCTAGCAGAGGGTAACCCTCCTTCTCCATCTGCAGACCTGAATGAGCTTCTATAGCCCGTGCATCTGGGAACTCATGTGATCTGCTGCCTTCAATAACAAAAGTATTCTTATATTAAACCAGCTTTTATTGAGAGTCCATTGGGCATCGATTCTGTTTCCTCGCTGAGTAACCTTGGACAAATTAGTTAAATGCCCCGTGCCACAATATTCCCATCTATAAAATGGACATAATAAAAACCTGTTACTCATAAGGCGGTTATTAGGATTAAATTAAGTGAGTTATTATTTGTGAAGAACTTAGAACAGTACCTGGCCCATGGTAAATCCTACATAGTCACTTATTAAATTATTTCAAGTGACAGGGAAGTAGCTTCTGCCATTGGTTGGTGGGGAAAAGAAGGCTAAAAGTGCCCCCAAAAAACTGTCACACTGTTTCCTCTCAAGTCCTTTCAGCAGCTGTAATAGCAGTTTGTCAACATCATATCTTAAAATCTGTGAAAAGGCCCACTGTGAGAAAATGCAAACAAGGAGCAATGGTTTCCTTTGCCATAGCACCCCCTTTCCACTGCCAACCTACTTCATGGGGGTGGGCACAGGAAAAAGTGAAAACTGGGGGGTTAAAAAAATAGCAGGAAAAACAGACCTTCCCTCTACGAGTAGGCAATCTGTCCTGAAGAGCTGAAGACTAAACTCCTCTTAGGACAATTTTTATTTTTTATTTTTTAATATTTTACTTTAAAAAATTTTTATTGGAGTGTAGTTGATTTACAATTGTGTGTTAGTTTCTGGTGTACAGCAAAGTGATTCAGTTATACATACACATATATCCACTCTTTTTTAGATTCTTTTCCCATATAGGTCATTACAGAGTATTGAGTAGAGTTCCCTGTGCTATACAGTAGGTCCTTATTAGTTATCCATATTATATATAGTAGTGAGTATATGTCAATCCCAGTCTTCCAGTTTATCCCTACCCATACCCTTCCCCCTGGTAACCATAGGATTGTTTTCTATATATGTGACTCTATTTCTGTTTTGTAAATAAGTTCATTTGTACCATTTTTTTAGATTCCACATATAAGCAATATCATATGATATTCGTCTTTCTCTGACTTCACTCAGTACGACAATCTCTAGGTCCATCCATGTTGCTGCAAGTTGCATTATCTCGTTCTTTTTTATGGCTGAGTATCTATGTACAATTGTATATATGTACCACAGCTTCTTTGTCCATTCCTCTGTTGATGGACATTTAGGTTGCTTCCATGTCCTGGCTATTGTAAATAGTGCTGCAGTGAACATTGGGGTGCATGTATCATTTCAAATTATGGTTTTCTCTGGATATATGCCCAGGAGTGGGATTGCAGGGTCATATGGTAGGTCTATTTTTAGTATTTTTTTTTAACGTCTTTATCGGAGTATAATTGCTTTACAATGGTGTGTTAGTTTCTGCTGTATAACAAAGTGAATCGGCTATATGTATACATATATCCCCATCCCCTCCCCTCTTGAGCCTCCCTCCCACCCTCCCTATCCCACCCCTCTACTCTAGGTGGTCACAAAGCACGGAGCTGATCTCCCTGTGCTATGCAGCTGCTTCCCACTAGCTGTCTATTTTACATTTGGTAGTGTATATATGTCCATGCCACTCTCTCACTTTGTCCCAGCTTACCCTTCCCCCTCCCCGTGTCCTCAAGTCCATTCTCTACGTATGCATCTTTATTCCTGTCTTGCCCCTAGGTTCTTCAGAACCTTTTTTTTTTTTTCAGATTCCATATATATGTGTTAGCATACGGTATTTGTTTTTCTCTTTCTGACTTTACTTCACTCTGTATGACGGACTCTAGGTCCATCCACCTCACTGCAAATAACTCAATTTCGTTTCTTTTTATGGCTGAGTAATATTCCATTGTATATATGTACCACAGCTTCTTTGTCCATTCATCTGTCGATGGACACTTAGGTTGCTTCCATGTCCTGGCTATTGTAAATAATGCTGCAATGAACATTGTGGTACATGACTCTTTTTGAATTATGGTTTTCTCAGAGTATATGCCCAGTAGTGGGATTGCTGGGTCGTATGGTAGTTCTATTTTTAGTTTTCTAAGGAACCTCCATACTGTTCTCCATAGTGGCTGTATCATTTTACATTCCCACCAACAGTGTAGGAGGGTTCCCTTTTCTTCACACCCTCTCCAGCATTTGTTGTTTGTAGACCTTTTGATGATGGCCATTCTGACCAGTGTGAGGTGATACCTCATTGTAGTTTTGATCTGCATTTCTCTAATAATTAGTGATGTTGAGCATCTTTTCATGTGCTTTTGGCCATCTGTATGTCTTCTTTGGAGAAATGTCTATTTAGGTCTTCTGCTTATTTTTTGATTGGGTTATTTGTTTTTTGACATAGAGCTGCATGAGCCATTTGTATATTTCGGAGATTAATCCCTTGTTGGTTGCTTCATTTGCAAATATTTTCTCCCATTCTGTGGGTTGTCAGGACAATTTTTAATAGCAGTTTTTACTTTACTATTTATCCATCATCGACAGTAATAGTAACTTAAGTTTGCATGGCACTTCAAAGCACTTTCATCTGCTTTGCTCTACTTTATCACTGAGACAAACCTTTGAGGGCACCTTATTCTCTTCTGAGAGAAGGGTAACTAACAGAAAGCTCAGGAGACTTGCTCAGAACCATTTAGGTAGAAGGTGACAAAACTAGGACTCAAATTCAGGTCTTCTGACCAAAATATGTTTTTGAAAGATCTTGTTTGTGCAGGTGATGCTTAGTGATATTTGTCGAATTGGATTAAATCAGACTGAGTTGAATTGGCCGGAACTGAATTAAAAGGAAGAGAGGTGTTAGGTGACCTATTTAAAGGACCGTGCTAGCAGAATCATCAGATTTTCATCCAGCTGCTTCTCTTCCTCTCAGCCTTCCTCTGTTCCTCCTCTTATATCTCTCCTCTCGTTGTTAAGTGAGCCAAGCCGGAGGTAGGAATGATTAGCTCAGGGAGTGTGGTTGGGATGGTTTGGGAACTATAGAAAAGTAATTGTGAACGAATTCATTTGGTTCCATGATTTTTTTTCCCACCAAAAAACATTGATTCCAGTTCAGGAGATGATCTCAACCTTAGCCACTGGTTATGGCACTTTCCCTGCTTGCTTTTCTTCCTGGGTCCACTCCAGGATGCCTGGATATTCTTCAGCCGACAAGCACCCCATTGGCACCTGTGTTGTATCTCACACAGTGTGAAGCCACTTGACTAAAAACAAATAAGAGCTCAAGAACCTGGAGTGGGGAAATCAGACATGAAAGTGTCCTGTAAGAAAGGTTGAAACGAAATGCTGCAATAACAAGACAAAATCAGAAGCTCAGATTCCTGGCCCGTTTTGGCCATCCCCACCCCAGAAGCCCCTCCTGCCATCTCCCATCTTGAGAATTAGCATCTCACAGCAGCCGAAGAAATGAGGTAGTAACACCTGCTGTGTGCCTGGACCCTCTAGACTCCTGGAAGTCTGTCTGGAAGACCACTTGTTTTCGATGTCAGGAGGGTATCACAGAGTTAAGAAATGGTTCAGACTTGTGGGTGGATCCCTTTCTCTTCAGACCTGGGACTGAGCAGTGACCATTCCCTCTAGTTACACAGACTACCCCCAGCCCCCTTCAGAAGGCTACAGCTTGTCATGCTTTGTAAACCGCTTTACAATGAGGTGAGCGAACGTTATCAAGTAAAAAGCCTTCATTTTGACAACTTCAGTACTTTCTTGATTTCTGATTTTTTGTTGCATTGGTCTGGCATTGGTGGTAGGACCGAATTTTTGTTTGACTTTCAGAGCTTGGCTTTAGTGTTGTTAAATTATTTGGATGTAGATAAAGGAATATATCAGTGGGATTCAACAAATGAGTAAAATAATTGACTTCCCTGTAATCTCTCAGGACTTTTCCAACTCTAACGTTCAGTGTCTGTGATTCTAAGTCCGGCAATATTGCTCAGGGTCGAGGGTGAGAGCAATGGAAATGTAAGAACTGAAGCAGAATCCTAAATTAAATTACATTATTGAATTTGCAGGGAGCCATTAGGGAATTCCACATGTCAATGTTAATATATTTTACATCATTGGAAACAGTGTTTAGTTAGGTATAAAAGATGTTCACTGCAACGGTCTTTGTAAAATTGGCAAAACAAACGAAGAAAAAACCAAAACCTAAAAATATTCAAAATGCCTCACCCAGGGGAATTCATTCAGTTGGCAGGCTATACAACCATTAAAATTGATGGTTATTAATATTATGTATTCCCATGTTATGAAAATATGGGGAATGTGAGAAATGCTTATGATATAATGCTGGGGAAAAGCAAGATATACAAATATATGTATACTGATTATAATTATGGAAAATATTGAAAAGAGAAATTGATTATTTTAATACATGCATAGGAAAACATAGAAAAAACATTTTATTACATAGTTGTGATATCTTTACAGTAAGGACTAAATTTCTAAATGAAACAGAATAGAACAAAACCAAATACATATTTAGAAATCAATATAAATCTCTCCATAAATGCCACCATTTCTCACTGCAGTGAAATTCCAAGTAATTATTTTATATGATTTATTCAGCATCTGTCATTTTAAGAATTGAATAATGTTTGACTCCACAGCAAGGACTAATTAGCAGTATAATTAATCAAATTGCTGTTTATATTTCTATGTCAAAGTTAATCATTTTCATTTTCTTGTTTTATGGGAGGGGTTTGCCTCTTATTAAAGCCGATAGCATCCACAAATAAATTCAAATGCGTTTCATAGGTTTAAACTGTACAAACTTGGTATCACAGCTGAAATCTACAGTCCGTACTCTCACTTACTGACAGCTGGAACAAAGGCAAAGCGCTTTTCCCTAAACTAGACAGGACTATTTTCAGAACTCGCATTCATTCAGTGAGTTATTCTTCTGTGTTGGGGACAGGAATCACTGCATATACACCACCTGAACTAATCTGATAGACCTCAAATTTCATCCTTGCCTATTCTTCCTTACTCTCCCCTGCCCAGTCCCTCCCCAGCAACACACACACAAGGATGAAAACTGTTAGCATCTTCCAGGTAGTCACAGAAATATATGATTCAGACTGACTCATCCATTGAACAAAGGAGGGTTGGATAGTCATTTGTCAGTTTTTCTTCCCCCGCCCCCCCCCCCCCCCAGATATGAAATCCACATCAGGAATCTTGAGACAGATCCGTTATTTCAGGTTGTTGTTGTGGTTATTTTGTAGCTGACATAAATATCACTGCACCCAGGGTGATAGGGACCTTTTCAATAAGCATTTTATTGTTATACACAGACCTTCAGTATGTCTATCAAACATATGTAAATAAATAATATATATGTTGACATTTCCAAGTGGGCAGACCCTTGCAGCTCTGTGTTTTGCTATGGCAGATCTAGTGGGGGAGTTGAGATGTGTTTTCCTGTTGTGTGAAACAGTTTTTGGCTGTAATGTCTCTCCAAGGAGCTGCTCTAATTAATGTAAAACACTCTAGATACTACTTAATAAATACTAAGCTTCCTCTAAGTGGCACAAAATTAAGATCCTTTATTGAACAGTTTCTCTATATGCTACTATGTGGTGGAATCCTTGGACCAATGCGTTGTATTTCAGAAAGGAGGGGAGAGAAATCAATAGCAAAAGCAGAGTTTGGAAACACTTGTTTCTGCAAACCAACAATTCTTTCTGCACTGTGTACCTTAGTAAACCCCCATCAACAGGGAACACTCTGGGGAAGAAATTAACTGAGTAAATAAAAATATACAGGCTGCAAAGCATGAATCAGAATCACAATGTCTCCAAACAACAGATACTTAAAGAATGCTTTTTATCTGTGAGCTTAATCTGCTCTAATTAATGCTCCGAGTTTGTTCCTTCAAAAGCTTGCAGCTGATTTGACATCGGTTATTTGCAGACATAGGCAAAAGGAGGCTGCCTCCAAAGAACCCTTTGTCCGTATATTCTTGAAAATTTCTGGAAGGAAAATCTTCTAAGGAAGGTTTTATTTAGCCAATTACAATTCTTCATGGATATTTTCTAATTATTTTCTTATTTTACTGTAGTGATCAGTTTATTGCTTGTTATTAATTCTGGTGAGTTTGATAGCTTACGGTTATAAAACAACCAACTATTTCTTCAGTATCTTTTTTGTAGCTGTAGATCTGAGCTACCTCCTGTCTCCTGCTCCAGACGCCAATCCCACAAATTAAATGAAGAATAGTGTCGAATATAACCTTACAAATCTTGAAGCTGAAATGAAAAGCATTCAAAGTTTGAATGCATCTGGAAAAAGTACCAGGCACGTTTTAAAAAATACAAAATAAAACCCTCCATGTACTTCCTCCTTCAGATCAGATCTCCTTTAGACTACAAGTTTAAGGAAAACTGGTTCATTCCTCTGCAATCATACCTCAAAAGCTGAGAAGTCTGCTGCTTTATTTTTCCCTGTTCTGTCTCTAGAAGCAGCTCTAACAGCACTGTAAGCTTTCTAAGATGTTGACACATAAAAATCTATAAAGTTCATCAAAACAAAAATATCGGCCATTGAAGACACAGGACAGAAGTAGTGCCACAAGGTTATCTCAATTACCACAGACACATGTGGCTTGTTCCCCTGCCCCGAAAATGGGAAATGAAAATGTAAGAAGATTCTGACTTGGAAATTCTAACCAAAGAATGTCTCATCTCCTGATTTTTACTTAACAAATTTACCATCGTGGTGCTCAGATAAGGTTGCTATCAGAAAGTGGTGTGTATGTGTGCACGTGTGCATGTTAGAGAGAGAAAGAGAACAGTACTTAGCAGGTGAGGTTGAAAGCTTAGCTTTCAAGTCTGCTGTGACACCAGTGACCAGATATTAGTTGAAAGAAGTAAACTGGACGACCCAGACGTGATTCTGATCTTTGAAAACAAGCCATTTATGTAATCCGTGCCAAGCAAGGAGGTAAGAGGCTAGGAGATGTGTGATATAATGGTATTTCTATTGATGTAGATAAAGA
The DNA here is from genome assembly GCF_028023285.1 of Balaenoptera ricei. NCBI lineage: Eukaryota > Metazoa > Chordata > Mammalia > Artiodactyla > Balaenopteridae > Balaenoptera > Balaenoptera ricei. The sequence goes on from NC_082640.1 coordinate 76,184,961, forward strand.
TTTGTTTAAATCAAAGTTATTATCTCAGAACTGAGTGTCAGTTGACCACCAAGAGCTCCTTGAGAATCCTGAGGCCCACATAGCCACCCCCACTCACTTTCTTCCCTTCCCCCATTTTTTCAGAAGCCAGAGGATGCCCGCTGCATCTTGCACTGTAGTGCAAACAGATCCCCGCAAAGAGAGAGCAAGATAAAATGAATTTAAATTCCAAAGGGGTTCCAGTGCCGGTTTCCTAGTCCCCGAGTCAGCAATGTGTTTGTGAAAATTCAGCCTTTTTGTCTCCCAGTAAAAAGGAGCTAAATCTACATCGGTGGCCCAGTCTCGGGTTGCTATTCTTTGCATTTTCTATTCGAGTGAATGAGAGTGAATGAAGTGGCCGGGACCCTTCATTTGATCTACTCAATTGCATAAAGTGACAGAATTCTAATATATTTGTTTAATGCTCTTCAATGGGCTTTCACTTTTTTGCTTGCAAATGAAGCATCCGTGGGCAAAGTTTCATCCCCCTTTAACACCGGGACATATTTCATAACTCAGCCCGTAGTTTGAAGTGATCTTGAGAGGAGTTTTAGACTCAAAAAGTGGGAAATAAAGAAACAGATGTGAAGTTATTGTAAATTCCTAGAGTGGGCTCTGGGGCTATTGTGACCCCACGGCGGGCGGTCCAGGGGCTGCGCCTTTCATGCTGTAATTGAAACATATTAATTAGATAATTTGTTGTTAGTTTAAACGAAACAAATGCATCCCCTTTGAGGCTGCACAGCCGGTGGGTTGGATTGTTTTTTGTTTTGTTTTTGTTTGGGTGTCTTTGTGCATATGTGGCTTTAGGAGAAAAAAAATGAACTGACATTTATATTAAGAATTGGAGAACAGATCCTGATCCTTGCCATTTCTTAAATGGATATCTTTTTACAGAGGGAGTTTCCATTTGCAAATGCATAAACCATCCCTGAACACCGCCGCCCCCCCCCCCCACAAACCTTGCATAAACTAACGTAAAACCTTCTGTTAGAAGTACTCCGTTGGATTCTTTCCCCCTCCCACCTGCCAGCTTCATCCCACTTGAGCACCTGGCCAGATTTATGCTTCCAAGACACTCAATGTTTTCATCTATTTTAAAGGAGTTAAACTTGCTGCTGTAATAGTTAAGCCATTCCGAGGATCATTTACCAGCCCTTCTCCTGCTAGTGTTCAGGCTTCTTAAGACCCCCCAACCCAGGCAATAGGAACAGTGGGAACTTCAGCAGCTTCTCGCTCAAGAGAGTGTACAAAATTCATCCATTGTGTAAGCATTTCCCCAAATCACAGAGAAAGCCACTTAAAAACATAGTTCAGCACAGACGCATGTTAAAAACCAAAAGTAACAGAATAGCCCAGTTTCCAAATCAAAAACCTAACTTAAAAAAAAATCAGTACTGCCCAAATTTACAAAATAGAAAATAACATAACTAAACTCCTTTCTCAGGATGAGATCCCAAACAGACACCTCACTGCACGGTGTTGTCTCTTCCAGTTTTATTTTAAAGCTGTGTGTATTGACTTTGGACTTGAGCCAGGTGAAAAGATTTAACATGACAAAGAGAGCCATTGAAGGTATCCTAGTTATAAACTTCCTTATTTGTGGGGTACTTCAGCTAAACTGGGTGCAAGTCTCAAAGCTGGGGATGGAGTGGGGTGGAGGCATGTGTGTTTGGGCTGCCTTTGGATTCCTGATCAAGGTCAAAATATCATCAATGGATTTTTTTACTTTACTCATTCAACTTCATCTGAGAAAAGATGCTTGCAGTGGTGAAAGGAGGACTCACAATGCCCAAGTTATTTCATTCTTTGCAATACACCATGACGAACTTACCAGCTGAAAAGCACATTTTCAAATACTGAGTCGAAATCACTCCTTTACTAAAAATCGGAAATAGGACCTGCGTCTTATTTATCTCCATTTATTAAATGTGTGTATGTACACATCACTTGCCTCTGAATCCTACTGCTACTACTAGGAAGAGTATTTTACCTGACTATCTAAGCTGAAAATTTATAAAATGTTTGAGACCCATGTTAGCCCTTTATACTTCCTTCATTCCCACTTCAAATTCAGTGTTAGTGAATTCCAGGAGATTAGAATATTCCAGAGATGGCTTTAATTTTACTTTGCAGGAAGTAATGAAAATGTATTTCACTTTTAAAAAATGTAAATGATTTCTGGTTGAGAACAAAGTTTCAAGAGTTTCCTGGCCCAGGGTGGGTAAGTTTTCCAGGCTTTCTTTAGCTGATCGTGTTGATATAATTGTGAATTGGGCTTGATGAATGAGTTTAGTTGTCCCCTGTCTGACGAGCTTTAGTGGCTTCATGCATTTTAATCAGTCCAATGATTCATTTATTTTCCACCTTTTTTTTTTTTTTTTGGCTGTGTGTGGGATCCTTCCTTTAAAAAAAATGGTCACAACAGGATTAATTACCCTTTGCATTAATGCTAAAAAATTTTTTTCAGATAACCCTCTGAACATATAAAGGTCACAGGTCCTAAGGGTTCTCTTTGTGGAGTATAGTGATGATGATTTCTGTGTGGGTTTCTCTGTATTGCACAAGGTCTCTTGTTTAATCATTTTACACAGTAAAGTGTTAATCACCATTTAAGTTTTTCTTTGTCTTGTAACTTCATTAGTTGAATATACACCTCACTCTGGAAATATTGTGACCCTTTCAATAAAGTTTTAATTGGCCTTGAGCCATACATTCTTGGCAAACTTTAATTCTCTGCAAAAATCTGAAGAAAAGCAAATACTCAGAGTCAAGCATTTAAAGTAACTTCATTTGCTTCTTTAAAATAAACACACCAAACATTATTTTCCCAGATGAAGGAGTAAAGAGAAATCTGTTCAATTAAAAGTGAACAGGTTTCTCTACAGGCTAGGTGAACTTTTAAGTAACTTCTGAAAAAGAAAATTTCAACGATTGCAGTAATTTAAAGGAGCAAGGAAATCAAGGTCCACTGCAAATAAGATGCATCAGAATATAAGTATTGGGTAAGCAAGTTTGCCTTTACGCTTTATATCTCCATATCGCCTCTACCTGGTTTCTGTAGAAGCCTTACATTTATATAAAGTGCTGTATATTTTGTAAAATGTATATTTAAAGATAGTCAAAATACATATAAAGTTACTTGGTTTTCATTAACAGTTTTTCTTTTAGCACCACACCTGTGCACCTGATCTATACTAGAAATAGTTTGTTTCATCTTTCTCTCTGGGCAAATATCTTCAAGAGTCCATCTGCATAATTTCTTCCCAGTCTGCAAGTGCATAAGAGGAGGTTTGTTTTAAAAATAAGTTATGAAAAAGACAAACTACTCAGACAATGTATTGCAGAAAGCATGCTTAGAGAAGCAGTGCATCTATCTTTGGTAAAGTTACTGTTTGTAGCAACTCTTCAAAAACACACGAAACTAAAATTTGCATTTACATATTTTAATGAGAAAATATTATTTGGACTAGGTTCATAATTTAACATAGACACCTTTTTAAAATTCTTTGTCTTAAAACAGGCATGCTGGGAACAAGAACATCAATATTTAAAATGCCATGCTAATTCTGTACAGGGAGGGAGAAAAATGAAAGGTAAAAATTGTACAGCTCTGATGACACTACAACTTTTTTTTAACTTAAGCAGGTCACACCAGAACAACAGTTCATTTTCCAGCAAATTACCTAAGACTCTAAAGGAATATAGCCAACAAAAGTGCATTTTACACAGTGTATAATCATTCCTATTCACAAGCATTTACATCTCTTTGCAGCCCTTTAGCTTCTCGGAAAAGTTCTTGTAGCAAACAGAAAGGCTTGTCCATGGGAGACCTATCCGGTGATACCTCCTTCATGTTACCAGTCAGCTTATCTAAGTTCTTCTAGGGTTGCCCTTGATGCTTTCTTAGTTTGGACTTATTTCATTTTCTTTCTTTTCCTTCCAGCAATAAAATAAATAGCTAAAAAGGTCTCTAAGTAATCGGAAAGTTAACATCCCAATTAACTTTCCCATCCCCCCTTTCCCTCCCCTAAACCTGGCCAGAAATGCAGAGTAAACATTCACATTACAACAGGTACTTGTAAAGTGGGCTTTTGCCTGCTCGCCCGCCAAGCACTACAGATTCAAGTTCACTGTTTACGTTTTACCGGGCGCTCTGTAAACATACAAGGTTAACTTTTAGTTTTATTTTGCTTGTGTGGAGGACAAACGTCCCCTTCCCAGGTTGGTAGCTTCTCCCCTACACTCCCAGCGCCTGGAGCCTCGGTCAGGAAACAAAACCCCAAACAAGAAAACTCCGCAGAGGCCGGGGAGGCAGGGCCGCTACTCCGGGAGGCTGTGGTCCGCCCATACCCCTGCCGGATGGGCGGAGGCGAGTAGGGTAGGAAGCCAGTGGTCCCTTTTCGCGGCAGATTTCCAAGACGTAAACAGAGATGTGGCTCTCCGCTGTGCGTCTGCAGCCCTCAGGGAAGATCTGTTCCGGGAAACCTCCGAGGCGGCTTCTCTGGGCTTGGAACTAACGGCGCCGTGTCCGGAGCCTCGCGGATGCGGGCCGAGCTTAGACGCGCCCCTCTCCGAGACTGCGGGAGGCAGGGTTTCCCCTGCCTCTTCAGTGGGAGGGGGATTTCGGGGGCCCTGGAATGGGACGAGTTGGCTCAGGTGCCCCCTGCCTAACCCCTCTTGGGGGCGAGGACAGCTCCCACGCGCCTCCAGGCCCATCTGCAAGTTTGTGTTTCGTCTCCTGGGTCCAAAACAGAGTTCTCGTGGGGGAGAGGGGGTTGGCCGAAGGTGAACTGGACAAGTTAGGGTGGCGGTCTCAGATGGGGAGGGCAGGACTGGGAGCCGGGGTAGGCGAGTGGGCTGGCGGGGAGGGGAACGAGCCGGGGCGCCGGCCTCTGCGGGTCAGTGCACCGCCACTGAGTGCAAGGCGGAGGCCGGGCTGGTGAGCGTTTCGCTGGGAGTGGCGGGGCTGCTTTGGCTGGTGGCTGTTTGAGAGGACGTGGGGCTGAGCGAGGGCGGCGAGTTCGAGAGCAGGGTGGGGATGGGCGCAGGCAGCGCGGGCAGCGCGGGCACTGCGGCCGGCGCGGGCTTAATGGGCACGGGGATGGCGGGCAGCGTCTGGCCCGCTGCGTGGCACAGAGGCTTCAACGGCACGCCGTAGGCGCTGTAATCGCCACTGGCCATGGAGATGGGGGTGGCCGAATCGATCATGCCTGCCGAACCGTACACGTGTGGCCAGCCAGTCCCCAGCGAGCTGCCCATGGTAGTCAACTGGTTGGGGAGCGGGTAGGCGGCGGGCACGGGCTGCATGGCGGAGAAGGCCAGTCCCCCAGGCATCTTGTACTCGCGCGCGATGATGTTCTCGATGGCGAAGGGATGCTTGAAGCCCGAGGGCTGCGCCACGCCGCCCAGGTTGTAGGCGGCGGCGGGCATCTGCGGCAGGTGCGTGCCCGAGGCCGCCAGCGCGCTGAGGCGCAGCTTGGCCTGCTGCTGCAGGTACTGCGCCGCGTCAGCGGGCTTGCTGGGCGCCAGGTGGTCCGACTTGAGCACCTTGAAGCGCTTGCGGCGCCTCAGGAAGCTGCCGTTCTCGAACATGTCCCCGCAGCTGGGGTGCAGCGCCCAGAAGCTGCCCTTGCCGGGCTGGTCTGGCCGCCGCGGTATCTTGATGAAGCAGTCGTTGAAGGAGAGGTTGTGGCGCAGGCTGTTCTGCCAGCGCTGCGTGTTCTCTCGGTAGTAGGGGAAGCGGTCCATGATGAACTTGTAGATCTCGCTCAAGGGCAGCATCTTTTCGGGCGAGCTCTGGATGGCCATGGCGGTCAGCGAGATATACGAGTAGGGCGGCTTCTGGTCGCTGTACGTGTTGCGGCCGGGCCGAGGCATCTTCTTCTTTGCCCCTTTCTAGCTCTGGGTCCGCGCGGGCCTGCTCGGATCTGGGAAGTGGGGGGGAAGATAATGGGGGAAAGGACGTGGGTGCACAGACACCGCGAGGTCAGCCAGGCCGAGAACAGACTTCGGGGGTGGCGAGTAGGGGGCTTGGGCGCTGGACCAGCCAGCGCCTGAGCTCTTTAGCCAGCAACTTTGCGTGTCGAGTTGGGGGCGGCCAGGGGGCGCGGGAGGGGAAGCCCGCGAGCGGCGCGATGGTAGCCTGGAAGTCAGCCCGGACCGGGAGCGGGGACTGGGGGTAGGGAGGCAACCGAGAGCGGCTCACCTTAAAGTTGCCCCAAGTTGCGCGTCCGCATCCGGGATGGCGCCGCGTGCAGCCGGGTCGCAGTGTCCTGGCTCGGCTGGGCTCCACTCGTTCCTGAGCTCCGCAGCTCAGACCCGCAGCGCCCCGCGCCGCCGGGTCCGTGGCGCTTCTGGCCGTGAGCTCCGCGGGCGGCCGAGCTCGGCGGCGGAGTCCCGGCGCGGACAGTGGCAGCGGCGGCCTCGGCGCTCCGGAGGGCGCTGCTGTGGGCTCCGCGGCTCCACTGAGCTAGGTGGCTGCCTCCATGTCCTCCCTCGAACCATCTGATAGTTTTAAGCGGTGACAGGAGCAGAAAAGACCCCTGTAGCGGCGCTTCATTAATGTGCCACTTCTTAGCTATCATATGACAATCGCCTTGGGGGAGGAGGAAGAGGAGGGGGAGCGGGGGGATGCAGAGGGAGGGAACTGAGCGAGAGGGGAGAGCCTGGCCAGCTCCGATTTCTTTCACACCTATTTACATGGACACCTTGGCCAATAGGAATCACTTCCAGCTCCAGACTGGGCGAGGGGGAAGAGCCTCGGCCACCGGCGGGGAGCAGGACGCGCGGGCCAGGGTGCTCGGTGTGAAGGTATGAGGAGGCGCCGGCCGCGGAGCAGGGATTCAGGCGACCACTCACATTCACAGACCGAGCCGCTGCGCAGATGATGTTTGACATGGAAATTGCTTGGCCGGGGTATTTTGTTTCCTCTGCAGTGTATCGGGTTTGTATTGTTAGCTAACTTCAGGCACGGCTTTCCCCTGAAGCTGACCCTTTTCCTGCTCTTGGCATTACCCGGGACTGGTTGCATGGGTTATTGTAATGAAAATACACCCTTCCTCCACTCCTCCAAGAGGCAGGTCAAAGTTTGATTTGACCTTCCTAGGCTGCTGCCTTAGCCCGGCACAGTGGGTGTGTAGCTTTAAATGATGGGGTTTAAAAATACAAAAATATACTCGGACAGACCCTTGTAAGAGCCCATTTTGTATCTAAGTGTATTGGCCAAGTTAAAAAAAAATTAAAGTAGTGTATCTGGGCAAATAAGCAAGGTCTTCACTTTAAAAGTTCTCCAGGAGTTTGGTTAGACACAGGATGGAGGCTCTGGGCTGTTGGGGAAGACGGCATGTGGACCTGGGCAGGGCCTGAGTTTGGTTGACACACTTTATCAAGCTTGAGGTCTCTCGCTCCCCAGGTGGTTTGAAACTTAGGAGTTAGGCGTGGCCTGGAAGTTTGCATTTTACAGCCGGAACTTTCTCCCCCTTCCCCCTTTTTTTTTTTGCATAGAAAGAAGTTATTTAGGGTTTAGAGGGCCCAGCAAAAGCTGCCTGCGGCCCCACTAAAACAGAAGTACCTTCTAGATTTGCAAAGAATCAGCAGTTTTCCTTTTTTGGAGAGAAGAGAGGATGGGGATGTGCCTGGGGTCACCTTGCCTAGTGTGGGCGGCTTGTTCCCCGGTTTGGATTAGTCTCTGGAGATTCAGTTAATAATAATTATTATTATCGTTGTCATCATCATCTAATTGCTATGAAATAGTGAATCAACCCCGCCTGCTTGCACGCAGTCTACAAGTATAGACGCTAGGCGTTCCCACTGGTTTCTGCACATTCTCCGACCTTTATGGTTTTTAGAAGAAATTCCTTCTACCGCGTTGTTAAAAACCCAATAGCAACAGCTCAAGCTAAATCATCTTCAGTCTGGAAATGTGAGAACTTTTTTTTTTTTTTTTTCAGGAGGAGGCGGTGGTGGTGGTGGTGGGAGATTTCTGGGTGTGAAGTTTTGATACTTCTAGTGATATTAGAGCATTATTAGTGGAGCTATTTGGGGTTAGCATAAAAAAGATCTTTAAACGCGTGTGTGAGTACGCGCGCGCGCACGTGCGCGCGCACCCCCCCCCCATTAACCACAGTTTCTGAGGTGGTCAATAACTCACCAAAACGTAACTTAAACACGATGAATTTAGGAGATTAAACAATTTCATTAATATTGAAATGGCCCTCGCGTCTGGGTTGCCTCGCTTGAGATGCAAGCGCACGTTTTTCAATATTAACAGAAGTGCTTGAAGAAAAGAATAATGTCACCTTCTTAACTCGGAAAATATGACCAGGAGGAGGAGGTGCGTGTGAAGGGGGTGGGGAGAGGGACGCTGACCTGTCTCTGGGGGCGCGGCTGGAGAAGGGCAGGTAAACACCCTGCAGATAAACCAGTTGGACCCGGGAGGAACTTCTGCCGAGCTTGGGGGGAGGCAGCGGTACTCGATGGAGCTGCGGCGTTTGGGGGTTATATGGCGTGGCCAGGTTAGCCTAGAGGGTCCTGCGATGGGAGGAGCTGGGGAAGCTTGGGAGCTTGAGGGGCCCCTGATGACTAGGAGTGAGGGCTTGTGTTTCCCAGACCGAACGGCGTTGGTCCACAGCTTTCCTGCTCTAGAAGGCAGCTGCCCTGTGAGGTACAAAACAGAGGGTGGTCCTATGGGCGAGGCAGGAGCCCACCTGGGAAGGGGAGGTACGAGCATCGAAGCCCGCAAGGATTTTTAGGATCCTTTAAGAAAATATGTACATACATATAGAAACAAGAGTTTTGAGAAGGGTTGGATTCGGGATATGCAACGATAGGAGTGAAAGATCTCTGTTCCCCCTGCTATAGCCAGGAAGATTCTTTTTGACCCTGTGTGTGTGCGCCCGCGCGCGCGCGCGCGCGCCCGCGTGTTGGGGGGTGAAAGATGGGGAGAGAGAAATGTTTTCTTGTTTTAACAACTGGCATTTTGTTGCCTTGCAAAGGGCCTTTGTATGGCTGTCGAAATCATTGCTCCGAGTAAACAGAAGATTAACTAAATTCTAAGAGTAGAAACGTTTGGATGGAAAAAAAAAATCCAAGTTGGGATAAATCTCTGTCCGTCTCCCTGGGAAAGTTGTCACCACCAAGTTTGGGACATGGGAGGATACAAGTAGGAATCTTCAAAGTTTGGCTCGGGTGAAGGTGGGGGGTGAGGCACTTTGCCTGTGCCGGGGGCTCATTAAGAAAATTGAACCTAATAGCACAACTTTGCCTTGGGTGGGGCGAGGAGTTAGTTGTGAGATGCACATTTAAAAAGTGTACTTTGCTGTAAAATTGTATCTTACTTCCCACTGAAGATCTTCAAAGCTCAAGGGAAGGGAGGGATTTGCATGCTATTTACAGAGTTTTAAGACTAGTATTATGAAGAAGAGGAAGGAAGGAACATTTTCCAGAAATCTTGAAAAGTGCATCAGTCTGTTGTACAGAACCCAAAGCAAACAGAAGCTTTGAGGAGGGGGCACATCCGACCCGGAGGCTTAGGGAGTTGTTGGGAAAACTGTATAAAACACACATAAGTCAATTATACCCATGTGCAAACCAACTGGAAATCTCTTTCGTGCAATAGCCATTCATCGCCTCTGAGGAGCCCACCACCGACCACCTTTCTGCTTGGAGAGTTCGCAATAGCCTCTTTTCCCACAAGCTGGACCACACACGGCTACAGATTTCGTAATAATTTATGCTAATTTCCCTCCATAAATCCACAATTCGCTTCAGTGGCACCCGGGCTGCTGATGGAGTAAAAAGGAGACAGAGGGGTGACAAATACAATATTGATTTTGATTCCTTCTGTTGTCAAGCAGGTGTGTGTGTGCGTGAACTGTGGGGCTGGGGTTTGGGGGCGGGGGCTCTAGGAGAGGAAAACCGCCCGGAGCCCAAGCCAGCCCCTCCAACCACACTCCAGGAAGTAACGCGCCCTGGTTTGTTAATATTTACCAAACACCGATGGGAGGTGGAGGAAAGTACCCGGCAGCTTCCGAAGGTTTCCTAGGCGCCAAAAACAATACCCGCCTTCCAGACTTGGAAAGTGAACTCCGCGCTGCCCGGAGCGCTTCGGCTAAGCCTTGCTTGGCCCCCTTCTCCTCCTCCTTTCACTCTGGGAGCCATCCCCTCCCTCTCCTCCATCCGCCTCTCTCCCTCTCCTCCTTTCCTCTTCCCTAATGCACTCTCGTCCCTCAGTTCTCTTCGCTTCACTTTTTCTCCCCATCTCCTCCACTTTTTCCAGCATCTCTGCGAAATTGGCTTTAAAAGTGCCGAGAGTGGGGGGGGGGAGTTGAAGGTAGCGGGCTGGTGCGGCGTTGACGTTAGGTTTGGGGCCTCCTCTGGCCCGCCCCACCTTACCAGGCCGCCCCCCCGCAGGTGCCCAAGTCCTCCGCTCTCTCGGGGAACCCGCGCTAACGCACTGCGCCGCTTTGTCTCATTAGTCTTCACCAAATCTGCACTTTGGTGGCGTGAAACGACTTAGCTTTCCTTTCAAAAGGATTTTGTTCCCGGGGTATTCAGCACTAAAACAAACTCCCTCTGGTCAGTTTTTGTAAAAAAAAAAAAAAAAGAAAGAAAGAAAGAAAGAAAAAAATATCATCATCCTGAGTGTCCTGGAGATTGTTTGTCCTCGGAATCTGTGCGCCTGCACCGCCAGCACCCCGGCATGGCACAGCCTGGCTCTAACGTTCTGGATCTGGGGACCAGAGGGACCCCGCTCAGTAAGTCCTCTCAACCTGGGGCCACCGGCCAGCAGGGTCTTGCAGGCCCTTGGACCCCAGAGACCCGCACCCGGTTGGCCGCTGCGTAAGCGAAGCCTATTGGTGGCCGTGGCTCTCCCGTGCCTGCCCCGGGAGTCTGAGCCCTTGCCGCCGCCGGGCCACGTCGACCAAGTCTGGTGGGAAATCAAGCTCTTCGAGGAGGAGGGGTGGGGGAGGGGACACCCTTCGCGCGGGGGTGCCGAGGGCCCAGCGGCAGAGAAGGTACTTGGTGCCCTCTCTTCGCCAGCGTTCCCCAATGCCACCGCCTGCACCGCGCAGCCGGAAACGCACACCTAGTTTTCGAGCTGGTAGGAAGGAACATCTCACAGGGGACTTTGGAGCCGTGTATTTCATTGGTTGGTGACTCGGCTACATGGGGTTTGGACCTTAACTCACACCAGGGAGGCTGAAAAGAAACTTTTGATGAGGGGTATGTTGCCTAAAATCAGTATCCACCTCCCCCCCCCCACCAATCTTGCTGAGAGAGAGGCAAGAGCCTCGACTCCCATCTAAACCGGGGGGGGGGGGGGGTTCAAATTCAGAGGCGTCTCCTCCTGAGTCCCTGCTGCCTGGCAGTAGGTAAGGCCTTTGGCTCTGGCTGGAGCACCTGAAGTGAAAATCTGTGTTTTCCTTGGGGTTGGGGAGAAAGGGAGTGGCAACAGCCCCACACATTTTAGAAGTATTTCCCAAGCAGCTGCTCCAATCTGGAGAGTGTGGGAGGCTCAGTTTCCCCTCCATCTCAAGCAGGATAAAACAGTAGCCAGAGGTAGGGGCTGGTCTGCTTGACATCCATCCCCAAGAAGTGCCAAACCCCACCCATAGTGAGCAGGCAATTTCAGTGTCCGTGAAAACAGCTCTTGCTGGGCTCACCATAATGCCCTCTCTTTGGATTCAGTTTGCTAAATACCATTTGGTCTTTGCTGGCAGTGGTTTTGCTCTGAGATTTCAAGGCTTTAAAGCCTGAGTTTCCAAATCCAGTCCCTCCTTTGTGCTAACAATTGCATAGCTTTAAACTGGGCATTGCCAAACCTACATACGTACTTGTCTCAAAGTTATTTGCAAAAGGTTGGTGGAAGGATTTTGGTGGTTGTTACTAAACCCTCCCCAGAAGTTTTGCCCTGCACTGTGTGAAATAGAAGAAGCAATTCAAATCTATTATTATTATTATCGGAGGAAATATTGCTAAAGCCACCTTGGTATTGAAGGGATTAACTTGCTTTTCTCCCAGCCCCTAACTCTGGGGTTAAGACAGCAGTAGATCAACTGTATAATGTGTGCACTGTTCGCTCATTTGTACAAGCAGAACAAAGGTTGGACTAAGCCAAATTGCATTGCACTTGTGAACCGAGCCCCGATGTGAAGTATCTTTTACAGCGGGGGGAATGAGAACAATTTCGTGTATGTCTAAAAGGGAATAACAAAGCCACTTTCTCGAGCATCTCAAAGTGAAGTAGCGAGGCGTGACATTCCCAGGGTGAGGAGGGACAAAAGCAGGGTCAGGGGGATGAAAAAGAGAATCAAACAGCCACTTTCACATGTCTGCCCTCAACTGCTGCACCTCTCCATAATAGGAAACAAATGTTGTAAAAGGGGGGATTGCTCCCATTCATTCAAAATAGCAAATGATAGCTAAACAACATTGTCAAAACTGAATCAACTTCTGTGCAGTACCACCCAGAAAAAGGTATTGTGTTTTGTTTAATAGCGGGGTGGAGCAAAGGGTCTTTTTTTTTTTTTTTTTTTTTTTTTTTAAGGGGGGAAAGGGAGAAAATCACCCTATACTTTTCATATTAATTTTCTTTGTCAGGAATTACTTGTTTGCTCAGATTTGGGGCAGGGGGGATCAGTATCTCTGGTTAGGCAGCTACTCTTAAAATGTTATTTTGAGGAAGGAATTTAGGGAAAGCAGAAACAGGAAGGCAGTTTTTAGCTTTATAAAGTGTTTCAAAGCTTCCAATAAGTGGGAAAACAGTTAAGCTTCCTTTGAATGCATTATCTGGGGGAAAAAAATACTGATTGCAATAGAATATCAAGGTAAATCCTGTACAGTAGGCTAAATGTCCTTCGCTCAGAAATTTGAATAAAATCAATTCGGGGGGGGGGGAGGGAACTGCAGAGCTCTGAAATGAAGACTGTCTTTCATCCGTAATATTTGTTGGTGCATTCGCCCGTTTTAATTTGTTTTGAAACCGGATAACCTGTAGGTCTCCAGCCTTAAAACCCCGCGCTTCTGCTTTGTTTGTTCAGAGATGAGGAGGAGAGCTTAACCCGGTGGACGTATGCAGTATGTGTTTTCTTAATGGCAGAAGCAGGTTTCGCCCACAGCAGCCTTTAAATATAATAACTCGCTGTGTTCCTGAGATGGTTAAAACTATTCGATTTTTCTCTCTTCCCTCTCTCTCTCTCTCTCTGCCCCTCCCCCCCCCACCCCGTTTGGGCTTTTTTTTTTTTTTTTTTTTTTTTTTGTCTCCATTCGTCCCCCGCTGAGCTGCCACCCACAAAGCGGGTTTGAAAAAGAAAGAAAGCAAAGAAAGAAAGCGGCTGATCCTTACTGGCCTCCCCCAGCTAAGAATGGCTGAGAGGCGGGGCCTGGCGGGGCCTGCAGCGCGGCCGGGCGCTCGCCTCCCCTGGGCGGCGGGGTCCTTCCGCTCAGGCGGGTCCACCTAGGACCAGGCCTTTGCCTCTCGGGTCCCAGCGCGGGGTGCCCACCCTCTGCCGCGCGCCCTCCTCCGCAGCACAGACTCTGCTCCGGGCTCTCACTCTTGGTGGGTCGCAGTGCACAGACTAGCTGTAGGGGAGACCAGGTTGCCCCGAGGGCTTACCGACGCCGCAGAAATGCATCCACCGCCCTCTATGTTCCTCTATTTCTTTCTCTCCTTCCCTGTTTCCTCTCCCTCTCTCCCCTCATCCCTTCTTTCTCAAACTCTGGTTTCAATTTCCGCAGCGGTAGGGACACCAGATTTTAGGTCTGCACACAAGCTAGTTGCCTTCCCAGCAATGCAGAGTGTCCGGGATCTGCAGTGCATTTGCTTGTGTACCCAGCCGGCCCAACCGAAAGAAAGGAAGGAAGGGATAAAGGAGACAGAACATTAAAACATCCTCACCCGCCTACCTCAGTGGTGAGTGGTAGGCCACGTTAAGTGTTTGACTCTGGAGAGTGGGATAAATCATTAACTTGACCGATTATAGCATCCGTGTAGCTTTTAGGAGACTTCGGCACTTGCAACGGCAGCTGACATCTTCACCGATCTCCCCCCCCCACCACCACAGCAACCCTAGTAAACAACCCCTCACTTCCCCCTTATTTATTTATTTGACATTTTTATTAGGAAAGAATTTTAGATATATATTTTTATATATTTTAAGTAGACATGAAATCTGCACTGCCATTTCTCCCTTGAGGTGCTTCCCCCTCTCCGTCTTTTAGGTGACTCCAAAATCACGGGAGGATTTAATTCCAAAAAGGTTGAATCGGCAGGTGATTTTCTTCAGAGTGATAACCATTTGTTTATGGTGGCCATAGTGATTTGATTGGTGGAGTGGATGGCTTTCCTTAACTGAGGTAGGCTGCCTTTTCTTCCCGAGCGGGCAGTAAAGAAAACCTCTCACCTCTCACTTCACCGGCCCCCCTCCTCAAAGCGGTTTGGGTTCAAAGTCTTTAACTGGCTCTCCTGAATACCCGGAGTTTGGGGAGGCTCTTGGTCTTTCAGTTCTGTCCGTTCATCCTCTTTTCACCAATTTTTCTGTAATTGCCCCCCGCCCCAAAGCTACACATAAACAGGGTAAAATGGAGAACCGTAAAGAGTGAATTAGATCGTTCTCTTTTTTTCCCCCACATCCTTTGCTCTTTTCCAAAAGGACAGAGGGAGCCGCGGGCTTCCTAGGTTACCCAGATCTTCGGTAATTATTAGTAACTTAGGTTTTCCTTTGCGTCCGGATCCCTGCGACCTGTTGATGACTGAGTCGTGGAGCGCGGAGCTCCGCGTCAAAGTTGGTTATGTAAACTGCTTGTGTATTTCACATTATCATCGCGCTGTCTGGAGGCAATGTAGATTTTCTAAAGATCTAATGAATAAACAACCAGCAACTGCTGGCGGTGTAATTTACATTGTTAATGCCTACATGTGTATAATAAATATGCATTTGTATGTCTTCAAATAAACTCTTTTTAGTTTCTAACCTGTGGTGATTTTTTTTTTTTTTTTTCAAAAAGAAGGAGGGTGGAGGGAATCTTCGTCTTCCCAAGGAATGAGAGTTTATTTAACGTGCGTGGCTCTGGTGCAAATGGCTCTGCCGTCGAACTCAGATTGGGGTCCGCAGCCCGGCTGTCCCTCTTACCCGCCGAGGAAAGCTCGGCTGGGATGGGCCCCCGCACTGGACTCGACAAGAAAGGGAAAATGCGTCCAGGAACTTAGCCGTGCGGTTTGGGGACGGCGGCGCTTTCTGTGGGAATGGGAGCCGAGAGAGAGAGGACAGCATCCACAGGATTTGGGTGTTCTCCCCCCGCCCCGAGCTATCACCCTCCCCCAAAGAGAAGTACCAAGGACGTCTCTTGGATCGCAGCTTGGATTGGGAGAGTTGGGTCTGGTGCGGTTTCAACAACCTCTAGGAAAAGTTTCCCGGAAATTTCCCGACCGACGACCTTCTCCCACGCGCCTCTGTAGACAGCATTTCGGACAAGTCTGGGGGACAGACAGCAGGGAGAAAAGAGAGGGCTCTGGTCCGGGTCGGGGTCCTAGACTCTGCCCCCTCAGCCACTTCCTCCGGTAGGGCAGGAACACCGACGCCCCTGGGAGCCACAGCCTCCGAGCTGCGGGGTTTGGACCCAGCATAGCTGCTGTTTTCAGAAGCCGAACGCCCTCCCAGCGCGTCCCACGCCGCTTATTTCAGGCTGGGCGCCGACGTTTGATATCTCTCCCCTCCACCAGCCAGGTGCCACTTTCTTAGCGCGCTCGAAGGCAAATGTCTCATCTTTCCCCGTCCTCGATCTGGAATACATTATTTTAATTAAGTCTATGGCGATTTACTTTCCTCTGAGATCTATTCCACGGTGCAATTAGGAACGTATTGGTGCTAGCTCATATGAATATTCAGGAGCGTGTCAATTAATTAGCAGACAGAGGAATCTCATTATGGTGCTCAAAACCCTTTTAGTGTTAAGCAGAATTAAGGGGGTATTTGGCAATGCGCTGGATTAGTGAATATTTTACTGTGCACTCATTTAACTTCATTATCATAGCACTTACACTACTCTCTGATTTTATTAATTAAATTGCTCATTAATTTGTCCAAAAAGGATAAAAGTTTTAATGTGCCACCCAATAACTTGGAAAGTAAACTTTCGCCCTGCTTGGTCTTCGCTCCGGGCCAGAAGAGGACAGATGGCTGTTTGCACAGCCCGAGATGGAGGCGCGGTTCTCCTCTCCCTGCACCCAGCAGCTTCGGGGAGAGCAGGCTCTCCGGCTCCCGGCACTCGGGCAGCAGCCGGGATATCTAGGAGGAAGGGCCGCCACCGCAGAGCAGCCCATTGGTTTTTGCCTCCGGGACTGGCTTGGAAATCTGAGTCCTCCTTCCGCAAGCAAAAAAATGAAAGCCTTTCGCTGGCTCCCGGGAGTGCGGGTGACTGGGCACGGAGCCAATTGTCCAGGGACGCGAGAAGTGCCCTGGGAGCCACCGTCAGCGCTCCCAGGCTTCTCAGCCTCCGGGCCCTAAGGCGCGCTGTTTCCCAAAGGCGCGCGCGAAATGCACTTCGTGAGGTCAAAGTCCGCAACGCCCCCTAAGGGCCTGCTGAGCTCAGCACCCACACCCCCGGCCGCTTGAGGCCTCTTCCTGAGCACCCCGTCCTCGACCGGGGCCACCCCTCAGGCATCATGTGTGTTCGCGCCCCCGTGCCGCTCACGCCCACCTGCACCTCCCCCCCCCCACACCCTGCCCCAAAAGGTTAGAAAGACAAATATTAAAATTACTTGCACAAAGGGAACTGCTAAAGAGATCCCAAATTAATATGCATGTAAAATTAATTAGTTGCATTTCGTGACATCAAAATAAGTACCTGGGAAACAGAACACCTTCTGGGCATTGGGAACATATGCTGGAATTAGAGTTAATTGACTAATTACATAAATTAGGCATTAATTTTGCAACACATCAAGTATAAAAGATATCTCAATTAATTGTGCATAAATTACCAGGTGAAATCGGGCGGCGGTCCGGCCAGGATTCCGGTTCTCCGACCTCTGCTCTTTAGGGCCCCAAAGCTAGGCGGCGGTGCGGGCGCCCAGGTCGAGACTGGCTGGCCCGGGAGAGGAGACCGAGGTCTGCACCGGGAGTCGCTGCGCGCACAGGCTGATGACTCGGGGCAATCGTTAATGTGATGGAAACTCCCCCGCTCATTAAAATCAATTACATGCAGTTAGATTGATCAGCTTTGGTCAGAAAGGAGCGAAGCAAACCCCTTTACTAATCTCCCCTCCCCCCAAGTCCCCGTCCCTCCCCCCTCTCCCCTTTCTCCCCCATCCACCTATAGTGATCCCGGGCCCTCGCCGAGTGAGTCCCGCCGTCCTTGTCCTCAGTTTCCCTCGCTGAGGATGTTAATTTTTCTGGATTTGACGCCGGCTCTGGGCCACTTTTGATCGATCTGGACCCTGACCGGGCTGCGCTGGGTGCCTGGTTTCTCTTGGTGGTCCACATCCTCCCGGGCTCGCCACCACTCCTCACCCAGGCATACAACTTCAAGGAAAGATGCTAAGTGATTTGAATCTCTTCCGTTTGGAAATGGGTGTAAATTAATCTCCGGATTGTAAAATCTAGGTAAGTAACCCATTCGTTCTCCCAGAGGACTGGTCTGTCGGAGTTCCCAGCTTCCCCCCTCTCCCTACCGCTCCCCGCCCCCCATGGTGTATATGATATCTCTCCTTTCTTATGGATGAAAGAACAGAATGGATACAGAATGGGTGTTGAGTCTAATTTTCCTGGGGCTCCTTTCTCCAAGGGGAGCTCCAGGGAACACACTAGTAATTCTCCCTCAAAACCCACCAAATAGAATATTTGCCTGTAAAACAGTTTACTGTTGGGAAAATATTAATGATCTTGGTAGCGACTTCCCCCTATGTTCCCTACACATTTTTTTTAAAGCCTTTTTTTTTTTTTAATTAATTAATTAATTTATTTATGGCAGTGTTGGGTCTTCGTTTCTGTGCGAGGGCTTTCTCTAGTTGTGGCAAGTGTGGCGGGCCACTCTTCATCGCGGTGCGCGGGCCTCTCACTGTCGCGGCCTCTCTTGTTGCGGAGCACAGGCTCCAGACGCGCAGGCTCAGCAATTGTGGCTCAGGGGCCTAGTCGCTCCGCAGCATGTGGGATCTTCCCAGACCAGGGCTTGAACCCGTGTCCCCTGCATTGGCAGGCAGACTCTCAACCACTGCGCCACCAGGGAAGCCCCCCCTACACATTTTAAGCAAACGAAAAAGGCATCCCAAAGTAAAAGGGTTATTTGGGCAGTGGATAAAGTCATGCCCCTTCCAAATGCCAGTGAAACTGCAACAAAACTCATATGAATTCCTTACATAAATTACCACCAATTATAACACAGTTTGGTTCTGTTGATCTAATGGAATGTTACTAATGGAGGGACAGATTTCTCAGCAACTTCTGGAGCTGTCATCATGTGCCTGGTGGTTTGTGACAGTATCTGAAGTCACAGCCCCCGCATGCTCCCAAGATCCCCAAGTTGTAATCTTTTTCTTCTTTTTGCCGAAGCAAACAGAGAATGGAAGGAAATCCTGAGAAACCCTTTATTGTCTGATTATATATATCTTCATCAAGATACCTGGGTGACATTTGTTAGAATATAATTCTGACTGCTGATGGGCTAAAGAAACCAATGAATTCCTGAGTTTACAGAGGCAAACATTCATCTTGATGTAGAGGTTTTCTGCAGTAGCCAGATGCTGAAGGTACTTGAGGGAGATGTTGACAAGTGGATAATTGTCAGCAGAACTAAAACAGACACTTTGTTTACAGTCGAGCATGATTAATTGAGAGTAAATAAAACAGCACTCTTTATAAAATCACCATTCAAGTTCAAAAAAGGCTGTATGTCTCTAGAAATGAAATAAAAGAAGTGGACTTCTTGTACAAGAGCTGGTTTTGCCAGACCCTTGAAGCAGCAGCTGGCAGTGGTGTAGATCAGACATAGATATATGCTTTATTGCTTTCCAGCTGGTCTGCTTTAAAAAAAAATTTTTTTTGCCAAATTTATAGAGGTGGATTAGAAACATTTTCCCCCTGATTAGCTCTGAGTTTTAAATTTCTCTTATTAAAAGATTATTCTTCCCCTCTCCATTCTCCCTTTAAAAGGTAATGCATTTAATGTGAAATAATTTTGAAAATGAGCCAGACGTGATAAACCCAATCTGATGTTGTCAAACAAGGCTATTAAATGCCATTGTGATACTTCAGTTTGCAAGAGAGCATTTCTATTCCCCATGGCACTAATAAATTACAGAGGCCAGACTCTAGTAAACATCTCAGGATTGCCCAACATAATAAATTTTAATGAAACAGGAAATATGTCTTTCTTTCAAGGTACAATTCAACTTGTGTACACAAAGTATTTTTCTGGCCTCTATCCTGCTAGACCACAGGGTGACTAGGCGAACACCTTTCTAAGAAACTTTGCTAATCATGTTTGTGCAGATTAGTGCTGCAGACATACTGATCATTGACCTTGGATAGATACCTTGGATGGATTGATTTATAGCAGTCTATAAGTGGGCATTCTTTGTATTGTAATAAAATGCCCAATGAAGTTCAAAACAATAAGCCTAAGGCAGTTAGAAGTTGTTTTGGATTACTAACAGGTCAACTAAATTCAGTACTGTTGCCCTACCCTGAAGATGGATACAGAAACACAAGGCGGGTAAATAGGTGCAAAGTGGGACTTTGTTTGGGCTGCTGGGAGAGAGCTTTCTCTTGGGACTTCTCGCAGTTAAGAACTGTCTGTATGTGCTTCTGAGACAAAAGCAGAAGCAGAGTCGGTGGCATGAAAGGATAGAGGGGGGAGAGAAATAGAGATAGAGAGATAGAGAGAGAAAGTACAAGAAGGAGGAGGAGCTAGAGGAGGAGGAAAAGAAGAAGAAGAACAGGAACAGAGATGGAATCCTTTCTCTTCAAGTGAGCCCTGGACTTTTTGTGAATCGATACTTTTTCTTTTGCCTTAGGCCTGTTTGAGCGAAGTTTTGAAGGGGTCACGACTAATATACTTTTTTAAGAAGTCATATTCATTTGATTTTTAAAAATTGAAGTATATTCAATCTTGTAATAACCTATAATGGAAAAGAATCTGAATATACTTTTCCTATTGTCATGAGACCCAGAATAGTTTTCATGCCAAAAATCTTGTTTATTCCTTCTATTTCTCCTCGCTAGGAGGAGCAACTCAAATTGCTTGGGTAGCTCTTGGGCTTTGGGTCCCAAGGAATTTCATTTCCTTCCCTGGTGGGCACTATATATTGCTTTGGTAATTGCACATCTGTGGGGATATTTTTCAGGGCTCCTAGAGCCTGACAGTCTTAGGATGAGGACCTAAGGTAATGTCTCCATCAGCATATCCCTAAGCCTTTAAGAAATATTAGAGGTCCTTCCTTCCTCACTCCCTCCCTCCCTCCCTCCCTCCCTCCCTTCCTTCCTTCCTTCCTTGCATAGTCTGAGGACTAATTCAGTTCTAGGTCAGCTCTGATAAATTCATTTCACTATAAATTTCAACTGGCCAAAGAAAATACATATTTAAGACTAGGCACCACTTCTCATACTGGAGTATTTTTCATGTTGTAAGTTCTTCATGATTTCAAAGTCTTTTAAAAAATACATCCTCTCATTTGACCCTCACAATAACGCGTAGGAGAATGGAATCTATGTATGAAAGTGGCTAATAGCCATTGAGTGCTTTGTATTAGGCCAGCAGTTCTGAAAGTGTAGTTCTGGGACCCTGGAGTTCTCTGAGAGCCATACATGGGTTTCATGAGGTTCAAACGATCTTCATAATAACACAATATGTTATTTACCTTTTCTACTCTTGTTCTTTTACTAGTGTACAATGGCGTTTTCCAGAAGCATCATAACATGATTTTTGAAACAGATTGAATATAGAAACAGAGATGAGAATCCTATTTTCTTCTTTTAAGCTAGACATTAAGCAGATTTGCAAACATGTAAAACACTAATACTCTTCTCATTATTTTTTTCAGTTTAGGAAATATGGTTATTTTTCATAAAATGCGTTATTTATGTTAACATGTAATGGCTTTATTATTATTATTAAGTGAATTAATAAATAGTTTAAATTTTTTCCCAGCTTTAATTTTGAATAAAGTAAATATCTGTAGATAAACTCTGATAGACAAATGCCTCAGGGGTAGGTTCTGCTTTCACCTTGTTGTAGAGATAGGGAAACAAAGGTTGGGAGAGAGCTTAAGAAACCAAGAGGTTCCACCGAGGCAGGTGGAACGGGAGCTCAAGGCGCTCTGCTTCCAGAGTTTGAGATTTGACTTCTACTTTATAGTTGAAATTAGAGTGTTCCTGTTCATTGTTGAAAATGCTGGGACCCAGAGAAGTTATGTGATTTGCCTAAGCTCACACAGTCAGAGACAGAGCTAGGGCTTTAACAGATATTCTTCCCACTGTAGCCAGTGGCCAGTATACCCCCTACTGTCTACTTAGTGGTGTGCTGGGAAGCTGACTCTTGGTAGGGAGAAGTCTTCCTTCATAGTATTTGCCAATTTCTGTAGTGTATATACTCCCATTATGACCAGTTTCAAGCCATGAACTGGTAAAAGCTGGCTTGAGTATACCACTGCCTCCATCCCGTCTCTCTATAATTTTGCCCTTTATCTTTGAAATTGTTTCCAGATCACCTCAAGGCAACCATGATGTGGTAAATAATTCCCTGATCTTGGGCTCGAAAGACTTGGCTTAAACTCCCAGCTCTGCTACTTACCAGACTCAGTTTCTGCATGTAAAACAGGGACAATAATATCTGCCCTGCCTATTTCACTGTGTGCGTGTGTGTGTGTGTTTGCGAGCATGCGTGCATGTGTGTGTGCAAGAAATGCATGCATTTATATGAAATCACTTTGTGAAATGTAAAATGTCATATAAATGTAAGACATGGTGACTGAATTGATCTGTTCCTTGTTAGGTGTGCCCAGTTTATACTCCTCCTCTGAGACATCTTCCCCAGGTTCTTTATCCCTGGTCATAATTGATGGTTTTCATCTTGTACTTCCACAATACTTTGCCCATACCTCTGTTTCGTGACCCATGTATCAGCTCATAATTGCTCTTAAGTCTGCCTGTCACCAAAATAGTAGAAATAATAGTTTCTACCAAACAGTAGAATATAATAGTTAAATTCTCGGAATCTAGAGCAGTGCTGGTCAGTAGAAATATAACGTAAGCCACATATGTAATTTTGAACGTTCTGGAAGCCACATTTTAAAAAGCAAAAAGAAACAGGTAAACTTCATTCACTAATATATTTCTTAACCTAATATAACCATGTATGATCATTTCTATGTGAAGTCAATGTTAAAAATTATTAACACAATATTTTACATTCTTTTTTTTACTAAGTCTTTGGAATCTTGGGTGTATTTTACACTTAGAACATATCTCAATTCAGACTAACCATATTTCAAGTGCTCAATAACCACATGTGGCTAGTGGCTACTATATGGGACAACATAGCTGTAGTGTTAGTCTCGCTTGGGTTCAAATCCCAGCTTTGCATTTACTAGCTGGGCAATTTACTTGACCTCTCTTCCTCAACTTCCTTTTTTTTAAAAAAAATTAATTAATTTAATTTATTTATTTTTAGCTGCATCGGGTCTTCATTGCTGCGGGTAGGCTTTCTCTAGTTGCCGCAAGTGGGGGCTACTCTTCGTTGCAGTGCTCGGGCTTCTCACTGCGGTGGCTTCTCTTGTTGAGGAGCACGGGCTCTAGGCGTGTGGGCTTCAGTAGTTATAGCATGCGGGCTCAGTAGTTGTGGTGCATGGGCTTTGTTGCTCCGCGGCATGTGGGATCTTCCCGGACCAGAGCTCGAACCCGTGTCCCCTGCATTGGCAGGTGGATTCTTAACCACTGTGCCACCAGGGAAGCCCCCTCAATTTCCTTTTTGTGAAATGGAATTAATAATGCAATCTACACCATAGGGTTGTTGAAAGAATTAAATAAGTTAATATGTACAAATAGCACTTAGTGTAAAATATGCACACCATAAATATTAAAGATGATGATAGTTTTATTTTTAGACTGCAAGATTTCTAAAGATAAAACTGCATTTTATTCATATTCTCATTTTCCAGAACCTAAAATTGTGGTTGACATGTGGTAGGCTGTCTGTATTGGCTGGCTGAATGATAACTGGCTTCTACCACTTACTCTATATGGCATCAAAACCTCAAATGAAATTCTGGACATTGTAGACAATGGCAACAGAGCATTATCTATTAATGGTGGTGGTGGTTGAGGGGAAACACCATTTGCAGATGTATTCAATAATAATCAGCTTCTATACAATATAATTATCATAAAATTCACCCATTTTAAGTATATAGTTCAGTGAGCTTTAGTAAATATGAGTCAATCAACATCTAGAATATTTCCAACACCCCCCAAATTTCCTTGTGCTTCTTTGCAGTCAATCATCTCTCCCCATCCTTGGCAATCATTAATCGGCTTTCTGTTACTATAGCTTTGCCTTTTTAGAATTTCATATAAATGAAATCAGAAAATGTGGGGTCTTTTGTGTCTGGCTTCATTTACTTAGTGTAATGGTTAGAGATCATCTACGTTATTCCGTGTGTATGTAGTTCATTCATTTTTATTGCTGAGCAATATTTCATTGTACAAATATACTACAATTTGTTATCAATTCTCCTATTAATGGATATTTGAGTTGGTTGCATTTTTTTGCCCTTATTTTAACAGCATCTTTCACAGAGCAGAAGTTTTTAATTTTAAAATCCAACTGACGAATTTTTTCTTTCATGGATCACACTTTTGGTGTCGTATCGTAAAAGGTCATCCACTAAACATAAGGTCACCTAGATTTTCTCGTATGTTATCTTCAAGAAGTTTTATAGCTTTGCATTTTACATTTAGGTCCATGATCCATTTTGAATTAATTTTTGTGAAAGGTGTAATGTCTGTCTCTAGATTGATTTTTTTTTTTTTTTTGCACTTAGATATCCAGTTGTTCCAGCATCATTTGTTGAAAAGACTATCCTTTCTCCATTAAATTGCCTTTGCTCTTTGTCAGTGATTATTTCTGGCCTTCCTTTTCCATTCCACATATCTAGAGTCACAGCACTCACACCTTGTTTTGATTACTGTAGTTTTATAATCAGTCTTGGTAAGTGTCAAGTCTTCAAACATCATTTTTCTTTTTCAAAATTGTTTTGGCTCTTCTAGATTTTTTACCTTTCCATATAAATTGTAGAGTCAGCCTGTCAATATCTACAATAATCTCCTGGGATTTTGAATGAGATTGTATTGAAATATCAATTTGCGGGAGACTTGACATCTTAACAATATTGAGTTTTCTGATATAGAAACATGGTATCTTGCTGTATTTTTTACATCTTCTTTAATTTTACTCAACAATATTTGGTAGCTTTTAGTGAACAGTGTCTTACATATTTTACTAAATTTATCCCTAAGAAATTCTTGTTTTTTATTCTATTATAAACGGTATTTAAAATTTTTAATTTCCAATTGTTTGTTGCTAGTATATAGAAAGACAAAAATAGATCCGTATTTACCATGTATTCTGCAACCTTGCTAAATTCATACATTATTTCTGGATGCTTTTATATAGATTTCTTAGATTTTTCTATGTATACTATCATGCCATCCATGAATGAAGACAGTTTTACTTCCTTCTTTCCAGTCACTATGCTTTTTATTTCATTTTCTTTCCTTATTGCACTGTCTAGGACCTCCAGTAAAATGCTGAATAGAAATGTGAGAGTGAACATCCTCACTTTGTTCCTAATCTTATGGGGAAAACATTCAGTTTTCCACCATTAATATGATACTTGTTGTAGGTTTTTCATAGATGCTCTTTATGAGGTTGAGGAAGTTCCCTTCTATTTCTAGTTTTCTGAGATTTAAAAAAAATCATGAATGGATAGCAAACTGTATCAAATACTTCGACTGCATCTATGAGATGATCATATGATTTTCCTCTATCTGTTAATATGGTGAATATATTGGTTGATATTTGAATATTAAATTAACCCACTTTGTCATGATATATTACTCCTTTTATATTACTAGATTCAATTTAATGAAGGAATTTGTAGTTTTCTTCTCTTGTCTTTTTTTGGTTTGGGGATCAGAGTAATGATGGTCTCATAAAATGATTTGGGATATAATCCCTTCTATTTTATGGAAGAGTCTGTGTAGAATTAATATTATTTCTTGCTTAAATGCTTGGTAGAATTCACCAGTGAAAGCATCTGGGCCTGGAGGGGTTTTCTGTATGTGTGGGAAGGTTGCTATCTAAAACTAAAGTGTCTTTAATCGATATCATACCATTCAGGTTACCTATAAGGGAGCTTTGGTAGTTTGTGTCTTTTAGGAATTTGTTATTTCATTTAAGTCGATTAATTTGTTACTTTAAATTGGTCATAATATTTCCTTATTATTATTTTAGTCTTCTCTCATTTTTTTCTTGATCAGTCTGGTTAGAGGTTTATCAGTTTTATTGATATTTTCAAAGAATCAGCTTCTGGTTTCATTGATCGCTGTGGTTTTTCTGTTTTCTATTTCACTAATTTCTGCTCTGATCTCATTATTTCCTTTCTCCAGCTTCTAGTAGGTTTAATTCATTTAAAAAAATATTTTCTCAATAAAGATGTTTAAAAAAAAATTTTTCTTTTTTTACTGAAGGTGGAAGCTTAGATTATTGAATTGAGACCATTGTTTTTCCCTAATATAGGCATTTAATGCTATCAATTTACTTTAAAGATTGCTTTAGCTTCATCTGTAACCTTGATATGTTATATTTTCATTTTCATTCAGTTCAAAATATTTTTTTAACTTCCCTTGTGATTTCTTCTTTGATTCACGAGTTATTTAGAAGGGTGTTGTTTAATTTTTAATTATTTGGGTAATTTCCAGATTTAAAAACTGATTTCTAGTTCACATTCATTGTTGTTAGAAACCATACTTTGTATGCTTTTAATCCTGTTACATTTACTGAGACTTTTTTTTTTGGCCGTGCCTCACGGCTTGTGGGATCTTAATTCCCCAACTGGGGATTGAACCTGGGGACCTAGGCAGTGGAAGTGCTGAGTTGTAACCATTGGATTGCCAGGGAATTCCCAACATTTACTGAGACTTTTTTTTTTTTTTTTTGATGTGGACCATTTTTAAAGTCTTTATTGAATTTGTTACAATATTATTTCTGTTTTATGTTTTGGTTTTTTGGTTGCAAGGCACGTGGGATCCTAGCTCACCAACCAGAGATCAAACCCATACCCCCTGCACTGGAAGGCGAAGTCCTAACCACTGGACCACCAGGGAAGTTCCAAGACTTTTTAATGGCATAGTATATGTCTTATTCTGGTGACTGTTCCAAGTACACTTGAAAAAAAAGTTTATTCTGTTGTTGGATGGAGTGTTCCATTAGTGTCAATTAAGTCAAGTTGACAGAGGGTGCAGTTCAAGTCTTCTATATCCTTACTGTGGTTTTCCATTTACTTGTTCTGTCAATTACTGAGAGAGGAATGTGAAGTCTCTCACTAAAATTGTGGATTTGTCTATTTCTTCTTTTAGTATTATTAGTCTGTGGCTTCATGTATTTTGAATTTCTGTTTTATTTGCATACATTGGGTTGGCCAAAAAGTGCCTTTGGTTTTTAAGTAAAAATAAAAGGCACCACATTTTTCGTTTTCACCGAGAACTTTATTGAACAATGTATTCACCCTTTTGTTCCACTACCTTCTGCCATTTTTCAGGCAACTTCGTAATTTCATCTTCCCAAAACTTTTTATCTTTTTGAGGGAAGAACTGTTCCAGGTGCCTTTTACAGTCTTCCAGGGAATTGAATTTTTTTCCATTAAGAGAATTTTGTAAAGACTTAAATAAATGGAAATCCGAAGGTGCAGTGTCTGGTGAATATGGCGGATGAATCAGAACTTCCCAGCCAAGCTGTAACAGTTTTTGCCTGGTCATCAAAGAAACACGCAATCTTGTGTTATCCTGATGGAAGATTATGCCTTTTCTGTTGACTAATTCTGGACGCTTTTCATCAAGTGCCACTTTCAGTTGGTCTAGCTGGGAGCAGTACTAGCTGGAATTAATTGTTTGGTTTTCTGGAAGGAGCTTATAATAGAGGACTCTCTTCCAATCCCACCATATACACAACATCACCTTCTTTGGATGAAGACTGGCTTTTGGTGTGGTTGGTGGTGGTTCATTTCGCTTGCCCCACGACCTCTTCCATTCCACATTATTGTACAGTATCCACTTTTCATCGCCCATCACAATTTGTTTTAAAAATGGAATGTTCCTTACATTTCAGTAGAGAACCTCATGCAGAAGTACGGTCAGGGAGGTTTTTTTGACTTAACTTATGTGGAACCCAAACATCAAAGCGATGAACATAACCAAGCTGGTGCAAATGATTTTCAATGCTTGATTTGGATATTTTGAGAATGTCGCTATCTCCCACATGGTATAACATTGATTATTCTCAATTAATGTCTCGATTTGATTGCTGTCAACTTCAACTGGTCTACCTGACCGTGGAGCACCATCCAGTGAGAAATCTCCAGCATGAAACTTCACAAACCACTTTTGACATGTTTGATCAGTCACAGCACCTTCTCCATACACTGCACAAACCTTTTTTTTGCATTTCAGTTGAGTTTTTAACCTTTCTTGAAATAATAAAGCATAATATGCCAAAAATATTGCTTTTTTTCTTCCATCTTCAATATTAAAATGGCTACACAAACATTCACCAATTTTGATGTCTATATATATATATATATATATATATATATATATATAATTTTGTAGGTTTTCATTAGTTATCATTTCATGCATAGTATCAGTCTCTAGGTCCATCCATGTCTCTACAAATGACCCAATTTCATTCCTTTTTATGGCTGAGTAATATTCCATTGCATATATGTACCACATCTTCTTTATCCATCCTCTGTTGATGGACATTTAGGTTGCTTCCATGTCCTGGCTATTGTAAATAGTGCTGCAATGAACATTGGGGTGCATGTGTCTTTTTGAATTATGGTTTTCTCTGGGTATATGCCCAGTAGTGGGATTGCCGGGTCACATGGTAGTTCTATTTTTAATTTTTTAAGGAACCTCCATACTGTTCTCCATAGTAGCTGTATCAATTGATAAGGCTTTTTTTAAATGCATGCTGCTATAACAGCTGTCACATACAATCTAACAAAATTGTTTCGAATGAAGTTAAAGACAACTAAGTGCTACTAGAGCCATCTTACGGAAAAAACTGAATGAACCTTTTGGCCAACCCAGTATATTTAGTATTGTTATGCTTTCTTGATCAGTTAATCCTTTTATCTATGAAATGTCCATCTTTATCCCTTGTTTATTCCTTGTTTGAAATCTGTGTTATCTGATGTTAATATAGCCACTTTAGCTTTATTCCGATTAGGGTTTGTGTGGTATCTTTTTCCATCCTTTTACTTTTCTTTTTTTTTTGGCCACACGTGGCAGCTTGTGGGATCTTAGTTCCCCAACCAGGGATCGAACCCAGGCCTTTGGCAGTGAGAGCGCAGAGTCCCCAACCACTGGACTGCTGGGGAATTCCCCATCCTTTAACTTTTTAAGCTATTTGTCTTTTTATATTTAAGGATTTCTTATAGACAGGATATAATTGAGTCTTACATTTTTATCTAATTTCATGATCACTGCCTTTTAATTGGAGCATTTAGACCATTTACATTTATATTTACATGGTTGGGCAGAAAGTTACTGTCTTGCTGTTTGTTTTCATTCTGTTTTTCTTTGTTCCGTGTGTCATTATTCTCTTTCTCCCTTTTTATTGTCTTCTTTTTGAGCATTTTTATGACTCCGTTTTTCTCTGTTATTAGCTTACTATCTGTACTGTTTCTTTGTTTCCATCTTTTGTTTTTTTCCTTTGTGCTTGCATTTGAAATATATGATTTTAATTTATCAAAGTCTACTGGCAAACATACTACTTCACGTGTAAAATGAACAATATACTTCTATTTTCCTATTAAAATGTTTAATACATTTTACTTCTACATATGCTCTGAATCCTGCAATGCACTATTATTTTTGCTTAAAACAGCCAATTATCTTTAAGGAGGTTTAAAAATGAGAACAAATATCCTGTATCTACCTGAATATATGCCTTGTTACTCTTCATTCCTTTGTGTAGATCCACACGTCTATCTGGAATAATTTCCCTTCTTCTTGAACAACTTCTATTAATGTTTGTTATGGTGCAGGTCTGCTGGTGACAAATTCTCTCAACTATTGTTTGTCTGAGAACATATTTATTTTAACTTAAATTTTGAGTGATATTTTCAGTGGGTGTAGAATTCTAGATGATCAAGTTTATTTCTTTCAGTACTTTAAAATTTTTGTTCTATTGTCTTCTGATATGTGTGGGTTTTTTTTTTAACATTTATTTATTTATTTATGGCTGCGTTGGGTCTTTGTTGCTGCGTGCGGGCTGTCTTTAGTTGTGGCAAGCGGGGGCTACTCTTCATTGCGGTGTGCAGGCTTCTCATTGCGGTGGCTTCTCTTGTTGCAGAGCACAGGCTCTAGGTGCATGGACTTCAGTAGTTGTGGCTTAGGGGCTCTAGAGTGCAGGCTCAGTAGTTGTGGCGCACAGGCTTAGTTGCTTGGCGGCATGTGGAAATCTTCCCAGACCAGGGCTTGAACCCATGTCCCCTGAACTGGCAGGCAGATTCTTAACCACTGCGCCATCAGGGAAGCCCTGCATGGTTTCTTATGAAAAGTCTCTGATAGTTCTTTTGTTCCTCTGTATGGATTGCATTATTTTCTCTCTGGTTGCTTTTAAAATTTCACCACTGGTTTCAGTAATCGGATTCTTGTGTGCTGTGTTATGCTTTTGTGTACATGCTTATTGTGGTTGGACTTCATTGAGCTCTTTGGATTTATGAGTTTATATTTGGAAAATTTTTCACCATTATTCTGCAAATATTTTTTTGTTCCTGCCCCTGCTTCCTTCTGGAACTCTAATTTTATATTTGTTAGATTGCTTGATATTGTCTCACAGATCACTGATTTTTATCAGTCATTTTTCCCCCTTTGCCTCACTTTGGATAAATATCTTCAAGTTCCTGATTATTTCTTCTTCTGCAGTGTCTAGTCTACTGTTAATAGTATTCAGTACCTTTTTTTTTTTGAATTTTTGAATTTTATTTTATTTTTTTATACAGCAGGTTCTTATTAGTTATCTATTTTATACATATTAGTGTATATATGTCAATCCCAATCTCCCAATTTATCCCACTCCCCACCCCCTCACCACTCTCCCTGCTTGGTGTCCATATGTTTGTTCTGTACATCTGTGTCTCTATTTCTGCCCTGCAAACTGGTTCATCTGTACCATTTTTCTAGGTTCCACATATGTGCGTTAATATATATATTTTTTTCTCTTTCTGACTTATTTCACTCTGTATGACAGTCTCTAGAAATGACCCAATTATTCGCTGAGTAATATTCCACTGTATATAGGTACCACATCTTCCTTATCCATTTGTCTGTTGATGGGCATTTAGGTTGCGTCCATGACCTGGTTATTGTAAATAGTGCTGCAGTGAACATTGGGGTGCATGTGTCTTTTTGAATTATGGTTTTCTCTGGGTATATGCCCAGTAGTGGGATTGCTGGGTCATATGGTAATTCTATTTTTAGTTTTTTAAGGAGCCTCCATACTGTTCTCCATAGTGGCTGTATCAATTTACATTCCCACCAACAGTGCAAGAGGGTTCCCTTTTCTCCACACCCTTTCAGCATTTATTGTCTGTAGATCTTCTGATGATGCCCATTCTAACTGGTGTGAGGTGATACCTCATTGTAGTTTTGATTTGCATTTCTCTAATAATTAGTGATGTTGAGCAGCTTTTCATGTGCTTCTTGGCCATCTGTATGTCTTCTTTGGAGAAATGTCTGTTTAGGTCTTCTGCCCATTTTTGGATTGGGTTGTTTGTTTTTTTAATATTGAGCTGCATGTGCTATTTATATATTTTGGAGATTAATCCTTTGTCCGTTGATTCGTTTACAAATATTTTCTCCCGTTCTGAGGGTTGTCTTTTCGTCTTGTTTGTAGTTTCCTTTGCTTTGCAAAAGCTTTTAAGTTTCATTAGGTCCCATTTGTTTATTTTTGTTTTTATTTCCATTACTCTAGGAGGTGGATCAAAAAAGATCTTGCTGTGATTTATGTCAAAGAGTGTTCTTCCTATGTTTTCCTCTAAGAGTTTTATAGTGTCTGGTCTTACATTTAGGTCTCTAATCTTTGAATGCCAGGTAATTTTTGATAGGATGCCAATCATTGCAAATTTTAAGTCGTTGAGTGCTGAAAGACATTTGAAAGAGTATTGGCCAGAATGAAGTTATTTGAATCAGTTTGATCCTTCTGAGTCTTGATTTTAAGCTTTATTATGACTGGTTCAGAGCAGCCTTTACTCTAGGACTATTTTAGTCCCACTATTAAGGTGTGACACTTCAGAGAACTCTACCTGATGCTCTATGTATTACAAGGTCCCTCTACTTTACTTAGTGGAAAAGGCAATGATTCCTAACTGTGTGAGCCCCAGTAATTTTTCTGCTTAATGCTTTCCAGAAGTTCTTTTCCTGACCTCCTGGATAGACCTCTACTCAGCTAAAGACTCCAGGAGTTTCCTCTGCAAATCTCCAGTAATCTAGCCTGTAAAATCTAGATACCGAAAATAACCGAGGTATCTTCCCAAACTCCAGTTTCTGTCACCTTAGTCCAAGGACCCTGCTGGACTTTGTTTAGATTCTTTTTCCTTGTGTTGTGGCCTAGAAACTACCTCTAGGCAGTAAGCTGGAATAATAGTAGGATGTTCCCCATTTGTTTTCTGTTGCTCAAGCACCATACTCATCCTTTGCCTGAAACAGTATTTAAATGTATTTTGCAAGGATATCTAGTTGTTTAGAGTGGGAAGGCAATTCCCACAGCAGTTATTTTTTCATGGGCAAAATTGAAGTCTGTCTACGAATAAAATTTATTGTGAAAGAAAGAGTTTTATTGAGTAGAATACCCCCTTTACTAGGAAGCTTATTAAAAGGTTTTGTTTTTCCATTTTGAAATGTTACAAAGTCTCCTTAAGTTTAAGACCAACTGAGAGTCTCCAATTTTCAGCATTCTTGGAGCAGGAAGAATATCAGTCCTTTATTTCCCTTAAAGAATCTCATTTTTTGCAATACAAATCATGTTTTAAAAATCAGGCTTTCGGGGCTTCCCTGGTGGCACAGTGGTTAAGAATCTGCCTGCCAATGCAGGGGACGTGGGTTCGAGCCCTGGACCGGGAGAATCCCACATGCCGTGGAGCAGCTAAGCCCGTGCACCACAACTGCTGAGCCTGCGTTCTGTAGCCCGCGAGCCACAGCTGCTGGGCCCTCGTGCCACAACTGCTGAAGACCACGTGTCTGGAGCCTGTGCTCCACAACGGGAGAGGACACTGCAATGAGAGGCCCGCACGCTGCAACGAGGAGTGGTGCCTGCTCGCCACAAGGGGAGAGAGCCCACGAGCAGCAACGAAGACCCAACACAGCCAAAAAAATAAATAAATAAATTTATTAAAAAAAAAAATTTATGTTCTGATAAGTTTAAAAAAAAATCAGGCTTTCATAAAAAGAAATGAAATTGAGTTATTTGTAGTGAGGTGGATGGACCTAGAGTCTGTCATACAGAGTGAAGTAAGTCAGAAAGAGAAAAACAAATACCGTATGCTAACGCATATATATGGAATGTTTAAAAAAAAAAAAAGGTTCTGAAGAACCTAGGGGCAGGACAGGAATAAAGATGCAGACGTAGAGAATGGACTTGAGGACACGGGGAGGGGGACGGGTAAGCTGGGATGAAGTGAGAGAGTGTCATGGACATATACACACTACCAAATGTAAATAGCTAGCTAGTGGGAAGCAGCCGCATAGCACAGGGAGATCAGCTCAGTACTTTGTGACCACCTAGAGGGGTGGGATGGGGAGGGTGGGAGGGAGACGCAAGAGGGAGGGGATATGGGGATGTATGTATATGTATAGCTGATTCATTTGTTATAAAACAGAAACTAACACACCATTGTAAAGCAATTATACTCCAATAAAGGTGTTAAAAAAATCAGGCTTTATAAACATAAAGTTATTGTAAGGAAATAATGTAGTATTGGGAAACTTGAGATTATCTTTCCTAGAAAATGCACTGCCTTCCTGCTCACTTAAGCTCTTACTATTTTTTTCTCTCTAGTTATCAGTTGGACTTTAAGAATTACACAAGTGACTATTTATAAGGCTTTCTCAGTATTTGATCACTTAAAAAATTTTAAATGATAAACCATCAGTGACTTCGTATAAAATGTGGATGAGTCCTTTATCAATATCAAAATTTAGTGCACAATGAGAATAAGAGGTATCTGTGTGTGACTGGTATCAGAATGTGTACTTCCCACTTCAATAGAGAACATTCAGTACCTCTTAGGAATAAAATTCTATTCTTGTAAACTCTCTCTAAATAGGCTGTAAACATTTGTAATTTTCTTTTCTTGAATTAACCTAATCCTTTGTGATAAATTGAGTTTCTATGTTTTGCAGAGCTTTTGAAGACTAATTTAAGAGCCAGGAGTTTGAGGAATTAGAAACATATTAAATTAAATGTGTTCAAGTATTTCCTTCCTCTTATGTGTTAAGTACTTTGTGGAAATAGTTACCTCATTTGCCAGAGAGAAAAACTTTTCCATATATATTTCATTATCCCTGAATAGGAATAAGCTTTCCTAAAATACCTGTTATGTCTTATTGTATTATCTGTACGTTTAGATACATTTGTAGACATCATAACTTGGTAATTCCTCTATTATGTTGCATTTATTATATCCTGATAATTAAGCATTGGTATCATCAGTAGAGATAATGACCATGATTATGAAACTACAAAGCAGCTATAGGAAAGGAAGGTTAGATTCCTTATAATACTGTATTGGTTCTTATTCTCGTTTGAATTTTGCTGGTTGCTACCATATTTGGGGTTATTAAACTAATTATGCCTTTCTGGCCCCAATTTTGCTTCTAAACCATCAAAATAATATAATTAAATATCTATACCAAGGGCTGAACTTTAAAAGAATTCATACTTTTTTTTTCATTTTGTTTACAGTGTATTTATGCTATGTAAAAATGCATTTCAGCATTTGTACATTACTTAGAGGAATAACCACAGAGTCTTCCCCTTTTACATAATTGTATACTTAACAATAAAAAGAAAATCATAATGTCATAATGCCTGTGATTCCTCTGGTGTTCTCCATTATCAATTAGAAAATAAACTAGATTTTCTAATTCCCCAGTTCCTTGGGGATTTATTTAAAAAGCAACCTGAATTTTTACCTTCATGCAAAAACATTACATTGTTTACAAGATGAATATTAAAATAATACAATTAGAATGAAAAGTGTTTTCCTTTGGGGTTCTCTTGAGAAAGAGAGTGAGACAGACACACACCTTGGGATATAGCAGAAAACATATTATCTGCGAAGCTGATTTGATATTAATGCATTCTGCTAATCAAGTTTATTTTTTGTATTGACTGAAGTTAACATTAATCCTTTAATTTGCAAATACTACAGTTCTAAAAATTACATTTTTGAGTTGATCGCTGGTGGTTATGCTACATGGTATCATTGTTAAGCTCGCTGTTGAATAGATGATTTATACTCACTCGAGAAGATGAAATTATCCTCAACATATCTTTCTTGCAAAATTAGTAGAAACGCTGGTTGTTATTAAACCTGATCAGCTGGTATCACAGCAGGGCACTTGTGAAAAAATTACTTAATATCTCTTTGTTTACAGTCTTCACTGAGGTGAATATATTTAATGTAATTATTCAACTGCTAACCAGCTCCTGATGTTAACTACTTCTGTTTAAAGAAGTTGCATTTTTCACAAAACCTGTACCACACCCAAAGGTTTTATTTTCATTTTCCTAAGAACTGTATTTTGTGTGTATATCTAGAAAGGGAGTCTTAATGGAGAGGTTTTGTGCTGATTAAGCCCATAGGTGTTATTACACAGAGGAAATTTGATCATTCTTGCATCTTCAGAAAGGGTAACATTGTGTAGAACTAGAAAAGGTGGATTTCTTAATCAGCCATTGGTTTATAAGACAATTTGGGAATAGTTCACTTTATGAGTGTGCCTCAATATCCCTTTTGAAGAAGCAATTAATCCTTAATGGGACCACTGTGGATTTAGTAAATAGATTGGAACAAACTTAGATAAAAATCGTGACTAATCTACAAAATTCTATCCTATTCTGTTCTTGTTATAGAAAAAATTACTCCAAATCAGAAATGGGCAAAACATGTAAATATAATGTGCTTAGATGTTCATTTGGTGCCTGTTGATTTCAAGGGGGGGGGGTCATGCAAATGTGTATGAGTGGACTTTCATTTTGAGTCTCTTCAATTGGCTCAACAGTTGAGTTTTTTAGTTATATTTATGTTTCACTGTATCCTTCAAACAGCTCCCAGAATGAATGTATTTCATGTCTTGAATCATTAGACCAGTCTTAAAACTGCATTCTCTTTCTTCACATAAATATTCCTATGTAACTGGTTGGCTAACAAGATCACTTGGTCATCCAGGAAACCTCTAATCCGAGGTTTATTAATTTTTCTTAGCTCTGATATATGACTTCACACTGGAAACAAATCTTTTAAAAAATGCATTGCTCCCCAAGCATCACTCTAAGGAACAGAAAGTAGCTGCGTTGGCTATTATTTTGGGGTTTGGAAAAGCAGCTTAATGATACTCATATTAGAAATGATAAACCTGGAGAGTTATAAATTCTCTCTCCAATATGTTATTAGCCTGAACCTACTTCAGCTCACCTCTTATTTTGATGGAAGAATTTGTGTTGTTTTCTTGTGTTTATTTCAGTTACCAGAATTCTTGAACTTAAAAAAATCATAGAGCAACTCACTATTATATAATAATTTTATAGTTACTTATATTATTATTCATTGGGGAATGGAAGTGGTATATGTTTTTGTTCACACCAAATTCCTATACCCAGCACAATTTCCAGCGCATAGTGGGTGCTTAACAAGTCTTTGTTGGGCAGGTAAACTCAGCTTCCTCTGCCTCCTGTTGATGCCATGCCCTTGTTATACCTGTGTAACTGCGTGAGCTCCAGGTGTCACACTGTTGTGCCCAACATTCTACCCTGAAAGTATCATTTTTTTTTTTAACATCTTTATTGGAGTATAATTGCTTTACAGTGGTGTGTTAGTTTCTGCTTTATAACAAAGTGAATCAGTTATACATATACATATTTCCCCATATCTCTTCCCTCTCGCGTCTCCCTCCCTCCCACACTCCCTATCCCACCCCTCTAGGTGGTCACAAAGCACTGAGCTGATCTCCCTGTGCTATGCGGCTGCTTCCCACTAGCTATCTATTTTACGTTTGGTATCATTTAAAGTCCAGCCGGGAAAGAGGAGCCACTCTATTTAAATCGGAGGGAATTTAGTGCAGGAAATTGGTTTCACAGGTGCCAGAAGAAGCTTAAAAGGAGGATGGGGAAGGCAACCCAAAAGTTAGTAGCAACAGGAAGCCACACCCCTAGACTGGAGGGATGAAAGGAGGAAGTGGTAATACCCCAGCTCCGGGCCTGGGGACGCCTGATGGATCCTGAAACCACAAAGGATACTGACACCAAGGGGGTGGTGCGGCCACTGCTGGGGAGACACCAGAGGCAGAGAAGGAAGGGAGAAATATTCTTGCTTCTCCCTTCTTTCGGGCCTCTCATTTCTCAGTGGAAAACCCTGCAGAACACCAGCTGACACGGAGCATAGGCTGCCTGTACTACCTTCACCCCCATGCCTCCCAAAGCACAGCAGGGAAGGGTGAGGAATGAATCTGAAAACAAACAAACAGGCCATGGTGTGATCCACTACCAAAGGGAGATGCTTTAGGGATAATGCCAGTTTTGTGCATTCTATCTCCCACTTACATGTCCCTCTCTACTAGGTACTCTGTCTAGTTAACTTCTAGCCCAGAATGACTTGACCAACATCCTTTCATCCTAAGAGACCCCTTTTTGGAGAACCTGACAACTCAAGATTGAGCAGCTGGCCTATGTTTTATACTCTGCTTGCCCAGCCCAGTAGAGATAAATCCAGCCCAGCTGACCTTGCTTCAGAGCACATCCACCAGCCTCCCAGATGATCTCACGTCAAGAGCCAGAGGATAATCCACCCAAGTTCAGGGTGGAGAGAGCAACGTGATCTTGGTGACCCAGGCCAATGTCCAAGCTTTCAGTAATGTGATTAGGACAGTCTCTTTATCACCACAATTCTAGGCTTATGCTTTTCAATGATGATTTTTTTCCTTTGGCAATCATTGGGCCTTCACACTTATTTTGAT
The DNA here is from genome assembly GCF_028023285.1 of Balaenoptera ricei. Taxonomy (NCBI): domain Eukaryota; kingdom Metazoa; phylum Chordata; class Mammalia; order Artiodactyla; family Balaenopteridae; genus Balaenoptera; species Balaenoptera ricei. The sequence continues at coordinate 76,222,493 of NC_082640.1, forward strand.
TCATAGTTGAGAATTTAATTTTTGTTGTAAAATAAGGACAAGGTAACATTAAGATTTATTATCATCATCATTATTTATAAAATCTTTCATTAAGCATCTGCTTTGATCTCTATGATAACTCCATGACATCAAAGCAGAATTTCTCACCGTCAGCATTACTGACATTTGGGGCTGGACAATTCTTTGTTGTTGGGGGCTGTCTTGTACATTGTAGAACTCTTGGTAGCATCCCTTGCCTCTATCCACTAGAAACAATTAGCACTCCTTTCTCTCAAGGTGTGACAACTAAAAATGTCTCCAGATATTGTCACATGTCCCCTGGGAGGTGGAAATCATCCCTATTTGAGAACCACTGTGGTAAGGGGCATACAATTATTATGATCCCATTTTACAGGTGAAAAAAATGAAAGTCAGAGATGTTAAGGGAGCATTCTGGGTCTTCTTATAAACCATCTTATATTTTAAATTTTTATATAGGCTATAAGTAAAATATCAATTGGAAATTTGGAGGAATAAAACACTTGCTTGTCTGGGGCAAAATTAAAACTGGGACCCAAAATGCAAGAAGAAAAAGCACTAAATATACTATATTGAAATCCATATCCAGGCCTTAGAAACTGAAGTGAGAATCTTGATTTTTGATAACTGAAAGGTTGTGGGGTATTTTCATAATAGCTGTATGTTGTAAGAAATTGAGTGTCAGGACTGTTGGGGGATAGCCCTGGAATTTGCTTACCAGGAAAAATTGCACTAGTGGCTTCCCATCTGGCTTTGACTTAATGACTAAATTATTTTAATTTTTTCCTACGTTTAAAATCTTTGCTTTCTTCAAGATAAGAACACCTTAATTTCCTTCATCACATCTGTCTGCTCATTAATGTGCATGTTTTCCTGTTTATCAGCAGTTGGCCACCAGATGAAGTTTAGGTAAATGGTCGTCAGCTTACTTTACAGTTGTTTTATGATGGGGTTTGGATGGAAGAGTTACAGCAGATAATCCCAGTAAGAAGAGGCTGCACTGTCTCTCTGTTGTTCATTGAACCCATATGGCTCAGAACAGCTGGAAGGATGGATTTGCTACCTGAGGCCAGCAATTGTGTTGCCAACCATGACTCCCCCTTGCTGACCCTTGTATAATGCATTGCAGTTGAAGGAATGTTGATCACTCCTTTCCATTTTGTGATGGATGGTGTTATTTAAAACTGATGGTCTTGTAGCCCGTTGGTGAGTTTCCATGTTTCACAGATGTGAGTGAGGCAGAGAGTCAATAAATAATGCCATGTTCTAGAAGAACATGGCATGCGGGCTAAATTGTCCTGTGAACAAGCAGGTGTGAAGGTAACTTAGACCTGGATTGGAAAGGCTTCTAGAAAAATATGGTTTCTGGCTGGTATCGTTATAAACAAACATGCTTCTCTCCAGGTCTGTGTTTTAAGATTGCTTTATCTGAGTTGCTCGATCCTAGGTCAGCTCCTGAGAGCACCTGCATTACCTAGAATGCTCATCTATGGCTAGTCAAGCTTGAGAGGACAAAGCTTTACTGATTTAGGTATACCTACCCAGGTTGGGGTAGTGGGTGCAACTTCACAAGAGGTGGTTTTCTTTGATTGTGTAGGGTCCTGTGAGCCATCCACAGAGAGTTGTCTGGAAGGACTGTCATGGTTGACACCATTAAACTTTTATATCATCCACATAATTCCCTTGGCACTAAGCTCCTACTTCTCAAGCAACCTTCCAATCACAACTTGGTTTTCCAAGCAGCCCTATCTCCAAGTAGAGTATAGGGCAGACAAACCAATGGGAGTGTCCTAGTCAATCTATATATCAAGCATATTTTTCAGTATACAAATTAATAAATTGGCATCCAGTTGAAAAATGAATAAAATCAGTTAAGGAGGTTCCACATCCATACAGAGGTTGGATGTAGTCTTTGTATAAGAAGAAGTAAAATGAAGCCCCAGAGTGGTTTTAACATTTCACCAGGCATCCTTTTACATACTTTTCTAGCTGCGCGGAGTTTTTTCTCCCAAGGCAGATGCTAAGTTTCCTCTGGGCAGTAACCATTTTTTCCCCTACTATTTTTATATGTACTATAATACATAGTACAGTGCTGGAGGCATGCTTAACCTTCACTTAAAACTTATTGCTTGTTTTCTGGCTCCCCTAATACTATATTGAATTAATTAACTAAAGTAAAGAGGTGTTTGGTAAAGATGGAGAACAGTCTGTTACCCGCACAGTGAAGTGCTATGGAATAATGACTTGGGTGACTCACAGCATTGTATACAGTGGGGCCACCTGTGGTAAATCCCCATTACTGTGTAAGCCATGATGCCTTTTTCTAAAGGAGGGTTTACTGTGAGTTCCAATCTATGTGTGTGCCTTAAAGAGCAGTGGTAGAAACTACTGCTGTATTGGATTTATATAAAGGAAGGAAAATTCTAGATGTATCAGGAGGGAGGGTAGTTGAATAGACTGGTAATACATTTTATGATCTGAACTCCTATTGTGATATTTGGCTAGTACACTACTTCACTAAACACAAAAACTGAAACAGAGAAGAGCTCTGCATAAAGGATTCTTTTGAATAATTCTGTCCCAGATGCTAGCATGGATATCACATGGCTTTAAAATATGGGGGCAGAGAAGACTAACTTCAGTAGGAAATTCCCAAATAAAGAATAAACTTTATTTATTTATAAATACCCAAATAAAGAATAACCAAATAGATTTTGGTTAAAATCTATATTTATCCCTGAGTTTGCTGGTTATTAATGTAGGTTAGTAATGTAATATTGGACTTGCTTTAAGTTGCTTTGAATCTTGGGGTGGTTATGTCTTTGCTTGGCTTTGAAATACTGTTTTGGTCTTTCTGGTCCCTCTGAGCTGTCAAGGTGCTCATTTGTGTGTACTGTTCTTGAAATTTCCAGTGTACTACCTGGGTAATAACTCACTGTATCAGTCTCTTGTGGCTGCTCTAAAAAGTTTTCACAAACCTGGTGGCTTAAAACAGAAATTTATTCCCTCACAGTTCTGGAGGCCTTAAGTCTGAAGTCTGTATCACTGGGCTGAAATCAAGGCATCATTGAGGCAGCACTCCCTCCAGAGGCTCCAGAGCAGAATCTTTTCCCTGCCTCTACCAGCTTCTGGCGGCTGCCTATTCCTTGGCTCGTGACGCATCACTGTGTTCTGCCCCCATGGTCACACCGCCTTCTCCTCTTCTGTCTGTCAAATCTCCCTCTGCCTTCCTCTTAGGGATACATGTAATTGCATTTAGAGCCCACCTGTATAACCCAGGATGATCTTCCATTGTTGTCTAGCATTCTGTGCTACATATAAGAAGTCCAATGCCAGTTTAATTACCATTCTTTAGTACGTATTCGTCTTGTACTCCCTGCCCCCAAACACACTTGTACGTACTAGAAGCTTAAAACGTTCTCCTTTTATTGTCAAATGTCACAAATTTCTCCAGGATTTATCTGTATTGTATTATGAGTCCTTCCCACATTTCTAGAAAATACTTAGCGTGTCTTCTCTATCTAACCATTTAAATCTTTCTTCACTTCAGGTAAATATTCTCTTTGGTATTTCTTTGTTTCCCTCCATCTTCTCTGTTATCTCTTTTTACGACTCTTATTAGATAGATTTTGGATCTTGAACTATCATCCAGGACTCTTAATTCTCCTTTCAACATTTAAAAAAAGAATTTTATTGGAGTATAGTTGATTTACAATGTTGTGTTAGTTTGAGGTGTACAGCAAAGTGAATCAGTTATACATAAGCATATATACACTCTTTTTTTAAATTAATTAATTTATTTTTGGCTGCATTGGGTCTTCGTTGCTGCGTGCGGACTTTCTCTAGTTACAGCGAGCGGGGGCTACTCTTCATTGTGGTGCACGGGCTTCTCATTGCGGTCGCTTCTCTTGTTGCAGAGCACGGGCTCTAGGCGCGCGGGCTTCAGTAGTTGTGGCACACAGGCTCAGTGGTTGTGGCTCACGGGCTCTAGAGAGCAAGCTCAGTAGTTGTGGCGCATGGGCTTAGTTGCTCCGCGACATGTGGGATCTTCCCGGACCAGGGATCGAACCTGTGTCCCCTGCATTGGCAGGCTGATTCTCGACCACTGCGCCACCAGGGAAGCCCTATCCACTCTTTTTTAAGATTCTTTTCCCATATAGGCCATTACAGAGTATTTTTTTTCTTTTTTTTTATTAGAGTATAGTTGATTTACACATTACAGAGAATTGAGTAGAGGTTCCCTGTGCTATACTCCTTTGAACTTTTTTTTTTTTTAATTTATTTATGGCTGTGTTGGGTCTTAGTTCCTGTGTGAGGGCTTTCTCCAGTTGCGGCAAGCGGGGGCCACTCTTCATCGCGGTGCGCGGGCCTCTCACTATCGCGGCCTCTCTTGTTGCGGCGCACAGGCTCCAGACGCGCAGGCTCAGTAGTTGTGGCTCACGGGCCTAGTTGCTCCGCGGCATGTGGGATCTTCCCAGACCAGGGCTTGAACTCTTGTCCCCTGCATTGGCAGGCAGATTCTCAACCACTGCGCCACCAGGGAAGCCCTGAACTTTTTATCCCTTTATTTTTGCTTTGTATTTTGCAAAAATCCCTCAAATCAATCTTCTAGCTTTGTGTATTGAACCTTAGTCATGTCATTTCTGATATTCATCGTTTCTGTTTGAATTACTTTTCATTTTGGTTCTTGTATTTTTAATTTCTAGGGACTCTGAATACTTTTTTAAAATAGTAGCCTGTTATAGTTTTATGGCTCTGATGTCTTGAGTCTCTCTGAAGATTTTAACTATGCTTTTAAAAGTTCTCTTCTTTTTCCTGCATTAGTCTGTTTTCTCTCATTGAAGTATTATACAGAGCTAGGTTGTGTTCATTCTACACTATTGTAGAGCCATGTGAGAAGAACCTCTCTGTGACTCCCACACTTAACTACACCAAGCTCAGCACTCCTGGGGGACATGTTCGGCCTCAGGTGAATACAGTTTTTCAACTTCTCCAAAATAGTATGAGTCTAAGATCATTCACAGAAAGAGTGCATTGAAATGGGCAATTTCCAACTTACTGAGAGCTAATCTTCCCCATTAGGTTGTGAGCCTTTTGAAAGTTGATGATCACATTTTATCCAGTGCTGTATCTGCAGCACTTAGCCCAATTCTGGCCCATAATTGTTGCTTAATCAATATTTATTAAATAAAAGAGTGAACAATATATGATATTCCAAGTTTGGCATTGATTATCAATTTATTTGTATTGAAGGCAGAATCTAAAGAAAACAAGGTCTTTGGGGATTACATTTTATTCCATCCATCATTGTTTATTGCCTCACATTTAGCTGGACTGAAGTAAAAATATAGCCAGAACCCATCTTACAGAGGGTTTCCTGGACACTTGAGAATGGCCACAATCAATAAATAGTACTTTCTCTGCCTATCCATTCTCTCAGAGATAAGAGGGAGGACAGGCTACTTTAATGCCCCTCAGGTTTCCATTCCTTTGTTGGAGCTTTTCCTTCTTCCACAAGGACCCTTTCACCTGCCCTATCCAGTCTTCTCTGACTACTTCAAACCACACTGATTTCTCCATTTTGTGCTACTATGGGACTTTTCATGTGCATCACACTATTTAGTACTTCAGTTTTATTGAACAAATATTTATTTTCTCTGTACTTGGCTCTGAGCTAGGATCCAAAGGTGAGGCAAAGATGAAAAAGCTCATAGTCCTGCTTTCAAAGAACCTTCAGCCTGGTAGGGAATTTGGTATATAATAAGTAGCTATAATAAAACTCAGCAAAACAAGAAACGGGACTAGTGAAACAATGTACGTGGGAAGTTCAGGGTGAGGAGAAATGATATCTACCTGGTGTAGCTTCAGAAGGTGTGTGGCTTTGTCAGTGGCCTTGGAAGTTGAACAGGTTTTTATCAGAAGGTAACAGAGGACCAGGGAGGAAAAGAGAAGACAGGAAGAAAAAATCATGCATAAAATGCTCAATCAAAACCACAAAAGGCAGAAAAAGAATGAAAGACAAAAATAAGAACCAATAACAAGGGTAACAAATATGGTAACTGTTAATCCAAGTATATCACTTTGAACATCAACGGTCTAAATGCACCAATTAAAAGACAGGAGTTGTCAGAGTAGATCAAAAAACAAGACCCAACTCTATGTTGTCTATAAGAAACCCACTTTAATATAAGACACTTCTAGACTAAAAGTAAAAGGATAGGGAAAGATACATGGATAGGGAGACTCTATATTGTCAAGATGTCAGTTCTACACAACTTGATCTATAGATTCAGTATAATTCAAATAAAAATCCCAGCAAGTTATTTTGTGGATATTGACAAACAGATTATAAAGCTCATATGGACAGGCAAAAAACCCAGAATAGGCGACAGAGTATTAAAGAAGAAGAGCAGTTGGAGGACCAATACACCCAACTTGAAAACTTAATATAAAGCTATAGTTATTAAGGCAGTGTTGTACTAGTGAAAGAAGTGACAAGGAGATCAATGGAATGGAATAGAGAGCCCACAGACAGACCCACACGAATATAGTCCGCTGATCTTTGACGAAGAAACAAAGGCAATAAAATGAAGAAAAGATAGTTTTTCAACAAATGGTGCTGGAACAATTAGACATCAACATGCAAAAAAAAAAAAGAATCTAGACACACACCTCACATCATTCAAAAAATTGAATCAAAATGGATCACAGACCTAAATGTAAATGCAAAATTATAAAGCACCTAGAAGATAACATGGGAGAAAATCTAGATAACCTTGGGGTTGGTGATGATTTTTTAGATTAAATACCAAAGGCATGATCCATGAAAGAAAGAATTGATAAACTGGAATTCATTAAAATTAACAATTTCTGCTTTGTGAAAGACACTTTCAAGAGAATGAAAATATAAGCCACAGATTGGGAGCAAATATTTGCAAAAGACATACCTGATAAAGGGCTATTATTCTAAATATACAAAGAATACTTGAAACTCAAACATAAGAAAACAAACAACCCAGTTAAAAAATGAACCAAGACCTTAAAATACACCTCATCAAAGAAGATACACATGTATTAGAATGGCCAAAATCCAGAACACTGACAACATCAAATGCTGGAAAGGATGTGGAGCAACAGGAACTCTCATTCATTTCTGATGGGACTGCAAAATGGTACAGCCCCTTTGCAAGACACTTTGGCAGTTTCTTTAAAAACTGCATATATTCTTACCATACAGTCTAGCAATCATACTCTTTGGTATTTACCCAAAGGAGTTGAAAACATGCGCACACAAAAACGTGCACACAGATGTTTATAGTAACTTTACTCATAATTGCCAAAACTTGGAAGCAACTAAGATGTCCTTCAGTAAGTGAATGGATAAATAAACTGTGGTACATCCAGACAATGGAATGTTATTCACTGCTAAGAAGAAATGAGCTATCAAGCCATTAAAAGACATGGAGGAACCTTAAATGCATATGACTAGGTGAAAGAAGCCAAACTGAAAAGGTTGCCCTATACAATTCCAACTACATATCATTCTGGAAAAGGCAAAACTATGGAGACAGTAAAAATATCAGTGGTTGCCAGGGGTTGGGGGAGGAAGGGATGAATACATGGAGGACAGAGGATTTTTAGGGCAGTATGATACTGTATGATACTATAATGATGGATACATTTGTCCAAACTATAGAATTTACAACACCTAGAGTGAACTGTAATGTAAACGATGGACTTTGGGTGATTACAATGTGTCAATGTAAGTTCATCAATTGTAGCAAATGTACCACTCTGGTGGGGATTGGTGGGGGAAGCTATGCATGTATGGGGGCAGAGGATATACGGGAACTCTCTGTACCTTCATCCTAACTTTGCTGTGAAACTTAAGCTGCTCTAAAAAATTATCTTCAATAAAAATATTTTAAGAGAAGCAATCATGTGAGCAAAGAAAACTGGGGCATTTTCATGGAACTAAGAATTTGGCTAGTTTCTTAGCACAGGTGGTCTGGTGCTCTGACAATAACTAAGTTTCTATATAACAGCAATGGGCTGGAGCCAAGGAGTTGATGGATTCTTTGGGGCACTGACTCTCAAGTTTGTTGCAGTTCCTCCTACACTGTACATTTCAAACATCTATGTAAGCTGCCTGGTCCCTATGTGCATGTGGTGGATAAGAAAGAATAATTTTAAATGTGTTTGGACTACTTTTTTGAGATTTTGGAGTATCTTAATTGCCCTGATAAGGAGTTGGTTTTCTAGTTTTAAAGTGCATTTCTACACATATCATCCTGCATGCTGCATATGCTACTGTAGTTTTGAAGATTACAGAGTGGCAGTGAGGAGCTGAGTCACTGGATTCCCAGAGCATAGGTGGGCAGACTGGATATTGGGCTTAAACCATTGCCCCATTGAGCTACAGTCAACCACTGTGAAACACCAAGCTAAATGGAAAGGGCCTTCCATCAGAGAATAAGCATCTTGGGTACTGGGAATAAACATATCTCACACTTATCTTGGATCTCCCATAATTTCAGCACAATTCTTCATTTGGACCAAAGTCCCTAGCCTTACCATGGCCTGTAAGGCCCTGAATAACCTGGCCTCTAGTTATCACAGATTTTTGGGTTGATTGAGTTGGTTTGTTTTCTTATCTCATTGTTTTCTCTCTCAAATTTGGAAGTTACACATGCTACTTCTGTTCTTGTATTGATTGTCCTCAAAATCTTATGCATTTTGAAGTCTAAAATTAATTCATATATTAACCATTTTCCAGAAAAATACAATAATACTTTGTTCAGTTTACTGCCTTTCAACTGATGTAATATTGTTGCTCACAAGTTTAGATGCTCATTTAAGCCCATTAGCATTATTGTTTTTATTTTTATACATTATTATTAATATTATTTTTATAATTATTTATACAGGTAAATAATTATACAGTTTAACAACTTCTTTGATCATCATTCCTTCTTGCATCAGACCTTTCTTCTGAGATTATTTTCCTTCTTTCTAAAAAAAATCTTTTAGAAATTCCTTTAATGAAAGTTTGTTGATAAATTCTCTCCAGTTTTGTTTGTTTTTAGAATCAGAAAATACGTTTAATTTGCCCCCATTTTTAAAAGATGAGCATAGTTTTAAAACTTAGATAACTTTGCTGGATACATGCCTAAGCTGACATTTATTTTTTGCTCAGCTTTTTGAAAAGATAATAATTCATCATTTCCTGGCTTCCTTTGTTTCTATTCATCTAGTTGATATTCTGTGGGTTTTTTTGTGGGGTTTTTTTGCTCTGCTTTTTCTGTCATGCTGCTTGTAAGGTCTTTTTTGTTTTGTCTTCAGTGCTCAGCAGTTTCACCACAATATGTCTAGGATTTATTTAATCTTATTGATGTGTTTGGTAGTAGCTGTGCTTCTTTTATCTATGGGTTTATGTCTTTAAGCCATTCTACAAAATTCTTAGCCATTATCTCTATTGCAGCTTTTCATTCTCCCTAATTCTATCCTTCTACAACTTTGATTAGACATATGTCAGATCTTTTCTTTTTATCTTTCATTCCTCATTAAGTTCTCTTAATATTTTCCATCTCCTTGTTTCTGTGTTGCATTCTGAGTAATTCCCACTGGACTATATTTCAATACACTAGTGCTCTCCTTAGCTGTGTTCAATGTTGTTTAATCCTGAGTTATTTTTTCTTCAGATATTTAGTTTCAAAATCAACTTATTGAGGTGTAATTTACATAAAAGAGAATATACTCCTAGTAAGTATACAGTTTGGTTTTTAACAGGTACACTTATTTGTTCAGTCATCACCCATAATCACATGCCCATAATCACTAAAACGTCCCTCTTTCTCATTTGATCTATTCTCTTCTTTCCCCAACCTTGACCCCTAGCAACTACTAACCCATTTTCTGTAACTGTAGGTTAGCTTTTCTATTTGAGGATTTTATATGAATGGAATCATATGGTTTGTACCCTGGTGTTTGATTCTTTCACTCAGTACAGTGCTTTTGAGATTCATGCATGTTGTTGTGTGTATCAGTAGTTCTAACCATTTTATTTCTGAGTAGTATTCCATTCAATGGATATACCATGAGTTGGTAGTCCCTTTTCCTATTGATGGACATTTGGGATGCTTACAAATTTTTGGCTTTTATGAATGAAGCAGTTATGAACATTTGCATACAAATCTCTGTGTGGACATATGTTTTTGTTTCTCTTGGGTATCTACCTAGAAGTAAGATTGCTGGGTTTTATGATACATGTATGTTTAACTTTAAAAGAAAATGCCAAACACTTTTCTCATGTAGCTGTACATACAGTATTAATTCCCATCAGCAATGTATAAGAATTCTAGTTGCTCCATATACTCACCAGCACTTGGTATGGTTAGTCTTTTTAGTTTTAACCATTCTAAAAAATGTGTGGTGGTATCTTGTGATTTTAATTTGCATTTCCCTAATGGCTAATAATGTTAAGAATATTTTCCTATGTTAAATGGCTATTCACATATTTTCTTTGGTGAAACATCTGTTCACATTTTTTGACCATTTAAAAAACTGGGTTATTTATATTCTTATTGATGAGTTGTAAGAGTGTTTTTATATATTCTGGAGAGTAGTCCTTTATCAGATATATGTATGGTATATGGTTTTAGATTAGGATTGAGGTTCAGGATTTTTTTTTTTTTCCATGTAGATATCCAATTGTTCCAGCACTATTTTTTTTATGAGACCTGTCTTTTACACATTGAGTAACCTTAGCATCTTTGTTGAAAATCAGTTTACCTCATATACCTAGATCTACCTATGAGCTCTATTCAGTTCCATTAAGCTCTGTAACCATCCTTATGGCAGGGCCACACTATCTTAATTAATGTATCTTCATAGTAAGTTTTGAAACCATATGATGTAAATCCTTAACTTTGATCTTCTTTGTCAAAATTGTTTTGGCTATTCTAGGTCATTTGAATTTCCATATATATTTTATAATTAGCTTGTCAATTTCTACAAAATTGCCTTCTCAAATTTAGATTGAAATTGCATTGGATCTATAGATCAAGTTGGGGGGTAATTGATATCTTAACAATACTGAGCCTTCCCATTCATGAACATAGTTTATCTCTCCTATTATTTAGGTCTTTGTTAATTTCTGTCAGCAATGTCTTGTAGTTTTTAACAAACAGATCTTGTACATATTTGCTGAATTTATTTCTTAAGTGTTTAATGATTTTTTTGGTACCAAAGTAAACGGCATATTTTTTAAAAACTCAATTTCCAATTTTTTATACCTAGTATATAGAAATACAAGTAATTTTTTTATATTGACCATGTATCCTGTGACTTTGATGAACTCAATTGTTAGCTCTATTAGCATTTTGTAGTTCTAGTATTATGTGTCTAATGTTGCATAACAAATTAGCCCCAAACTTAAATGGCTTGAAACAACATTTATCCTCTTGAAGTTTTTATGAGCCAAGAGTCTGGATGTGGCTTAGCTGCATCCTCTGGGTCTGGTCTCTCACAAGCCTAAAATCAAGGTGTTGGCCATGGCTGCCATCATCTCAGGGCTCAAATGGAGAAAGAAACTGTGAGTACAACGTTGAACAGAGTGGTGAGAATAGACAGCCTTGAGTTCTTGCTGATCTTAGGGGGAAAGAATTCAGCCTGTCACCATGAAGTATAACATTAGCAGTAGGATTTTTTGAAGATCCCCTTTATCAGCTTAAGGTTTGATTAAACATGTTGGAAAGCTAAGTACTAAGAGTAAATTTTTTTAAAGGCATCTTTTATATGAAACTAAATAAAAACTCAATCTTTTTTTCCTAAAACCTATAAGGTCTGTTACGTTTAGGAATTGAGAGTATTCAGAGTTTAGAATGATAATTTAGTTCATGTACTATTTATTACGTTAAAACTCCTTGGGGACTGAGCAATACCTCATAATCAAAGGCATAATTATTTCTGCAGCAAAACATGAATGTTCATTCTATGTGGGATAAATAGAATCTTAAATAGTCTCATGTCAGTTCAAGTCAGGTTTTCTCATTAAATGAGCTCTAATCACGTCAAGTTTTGCTAGCGAAGGAGTACTGATAATACTGTTCATAGCTCTTTTTCTCAGAGTTTTACAATTTCAGAAAAGATATTGAGGACATGTAATAGATGGTAATAATAAATAGATATGAGAGGGAAAGTTTCAATGGAAGTCAAAGCATGCTAAAAGCCTTGCCTTAGGGAGAAGACTTTGGTGGAAAAGTAATTCTAAAGCACCCAACATGAGAGGCAGAGTGACAGAGAAGTCTCAGTTGAGATAGACAGTTGTCTTAATTGATTGAAGTTGCATTATTTTAATTTTTCAAATTTTCAAAAACATATGACTCTATGAACACATTGCTAAGGCCCCTCCCAAAGCCCTGGGGAAAGGTTTGTATAAGTGAGAGGCCCTGGTGCTTAGACTTCATGAACTTCTTCATGGTAAATCTGACTCTGTGTATAAGGAAACAACATTGTTAAAGTAACAGCTCAGAGCCTGACTCTGTCTCCTCTGTCAACAATTGCCTGTATCCTTCAGTAAAAACTTCCCTGTGAACTTTGTTTATTTATATAAAAATAACACCATACTCTGCATGTGGTTGTGCACCCGCTTTTCTCCATTCAAACTGTACTGAGCACATTTTCCCTCCATTTTATTCTTTTAATGGCTGCACAGAATTTCATCATATGAAATATATTCATAATTTAACCTAACTTGTTTGTGATACTTTATTCTTACTGCAGTAAACATTTTTGTAAATATATCTGCACACGTAATGTATTTCTGTAAGAGAAATACCTAGAAGAGATTGCTGTGTCAAATAGAGCGTATGGTTAAAATTTTGATAGATTCCTCCAAATCGACCATCCTAAAAGTTTGTATAGATTAACTCCCTATTAAGAGTATATGAATATGTCATTTTCTTTACTCCAGGCCCACACTGGGTATGATCATTCTACATAATCTTCAAATATGATATGATATCAGGTATCAGATATGATATCTGTAATGAAGTATCGTTGTTTTGATTTGCATTTATCATTAATGAGATTGAGCATATCTATTTTTATGAATAGTCTTTTCCTCTGTCATTGTCTGTTTTTTCTGTACGTTTCATTTTGTTTGTTTGCTAAGTCTGATATAGGGGCACTCATCATTATTATTAACTTGTAAAAGGCCTTGTTATTGCTATAAGTATTTTTCTTTGTCTTATATTTTGCAACATTTCCTTCAGTTTGTCAGTTCCCTTCTGGTGTCAGATAGAGCCGGTTACCATGCTATCTGAGTGATTCTGGTGAAACAATTTCAGCCTTCGTTTCCTCACGTGCTAAAAAGGGACGATATCAGTGTGATGGTTAGTTTTATGTGTCAACTTGACTGGCCACAGAGCCCAGGCATTTGGTCAAATATTATTCTGGGTGTGTTTGTGAGAGTGGTTTTGGATGAGATTAACATTTGTATGGGTAGACCGAGTAAAGCAGATTGTCCTCCCTAATGTAGGTGGGCCTCATCCAATTGACTGAAGACTTGAATCGAACAAAAAGGGTGAGTAAGAGGGAACTCTCCCGCCTGGTTGATGAGCTGAGACATTGGCTTTTTCCTGGCCTTCAGGCTTTGACTGAAACATCAGCTTTTCTTAGATCTTGCAATGCTGGCCTTTGGACTGGAACTTCCACCATTGGCTCTCCTGGTTCTCAGGCCTTTGGACTAGGACTCGAACTACCTATCAGCCCTCCTGGGTCTCTAGCTTGCCATCTGCGGACCTTGGGACTTCTCAGCCTGCATAATCACTTGAAACAATTCCTTACAAGAAATCCCTTAATTGTCCACACATATGCCCCCTCCCCCTACACCCTATTGGTTTAGTTTCTCTGGAGAACCCTGACTAATACAATTATCTATCTTACAGTACTATTGGGAAGAAAGGAGTCAATATATGTGAAGACTTAGCTTAGTTTCTGTCAGAGTATTAAAATAAAGAGTATGTAAAGTTAACTTTATTTGAATTATTTTTGGCCATTCAGAAATTTTACATAGTCACATATATCAATCCTTTCCTTTATGACTTTATTAAATTTTTTTTCCTCTGGCATTTGTCAAATGCCTCTACTTTTTGTGTTTAAGAAAAAAATCCATCTGGAAATTTGTTTTTATATATGTTTAATTTGGGATTTAATATTTTCCCACAAATGGATAGCCAGTCAACGCTATTTATTGAATAATCGATTCTTTCAGTGTTCTCTAAAAGCACCATTGTCAAGAAAGCCTTTTAGGTCAAGGGAAAAACATTTCTGTTATCAAGATTAGAAATTGTATATCTGTATATCAACATAGAAGCATACGCCAAATAAGCTCTTTCATGTTTCTTGCCCTGACAACCCACAGGGAAAGAAAACAGAGATATTTGTAGTTTTCTTGTTCACACAACTGCCTATGTAAAATGCAAGATGTTAAATCTGATTGGTGTCTTAAAAAGCCATTTAGTAGTTAAACATAATCCAAGCAAACAAAGGCAGGGGAAAGATATTGATTTTGTGTCACACAGTTGTAGGTGAAACATCTAAGCCTTGAATAATGCTCCCAGGGCACTTTTCGGTGTGATCAGGCAAAGCGGAGAACATGCCGTATTTAATGATGTGAGAACTCGTTTCTCCACGAGGTCAATAGTATGTGCTTAACCTTTAGGCGCTTGCATGGCCGGCTGCCCCACTGGTTTATGGAGTGGAGTCCGACATGACTGGAGGGCAGTGATGACTTGATCTCGCCAGTGCTAGCTGCTCTTACCCAGACGTGGTGAACAAATCCATCACAGTGGCTGTAGCCTGTGCTTTTCTGAGCTGTCCATGCCTATCTCTCATCTCAGACTTACCTCCTGAGGTGAAAGGAACACAGCTGCCTTTGGAAAATAGGACTTCTCCCATCACCGTGAGAAAAAAAAATGCTTTGTTTTGATTCCGTTTTTAAGACCTTAAACAGCCTCCAAAAGGCAAACGCAACATCCAGATGACTCCAGATCAAGACTGCTTTTGTTTTTATTTCTCATTTTGGCATAAGTTTCCACTTTGTACATTCAGTATTTTCCAAAGTTGTTCTCAAAAATACCAGTCCTTTGAGACTCTGCTAGGAAGGAAGGAGGGAGAGAAGGAAGACGGGGGAGATGTTAAGCAAGCTGAGGTTAATCGTGTTTGGGGCGTAGGATACCGCCTTTTTGGAGACTCAGAGTGCACATCAGCAATTAAAGTTCAGCTCCATCAGTTAAGAAATGTGTTTAATTTAAAACCCAGGATTTTCGATTCATATTTGAGCCTGCAACATCGTTTTTAAAAACATGTAACATCTGTTCTCTTATTTGGTAAGTGCTCCTATTAGGTGGATTGCTTTAAAATTGTGTGTAAAACAGAACTTTGCCTTTTGAATGTTCTTTACCATTAATCTCCATCATAAGCCAAGAGGTGACTTCTAATGGAAGAACAAAACCAACCATGAGACATAATCGAAATATCAGGGAAGAATTCCAGTCTTCATATTAAAGCTCAATATTCCACCTGTGTTGATGTGCATTTAAGGCTGTCCTGTGTATCTTTCAAAGACGTTAGTCAAGCAGATGAAATATACAACTCTGGAGCAGATGGGAACCTGACCAAGGCATCTGAACAGCTCCTTCTTTCCCAGACAAGCAGACTGAGATCTAGAAAGGCTGAGGGGGTGGGCAGAAAGCTACAGATGGATTTGTGAGGACATCTGGGCACTGAGTCAGTTTTCCTGCACTTCTCTCTGGTTTGGCCTTCTCTTTATGACAGCTTAATCCTCAAACTAGAGTTTTCTGCAGTTACAGGCCACACTCATTCACAACAATGTTGGAGAAGTTTTTCCTGAAAAGTGAGGAAAAACCAATTTCCCACCTCCTGAAGTGGTCTAATCTGTGATGGGACTTTAGGACTTTCTCAGTTTGGTATCACCTGATAGACAGAGTGGCTGATGCCCAGGGGATGAGTTCATGGGCCCAAATCACCCACATGTGAGGAGTGCAACTATTTCAGAGAACAAAAGCGTTTTTATTATCTAGTGATATGATCATATTACTTTTCTTCTTTAATTTGTTGATGTCATGACTTATTATACATTGAAAGACTTCCTAATTCTAAATTATCCTTGCATTTCTGGAGTAAACCCTGTTTGGTCATAGAGCACTGTTTCGATACACTGCCAAATTCTCTTGGCCTGTACTTGATTTAAATTTTTGCATTTAAATTCCTAAGTGAGATCAGGCTATAGTTTCCTATTTTTATACCATTTTTATCAGGTTTGGGAATTAAAGTTGTGTTGGAATCATAAAATGAATTAGGGCACTTTCCAAGTTTTTATTATGGTCTGAGTTATTTCAAATTATAAAGGAATTATCTATTCCTTCAAAATGAGATAGAACTCAGCTGTGAAAACTCTTTAGTTCTGGTTCTTTTAAAACTGACAGATCTGCAGTCATTTTTATGTCTCCCATGATAACTGGTCTATTCAAGTTTTGTCCTGTTTTGTAATTTCTTTTACAAATTAAAAAAAATAGCTTTATTGAAGCATAATTTACATGTCACAAAATTCAATTACTTTTAGTAATGTGCAATTTTTTTAAAAATTTAATTTAATTTAATTTTATTTTTGGCTGTGTTGGGTCTTCGTTGCTGCGTGCAGGCTTTCTCTAGTTGCAGCGAGCGGGGGCTACTCTTCATTGTGGTGCGCGGGCTTCTCATCGCAGTGGCTTCTCTTGTTGCGGAGCACGGGCTCTAGGCACGTGGGCTTCAGCAGTTGTGGCACACGGGCTCAGTAGTTGTGGCACACGGGCTCAGTAGCTGTGGCTCACGGGCTCTAGAGCGCAGGCTCAGTAGTTGTGGCACATGGGATTAGTTGTGCCGCGGCATGTGGAATCTTCCTGGACCAGGGCTCGAACCCGTGTCCCCTGCATTGGCAGGCGGATTCTTAACCACTGCACCACCAGGGAAGCCCCAATGTGCAAGTTTTAAGGGTACAATTCTATAATGTTTAGTAATAGAGATCAACTTAAATCACTTATATTTTTCTAGAAAATATCCATTTCCTCCAGGTTTTTAACTGCTTCCAGAGAATTGCTCATAATATTTTCTTTTAATTATACACCGATGGAAATGTTGGCTTTTCAAGTGAACATGCCAAGGTGAGAGAAAAGAGAAGGAAATGGAGATAAATCCTGAGGCAGTCAATGGACTGATGGGAGCACATTTATTAAAATGGCCGAGCAGTCTGTAAGTCAGGACCTACCAAGTGCAATTTCTTTTATGTCCCTGATTGGAAGGGCTTTCTGGCTGGTAGTCTAGCTTAGTTGCTCAAGTTCCTGGGATCAGAACTGGGAGTGAGAAGTTTCAGACCAGGAAGCCAAAGCCACAACATCTGGCACTTTCTGTTTCTTAGTGGTATTTTAGTTGGCCACTTGCTTCAAATAAAAATTTTCATAAATAACACCAGTGTGTTTTACCACTTTATATGGGGACATTTCACCGTGGGTGTAACCATATGTCAAACAATTTTTAACACCAAGAATCCACTAAGTTGAACCTTCCACCTTAAAGTCAAGCTTGTATACAAAATGTCTAATACCACTAAATTGTAGAATGATCATTCACGTGGATATGTTAGATACAATGTAGGATGAACCGAAGTATGATTTTTATGCCTTATTTAAAAATCAATTTTATTGACATATAATTTACATAGAGTAAAATTCATCCTTCCGAGTTGTACAGTTCAATGAGTTTTCATAAATGTGTATAGTTCTGTTACCACCAACACAATCAAGATATAGAATATTTCTATCATCTCCAAATTCTCCCTCTTACCCCTTGCTAGTCATTCCTCTTTCCCAACTCCCAGTCTCTGGCAATCACTGATCTGATTTCTGTCTTTAGAATTTTGCCTTTTCAAGATTACTATGTAAAGAGAATCATACATTATTAAAATGCAGATTTAAACACTTAATTTAGGTTTTCATTTGGAATTTGAAGCCTCTTTGAATACCCTAAACATTAAAGAATTAGAATAGGAGGCATTGAATTATAAATTTAGTTTTTAAGAACATAAGAACGTCTGCTAAATTATTGGTTTTAAAAAATTTATTCTTATAGTCGTCTCATCTGTTGTTCGGCCACATTATCTGACACAGATGGGATTTAGAGAGAATAATCTTAGAAAATCAGTATGGTTGAAATACTTAAGAAAAAAAATCCTGTGGGTCAATCCAAAAGGAAATCTTGATGGAATGTTTTTATCTTATTTAGAAAAGCAACTTTGGAAAGAAAATAAAAGATTTTGACAAAAAAATAAATAGAACCATACAGTATAATATCTTTTGTGACTGGCATCACTTAGCAGTATTTCTGAGATTTGTTTATGTTGTTGCGTGCATCAGTTCATTCCTTTTCATTGCTGAATACTATTCTAGTATATGGATGTACCACATTTTCTTATCCATTCACCCTTTGAAAGATACTTGAGGTGTTTCCAGTTTGTGGCAACTATGTACAAAGCTGCTTTAAACTTTAACATACAGGGTTTTGTGTGGATATATGTTTGCATTTCTCTTGGGTAAATACCTAGGAGTGGGATTGCTGGGTTGTATGGTAAATGTGTGTTTAACTTTATAAGAAACTGCCAACCAGTGTTCCAAAGTGACTGACTTACCATTTTGCATTTCCACTTGTACTGTAAGAGAGTTGGAGTTTCTCCATCTCTTCCCCAACCCCTCATATTTTCAGGCTTGCTAATGCTTGGCCATTCTGGTATATATGTAGGGGTATTTCATTGTGTTTTTTTTGATTTTTTTTCTCATTATGTGTTTAATTTGTATTTTCTAATGATTTATATGTTTATTTGCCATCACATCTTGTCTCTTGTGAAGTATCTGTTCAAATTTTTGTCCATTAAAAAACTGACTCATTTGTTTTCTTATTATTGAGTTGTAAGTGTTCTTTATATGTTCGGGGTACAAATCCCTTATCAGATATTTGTTTTGAAAATATTTTTCCCAGTCTGGAGCTTGTCATTTCATCTTCATAACTGAGTCTTTAGAAGAACAAAAGTTTTAAATTTTGATAAAGTGTAATTTTTTAAAATTTAATTTAATTTTTTATTTTTGGCTGTGTTGGGTCTTTGTTGCTGCCCGTGGGCTTTCTCTAGTTGCAGCAAGCAGGGGCTACTCTTCATTGCAGTACGCAGGCTTCTCATTGTGGTGACTTCTCTTGTTGTGGAGCACGGGCTCTAGGTGCGTGGGCTTCAGTAGTTGTGACACATGGGCTCAGTAGTTGTGGCTCGCTGGCTCTAGGGCACGGGCTTAGTTGCTCAGCGGCATGTGGGATCTTCCTGGACCAGGGATTGAACCCGTGTCCCCTGCATTGGCAGGCGGATTCTTAACCACTGCGCCACCAGGGAAGTCCTGATAAAGTGTAATTTACCAATCTTTTAACCTGTAGTTTGTGTTTTTTGTGTTCTAACGGAGAAATCTTTACCTAACCTAAGGTCATGCGGTTCTTCTAGAAGTTTTATAGTTTTAGGTTTTACATATATGTCTATGATTCATCTCAAGTTAATTTTATATATAGTATGAAGAAAAGATCAAAGTTCATTTTGTGGTATTCAATTGCATCTAATTGTTCTAGCACCATTGTTGGAAATTACCTTGGCATCTTTGCTGATTATCAGTTGACCATATTTCTGTGGGTCTATTTCTAGAGTTTCTATTCTATTCCATTCATCTACGTGTCTATACCTATATCAATACTACATCGCCTTGATTACTGTAGCTTTAGGGTAAGTCTTGAGATCAATTAGTGCAAGTCTTCCAATTTTATTTTATTTTTTCAAAATTGTTTTGGGTATTCTAGATCCTCTGTTTTTCCATATAAAGTTTAGAATCAGCTTGTCAGTTTCTACCAAGAAGCTTGCTGATGCTTTGACTGGGATTTTATGGATTATAAAGATCAATTTGGAGAAAATTAAGAGCTTAACAATATTGAGTCGGCCAATCTATGAACACAACTATAGCTCTATTTATTTAAGCCTTTTTTCATTTCTCTTATTGATGTTTGGTAGTTTCCAACATGCAGCTCTTGCACGTATATTGCGAGATTTATCCCTGTTTTATTTTTAATGCTACTGTAAATAGTATTTTTAAAAAATTTTAATATCCAATTGTTCATTGTTATTATATAGAAATACAGTTTATTTATGAATATTGACTTGTCTCCTGTGACCTTACTAAGCTTACTTATTAGTTCTAGTAGTTTTTTAGTAGCATCCCAATGCTTTTTTAAACAAGTTTATGTCAGAATACAACTGTGATCTTGGAAGTGGGAGCTATTTATTTTTTGTCTGATACCTGTGGGTACCTGATTTAAGAGAGAGAGAGATTTTTGTAAGCCCTACAATGATCACAAAATATTTACCACCCTTTCAGGCCTATTGCTCTGAGTACATCCCCTGCGTATAAAATAAATTATAATGTCCATTGTCTGTACTTTATTAGAAATTGTTACGTCTCCCAAATTGACTAACAGGTATTTCCAGAATCTTCTGGATTAAGATCTAAGATATCAGTGATAGAAGATTGTATGCGTGTGTGTTCTGGTTTATGTGTATGGATTTTGAAGTGGACTATAAAGTTCTTGAGGTCAAGATGCGAGTGGGCCTCAATCAATAGGTAGTAGAGAAGGATGGCAGGGGTGGAATTTGGAGAGCTTCCAGGACCCACTGGTATGTCCTGATTGTCAGTGTGGGACCATATGCCTTATACTGGCGTTTTCTTTATTGAGTTCTGGGATGGTCCCATTTTTTTTCCTTCTCAGTAAAATTTCCATGATCAAATAAATTTAGGAAACACTTCATGTACACTCCTCTTGGAATTTTACAATGTCCATTAGCGTATTAAAGGCTGTGAGAAAACCTAAGTAAAGATCCATGTTTACACAGCTTTGTTTAATCCAACATTCCCCAAACTCGTTTGACCATGGAACCCTTCTTTAGTAGAAACCCTCCTAATATCCAAAAGCTCTTTAGCTCGTGCTCTGAAAAATACACTCAGGAAAATGCTGCCGTGAATAATTCTGTGATCTCTTTCTCACCTTCAATATGAGAATAATATTCACATAAGGTTATTATGTAAGAAGTAGCTGATTGCGACAAAGTGCTCTGAGCAATAGAATGTGCTTAGAATTCTACAATGGAGAGAGGTTTATGTTTTCAGTGTCTTTATTTCCTTCTGTTTTGACTTAGAAATGATGAGCAGATATTCTCCCAACACTTGCTATTGAATTGAGCCAAGAGAATGATTCTCTCCCACACTTCTGTCTTTCTTGGTCTTTCCTGATGTTCTCCTTTGCTTGTACTTCAAACTCTCTTTTTTGTTTTGCTCTAATTTGTTGTAGCACTGAGCCATCCAACTGTAAAAAAAGGTTTTCTGCTAGAGGCATTCTGCCACCTGCTTATGTGCTTTGTGTAGTGATCAGGGCAATGGGAGAAAAATATATACTCTACATCCTTCAGAGGAAATAATTTTCTAATGATTAACAGCATGCAATTAAACCAGCAATAAAATAAACAACATTGCAGTTTTTAGTGTGAAGCAGTTTGTATTGTAATTGGTCATATCTGAGACAGCAGCTGATGCCAGGATTTGTGTTGATCCTTGATGCAAAGTTGTAGCTTTTAAAGAAAGTGCAGCTGGAAACCTGCTCCAAATTGCCTGCCTCAGTAATTAAAAGTATAAATGTTTCAAGTCGAATTCATCCTATTAGTAAGATTTTAGGGAAAAAAAAGTTAATTTATTCACATTCGATATGGTCTGTAAATGCCACCATTCTATGCCTTCCACTGGCCTTTGATTAGCTATGGATTAATAAAACTTTTATACCTCCTCTGTCAGCCTCATTTTGAACTCTGTTTTTGCATACTGTTACTATTAAATAAATGAATTAGTGTCCAGAAATGTGTCATGCATATTACCTAGCAGCAGGAAGCATAATACAGTGGTCACCTCCCCAGGAGCGTTATAAATCCTAATGCGCTCGCTAACCTGCTCACGTGGACCTATTAAAAGCGTGGTGATTTAGTGGAGCTGTATTTGTGCTTAACAATGGAATTTTAGTTAATTCAAAACAATGTAAATCATCTCCAATTACAGTATTTGAATATTCACAGTTGTTTCACAAGTAGCCCTACCGTTGCTAAGTAAAAACAAACAAACAAACAAACAAAACCCAATTTTTAAAAAAAGCATTGTTCCGAGTTACTTGCCTGGAGTCACGTTCAGGCAGGTTTTGGTAGCTTATGTTCAAAGTAACCAACCCTGGAGGACACTGTTGATCGGCACAGCTTGCTGTCTCGCAGCCACAGCAATTTAGGGCGTCCGAAAACGTGGAAAGCGGGGGAAGCAGCCGGAGCAGGGGGCTGATGCTATTGCACCTGCAGAGCTCAGGTGAGCTTTGTGCTAGTGAGATGCTGTCGCTGCCTGCATCCCTGGAGACAGCTGAGGGCTTTCTTGTTGCTGCTGTTTTCAAAGTCATTTCAGACCCATGTCAGTAGCTTCTTGATACCCCAAGTGCTGCTGCTTCCCTGTGGGTACAGCACAGACCAGAGCGGATCCTCGGGTTAGAAACAGGCTCTTTTATGCTCAAGGTCCCAGAGGGCCTTTCCAGGAAATAATGATGATTAGCTGTCCAGCTGGCAGCGACTGCTTTCAGAGTTGAAAGCCCTTGGCGCTCTGTCAGAATCAGCTCGGACCTCTGCCTCAGAGAGGGGACTGGCCCACTCGTCTGCCTGTCCCCGGTCTTTCCTGAGAGGTGACAAAGAGGGGAATTAATGAGGAACAGGGTGAACTTTATTGAAGGAGTTTACTCTGTGTGTTGTGGATCTGGCCATTTAGGGACAAAGCACAACTTTCCTGGCTTTCCAGAGAAATTTGGGATGAATCCAGCCCTTTTATTTGGTGAAAAACAAAACCTGGAGTGAATGCTGTTGGACACATTTTTCCATAGTTTGACAATGGGCGCAGTCCACTTTGTATACTTTTGTAATTATTTGCAATATCACCATCAATCCTAGTCAGTGATAAAGAGGGTTGGCTTTGCAATCAGCAAGCCTGGATTCAAAACTTGATGCTGTCTCTTATAAGCTGCATGCCCTTGGGTGAGTTACTTCCCCTCCCTGAACCTCAGTTTATCTCCATCTGTGAGGAGGATATAGGTTTATGTGCAATTATGTTGCTTCGGGCGTTGGAGTGCAGATTAAGTAAAGTGATGTACATAAAGTACTCACAGGGAAGATACTGCTGTTTTTATTGCTGATTCACAAGGTGTATGATTGTGCTGTGTAAACGTGGTCTGGATTAGAGGTTGTATATATGTCTGAGCAAGTTGTTTCTTGCTCTGATTTCATGTAACAACCATACTTTTCTCTTGACTTTGTTTTCTCTCTCCCTCCATCCATTCATCTGTCCATCCAGCCATCCAAACATCCATCCTTTACCATCCAATTAGCAATACGTATGCATGGTAAAAAAAAAAAAAAAAAAAAAAAAAATTAAAACACTACCAAACAGGAAAACTCTCTCTCACCTCTGTCTCCCAGACCCTCAGCTCCTGTCTGCAGAGATGACTGTAGTTACTAGGTTCCTCTGTGTCCTTCCAATGGTCTTGCATGCCCATACAAGTACATACAGCATACCCCAGTAGCTGCAGCGTCTGAAAAGTTAGCAATATCTCTTGTGAGCTTTCCATATTAGTACATCTCATCTGCCCCATTTTCCATAATACTCCATGGTATTATGTATTGTGGGTGTATCTTAATTTATTTAACCAGTCCTCTGTTGATGGGCTCATCAGTTGCTTTTAATCCTTGGCACTTATATACAGTACTGCAGAGAATATCGTTCTATGCATACCTCTACAGCTATAGGATAAATTCCCGGAGATGGATTTTCTGGGTCTGATTTTTATAGAAGTTGTCAAAGTGCCCTAAAAAATTGTACTAATCTACCCACCCTCCAATAATATGAGAACACCAGTTTCCCCACACCCTTGCTATTTTGTGTTGACTTTTAATTTAAAGCCTCAATAGTATTTTGAAGCTTCGCATATTATTCTGACCAAGTTAATTTGCTTGTTTCCGAGTTACTGACTCTTTCCAGAACCTACAGATCTACACAATAAAGTGCAGGAGCCAAATGTAAAAGTTAAATAAATAGAAACAAACAGAACCATATACAGTACTTTTAGAAATAAAGGAGCCTTTGAAATAGTTTGGTCCAGCAGAAGAAAACTAAGGCTTTTGGTGCTCAAGTGACTTCTCTAAAGGCACACATTTAATGGCATTTATGGCAGGTGGAGAAGGGGCTTGGTTCTCCTAATTTGGGCCTGGTACTCTTTTATCACATCGCACTGTTCCTAGTGTGTGAATATCCTTATGTGGCATGGACCAGACTGTCCCCACACATGTGTAATACTAATCCTGGTCACATTCGAAGGCAGTTGTGATCAAATGGGATGAATGTTGAATTCAAAGTCAGTGACCTAGGTTCAGATGCCAGCTTTGTCACTTATTGAATGTGTCTTTGGGCAAGGTTCCTAACCTCTCAGGGCATCAGAATTCTCATCCATAAAACAGTGGTGACAATATCTATTTCACAATACCTGTAAGTAGTGCTTTGACAAATGTCTGGCAGGAAAAGATGTTCAGTGTTTTATCTTTTAACTGTTCATTTGCACAAGTAATTAGTAGCATTTTCATATTCCATTAGAACGATTGCCAAACCATTACTTATACTGTTTGGTTTTTTGATTCTAAAATAACGTTTCATCAAATATAGATTAAAAAGCAAAGGCATCCATGACAAGCCCACCCTCTTTTACTGATAATAGTGGGGGATGTGGAAGAAATAGTACCTGATTTTCGGTACTAGCAGCAACCTATTTCTAGGATGTTCATTTTGCTTGTGAACAGCCAATAGCTAGTATCCCTCATCAGCATTTCAGGGAAGGAAAATCTAGTGAATTTCCCATTACCCCTTCATTGAGGGGTGGAGTGAAAAGGGAGGAACCCCCAGTGTTATCCGTTTTGACTGTGGGGCTGGAGATAATTGGATCACTTGGAAAGTTACCACAATCCCAACAAATATTTAAGAACTCACATGTGAGTAGGTTACGCAGCTATGGTCCTGAACTTGGGCTGGAAGAGGAAGGGAGAGGTCAGGAGTAAGAAGCAAGGGTTCTAGTGAGACCACTGCCACTCGATAGCCTTATGATCACTCGATAAATCATTTATCCTTTCAGCATTTTAGTGTCTTCCTTGATAAAATAATGATAAGATTCTACTATTTTATTGACTTATATTCAGGGTACTCCTGATCAAGCATAGCAATACCCATGATTTATCTGTCACTTTCTGTAAGCTAGGCACAGGCCATCTCTGCTCTTTGATGATAACTATTATTATCATCATCTCTGGAATCACCCCTCCTTTACTGATAAAGAACTGGAAACAGAAGGAAGGGATGTACTTTGCCTGAACGCACACAGCCAGTCAGTGGCAGAGATGATGGTTGGACCCCAGGTCTTTTCTACCTTAAAGACTGTGCTTAACTACACTGTCCTGCTGCTGCGACCACTCTGTGGGGTAGAGAGCATATCCCCATTCTGCAGTCACCTGAGGCTGAGAGCGATGGTGGGTGGGCATTACTGGTTGTCTCACTGGGTTTGGAGAGGACTGAGTGAGAGAATGTCAGGAAAGGTGCTGTATAGACTCTACTCCCTTACAGAGATGAGCTTATTAATTGGGCTGTTGCAGACTCTACTCCCTTACAGAGATGAGCTTATTAATTTGACTGTTGCAGATGGGCTGTCTACGCTGTTGGGTAGAAGCTCAGACACTGCAAGGTAATAATGCTACGAGAGCAATTGGATGAAAAGGAGGGGTGATATGCCAGTTGCTTTGCTTAAACAATGCTGAGCAATAATTTTTGTTGTGTTTTTAATATTAGCTTACTGGATTTTTTGGATATCGTGTGAACAGCCACAAATGATTACTATAAACACTGTAAAGTACTCTTTTATGTGTCAGATTGCAAATGACTGTGTGCAGAAATTAGTATATTCACACATGTATATACACGTACACATTTATATACACATACACATTAATATACATCTATCTGGATCCATATACATCTGTCTATACGTATGTATATATAAACATGCACACACACACAAGTATCTTTGGTGCTTTCCTTCCTTAAACCTTCTTATAATTCCTTATAATTCCTTAGAAAGAATAGGAAGGAATGTGCCAATACTTAAAAATAAAGTAGTAGGGAGATATTAAGGCAGTAATTTACCACTACAAAAATTAAAAAATAAAAATGAAAAGATCAAGCCACTCTTTATTCATGAAAACAACTCATTCATTCAACAAATGTGCTACTAAATTTAATAGTTCCAGCTTAGCGTTCTAATAATTCTGTTTTATTTTCTAATCAGAACATAAACTAGAAAGATGTGCAGTATCTCAAGGCCGTATCATACATTTAAAGCATGTGTTTTTAATCAAACACTTGGAAATTTGGAACATGAATCTAAAAATCATTCATTATCTGACCATCTACTGATAACTGCTGTTGGTGTATTTTTTCCAGTTTTTTTTCTAGCAGTGTATTGTGATTGTGTCAACACTAGAAACTCGGTGAGGATTCTAGGAGAATGAATTGTGTATCAAATGCCAACTCAGGGGAAAATTAAAGGGATGGTGTTTAGTTATTTGTGATTAAAGGACTTACATTATAAGGGAGAGTCCCGGAAAGAGTTGACTGAGCCTTGCTGTCGTACATGAAACAGTATGAAACGAAACCCATTAGTAAAATCAACACACAATCATTTTCCTATGAGAATTCTTGGTTTTTAGAAACCTAGAACATTTCGGAATTCCCATAAAACCAATAAATAATTAAAATGAACATGACCTCTCTTCTGAGCTCCAAGCCATTAGCAAGATTTCCCTACTTGTCATCTCACTTAACAGTATGTCGACATTGAACCCTTGCTCACCCCACCACCCCACTGCCATTCCCCTGGTCTCCCATCTCAGTTACTGACCCCTCCACCCTCCTGATGCTTGGACCAGAAATCTAGGAGTCATTCTTGCATCCTTTCTCTCCTTCATTTCCACATCCAATCATTTTGTCATTTCTACGCCCAAATCCCTCTCAAATACGTCCACTTTCCTCCATCTCCTTGGCGCCAGCGCTAGTCCTGGCCATGGTCATGTTTTGAACCACAGAGATGCTCACTCACTGACCTCCCTGCTTCATCCTTAGCTCACCTTCAAGACATATATATTCTTTTTCAGATTCTTTTCCATTATAGCTTATTCCAAGATATTGAATATGCTGTATTCAATATGCTATACAGTAGATCCTTGTGCTATACAGTAGATCCTTGTTGTGTATCTATTTTATATATAGTAGTGTGTATATATTAATCCCAAACTCCTAATTTATCCCTCCCCACCGCTTTCCCCTTTGGAAACCGTAAGTTTGTTTGCTATGTCTGTGAGTTTTGTAAATAAGTTCATTTATATCATTTTTTAAGGTCCACATATAAGTGATGTCATATGACATTTGCCTTTCTCTGTCAGACTTACTTCACTTAGTATGATAATCTCTAGGTCCATCCATGCTGCTACAAATGGAATTATTTCATTCTTCTTATGGCTGAGTAATATTCCATTATATGTATACATACCACATGTTCTTTATCCATTCATCTGTTGATGAACATTTAGGTTGCTTCCATGTCTTGACTATTGTAAATAGTGCTGCTATGGACATTAGGATGCATGTATCTTTTTGAATTAGTTCTCACCTTTTCTGGATATATGCCCCAGAGTGGCATTGCTGGGTCATATGGTAACTATTTTTAAAAGAACCTCCATACTGTTCTGCATACTGACTGTACCAATTTACATTCCCACCAACAATGTAGGAGGGTTCCCTTTTCTCCACACCCTCTCCAGCATTTATTATTTGCAGACTTTTTAATGATGGCCATTCTGACTGATTTGAGGTGATATCTCATTGTAACTTTGATCTGCATTTCTCTAATAATTAGCACTGTTGAGCATCTTTTCATGTGCCTGTTGGCCATCTGTATGTCTTCTTTGGAGAAATGTTTATTTAGGTCTTCTGCCCATTTTTTTGATGGGTTGTTTGTTTTTTTGATATTGAGCTGTGTGAGCTGCCTATATATTTTGGAAATTAATCCCTTGTTGATCACATTGTTTGCAATAGTTTCTCCCATTCTGTTTGTTGTCTTTTTGTTTTGTTTATGGTTTCCTTTGCTGTGCAAAAGCTTTTAAATTTAATTAGGTCCCATTTGTCTATTTTTACTTTGTTCCCATTACTCTAGGAGATGGATCCAAAAGCATATTGCTGCGATTTATGTCAGAGTGTTCTGCCTATGTTTTCCTTTAGGAGTTTTATAGTATCCTGTCTTATATTTAGGTCTTTAATCTATTTTGAGTTTATTTTTGTATATGGTGTTAGAGAATGTTCTAATTTCTTTCTTTTACATGTAGCTGTCCAGTCTCCTCAGCACCACTTATTGAAGAAACTGTCTCTTCTCCATTGTGTATTCTTGCCTCCTTTGTCATAGATTAATTGAGCATAAATGCCTGGGTTTATTTCTGGGCTTTTTATCCTGTTTCATTGATCTATGCATCTGTTTTTGTGCCAGTACCATACTGTTTTGATTTCTGTAGCTTTGTAGGATAGTCTGAAGTCAGGGAGTATGAGTCCTCTAGTTCCATTATTCTCTTTCAAGATTGTTTTGAGTGTTTGGGGTCTTTTGAGTTTCCATACAAATTTTAAAATTATTTGTTTTAGTTCTGTGAAAATGCCATTGGTAATTT
This sequence comes from Balaenoptera ricei, assembly GCF_028023285.1. Taxonomy (NCBI): domain Eukaryota; kingdom Metazoa; phylum Chordata; class Mammalia; order Artiodactyla; family Balaenopteridae; genus Balaenoptera; species Balaenoptera ricei. The sequence continues at coordinate 76,251,522 of NC_082640.1, forward strand.
GATAGGGATTGCTTTGAATCTGTAGATTGCCTTGGGTAGTATAGTCATTTTAACAATAGCAATTCTTCCAATCCAAGAACATGGTATATCGTTCCATCTGTTTGTGTCATCTTCAGTTTCTTTCAACAGTGTCTTAGAGTTTTCTGAGTACAGGTCTTTTTCCCTCCTCAGGTAGGTTTATTCCTAGGTATTTTATTCTTTTGGATGTGATGGTAAATGATATTGTTTCCTTAATTTCTCTTTCTGATATTTTGTTGTTTCTGTATAGAAATGCAACAGATTTCTGTATATTAATTTTGTATCCTGCAACTTTACCAGGTTCATTGATGAGCTCTAATAGTTTTCTAGTGGTGTCTTTAGGATTTTCTATGTATAGTATATCATCTGCAAACAATGACAGCTTTATGTCTTCCTTTCCATTGTAAATAAACTATACTTTAATAAAAAAAAAAAACACATGACCAAAAAAAAAAAAATCTGAAGTCTTCAATATGGCCTCCAAGACCACTCACTCACTCTCCTGCCCTCCACCCCTCCTTTGATTTTATCTTCCTCACTTTTTCATTCACTTTTTATCCAGCCTCGCTGGCCTTCCTTTAGTTCATTGAACTTGGCAAGTCCTTTCCTCTTCAGGGTCTTTGCAGATGCTGCTTCTTAATATTTTAATCTCCTCCCTTGGGGCCCAGCTCATTCCTATTGATGTTTTAGATCTCACTGTAAATGTCTCTTGCTCAGAGAACTTCCCTGAACCTCCATTCAAAAGGAAGATTCTCCTTATACTTTCTTATAGCGCCCTGTAATTGCCTTTACAGCTGCCATGACAATTTATTATTGTATACTTTTTACATGAGCTCTGTACCAGGCTGTAAGTCCCCTGAGGACCGGGATGGTTTCTGTTTTGCTCATTGCTTCACCCTCAGAAGCATAATGCCTGGCATATAGTAAGACTCAAGTATTCATTGATTGGATGAATGAATGAATATTTTCTTCCTTCGCTGCTTCTTTCTGGGATTAAAAATGATTTGCACAAATATGGGAAGTAGAGGAAAGAAGTTTCCAGCAATTTTTTCCCAAATTTTCTTCTCGATAGGCTCCGGTTATTTTAAAGAGGGACTTGCTACTGTGTGTGGTCTCTGATTGACAAATTTCCTGTGAAAAATCCCACTTTCCCATCCACTTGTCTACACTATTGCTTTTGTTCAAGGCCCACCCCAATGCTACTTTCCTGCTGCCTAGGAACTTATTATTTTCTTTTTTGAACTCCTATAATGTTCATAAAGCTCAGGCCTTAAGATTTATCCCCAGAACAATGATGTAGCTAACCCAAAGTCTCTTAGAGATAATACATGATCCCCAAGCAATACTTCTTAAAAAAATTTTATTGTTGTTTAATACACTCAACAGATATTTATTCAACGTGTGCTGTATGCTAGGAACTATGCTCTAGAACGAGATATGCCAGTGAACCAAACCCAGTCGAGCCCCTGCCCTCACGATGCTTGTGGTCCAGTGCTGCTTGAGCAATTGAAAAAAAGGGACAATGACACCAGGTCATGTGGGCACCTCCCCAGATTTACTGTGAAACCTGTACCAGACCTGGAAGTCATTACACATGGCCTTTATAAGATCATGAAATATCCTAAAACCTTATTTCAAGAATACTAGCAGTAATGCCATGTAGCTTTCTAGATATCTGAACTCCCATGCTGTTAGGAATATTAACCACCTGTAGCTGATGCTTGTTCACCATCACATGTCCCTCGGCCTGTCTGGTTTTAGCACAGCTGTAGCAGACTATTCCATACACCATTGTAGGTACTGCAGAGTTTCTGCTCAGTGTTCTCTAATGTGCAGAAGGCCACTCAGTACACACAGGTGCAATCCAAAGTGTGTGTGTTTGCACACGTGGTGTTGGGGGATGGGAGGTTAGTACTCTGGAAGGTACCTCTCCATAAGTGTGGGTCCCCCATCGGTGGATAAATGTCTCAGCCTGCCATCTCAGGCGGTGCATCTCTGAGGCGTGCTCATATGTCCCTCAGAGGCTCCACAGTGAGATGGAACTCAGTTGCCTCAGCAGCTCAGCACATGGACACACCCACTGTCTCTTCTCTCTTCCCTGTCTCTCCTCCCAAATGGACTGCCTGAGCCTAAGTCCTTTTTTCAGGGTTTGCTTTCAGAGGACACATCCCCAAACTCTGGATGGGCTTCACATAGAGGAAACTCAGCAAAAATAACTAACTTATTGTACTTAATTGCTTCATCATTATTTCTCCCATTAGAAGTAAAACCAACCCAGCCAAATTCTTGCACATCATCTATGTTCTGAGAAAACTAAGATATATAAGATAAATATGATAATTATCATACTAAGTGAAGTGAGTCAGACAGAGAAAGCCATATCATATAATATCACTTATATGCAGAATCTAAAAAAAAAAGATACAAATGAACTAATTTACAAAACAGAAACAGACTCGCAGACTTAGAGAATGAACTTAAGGTTACCGTAGGGAATGAACTTATGGTTACCGGCGGGGAAGGCTGGGGAGGAAGAATAGATTGGGAGTTTGGGACTGACATGTACACACTGCTATATTTAAAATAGATAACCAACAAGGACCTACTGTATAGCACAGGGAATGCTGCTCAATACTCTGTAATAACCTAAATAGGAAAAGAATTTGAAAAAGAATAGATACATGTATATGTATAACTGAATCACTTTGCTGTACACCTGAAACTAAAACAACATTGTTAATCAACTATGCTCCAGTATAAAATAAAAATGAAAAAAAGTAAGATAAACGTGGTTCCTGCTCTCAAGGAACACACCAACTGTCAGAAGAACCATTTTTCCTAAGCCTGAGTTACAGAACAAAAAAATTGGTTAAGGACCTCCATTATTCCCCTTCTCCAACCCACATGCACTTCTGTAGGAATATATGACCCCATATATAACTGTACAGATTGGACTTAATACAAAATCTGGTGTGGACCCCATTCTCCCTTTGCTGTAGCCTAGACTCTCAACGATACAAGTGACAGAAACTCAACTCAAAGCAGCTTGAGCCAAAAGGCAATATATTGGCTGGAGTAGCTGGGAAGTCAAGAGGTGTACTGACTTCAGGCATGGGTGGATCCTGAGCCTCAATGATGTTGTCAGGGTTTTGTCTCTCTTCTGATTCTTCTGGGTTGGCTTTACTCTCAGGCCCCTCAGCATGAGAGAAAAAATGGCTCCCAGCTGGTTTTGGCTTACCTAGTGCTTTTACCTCATGACCCAACAAAGAAAACCCCCTGTCTTTCCCAGGATCCATATAAAAAAAGTCTCATGGAGACAGTCAGGCCTTGCTTGGATTGTGTGCGTATCCCTGAAACAATCATGGTGACCAAAGGGATGGGGAACCCTGGCAGGACTGAGTCACATTTCCATCATTGGCTGGGGGCAGGGGTAGGTAAACCTCATTCCCAGAGAAACAGGGGCTCTGTTACTAGAAGCTGAGACACTAAAGCTAAGCACAGTCATTTATGGATCCTAAGGCTAGGACAAGTATTTTCCTCTAGGAGTAGGGGAGTAGGTGTCCCCAAACAAAGCGAGATTCTTGGCTGGAGGGCAGATGTCTGTTTGTTTGGATTTACCAAAATCAAGGAGACTGCCTCAAGGTCATAGTTTCTGGAGCTCTGGGCGTTGCTCTGGGGTTTCTATGGCGGCCCAGCTTAGCTGGGTACTGCACCCCCTCTGACTGGTGGGCACTTCAGGAGTGAACGTGATGTCCAGAGTTTTCTTAATAAGGTCACCCGTGGCTGGAGCCACTGGAAAAACTCTCCAGCTGGGGAGGGCAGAAGAAGGAACATTAAGACCTTCATTCGTGGGCTTGTTCTGGAGAACAGGAAATGCCCTCTTCTGTCTTCCATTGAGTCAGCGGCAAGGGCAGCTTCCCCAACCCTATAAAATGTTTAGACATAGAGGGAGGAGCTGGGAGTTGGTCCCTTGTATCAGCTGCTAAAAGAGCAGCTGCCAGAAGCTTGTGCCAAGGCTGTCTGCATGTAGCCTATGCATCTTCATTCTGGATGCTGCTGGATGGGGAACTTCAGAGCTTTGACAGCCTAGCGGTGTGTTGGCTGCTGGAAGAGGCTGATTTCTCCACTGGCCCATCCCATAGCAGTACACATGCCTGCTCAACCCCAGATGGGCCAAGCTGAAGCCTCTCTCTGATCTTTGCCATATACCTTTAACGTAAGCCTCAGTGCTTTTTGGACTGGTGGCACCCATAACACCTGGTCCTTGTCCATTTTCAGATCAGAGCCTATTCGGTGATCGGTGGGCAGCAGTATGTATTCTGTCAGTCCTGCATTGGCCTTTTCCCCCCATTCCTACTCTGTTGGTAGCTCTCCCAGTTGTATGTGATTGCACATCCTCCTGGTGATTCCAGATTTTAAGGCAATTCAACTTCTTTTCTTTCCCCACCTTCCTTTGTCCCTTAGCTTATAATTAGCCATTTTTCTAAGTTTTGAAGTCTGTTTATTTGAAATTTATCAGTGAGTTAGTTCTGTGGGAGTTACTCTCAATTACAAACTGAAGACTAATTGTGCCATGATCACTGTTGCTCTAAGATGCTTCCACCGCAATCGCTTCCTAAATTGTCACCTTTTTTTTTTTGAATTTTATTTATTTATTTATTTTATACAGCAGGTTCGTATTAGTTATCTATTTTATACATATTAGTTTATATATGTCAATCCCAATCTCCCAATTCATCCCACCCCCCCCCCCACCGCTTTCCCCCCTTGGTGTCCATACGTTTGTTCTCTACATCTGTGTCTCTATTTCTGCCTTGCAAACTGGTTCATCTGTACCATTTTTCTAGATTCCACATATATGCGTTAATATACAATATTTGTTTTTCTCTTTCTGACTTACTTCACTCTGTGTGACAGTCTCTATGTCCATCCACGTCTCTACAAATAACTCTCATCTCTTATTTAACGCTAAGTTAAGGCTGTAAGATGAGCTGTGATTTGTAGTAGGAAACGCAGCAGTTGGTGAACTGTGGTCACAACTGTATATTTTTTAAACTCTTTTTTCTTTCCATTTGAATTCTGGGTTACTTTTGAAATCTAGAAGTAAAATTTGTCCAAGGGAAATAGCATAGATTTTGCTTTTACTGTAAACAGTTTATCACACAAAATTTAAAAATTTCCTGATTATTGCCAGTCTTATTTCGAAAAAATTTCTGAAAAATGTAATTCACCCACCTCACCCCGCACACCATTTTTAATATTGTCTTAATGTATTTTCTTGATGTGTGTCTCTTTTTATTTGAGTGGAGGGTTGGAAGGGACACACTTGACTATGGATCAGAGTGAGTTGCATGATCTCCTGTATTTTGAGCTTCCGTCCAACCACTGTCACTCTGACAATCAGGTGACAAACAGCAAGATGGAAAGAGCTAATTGTAAACTAACCTGGGAGCAGGGAGATATAAAGGTAGTGCCCACAAGAAGACATAAGGCAGCGGCTGGAATGAAGAGGCCACGATTAGACAAAGAGGAGCGTTAAAGCAGATGACATCCCAAATGGTGGACCAAGGATTGGTCCCCTTGCACATGTTATCTTCAGGATGCTTCCAACGAGGAGTTGAAGAGGTGCTTCTACAAGTTTGACCCGAGCTTGAGCTGAAATTTGGACTTTGAGTGAAGAATACACTTGTTATTTTCTAGCAAAATATGGCCATGTGATTTTTAAGTGTAAATTAAGAAGTAACTTAAAGCCTTCTTTTAAAAGGTTCTTTTGACCTTAGCCAAATGTTGATGATGTAAAAAGCTTCCAGTTGGCTTTCCCCAAAAGGACAGGCAGGACTAAGCTCACGTGGCTTGCTGCAGGGACATAGCCTCTGGTTACAGCACAGGCAACATCTCAAGACAGACTGGCCTTGAAGACAGTTATCAGATGCCAAGGGAAAACCAGAAGGAAGTAGACAAAAGAAATGCAAGAAACATAAATGCATCAGATTTCTCAGGTACAGTTTTCAGGTCTGACAAAAGCTGCTTCTTAGCCAAGCCCCAGCCCCAGGCTCTCTCCCCCCTGGGACCCTCCTGGCTCCGTGCCTGTCTCTTCCTCACGGGCACCATCTTGTCCTGTCATTGCAGAGTGATCCCCTGGGGATTCTGGCCTCTTCTTTGCTGAGCTCCAAAGACCTCACTTCCACATTTCAGCTCACTTCATCCCAAATCTTCCTCTGAAGGACTCTTCTCATCCACAGGCTACTGGAGCTCTGTAATGACGGGCAAAGAAGGGTCTTATGTTCCCAGCTCAGATCAGTACCCGTGGGTACCTCTCTGAGAATTTTGACTCAGGTTAGATGCTCTCTATGCAGAAGATTAATTCAGAGTTAGAAATGGAAGGGTGATTTCCTTGAGCTGCCAACACACCCAGATCCAATCCTAGCCCTGAAAGGGATATGACTAGTGTAGAATCACCAAATAATAAACCAGAACTTCTCCCATCTCTCTGCTGACCACCTCTGGCAGTAGTGGCAAATGTGCTTGCCCATTTAATCGCAAAACAAAACTTTATTTCTATATTATAATCACCACTTATTGTGTATAGATTATTTGGAAACTACGGAAAAATAGAAGTGGGGAAATTCACCCATGGTTTGACACCTAGAGAAAAATACAGTTAACATTTTAGTACACTGATCTGCAGTCCTTTTCCGCTAATAGAGATTGTATCACTTATGCAATTTTAACTTAACATTGTAATATACATATTATCTCTTATTAATATAAATTTGTGAATATATTTAATATAAATATATGTTATATTTATACAATATAATAAACATACACTAATGATTAATATTATATATTACACATAGTAATTATAATATATAAATCTATACTTGTAAATATATTTACAAATAGAAGTGCATAAATATATTTAATGAATGAATGATAATCCATTGGATAGATGATAGTTCACTTAACCAAAATGAGTCAAAGTAAAGGAATCCATTTCCAGTTTTCCCTGTTATTATGGATGCTGTAACTAATACCTTTGTGCATAAACACTTCTGGGTATTTAGACTAGTTTCTTTACAGTATGTTCCCAGAAGGAGAATAACTGGGTCAAAGGGTATAAACCTTTTCAAGGCTTTTGTTATTCATTGCCAAAGCTCCCTGGCCTTTTTGGGTATTTTTTTAAAGATTTATTGATTGATTGATTGATTGATTGATTGATTGCTATGTTGGGTCTTCGTTTCTGTGCTAGGGCTTTCTCTAGTTGCGGCAACCGGGGGCCACTCTTCATCGCGGTGCGCGGGCCTCTCACTATCGCGGCCTCTCTTGTTGCGGAGCACAGGCTCCAGATGCGCAGGCTCAGTAGTTGTGGCTCATGGGCCTAGTTGCTCCGCGGCATGTGGGATCTTCCCAGACCAGGGCTTGAACCCATGTCCCCTGCATTGGCAGGCAGATTCTCAACCACTGCGCCACCAGGGAAGCCCTCCCTGGCCTTTTTTAAGGGACATTAAGAAAACTGTTTTGTGACAGTCTCAAAGGCTCTTACTGATTCAAGGCAAAGAATTAAAAAAAAAAACAATTAAAGTTTTTACATACTGTAAAACGGGCTTACTGGTGAGTGACCCTCATGCAAAAGTGCAGCCTGCTTCATTCATTCCTGAAGGCAAATTAACATCCGACCAATCTACCAAGGACATGCTTGTGTGATTTCAAGATTCCCCCAGAGCTATCTTCCAAAGGTTAAAAAACAGTGATTTTAAAAACTTATGTCAGTGTACATTAATAACACTTTTTTTTGTTAACTCTCCTACATAACTGGAGAGTAGGCCTTTTATAAAACGATCCTTTTAATATGTGTATAAAATAATATATATTATAATGTATACACACACAGACTCAAATGAACTCAGTGAAAAGACTTATCATATGTCTTTGATGAAGCAAATTGATTTCTCCCCTTCCAACACACACACAGTTTTAGGTTGCATTTCCTTTAGACAGGATAGGTGATGTCACCTGCTGTTACTGCGGCAATAAAGGCTCTTCCCCCCTTTGTAATGTTATACCCTGATGAATGGAAGCGCCGGAATTTGTTAACAAATTACTGTCCCTGCTGCTTGGCGCAGTTTCCCCTTCCTTCTGCTTCCCAGGTAGACATTTCTTGCCTCTCCAAAGCCATTGAATCCCTAGTTCAAAGAATCTCTGTTAGATGGCCAGTTTCTTCCCAAGAGCATTGCAACAGCTAAGGGGCATATTTCATGTGTGGCGGCATCATGCCAGTCTGATACCGCAAACATTGCTTTTGAGAACGCTTGCCAGTGTGCCATCCAGGGGTACAGCAGGCTGCAGAAGTAGAGGACCGTGGTTTAATGCATATGCACAAGGTGTCCTAATCTCCTGTGAGGTGTACTGAGTGCCCACTGCGTAGTGTGGATCCCTGTTAAGAGTAGGCTGGTGGCAACTCCAAGGGAAGCAACCGTACTAAAATATTGTAATCAGATCCCTAGGGCACGGTTTTCCTCCTAGCTCAGCCACTAGAGATGTCCCCCTGGGAATGTTATCCACGTGAAAGTCTTCAAATCAAACATATTGTACTAGAAGAGGAAGCGGTTACAGATAGATCTGTAGTCGTTCCAGAAATGTACCTATGTATGGGTGTGTGTCCATATTTTTGTGCACACTCACATACACCACCAATTACATGTAAACCCCCAACATATGCATGAGACTGAGAAAAAGAGAGAAATGCTATGCCTCCCGTCTGTACATGCACGCAGAGGAAACAGTCCATTCCAAGGTTAGACTTCTCTGAAGGCTCTTTTAGCTTGGGTCCTGATCATATGCATATAGAGGCTTTTCACCAAGTGGATGCCTAAATTCATTCATCTTGATTGATAATTAGAACCAACAAAGAACAGATCAACACAAATCACAAGGGCAAAAAATATCTGGGACTCAGTTTAATGAGAATACCCCAAAACCTCTTTAGTGGTAATTGCATTGCAAGCCCCAAATAGCTTTCACAGTTGTTTTTGCAAATAGTACAAATCAGCACCCAAGATCTGAAAAGTATACTGACTGGAAAAACGTTGGGGAATTTAGCAGGGCCCTGGGTAGCTTGGCCAAATATATGTATTAACCTAGATACACTCTGGCAAATAATTTTGGGGCTTCTTGCAGCAAAAAAGTTAAGACTCCAAAATCCTACTGCTATTTGCACTTGGAACTCCCAGGTGGGCAAGTTCATCTGTGAGGCAGTTTTCTCCTTTCCCCACAGAATCCTTCACCAATCTCGCACAAATACCCTGAGAATTTTAAAATATCCGAGATGCTTAAAATCTGCAGTTTAAATCCTTTTACTTGTTAAAAAATGTAGATACTCCACAAACAATTTGAAGGTTTTATGGGTACTCAGTTATACCTCAGAAGTCAAGGAAATCTGTAATAAGATGTAACAGTTGCATATCTTATTAGGTCTAAACATACCTAATGAAACAATAAGAAGAGATTTTCAAAGCATTTGGCTCTGGTTTTGGTTCATTTTCTTCTTCGGGCACCTCTGTGTATGCCCAGCAAGAAGTAGGAGTCAGGAGTAGGTGCTCATTGTACAAATCCTGCCAGGGGAAGTTTCAGACAAATTCAGTATGCCAAGCTGGAGCAGGAAGGTTTCATTAAAAAAAAGTTGTCATCAAATGTGGAGTGATGAAAGAACAATGCCTTTCTCACTGCATAAAATGCTCCTTCCCTCCCTCCTTTTGCTTAGCTGTCTCCTTTTTCAAGGCTTTGCTGGCAGCCCCACAGCAGGAAGGCTGGGTGTTCCAACACAAACAGCGTTTGCTTACACTACTCTTTAGCCCATTTTACCTCCACTTATTCCTTTCTGCCTCCTATGCTTAGATGGTGCTCAATACATGTGTGTTAACGGAACCCCACATTTTTGAATCACTGTCCTTTTTACAAAGCATTTCTACGTGCATTTTTCCCATGTAGGAGTGTTCCCAGGTCATCAGTGCAATGTCCCAAGGTCCTCAAGGCACTTGCTGTGAACCTACTTTACAGAAAAGATGTTGCAGCTCAGAGAGATTGAATGACCTCCCCCAAAGTCCTGCACCTGCTAGGATATGGTTAAAACTTCCAAGCAAGCTTCTGTGGCTGCCGAAGTGATACAGGTTAAATCAGACTCATTAAAAAAAAAAAAAAAGCTCTTTCTGTCTTTTGGAAGTTTCCAACAATATTAATGGAACAATTGAGACGAATACATTTTAGGCTCCTCGTTTTTTACCTATGGGGAATTTGTAGAATATTAAGCGCTTATTGAAATATAGTTATCCAGCCCCACTGGTGATGTTTCCAATAGCCTTCTCAGGAATAGTGAGAAATGAGTACTAAATACCCACATTGTGTATCTGCAAAACCTTCCAGAACAGATCTGGGGACTCACAGTCATTTTACAGAAGAACAGGAATGAACAAATCACATCCAATTTTCAACCAATCCCCCTCCCCACAACCATCGTATTTTGCTTCAAGTGAAATCGAGTTAAAGTAAAAATAATTTAGAACAATATTCAATAGGGGAAATGTCACCAAAAGGGTGTAAGTGAACATTAAAGGTAACCGGAATGGAAGAGAGTAGTCCTGATCCTGCACTAAAGACTTTTAAAGGAGGCAGTTAGGACCTCATGTTTGTATAGAAGTTTCTGGTCCTTTTATTCTTTAACACCTGCTGAGCCCCCATGTCTAATTCCTTGTTGCCCTATAATAACTAGAAAAGGGATGGGGAGACCATGGCCAAATCTGGCTGCCACTTGATTTTGTGCAGCCTGTGAGTTAAGCATTGTCATAACCTTAAGTGGTTGGGCAAAATTTTAAAAAGAGTATTTCATGACGTGTGAAAATTATATGAAATCCAAATTTTAATAGCCATAAAAAGTTTTATTGGAATACAACAAAAATACCAAGTTAGAAGAAAGCATTGCTGAGGCAACATGAAAGTTTATAGACCTGACAAATGTGTACTTTGCAGATAAATTCAACATTGTGTTTGGAACAAAAGACCACACCCTTTTTCTAAACTGATAAACAGATTTTTTTAAATGTTAATGGCTTAGAGAAGGAATTTAAGGTTACCAGAGGGGAAAGGTAGGGGAGAGGGATAGTCAGGGAGTTTGGGATTGACATGTACAGACTGCTGTATTTAAAACAGATAACCAGGGGACTTCTCTCGCCGTCCAGTGGTTGAGACTTCACCTTCCAATGCGGGGGGTATGGGTTCGGTCCCTGGTCGGCGAGCTGGGATCCGTCTCCGCCAAAAAAAACAAAACATAAAATAAAACAGAAGCAATATTGTAACAAATTCAATGGAGACTTTAAAAATGGTCCACATCAAAAAGAAAAAAAAATCTAAAATAAAATAAAATAAATATAATGGATAACCAGCAAGGACCTACTGTACAGTACAGGGAACTCTGCTCGATATTATGTAACAACCTAAATGGGAAAAGAATTTGAAAAAGAATAGATGCATGTATCACTTTGCCGTAGCCCCCCCACCCCCGAAACTAACACAACATTGTTAATCAACTATACTCCAGTATAAAATAAAAAGTTTAAAAAAATGTTAACGGCAGTTAATGGGCATATAGTCACAGGCGACTCCTATGCCCCTACTCCTAGACCCTGTCTCAGCAGTCATTACACTGTAAAAATTGTAACTAGGTGGCCCAATTTGGGTATTTAGTCATATTGTTGTCTTTTGCCTTCTCAACAATTTGCTAAATTATTTGTAGCAGCACTCTCCCAACATAGTTTTTAATCCAGGTTAAACGTTTTGGTTAGCAGCACAACGAATGGAATCCCAAAGTATTCAAATAACAATTACATTAAAAAATATATCAAGCAAAGGTGTGGAAAATTCCAAAGAGATGGGCATTAATGGTGGCTCAGTAATGAGAAGCAATCTGGGGAAATACAGTCTACAAACGATTACCTTCCTACCTAGTTCCTCCCTCGTTTACAGTATACCAGGCAGAGGTTTTAAATGGAAAGACTGTCTTATTTAACAGGGAATCTACTGAATTTACTACTTAGAATGAATTTATTTAGGGACATTTAAATGGAATTTTTATCTTGTCAAATTCAATGTATTTAAAAACTAGTAAAAAGTGAAGAAGTAATTTGCATCACACAGTGTGATACATCTTCAGAATTCCATATTGTTAATACAAGTAGATGTGTTTGCTTTAAAAAGTCAATTACTGTATTACAATTTGTTTCAGGAAAGGTTTAAAATGTCCTTTAGTGGGCAAGGCTTGAAATATTAAAAGTAACATGAAATTCAAATCTGGACAACTCTCAATATTAGGGTGATTTGAGCTAGCTCATTTAAAAAGAGAAATGACAAAGAGTTCCTTTTATAATCATCTTCAAAACATTATCACTGTGTGGTGTTAAAATTGGTTGAGAAGGAGGGAGTGGGGTCTCTTAGCTTAGTCAATATTGTAATTACAATAGCACATTTCCAAAACATTCACCAGAACCTTCACGGGCCTGTCTTGAAAACTTAAAACTGCTCTATTCCATGACAAAATCCTGTATGTGTGAGTTTTGTTATTAACTCTACGTTTGAATTAGAATTCCCTATCTTACAGCTTGGAGCTAAACTCTGTTTACAAAACAGTATTTACACTTGACTAATTTTGCAGATCAAACTAATTAAATCAATTAAACTGGTGATTAACCAAATGAAGGCTGATTGCAAAAATTAGTAGGTTTATTTTGGAGGACTGGAAGTAAGCTAATTACTGCAGTGATTACTTGAACCTGGAGTACTCTAAATGTGGTATAAATTGAAACCTCATAGTGAATTAGACTGGGAATTCATTACAGTTTAAAGCACTGTTAATACTATTCAGTCTGTTCCTCCTTGGGGAGAATTTCCTCTTTCTGTGTTTTGTATATGATAAACAATCACTTGGGTTATGTACTTTTTGTGGTGGAACCCAGTAAAGTGGGGGACCTTGAAGAAAAGGTATTTACTTTAGAGTGATATACAGCAGTGCCTGTCAAACTTGAACATGCATTTGAATCACTTGAGGCTATTCTAAAAGGAGGATTATGATTCAGTATCTTGGGGGTGCAGGTATGGTTGGGGAGGTAACCTGGGGGCATGGAGCAGGAGGTGTGTGTTTATGCGCATGTATATAGATGGGTAAATGAATACACATGAGATCTAAGGGTCTGCCTATCAAGCCCCCAGGTGATGTTGACCCTGCTGGTTCTTGGACCCCACTTTGAACAATAAGCGCATACACTGAAATGGACATATGAACTGTCAGACTTAGATTTGATGCTTCAGGATGGGATGTGGAGACCAAGCTATCATTACATCCCTTGATGATGACAAGTGTCCCGCTGTCGCTAGAGATGCCCGAGCATCATCTGATATCAGGTGTGGCCACTCCTGATGGATCCTTATCGAGTGGCTTTTCTCATGGTCTTCTCATGCCAGCTTGTTAGTAACAGAGTATTTGTGTCCATACATAACGCACTCTACTAATTGGTTTTGAAAACATATCATTTTAACAAAATGCGAACACAGCTGAGTGTGTGGTCTACATTTTGCTGATTTAAATATCACTGAGCTTTCGGTCCTCTGTTTTGCCTTAGTTTCAGATTTATGAGGTGGTATTTACAATAATAAAAGAAAGACTGGGTTCTTTCAAAGATGCAGTTAAATCTAAGAGAGAGATGTTGGTTTCATGCAAAAATTTAAAGGGAAGCAAGCAGCTTCCTTTTGCAGCCCAACTGGAGGATAGGCATGTCTTTGTTTTCAGTGTTGCATCCACTTTCGATTTGGGGGGAAAAAGTTAATTTTCCCAGTTAATCAATGAACCCGTCTTGACATTTGGTTTCCTGCATGTTGCAAGTTCATAGCAAGAAACACCTTATCCCTACAGGAAACCCCACTACCTTTAGCAATGAAGGAGTGCCCCCTGTATGCCAGGCGCTAGAGAGTGCAAATTTGAATAAATGAAGACCGCAGACTGTGTTTTAGTAAGGACAGAGCTCTCCAAAAGGGAAGGCACATCTGAAGAGTTTCCATCTGGTGGAAGAATAACACTTGAATGGCTACAAGAAACAGCTCTATGTTAGGAACAGATTGCTCAGAGTTTTGATAAATTGCCCAAAAGTTAATCAGAAACATTTAGGTTGCAATTCTTGTTGAAATGCCTCTTAGGTTATTTTTTCATGTTACAGTCTTGTGGAAGTACTTGAATTTTTTTCCTGATGCATGAGATATTTGCAACCTGCCCACTCCCCAGTCCCATTGTGAACTAGCGTCTTGGAGCCTGAGAGTGGAGATGAAGAAGGTGCGGGAGGTTGAGCTGAATCTTTATAGATCCCAGGGAAGTGGCTTTAAACACTAAACACTCGATATAAGCTTATCCGAGTGACTCCTTTCCTGTAAAACTTAAGTGTAGTAAACAAAAATTATAGGCTGGAATTTTTAGTTGAGTAGGGGTTTATGATGGTAAGCTTTGTAGATTTTGTCAGGTTGAATTAGTTGAAGACGTTTGGTATAAAAATGGAAGGGTTTTCTTGTCTTATTAATAAAGATCATCAGACTATTTCCATTATTTACCGATTGATAGTCTGGAGAATTCCTAGTTATGGAAGTTGGCAAAAACAAATGATTGAGTAATCAATTGAGAGACTGTGTAGGTGACACTTGCCTCAGTGAACTTATCACATCCGTGCATGTTTGGATTTTGTCTGTTGACCTGGAGTGGATCTAGCTCTGGGAGAAAGATGACATTAACTGAAAAAATTGCATACATACTGGCATCCAGGTGTGTCTGTACATAGCTCTCCTACATACATATTAGGAGTCTCCTACATGGGACTCCTAATATCTGTTACGGTACCAGGAAGTAAGTTCATTACTTTACAATAAGTGTTTTAGTCTGTTTAGGCTGCTATAACAAAATACCAGAGATTGGGCATCTTATAAAATATGTGCCTTAATTTCTCACAGTTCTGGAAACTGGAAAGTCCAAATCAAGGCACCAGCAGACCCCATGTGTGGTGAGAGCCCCCTTCCTCATTGATGGCTGCCTTTTTGCTGTAACCTCACATAGTGGAAGTGGCAAGGGCTTTCTCAGCCCTCTTTTATAAGGGCACTAATCCCACTCATGAGGGCCCTGCCCTCATGACCTAATCTCCTCCCAAAAGCCCCACCTCCTAATACCATCACCTTGGGGGTTTGGATTTCAACACATGAAATTGGAGGTGAGGACACAAACATTCAGGCCACAGCAAGAAGTATACATGCCTAGAGGTCAGATTGCACACATACACCTGCCCAGTGTATTCATCCCCTGTAGGAAAAGCTAACAGAGGCCCGCTTATGAGTAGCTTGTTGATGTCAAAGAGAGCTTCTCAGTGCTCTTAATGCTGAGTGTGAGGCACTCTTACCTCGCCAGGGAAGGCTTCCCTACAGCCTGCCATGGATGGGCACTGACAGTGATTGCCTGCAGGATTCTTCTTTTTAAAATATTCTATGGTTTTTCTAAACCCCTCTCTATATACCTCTTCCTCCTGACAGAATGCATTGATGTTGATTCGGTTATGGGTTATGGAATTATAACCCCATCTCTGGTCCATCTTTAAGAAATGCATCCCAAATCACCTTGACTGAATTTTGGAATTTCCTAAACCCAGGCTCCTTGTTTCCTGCCATAGTTAGTCACACATTATGTACAGACTTTGTTTCCAAGCTCTCAGAGAAGCAGTTTCCTATTTGTCATCTCTGTGTATGATCCCACAAGTAAAAGCACTTTTTATGATTCACATGTAAAGTCAGAGGTTGGAGAACTTTTCCTAGTGTAATTTCATCTCCCCCTTTCTATCTCTAATTAAGCAAGCATCCTGTAGGGTGTTAGAATTACTGATTTCTTTGCATCTGTCTAACAGATATTGTGGCAGAAGAAGAGTTCAGTTGTAGAGATGTGATTCCCATGTCACTCTACAGAGTGTGTGTTGCACTATGGGTTACTTACCAATGTCTATTTCTCCCATCTTTCTTGCAAACATAAACTCAAGTTTATTTAGGTGTCTGCTCCTCAGGGAACACGACCGCAGCTCAAAGGGTAAATCCGGCTTAGGCTAACCCAAGGCCAGTAGTGTCACTTCCATTGCCAGTGATTAGTTGAGAGGAAGGCATGTGGCTATGTTTTAAGCAGTGCAACTCAAGTGGAAATCTGCTTTGGGCTTCTAGAAATGATGCCTTGTCTTACAAAGAGACATGAGGAAGAACTGGCCCACTTCTTCCTGTGGAAGTGATCCTGTATCTGCTGGCCCACGAAGGGAGCGAGTCTGAGGGCAAAGGTGACACGTCAGCACTGTCAGAGGGAAAAGATAGAGAGGACCTGGGCCCTTCATGACAGCCCCAAGGTGCTGGTGGAGCTGTTCAACCTGGGACTTCCTCATCAGGTAATGCATTTCCTTTTTTATTAAGCCATTTGACTTAGGGTCTCTGTTAGGTACAGCTAAAAGCAACAGAAATGTTTATCCTTGATAAAGAGAGCTACCTTTTTTTTTTTCCTTATGCCACCCAGAACGTTTGACTCTTTCTGTGTTTGTACTGGCAGAGCACTGGGACTTTATCTTTCCTGTTGATTCTCTATTCCTCTCTATTTCTCAGACAAATAAATGGCTTGAATAAATGAATCCAGGACTTCATAGATATGTAAAACTGTACCAGGATTCTCTCAGTTATTGTCAGCCAAGATGACCCTTAGCCAAGATGACTTTTCCCCAAAGCTTCCTCTTGTTAGCTCACAAGAGAAAGAAAACTTTTCCATTGAAAGCTGAGTAGACAGAGCCACTGATCCCATGTCAGTCCTCTGCTGCAAAAAGTCCAGGTAAAGGGCAAATGTATTTCAGTTAGTTGCAAACTCTCACCTTTACCGTCCCAGTTTGGAATTAACAAGCCTATTTAAGATTTCAACCAGGTCACTTTTGCACACCTGTGAACTTTTGCTGGGTGCAGCATTCAAAATGTTAAGCCAACTTGCATTTGATTTTTTGATTATTTCAAAAATACACATTCAGGTATTGAATTACCAGTATAGAGTGTTAACACAAACAAGGTAAATAGCATAATGAAAATTACAGTATGGAGAGAAATGGACATATCCACAGATTAGGATAGCAAACGTGTAACCCATTAATGAACTGCATAGTAACCTACAGTGGAAATATTTAATATTAAAGAGCGCAGTCTCCTTTAACCTGGCAGTTAGAGAGATTCTCTTCTGAGTATTCTTTGGGGATCTGATTTATGCAGGGTAATCAATCCATTAGCCCAGCTTGCAGTGAAAGGGATTAATTTATATATATATATTTTTTTTTAATTAATTAATTAATTTATTTATTATTGGCTGTGTTGGGTCTTCGTTTCTGTGCGAGGGCTTTCTCTAGTTGCGGCAAGTGGGGGCCACTCTTCATCGCGGTGCGCGGGCCTCTCACTATCGCGGCCTCTCTTGTTGCGGAGCACAGGCTCCAGACGCGCAGGCTCAGTAGTTGTGGCTCACGGGCCTAGTCGCTCCGCGGCATGTGAGATCTTCCCAGACCAGGGCTCGAACCCGTGTCCCCTGCACTGGCAGGCAGACTCTCAACCACTGCGCCACCAGGGAAGCCCAATTTATATTTTAATATTGCATGATTTCAGGTGTGAAAAGAAGCAGAGAGAAATCCTCTTTCTTTGGGACTTTGAGGAAGCCCGACATGAGCTTTTGAAAGATTTCATGTAAGAGCTTTCCCATAGATACGTTCATGAAACAGTCTTGAACACCTGATAGGAGAGAGGCATCAGGCATCCTGTGAGATGCTGGGGAGTTTGCAAAGGTGAGTCAGACTTAGATTCTGTTCCCAAGAGGAGCGCAGATAAGATGTTAACTTAAGACAGTGACAGAGAAAGAGAAAAGTGACTCCAAGATATGGTTCCTGGAGGACAGTGAGGAGAGTGATGCTGCAAGGAAAATGGGGAAACCAGGAGTGGATTCTGGTGTTAGATGAGCTTAGACTTCAGGGTGTTTAGTCTCAGATGTTGTAGGACAGGTCTGTGGAGATGTTTCATGTAGCTGGATATCATCGGGCTCCTGGAATTCTCACTTCTATGCAGTACTCTGATTCCATTTATCTTAACACATTTTCTCTGCATTAATAACTAGGCCATCCTTAACAGGCAAGCCTTTTAGTTTCGAAAGTGCTTGTGATTACTAATAACATCTTAGAATTGTGGAGGGGGTGCTTTTCAAATCAAAACTGGAAAGGAAACACCCAGCAGATCATTTTGCTTGACATTTGTCAGGGCCAGTCCGGAACACAACATTGGGAAACATAGCCTAGAGGAAAGAGCATGGGCTAGGGAAGCAGGAGGTGTGAGTTCTGTGTCTGACCATGACCCTTGGACGAGTCACTTTCTGCGCTCTGGGTTTCTCTTCTGTAAAGGTAGATTTGGCAAGTTAGCGCCAAAGACTCTTTCCATGACTTCTATAATATCTTAAGGTATTGTTCATGCCGCAGCTCTATTTTGCCCTTGACACTCACCTCCATCAGAGGTGTTTAATAAAAATTTGTACAACTTTTTAGTTTCCTAAAGCATAGTCATTATTTTCACATTTATTCCTTTCTGAGCCCTGATTAGTGGCATTATTGATGACACCTCCAATCAGATGAGGAAATTGGGGTACATAGAGATTAAGGGGATTGTCCAAGGTTTCTGGCTGGTGCGTGTCAGAGCCAGGACCTGAGCCCAGGGCCTCTCCATTTCCTGTTACCCGCCCCCCCGCCCCCCAAATCCCTGCCACAACCATCCCATAGGCGGCTTCAGACTCAGGTTGGTCCACTCTTCAGTGGACCATTTTTTTTTTTGGTTGCACCAAGCAGCTTACAGCGGCTTCCCTGACCTGGGATTGAACCTGGGCCCATGGCAGTGAAATCGCCGAGTCCTAACCACTGGACCGCCAGGGAATTCCCTTAAGTGAACTTTAATAGGAGACTCTTATAAAGATATTACTAGACTTTTGGATTGCAGATAGAAAGGGTTTTTTAAACTTTTTATTTTGAAGTAATTTTATATTTACAAAAGAGTTGCAAGGGCTTCCCTGGTGGCGCAGTGGTTGAGAATCTGCCTGCCAATGCAGGGGGCACGGGTTCGAGCCCTGGTCTGGGAAGATCCCACATGCCGTGGAGCAACTGGGCCCGTGAGCCACAATTACTGAGCCTGCGCGTCTGGAGCCTGTGCTCCGCAACAAGAGAGGCCGCGATGGTGAGAGGCCCGTGCACCGCGATGAAGAGTGGCCCCCGCTTGCCACAACTAGAGAAAGCCCTCGCACAGAAACGAAGACCCAACACGGCCATAAATAAATAAATAAAAACAAATACAAAAAAAAAAAAGAGTTGCAAGATAGTACCCAGCTTCCCCTAGTGTTAACATCTTACATAACGATGGTACATTTGTCAAAACTAAGAACGTAACATTGGCACAATGCTATGAACTAGACTACGGACTTAGTTTGGATTTCACCAGGTCAAATTTTTAATGAACAAATTAAATTGGAGAGTGGAAGTAGGGTCAGGGTGTAAAGTCTTTTGATCCCCATCAAATAATACCATGTACTACGTGTGTGCTGTAAGGGCTGGCCTACAGCAGGCACAGACTTCTAACAGTGAAGCATCCCCACCCTCGATGAGAAAGTCAACAGACATAGGGAAGGCTGGTGATGAGAAAACAAATGGCCAATTCCAAATGCTTAGGTTTGTGAACTATACACCTAGTAGCAGACCAAAGACACATTTCAGATCCTGTCTTTTACGGACAAGATACTCACAATCACCATCCATCATTTTTTAAGTACAGTCCTTTCCTGGAAGATATTGCAGTATTATTCAAAACGTGCCAAAGTGGGCAGGAGATCCCAAGAGTAATTGTGAGTTATGAGGTCATGGGGACCTCATTGCAAACTATTTGCAAAACTTAATTGGGGTAATAAATAAACTAAGCATGTAAATTAGATTGAAAGCTACAGTGTGAATTAGAAGGAGGCCATTAGCCTGCATAGTCAAAATGCCTTCTTCCTGTTCGTAATATTTGCTGAGCTGAACTGTTAATCGAGGAAGCATTAAATTCAAACATCCTAAAATTTCACAACTAAAATAACTTGGAAATAAAACCATTTAATGAGATCCTTTCTGGAGGAGATGTGAACTTTATTTTTTATGATTAGGTACTTAGGCCCTTTTCAAATAGAGGATGGTCTGGCATTCATATTTGAATCCAGCTGCCCCCCAGGGTGTGAATTCCTCTTAACCAGGGCACTTAGAAGCAAATGCAGAAGAAAAAAGAATAAAGCTCAAAAGGAATAAAATAAGGAAGCCATTTCCAATCTGTTGAAAACAAACAGATCTGTAGGCTGAAATGGGACTGTCCGTCTCTTTTTTCTTTTTTAAACCGGGTGGTTAAAAATAACTTCTGATCTGATATTCCTTTTTCACATATCTGAAGAATGAATAAAGGGGCCTCTTGCAGGTAAATATCAATATAAAAAAATAAGAGAAACCAAGCGCCCAAACACTGCATCTAATCATCCAGCCCAAGTCAAGCCTTGCAGCAGCTTTTTTTTTTCCAAGCAGTTGATTGAATGAATACAAATGCCTCTCTGTTGTCACTTGGGATGCCACTTGATATATCCCATTTTCTAGACTCTAATTATTCCATTTGTAGACATGAATGCCATTTAGATGTGAGCTAATTCAGCATGGTAACTCAATTAGATTTGTACCGACTTGGATTTATGAAACATCAGTGGGTTCTTGGTGAGACCAATGGGACTGCAGGCGATTCATCCCGAAGTCTCACCGACACAGCCTCTCAGGAGCTCAATTAAACATGCCAGCCATGAGAATGTTTTTTAGCTGGAATGTTTCACAATTAAAATGAAAGAGATTTCTCTGTTCCTTGGCACGCATGGCCCAGCAGAAAAGAAAGACCTGGGATAACACAGGCTGAAGTTTTCCTTTAGGTTATATGTTCTCTACACGAAAGAAGCCTCTTTTGCTCCGACGGGCTTCAGAGCACTTGCATGGCGGTGCTCGGTGTGGCTGGCCTCAGTGGTTGACCCATGTGGCAGAGATCACGGAGTTTCATCATGCCTCACGTTCAAGGGCACTTAATACATGTTGGTTGAACTAAAATGCTAAGTTCATCTTAGAGCCTGTATCTACATCTGGGTTCTGAGAGAGAGGCAGGTGCTGAATACCAAATGAGATTTGTAAAAATATGAGAAATCTCCAAGTGATAAAAATGATGCTAGCTATATTTTCAGCATAAGACGTGGCCCGTGGTCAGAAGATGGGGGGAAAGATTGGAAACCAGGACTATCCCCTAATGGATCCTTGTAAAAAAACACTCTTCAAAAACATGATCTTGCTGTGTGATTTGGGCTTAGGAGTTTAGGCAGGCCCCTGCGTGTCACGTGTCTGTGCCTGGCAGAGATCTGCCGCGAGCTCTGTCTTCCTCACAAGGGGAGTGTTTCATGATTAAAGGCTTTGCTGGTTTGCAACAGAGGGAGACCTTGGAAATACGGTGTGAATTAATGAAATAACGTCATAGGTGTGAACTCATTTCGTCAATGGTATAGAACTTTGGAAATGTCTGTTGTTGTTTTCTTAACTCAAGTGTTGGATAAGAGAGATGAGTACGTTTGTTTTACCAGGACCTGGATGAGGGACAACATGATAGGGAGAGAGTTTCAATTTTATTACATCTGCCTTTATCTCCCCCTCTCAATTTAGTGCCCTGATATTTATTTCTATTGTGATTGATTATTAGGTATGGAACAGTAGTAGTAATACTCAGTTAAGTATTGTAAATAATGTTTGCCTTGCAGGTCATAAATTTCAAAATGCAGTTTCACATAGCCTGTGACATTTCATCCCCATAACACTCTTGCAGAACAGACATTATTTCCCATTTCATAGCTGACAAAACTTGTCAAGAGAGGTTGTATGAATTGCTTAAGACCACACAGCTAAATCTCAGTGAGACCAGTATTTCAACCTTATCCTTTCCTGTTAAATCTTTCTCATGTGGTATAGCAGAAAGAGCGTGGGTTTTACTTCAGAAAACACTGTTTTATTTTCTAGTTCTATCATTTTTAATCTTTTGAGCATTGATAGAAAGATAAACTTAGCCTCAGTACATGATGAATCTGGGGGGCATTCTTGAATTTGATTTGGATACAAGTTCCAAAATTTGATGCTTAAAACTGGGCCTGTCTGATGATACTGGCATAGCACCAGCAGACTGGATGTGCCAGAGGAGGGGATTAAATGTTACCCAGGGACCCGAGGAGAGCCTCGGGTTAAATGTTACCCAAGCCTACACATCTCACTTTCTTTAACCTCGTGGGAAGCTTGACTTAAATTAGAAACACAGATTAGGACTTCTTTTTATTGTTCCTGTAGCAACTCTCTTTCTAGCTTCTGATTTCCTAGAGTAATGGTCTCTGCAAAGATTTTCTGAAGAGCCACCCAAAAGAGAAAGGCCAGGAGTTTATTTATGCTGTGTTTGTGTCAATCAGCATACGTACAATTCGCAGCAATCTTGCTATATACACACAGGCCAACCAACTCTCCTGGGCTTGTTTTCCTCCCAGGAAATTCCATCTCAGGTAGCAGAGGAAAAGATCAGAAAGACCACAGTGCTGGGAGACAGGAGATGCCCCACCCCCATCCTGCTCTGTGGCTGGTCCCTGTGGGAGTAGATGGGCCATCTGCTGGCTGGCAGCCTTGGGCAATTCACCCAAATCCTCTAACCTTCTTTTCATCATCTGCACCAATAGTGTGCCCCTCAAAAACTGTTGGAAGGATTAAATAAAATGATATGTGTGGAAACATTTTGTGAACTGTTAACCCATGCTTTCTCCAAGGGACACTGTATCATAACATGCCATATATAAGTATGTATATTTTTAAGACCATGTTTGTAACATGCCACATCTTAGAAATTCATAGTGCACTTTGGCATCATGTTAAAGCATCCGAGCAGTCCTGAGAAGTGAACTCTGTGGAAATGTGTTTAATGCACTGTTTCACAAACCGTTTGACCTGGAATCCACTTGTCATTTCATACCTCACGTCAAGCTGTGCTCTAGTCAGCTTTAAAACACTGAATCAACACAACTGTTCTCATGGCTTTGTGATGGGCATGGGTCTCTGACCCTGTGCCTCTCCCCACCCCTACCTGCCTCAGCTTTCTTCTGTGTTGGCAGACTTCCCCAGACGTTAGTGAAGAT
This sequence comes from Balaenoptera ricei, assembly GCF_028023285.1. Lineage (NCBI taxonomy): Eukaryota > Metazoa > Chordata > Mammalia > Artiodactyla > Balaenopteridae > Balaenoptera > Balaenoptera ricei. Next base: position 76,274,902 of record NC_082640.1, read on the forward strand.
GACTAACAACAGCCCAAGACTCACATTCTGTGGCTTAGGAACCCAGGAGAAAGAACATCTCTTTCCCATTGATTCTAGAAATAGTGCTGATTTCATTGACAAACTTTGAGGCCTAGGCCCAGCCTTGAAGCATTCACAGTGGGCCAGGGGAAGGCATATTTTCATTGGTCAGGCCCAGGTTATGGGCTTAATTCTGGAAAAGCCAATCATATCTAAGCTTTGTGGACTGAAAGTAAGAGAGACTGGTTCTTCAAGATCAATGTTACAAAAAGTCAGTTTGGACTTTAGTGAAGGAATTCCAGACAGGTTAAGAAAACAGCAGAAGCTGTTGTGTCATTCCTTCTCCATCATTCCTTTTCCTAGCCCAGAGGTCCGTAAACCTTGGTATACATAAGAACATTCTGGGAAATTTATTGAAAATACTGATTTCAGGCCTTACCCCACCTGCAAGATTCTGATTCCACATGTTCAGGTATTGCTCAGAAATCTGTCCTGGTTGCAAGCACCGGGTACCTGTGGTCCGAGTACCATATTTTGAGAAACAAGGGCAATGGGATAAAGACATTGCCAGCAGTTCTCAATCTTTGCTGTATATCCAAATTGAGCACCAAATCAACATTTGCAGGGGTGAGGCTGGCAAAGTACATGTTGACATTGATCCTCGGGTGTTTCTGATGTGCCCTAAAGCAGCGCTTCTCAACCTTTACTGTGTCTATGAATCAGGGATTTTCCTAAGCTGCAGGTTCTGATTTAGCAGGTTTAAGGTAGCGCCTGAACTTCTGCACTTCTAACACGGTCTCCGGTGCAGCTGCTGCTTCGGTCCATGGACCACACTTTGAGCAGCAAGGCACTGAAGGCTGAGAACCGCCTATGTATTCGGTTTGCATGTTTTCAGGCTGTGTCCTTCAGCGTTTACCAGCCTGCAGGGCAAGAATAAAAGGACCTTCTAATAGGATTTGTTTGTGCTGATATTTCTTACTTTGTTCTGGGCTGTGCAGAGTTCATCTTCAAAAGGCTCAGAGAGAACACAGTCTAGTTCCTAAAGACTGGAGTGCACATCTGCATATTTTCCGTTGAACTAATCTTCTAGGCTCTGGATCTTACTTAGACTCTGGAAAAACAAAGGAAAGTGATGCAGGATCTCTAAGGGAGCTCACCCTTAGGGTGACCAACTCTCCTGGTTTTCCCAGAAATGTCCTAGTTAGAGCACTGCAAGCGTGACCCTAGCAGTCATACTTTTTCAGGGAAGAAAGACCTGTAGACCAATAACTATAACACAAGGTCACGAGCACAGATAGGGAACCAGCTCTCATTCAGCCTGAGGGCTCAGGAAAAGCCAGGTTAGAGGAGGCCTTGGAGGCTGAATAGGAGTTCACCAGATTGGGGGCTGAGGATGAAAAGGGGAGGGGGCATTGAAGGCTGAGGGAAGAGTGTGTGCAGAAGTACAGAGATACATGCATATGCGAAAACCCCTAACTGCTCTAAGCCCTTCTCTGTTTTGAATGCAGCCCTGTCTTAATTTGACATGGTGATGTACTGCAAAAATTCTTGCCCCTGGATAAAGCTCTGGGGAGTGAATAAAGCCCCACCCTGCGGGTCTGCAAACACACCTCTTTTCTCATAGCCACTTCTTTTGTTATCTTGGCAAATGGATAATTTTCATGAATTGTTCATGGATATTTCTGTGCCCTGTTCTGGTTTATTCATCCATTCAAAAAGTATTTATCCTATACTCTCTGTGTGCCAGAACAGTTCTAAGCACTTACAGTGTATCAGCAGACAGACACACCTGCCCTCAGGGAGCATACATTCTAGAAGAGAAAATAGACAGCGAACAGTAAGAATTTTAAAAGTAAATTATGTCTGCTGGCAGGTCATAAGTGCCGAGGGAAGAAGATACCAGAAGGTAGAGGTAATCAGAAGTATAACTTTGTACAGGTGGTCAGGAAAGATCTTTCTAATTCGATGATACTTGAGCAGAGGGCTGAAGGAAGTGGGGGAATGACCATGCAGATAACTGTGGGAGAATATTTTGGGCCGAGGGAATTGCAGTGCAAAGGTCCTGAGGGCACTTGGCATGTGCAAGAACCAATAAGGAGACAAATGGGTTTGGAGTGAATGAGACAGCTGAGTGCAGGAGGAAGGGAGATCAGACAGGTGGACACATGGGGCCTGGGACCAGGATAAGGACTGACACTGAGTGAAATGGGAGCCCTTGGAGGGGGCCTGAGCAGAGGAGGAACACGATCTGACTTATATTTTTAGAGCATTACTCTGGCTTCTAGATGAGAAGTGACTGTTAGTAGGGTAAGGGTGCAAGGAGGGAGACTGGTGATGAAGCTAGCACAGTACCCCAAGCAAGAGATGATGGTGACTCTGAGAAAGGTGGACGCAGGGGAGCAGTGAGAAGGGGCTCTTTGTGTCCAGTGATTCCCCACACAATCACTCCCTTCTAGAGTCCAGAGAACTCCTCCAACTACCTGGGTGATCTGGGCGGATCTCTCCACCCACCTGCGCCCTCACTTGCATCATCTATAAAATGATGCCAGACAGTAGTAATATCTGCCCAACCACACTCACAAGGTTCTTTTGAGAGTTAAATGAGATCACAACTTGGAACGCATAGAGCAGGACGGCAACTCACTGTGAACCCACCAGTGAGATATCTCATCTGCCAGTACAGAAAAGGTGGGCTGCTGTCTCGTTACTGCTCCAGATAATTCCTGAAGGGGGCTACTGAACGTAAAGATTAAACCCCAAATCAGACATCAAGAGGAGACATTTATGATTATCTGGTCAAACCGCATCTCTCTTAGACAAGGTAACTAAGATGCAAAGATAAAGGTGGCTTTCCCAGACAACCCAGTAAGGTCAGAGTCCTAGCTCTGAGTCTTCTTCTACCAAGCTGCCCATTCAAACATGGTGATAAATGTCCCTACCTTGAAAGCTAACCAAAGCACAATTACTCTCAAAGGAGAAGGAAGAGAAGGCTCTCAGCTGTGAGGCTACAGCAGCCTTTGCAGCTTTCAGGTACCTCATCCCATTAGATCCTCCCAACCTCTCCATGAGGTTTTGAATTTCCCCCTTTTACAAATAAGGAAACAGAGGCTCAGAAAGATCAGCTGAGTTACCCCAAGTTACACAGCCAGCAAGTGCCAGGAAAGAATTCCAGCTCTTCTGGTACCTAAGCCAGTGCTCTTTCCCCTGCATTTGATGAAAACCTCTGGAGAGGGCAGGATTGGTTTAATTGATGGAGATGTTATCTCTATTTTTCTAATTACTCTCCCCGAAACCTGCAGCAGGGGATTCGAAGGAACATTTTTGATTTGTGAGTGTAGTCTAGTGCTTATTAGAATTTCTGAGCTTTTACACTGGAAGTTTCAACAGGCTTACTGCAATAATTTTGAAGTGTTGAGTGTAAATTTAAGGCTAAAAAACACTGTCAAGCCAAGTGCACTGACATATTTTTAGGTGATGGTTGGAAGAGTTATGTAAGTGGGTGCTTTACAGAGAGGCACGCACTGAGGTTCACACTGCAGTTTTCTGAGCTGTAAGAGGAAAGAGCCAGCGAGTGGGAGATCAGGAAGGTGCCGGAATTGGTGCAGAGATCACAGGCAACACTGCTGTTGACAAGTACCTAAGAGACTCGTTCTTGCTGTTCATCTGGGATATGTGACATGTTGCTTGGTTTTAACTTTTAATCGATGTATTCTTCTGAATCAAGAGCTAGCGTAAGGTTTTAAGAGGCAGAAATGTCTGCCGGAACACAAAACACAGGGTTAAGACACCAAAGCTTGGGATGCCAGTATATTCTCTGGAGCTAATCATGGCTAAGGTTGATGGAGACTTTGAATCTGCCGGGTGAACAAAGCCTCCTTCCATTCCATTTCCCCTGGCAGCAGGCATGGAGGCCAGGGAGCTATTGGCTTACCTACACCAAGGCCCTTGGCAGGATATCGGCGCCACAGCCCCAGAGCTCTGGTCCTCTATGACCACCAACCCCCCATCCTCCATGACCATGTCATCACCACTGAGCTTTCACTCTGTTTCTGATTTGCACCCTGGTCCGTAGGATGGAAGTCCCATCGTGAATAGAGCTGAAGCCTTCCCAAACCCCTCTCCCTTGAGACTGGGCCATCTCACCGACCCCGCTTCTGGTCGGTCAGACCTTGCCAGGTCCCACCGCCCTGCCACCTTCTGGTGGCACAGAGCCCACTGTCTGCCTAGACTCTGTGGAGGGGTGTGATGCCTGCCTGTGGTGCCGTAGCTCCTTGCGACGTGCAGGCTGACTACAGCCTAAAACGGGGTTATCCCCTTCACTCACCCATCCTTCCAGTGGCTACCTGAGGTTCCATTAAGGCTCATGGCTGAAGCTTTGTTAATTAAGGCAATCAAGAAGGTTGGTACTAATTATGATAATTGCCATTCATTGAGTGAAGGTTTTATAGTTAGATCTGAGCTCCCGTCCCTCTTCTGACACTTACTAGCTCTGTGACCTTAGACAAGTTACTTTACCTTTCTGATCCTCATTTTCTCATCTATAAAATAGGGGTCATAATAGTACCCACCTTATTCTTAATGTATTGAGTGGTTACATGCGTGAGTTATGGTTTTAGTTTTAAGTAAGATAAGGAACGCAAAGTACTTTGCAAAGTACCTGGCACAGAAACATTCAGTTAATGTAGTTGTGTCTCTCTGTGGTGGGAGTGTGTACAATGATTAACCACTAGTAGTATGTGCTGAGCACTCGTCCAGGGGCTTTACATCCGTTGTGTTATTCATTCTGAAAACGTGCAAGGAAAGCAACATCAGACCCATTTTACAGATGTAGAAGCTGAAACTTAGAGCTTCTAAGTAATATTTCAAAGCCACACACTTGGGAAATTGGGTAAATGGCTGGAACTTGAGCCCTGGTGAGTTGGATTCCAAGCCTGAGCTCTTTGGCCTTGAAGATATGGATGGCAGTGAAGGTCTTGGATGGCAGTGAAGGTCTTGAATGACAGCTCATTATAACGGTAGAACGGTTGGTGGTCACGTCCTCTGTGATTAATTGCCTCATGAGTGGAACAAATAGGGAGTGTTGCAAATAGTAAATACTTCAGGAGTGCAGAGGAAGAGAGACAATTGCTTAGGCAGGCTTATTAACGAAAAGCTTTACGAGGAAATTTTTCACTTAGTTTTTTCAAACCTTTTTTTCCTGCTTATCAAAGCAATACATGTGCAATATATAAAAATTCAAAGACTTATTTCACACCTAGCTTTATTTCACTGTCCTACTTTTTTCTTTAGCTGTTTCTAACTCTTCTCACTACCCCATACGTTGACAGCATAACTGAACTATTAGGAATTTTTGGTAAAATCATCTGGTAATATCTATTAGGATTACAGCAGCACACATCCTCTGACCCAGCAACACTGCTTTTGAGACTCTGTTTTTTCAAAATGAAACCACCAGTATGTGAAGATATATGCGCAAGTACGTTTCTTGTAGCATTGCTTACAGTGGCCAAACAAATCAGAAATAAGACAAATGTCTTTAGTTTGTCAATCAGGGGATACTTGATTAATTGTGACTCATTAATTCTAGAGACCTTGATGTTGGCTATTTTAAAGGCTGGGTTTGATTTCTCTATAATGACTTGAATAAAACTGTCTTAGAATCTTAGCAGTTTAGAATTTGGGAGCCAAGTCTACTTTAAGAGAAGATAAAGTAATGTAAGGAAAAGTAAAAGTATATGTTTGCATTTGATCAGAAAAAGACATTTGCACAAGCACAGCACCTGGGGACACAGGACTTATCAGCATCTTGTCTGACATGGATATGGGGCTTTTGTACATTATAAACTCAGTAAAACCAAACAGTATGGGGGCAAGAAAGCTAGTGGGTCTCTTGGGCAGATCTAGAGCATTTAGAAGAGAAGGGGATAATCCTGCTCTTCTCCAGGCTGACCACATCTAGAGAATCACATTTAGTTTAAAACAAGTACGTTCACCAAGGAAGTAAGGTTGAAATCATGTCATTGGAGAAATATCTGAGAAACTGTACATTTTTATTCTGAAGAAGAGCAGACTCAGAGGACACACTAGAATTGTCTCCAAATTTCATGCTACACAAACTGTTAGACCTTTTCTCTGGCACCCCAAAGCTAAAACCAGGATCAGTGGATGGAAGCCAATAGGAGCTGGGGGTTAGCCCAATATAAGGAAGGCATTTTTAACTATCAGAGCTGGTAAAAAGTAGTAAAATGACTTGCCCTGGAGATTCCAGTCTCTTATTTTGTCTCTACTCGTGTTGAAGGGGCCTGATGGGAACAGTGAGAAAGGAGTCAGGTATTTGATGGGAACAGGGTCGTGCCTGATACTATATCCCAACCCAACTACAACCCTAATCAGAGACTATTCAAGCTTGTCATTTGACCCTGAGATCAGGTTTTCAGTTGTGAGGTATTGGGAGAGGCAATGTAAAACCATGCTGTAAACTCCAGCTGTCGAGTTGAACAGACCCAGGTTTAGATCCTGCCTCCCACACCTCTTTCTCTGTGACTCAGGCAAATCATTAGCCTCTCCAAATCTGTTTGCCTATCTGTAAAATAGGAATAGTATTGGTTTGTTCCTCAAAGAGCTGTTATGTAAGGACTAGCCAAGATAATAATACATATATCATGTTTCACACATGGTAGCACACAGTGAATTCTCAATAGGTATTTTTAAGTTAAATCATGTGAATTATTCTTGTCTTTCTTATTATGTAGATTCATGTTTAATAAAGTAAAGCAAGAGTATTTTCTGATTAATCTTGAAAAGAACCATAACTTTCTCTGACTTAGAATATTGTATCTCCTAAGATTTCTAAGTTTTATAAATATCACATTATCCAATTCACTTAAGTGTATTTGCTTGTTTTGCAGGTAGATCTATGTCAGAAAAAGAACACTGGACTTCCCTGGTGGCGCAGTGGTTGAGAATCTGCCTCCCAATGCAGGGGACACGGGTTCGAGCCCTGGTCAGGGAAGATCCCACATGCCGTGGAGCAACTAAGCCCATGCGCCACAACTACTGAGCCTGTGCTGTAGAGCCCATGAGCCACAACTACTGAGCTCGCGTACCACAACTACTGAAGGCCGCACGCCTAGAGCCCATGCGCCGCAACAAGAGAAGCCACTGCGATGAGAAGCCCGCGCACCGCAATGAAGAGTAGCCCCACTCACCACAGCTAGAGAAAGCCTGTGCGCAGCAACGAAGACCCAACGCAGCCAAAAATAAAATAAAATAAAGTAAAATAAATAAATTTATTAAAAAGAAGAAAAGAAGAAGAACACTGAATCTGGAGTCATTGGATCCAAGTCCAAGAGGTTTGGCTGTCATGTCGTAGACAGGTAATTCTATAGAGTCTCAGTTTCCTCCTTTATAAAGTAAGAATAAGCACATGTATACCACCTAATTCACTCATACACTTGTATGGAAGGATAAATGGTATAACATAAGGAGAAGTGCTTTTCTAATTATAAAATACTGGTCAATTAGGAACTATTATTGTTGTCATGACTTATAAAATGGGCAAAGGGTATGATTTCTCTGGCCGCAAAATCTAAGACTATCAAAGGCAGGACCACTCTGAGAATTTAATCCTAAACCTTCTGGGTATAGGCGTACATTTGAAAAAGAAAATAAGATACCATTCCCTGTAAAAGTAGGCATTGTCAGCTCTACAGAAAACCTTTTGGAACCATAATTTACCTCTCCAGGTAGAAGAAGTAGAAAAGGTGAAGAAGAAAGAAGTAGAAAATGCTTTGGGTGTGACAAAGCATAAAGCATTTGCCCAATGCTTTTCTTAAGAGTAGTTTTTCCTGCTTGTTTATTTGCTTGCTTAGTTCTAACAAATTGAACATTCTTAGTTGCTAATTATGAAAGTGGAGAGGGGTGCACTTGAAGAAGGAGAGCTGGGTCAAAGCAGAACAGAGACAGGCTTTAGGATTCAAAGACCTTCAGCACTGGATGGGGTCTTGGAGGTGATTTTACCGAAGGGAAGGATTCGGTAAAGGTGTAAAGTAACTTGCCCATAACTGTATTGCTTGGAGGAGCAGCACTGAGAGTGCTCCCCTAAGGTTTGTGCTTTGGGGTTTTGTTTTGATTTCTAAGTAGATTCTGAGAAGAAAGTAAGGTAAAGAGGAGAAAGAAGGGGACAAGGAGAGAACATATTCTTTACCTGAAAGGAAAACATTTCTATTACCCCTCACAGAAGAATCTGGAACATTCATGAATATGTTTGGGAAATGCTTGATTTTTAATAGAGGATAAAGCTTCTTTCCCAAAGAAATAAAACATCAACATCTCCACTACTTGGATTCTGTTCTAAGGGGAAAAAAATAGTAAAAAAAAATTTTTTTTTTTATATTTATTCTTGGCTGTGTTGGGTCTTCGTTTCTGTGCGAGGGCCTTCTCCAGTTGCGGCAAGCGGGGGCCACTCTTCATCGCGGTGCGCGGGCCTCTTCACCATCGCGGCCTCTTCTTGTTGCCGAGCACAGGCTCCAGACGCGCAGGCTCAGCAATTGTGGCTCACGGGCCCAGTTGCTCCGCGGCATGTGGGATCTTCCCAGACCAGGACGCGAACCCATGTCCCCTGCATTAGCAGGCAGACTCTCAACCACTGTGCCACCAGGGAAGCCCCAAAAATTTTTTTAAAGTTTCATGCTGCAAAATGTTTACTATAGTACCATTCCCGACAGTGGAGAATTGGAACAACCCAAGGGTTCAACCAATAAGTGGATATTTGATTAAATTATGACGTAATCTATCAAAGATTATACAACCACTACAAATGCTGTTACCGAGATTACGAAATAAAATAAGCAAAAGCTTTTGTTATAGTGAGGCAGGGAAGGAGGACAGCATTGCGTGGACATCATTGATCGGAGGTAGGATTCAGAGTAGGAATCTACTGTATTGGAAGAAAAGAGATAAAAGTAGGTCAGTAGATAGAAAATGAATTACGGACTTCCCTGGCAGTCCAGTGGTTAAGACTTCACCTTTCCAATGCATGGGGTGTGGGTTCGATCCCTGGTCAGGGGACTAAGATCCCACATGCCTCATGGCCAAAACACCAAAACATAAAACAGAAGCGATATCGTAACAAGTTCAATAAAGGCTTTTAAAATGGTCCACATCCAAAAAAAAAAGAAGAAAGAAAAGAAAATAAATTAGGAAATTCATAAAAAGGTGTGAATTTCGACAGGGCTTTATAGGGAGACAGACAAATCAAGGAGAGGTGAGCAAAGTTGGAATAATTTGTACACTTTTGGCTGCAGGAGTGAGGAGGCCAAGGACAGAGTGGGAGGTTGCCAGGTGGGGTTATGGCTTCAATATCGGCTACACTGAGCACTCTCTCCACCCAGTGGCTTTGACAAGGAGGCACCTCCCTTATGATAAGAAATTCCACGTGTAAATTCAGGAGGAATGTGAGGGGGACAGACATCAACATCATGACAGACAGTTTTCTAACCATGAAAGGAGAGTGTACATATGTGCCAGGAGACTGGAGATTTGTTGTTTCTCTCTTGGTTTCATTGCAATCAATCAGATATTTTTCCCTCCACGCAGTCACTTGGACATTCTGATGGAATTGTCACCTGGAAGGCACATTCTATCTAAGCCTCCTCCCACATAAGCTGGGGGTTGTAGCAGTTGTAACAGCCTGTTGTGTGGATTGCTTTTCCTGTTCTTACCATTGCCAAGGAGGACAGGCTGTCTGGAGAGGAAAGCTGGCCAAGAACTAGGAGTCAACAGTTACAGTGTATATTCACAGTATTATCATCAAAAACATGTACATGCAGGGAAAAGAAAAGTCAGAAAGGAAATACACTCCGATACCAACAGCGATTGCTTTTGGATGATGTCAACATGGGTGAAATATTTTTTCCTTCTTTTGACACAGCTGTGAATTTTCCAGATTTCCTTTAATGAAAGAGTGCAACTATTGTAATTTATAAAGTGTTAAAAATAACAAGCACAAGACTAAAGGAGAGAGTAGCACCATTTGATGGAGAAAATTTTCCTTCGTTTTTAATTTTAATTTTTTTCTCATTATTAAAATGATACATGCTTCCTGTAGAAAATTCCTGATACTAATTTAACCTCTAGCTTCATTTTACTATACTACATTTATTTTTCCTGCAACCAATCAAAAATCCTCTTTTGAAACAGAAGGGGTATCAATTCATCAATCTCCCATTCTTCCCTTTTTACTTATTTTATTAGATTTTTAAAATAATTTCAAGGTGAATAAAGGAAATATTAACAATCTTTCCCATTCTCAGATATTCAGTGTTAACATATGATATGTATCCTACCACTCTTTCTCTATTCTCACACAAGAATATAGAGTTTTTCCCAATTTGAAAACAGAACTACACTAAACATATTACTGTCTAACTTTTTTCTCTTAACAATACATATTCCAGAGATGAGACACAGAGGTGAAGTAACTTGTCCATGGTCACACAGCTAATGAGTGGAAGAGCTGGGATTTGAAATGAAAAAGGTGACTCTGGATCTGAGTTCTTTTTGTTTTCTTCTCTTTTTTTTTTTGGTTGTGCCACACCGCTTGCAGGATCTTGGTTCCCCAACCAGGGATCGAACCGATGCCTCCTGCAGTGGAAGCATGGAGTCCTAACCACTGGACCACCAGGGAATTCCTGGGTCTGAGCTCTTAATCACTACAAATGATTGTCTCTGACAGAAGAGAAGAAGGCAGAGAACAGATCTGAGGGAGCTGGTCAATGTTTCGGGGAAAAGTGGATGAAAAGGAGTGTGCTAGCCTGCAGTGATTTTCCCTCTTAATTCTATACTCCAACAGTTCTTCCTGACCTCACACATCCTCTCTGTGAAGACAGGTCCCGTCATGAAGAGGGGCATCCACTGGACCGCAGGCTCCACATCTCCTACGTTGGCCATACCATAAATGCTCAGGAGATGGTGGTGGTTGGTCAGCTGCTTTGGGCATATGTAACCCACCTGTCTATCCCTGGTGAGCAGCCGGGCATTTTGACGTGTAATCGTTACTTGTTGTTTGCTTTCACATCAGATGGCTTCTAGTTCTTGGATTAAGGAGGAAGGATGTCAGCGTTGCAGCCTGCAAATGCTCTTGGGTTCAGGCTTGACATCGTGACAGATAATTTTATAACTGTGAAAAAAAAAATGTACATATGTACCAACTGACTTGAGACATTTAGGGGTCCTTTTAATTAAAACTCAGACAGGAATTTTCGATTTGTTACCTCATAACCATTGATGATGCCAATGAATGGTTCATTCTGAATTGATCCTAACCTGTAGGAAATTGCTGTGTATAATGCACACATCACTTTCTTCCCCACCTTTTCCCACCTTCATTCCACTTTCACGTCTCTGCTCACATCTCATTACTGTGGTCGTCTTGCCTCTTAAAAAAAATGAAAAGAAAAATGTGTGTTCCTTAATTACTGCATTATTATGAGATGTATAATGAAATTCTGATGTTCATGCTTATAAATATAATCCTGGAATTGCTATTTGTCACATGAATTCAACTTGAGTCCACAAATATCTGAGGAGTGCCAATGTGTGCCCTGCAGTATACAAGGAACTGGGGATACCAAGATTGTACACAGTCCTTCCCCAGTAGGAGAAGTGAAAATAGATTACCTATAGCACAGTGTGCAAAGAGTAATAGAAGGCTGGGCACACTATAGAAGAAGCACAGGAAAGACAGAGACAAGAGAAGTGATATAAGGGAAGCCTTTATGAAAAAAGTAGTTGTTTAGCTGGGTTTTGAATAAGAGTTTGATAGGTGGTTGAGTAGGAAGGGAAAATCACTCAAGTCATCTGCAAAACCACAGAGGTAAGAAATTGAATATATGTCTGCCATTTGTTGATAATGGAGTGTGTGGGCAGATGAAGGAGGGGTATAAATGAGAATGGATTGGTTTCGTGGTTTTGAGATTTTTATTTATTTTCACTTGCTATGTACCAGATACTGTTATTTTACAAATACTCTTCTAATCCTCATAGCAATTTAGGCAGACTACTGGACTGCAGAATTGAAATAAGGCCTGACCTAAAAAATCTAGATGATTGGTCAAGGAAAAAAAGAAAAAGCATGGTAAATGTGATTTTATAGAAACAGACTCAAGAACTTTGAAATCCATATGTAAATCTCCTCCAGCAATAAGTCCTCTTGCCCCAGAAGGAGATTTTGGCTTGATTCTGGGATAAGGAAAAGGGATTGTTATGTACAATTACTGTGCACCTGAACCTTTTCACACTGATGTCCTTTAACACTCAACATCATCCTGTGAGGTACATGGTGGTCTCCGCATTTTACATGAGGCTTGAGGAGGTCAAACAAGTTACCCAAATCACACCACAAGTAAAATGAAGGGGCTGGAGTTTGTCCAATTCGAAATTTGTTTCTCCATCCCATGCCTTCCTAGAGAAGGGCCAGAGAGAGCCAAACACCAGAAACTTTCCTCTAGCTACTCCACCCTGGAATGGCTACAGTTAGGGCAGCTCTGTGTGGTACTTTCTTGGACAATCTGCTAAGGAGTGTGGAGAAGACAGGTGGGAGAAAAGGCTTTCTCCTTTGGGTACTTGGCATTTAAGACAGGTATCTGATGATGCTCGTTAAATACTTACTGAGGCCGTGTGCTCTTTCTTTCTGGAGTTTCATCATAAGATGGGCCTTTCAGTGGAGACAATTTATGACCTAGACTACCTCTTCCCTCTTCCCACAACCAACCAAGTCCTGATAGATACCAGACAGAATGACTGAAATTAAGCGGTTCTACAAAACTAGGGAGGCATGATCATCATGCCCTTAATGGTTGTCATTTTATAGGACTAAAGCTCAAGAACACTGGAATCCACATCCACTGGGTAAGTTTTTGTTTTTTCTTGGAGTTCCTTATATTGTACCTTGGTGATTAAATAGCCCAGACGTATATAATATTTTCCCCTCGCAATTCCACCTCCCCTTTCTCTATCCTCCTTTTCCACTTCAACCCTTCTCCTTCCACTAACTCACCTCTCTAGTATTGCCTTATCTGCCTTTGTTACAGAAAAAAGGGAGCTGGTACACTAACTCACACAAAGGCTTTGGTGACCAAAACTGACTTTATATCTGCCGTCCCCTTTCAAGGTATACAATCTGCTTTTAAAAGAAGAAGCTTTGAGACAGTGGTGTTTATCTCAAAGGAGTGACTCTCCAATGGTCAAATTTCTGGCAATCTTCCTTGGGAAGATTAAAAATAATCAGGATCACTGGCATCTTGCGCCTGTCTCTCATGAGCCTGGCACAGAGTTAAGCACTTGCATGTATGACTAATTCTCACAACAACCTGCCAAGGGGGCATGACCATCCCCATTCAGAAAAGGAAACCACGGTTCAGAGAGATGAAGCTATTAAAGCTATTCACTAAGGCCAAGGAAGATTAGAACCTGGGTGTGTCTGGCTTCCAGGCCCTAACCCTTTCTGGCGCTCTGGCTGCTTCCCTACGAGGAGATGATGGGGTCCTTCTGGTCAGCTGGTTTCCATGGTGTTGGATGGTTTCCTCCACTTACTACACCTGGGACAGGTATAGCATGCACCTGGCAATGAAAGGAAAAAGGGCGGGACTCTGCGTGTTCCTCCAGAACAAGTACCCCAGAGTTTAGCCTGCGAGCCTGGTCACTTCTTTGTCTTCACTTTGCCCAGTTTGGAGGTCTTCCTGCTCTTCAGGTAAGGTTTCTCACATAGAAGGTTTCCTGAAATGAAGGAATCAAAAAGCAGGACCAGGGACCCAGGACTTACTGTGACATCTATACGCTGACCTGCGCCCGTAAACTATTACACCGTGAGTGATATTTTCCAATCGCCTTCAGGTGTTAGTTTAAGTGAGTAGATTTAAAAAGAAAAGTTGAAAAGGTTTTAAAGATTTAGTAAAAGGGAGCAATTGATACACATCAGGCCCAGTAATAATGCCCTACAAACCTGTCAGTTTGTAGTAAAGTGACAAGAGTAGCTGAGGGGAATCCTTGCCCCATGGTTTATGGTCACCGACTTGGTCCACTTTGATGAATCAGCTAGTTTGAATTATTAGAAAAATGAAATGAAATGTTTGCCCTGGCCCAGAATTTCCACAGGCCCCTGCAGGATAAAAAGATCCCTTTTCTGTGTCTATTTAATTTTATAATATGCATAATGGTCTCTGTGAAGCATCTTGTTCTGAATTTATCAGAGCTTTAAACGAATGTCATGATCTGTTTTAATTTAATGATTAATGTTATCAATTTAAATATTGTCGATCTTTTCTTGTCCTTGCTAAACTTGCCCACAGATGGGGACATTCTCATTAGAAATGCAGATGCCTAAATACCGCTCAGAAAATGGAAGGGGAAAAAAAAGCATGTCTACAATAAATATTGCAGCCAATTAGGCTTCATCATAGTAATTTCACTGGCTTTGTAATGTTTGTTTACTGAATTTTGTAGGGAAATTGTTGCCATTTCTGATATCCAGACTCATAAAACCTCCATCCTCCTGTTTTCCTGCAATGGGAAGTTATAACAGTAAGAAACATTTTCTTCCTTACCAGACTGCATCTGAATTATGAGTTAGACATTCGAAGATCCAGACCCAAACATGTAAATCTGTTTGTACACATTCAAAGAAAGCTCTCATACATTTCCTAAAAACCCACACATTAATATTGCTTACTTTTCAGCAGGGGTAAATGGGGGTCTCAGAGACCTCCTCAGACCAGGCTGGAGTTAAATAATATTGCATGTTTTTCATTTTACTGTGATGAATGCAAAGCTATTAAATAACCTTTTAAAGAGTTGGTGTAATTATCTGTAAACAGTAATGTTACAAAAAAAAAGGTCAAGTTGTCCTGCCATTAGATGTTTATGGATATAAACTGGATTTATGTTTCCATAAAACAGGCACCGACTAACTAGATTAATTCTCCACAAACTAAACCAACTGTAGTAATATTTAGACACAATAAAATGATGCCAATTAAAACAATTTTATTTTTTGTGTCATATTGATTAACAGCACACTAAAATTAACCAGAGACCTTAAACTCCGAATGGTTGGCAAAAGGCATCCACAGCTCAATGTTATTACCGACAAGAAGAGCAGTTAAGTGAGATGGCTGTGCAATAGTATGAATATTTAATTAATAATTAGTCATGTAATTTCTCCTCAGGAATTATTATCCCTCAAACTGGTTTGTGAATTTAATTATTAGCAGCCTTTTTGTTTCCATGTCCCCTCATTACTGTCAGGATTGATGTAACATAAACTTCATTAAAAATTAAAGCAAGAGTCTTAATTACAAGGCTACCCTGACTGAAGTTAGAATTAGCCAAGTCAGTGATGTGCAAATGAGTGCATTATTTAAGAAACATGCTGGAAGTAGTTATGCTAATGTGAGAGGTTCGCAGTAGCAGACCTTTTCACTTGCAGTTGCATATTCATTAAATGCACTATGCAAATTTAATGTAGCAGTCTTAGTAATGCGTTGTTAATTTATTCAGATTTATTGAGTACGACTTGTAAAAAAAAAGTACAAATTTAATTACTCTATCTAGTAGGGATGGTATTAGGAGATAGCAGAGGTTTAAAATGTGTTGATCTGGATTACCGCAGTTTGATGGAAGACGTGGTATCAGAGGACACAGTTTTGATAACTGAGCTTGAAAGAATATTTGATTTACTTATGGAATGATCTAAGAAATCACTAAAATGGCACATGTTCCTTCCCAATAGGAAAGTAAAAAAGTCTTGGTTGTATTAACTTAAGAGCTAAAGCAGTGCTGAGTCCACAGCCTAATGGTCTTAATGACTCTATAGAGACCAGTAAAGGTTATGGATGGAGATCCGTATGAAGCAAACTGTCTTTGCGGAAGGTTCACTGGTGGTTGGCTGTACCTCCAATGGTGCGCTGACAACCGGCTGGATGAAACCACAGGAATCCTGGCACCCTCTGCAGCGGAAACGCCCTGGCACCCGGCAGGCCGGTGCTATCTTCTCAGGTGGGTGGACACTTGGGCTCCGCTTTCAAGGGATGCCAAACCCAGGACACAGGGGAGAAAGTGTGTGCTTTCAAAGAGATACATAAGCCCCACTAGCACCGGTCACTGCGGCGTCCACACTTACTGAGTGGACACGCTGGGACTGCTCTTGACTCATCTGCGCTCACCTGATGCTCTGGAAAACCTGGCCGTGAAATTTATCTCACCCCCATTTTACAGATGAGAAAACCGAGGCTGAGATTGGAATAGTAATTGATGCCCGTGGAAGAGCTGGGATTCAAATCTAGTCCCGTGTTGTTCCCAAGCCTGACTGCACTGCTTTCCCCTTTGCCCTCGCTCTCTTCCTCTCCCTCCTCACTTCTTCCCTCTCTTCTCCCTCTGTCCTCTCTCCTTTCCTTCTCCTCCCACTCTTCTGTCCTCCCTTAATATCTTTTTCCTTTCACTCTCAGATAGATAGATAGATAGATAGATAGATAGATAGATAGATATAGACATAGACGTAGATATAGAAATACATAGGTGTGTAGATATAATTTAAAAGCTGAAAATGGCTGGCCTGTTTCTCTTAAAGTGCTACAAACAAATATATAGGTTAAATTGGAATAAAACTGTTTCACGTTCAACAAAGCATCCCCTGACAACCCCATTAAGACTGGTAGGGAACAAACCGGGAATGTTCTCTTTGACTCAAGGCTTGGAGACCACTGTGCGATCACTATTAGCATCTTGGTTGGTTTTGAACTCCCCTCCCATCTTTTAACATTTTTAACAGGTTTTTTGCCTTTATAATCACAAAAATGGAGTCTGATACCTTTTTAATACTATTAATATTTTATCTTGGTTTGGGAGCTACTGCTTCAAATTGGTAAATCTTTTGGAGAAAAATCAATACACGCTTGACTGAGCTCCAGTGATGAAAAGGCCAAATGATTCCTAACCACGTGGAATGCCTGGTTCTCAGCACCCATCTTTGGAGGCGTTCCAAGCTCTCATATATATTCAAACAGTCTGACCTGTACCTATTGATCTCCTTCTGACAGAGGAAGAAGCTAAGCACCTCAACTTAAGGTAAGTGTATGAATTGATCACAGGCTGAAAGTTGGTGCCTATGTAAAGATCTGTCTGAATAATTTATTAGTAAGGATCCAGAAAATTAGTTAGGTGGCAAAGCAGATGTTCTGGGCCTCCTCTGTGAATCTTTTCATCTTATGTCCCACATCTGAAGGCAAATCAGTCAGATTCCAGCCACCCACTTCCTGTCTGCTGTCCATTGCTCCATTTAATACATGCCATTCTGCTTTGGTTCACGCTTAACTCTGTGTGTGTGTGTGTGTGTGTGTGTGCACGTGTGTGTGTGTGTGTCTGCCACTGAACTGCAAACTTCTGGGAATCAGGGACTGACCCCATTTGCCTTTGGTTAGTGGCAGTGGTATGCTGGTAGATGCTTAAAAACAAGCTCCCTAAAAAAAATGAATAAGCCCTGGTTTGTAGCATTTGCCAATTTCCTTCGTAAATGTTCTCACTATGTTGATTTCAGTCTACCTACATGATGTCACTAGATGCAGAGTCAGGAAGAGAGAAGCAGTTGCACACCATTATATAGTAAATCCACCACCACACAGATGCGAGAGATGTCAATAACCTCAAGAGCACAGGTAACACAAAAATGCCACAGAATAAACAGGAAGTGATGTGTTTTGCATAGTTATTACCTTTGCTTTTAATGTAATTTATTTAACTGCACATTTATATAATTTTTAATAATGTCTAGGTCTAACAGTCAGCTCACAAAATTCTCCAAAATTCAACAATTGGCCCCAGGTCACCAGCGGGTACTAGGAAAACAAGGTTTGCTGTTAAAAACACCACCACAACCAATAGTGAAAAATCTGCTGGGTCTTTTTCTCCTACTAAAGTGGTGTTTTACTATTTCTCTTGGGGGAGGCAACCCCCCCCCCAAATAAGAATTCAAGTTGGCTCCTGCTAAGAGAGCATCTGTAATTTTACAGCATCCACTAGGATTTTGCTGCAAAAGGTTGGCATCTATCATTTTTTTTTTTTAATTTATTTATTTATTTATTTATGGCTGTGTTGGGTCTTCATTTCTGTGCGAGGGCTTTCTCCAGTTGCGGCAAGTGGGAGCCACTCCTCATCGCGGTGCGCGGGCCTCTCATTATCGCGGCCTCTCTTGTTGCGGAGCACAGGCTCCAGACGCGCAGGCTCAGTAATTGTGGTTCTCGGGCCTAGTTGCTCCGCGGCATGTGGGATCTTCCCAGACCAGGGCTCGAACCCGTGTCCCCTGCATTGGCAGGCAGATTCTCAACCACTGCGCCACCAGGGAAGCCCCCTATTTTTTTTTTTAATGATGCCAGAGATGTGGGCACATCTATCGCTTGGATATATGGGACAAGAAAGTGGAAGGAATCAATGATAAGTTATTAAATATTCAGCTCAAAACTATGTGGTTCTGATACCACATACACTAGGTGCAATGCTCTGTGCTGGGGACACAGAGATAAACCGGACTGGAAGTCCCCTGGTCTGCGGATCAAGGGTGCGCTCCCTGGAGGAGGCACACTTAAGAAGTCCAGACAAGAGGAGGGGCAGGGTTGAGGAGAGAGCCTGGTCCTGAGCCTAAAAAGAGCTTGGTTTGTTCACTCAACAGAAAGAAGCCCGATGGCTGGTGTGCAGTTGGCAGGTGGGAAAGGGGTGTGAGATGAAGCTGGTGGGTGTCGGCAGGAGCCACGTGACCCAGTCCCTGCGAGCTGTGTTAAGGGTTTGACACAATTGGAAATGACTTTTTGAGGCACTCTGAGCTTACTCCTCATGATACTAACACTGTGTGACCCTTGCTCATTAGGTAGTAAACTCCTGCAGGGCAGGGCCAGGTGTCCAAAGGGCTAGCACAGGGTCTAGTGCATCGCAGGGACAAAAGGAAGTGAAGGGATGGATACGTGCCTGCCCTCACCCCCCTTACAGGTTTAGGTCTGAGGTTCAGGCTTGAGCTGACCTAGAGGAGGTACTTCTGACTGAGCTGGACCTGAGAGCTGCTGGAGAGGCTCAGACCCCAGGACTTCCTCGCTCTTGAGGATGAGGGACCAGTGCAGCCACAAGGAGACATTTTTCCCCGGATCTCTGCTTTCCAGGACCTCTGGGAGCTCTTGAAGGTCAATGGATTTGACCCAAGTCTTCACAGGAACATGTGTCACTATGACAGGTTGAGACGGAACCTGGGCTGCGGAGGTGAGCCCTGTCCCCCAGGAAGAAGTGGGAGCCTGTGCAGTTTGGAGCTCAGGTGTGCACTTCATTGCTTCTCCTGTCCCCACAGGTATGTGTGGTGTGCTTTCAGGGGTACTAAGGACTTGGGTGCCCTTCTCTACCACTTGGCTCTTGCACCTACTGCTGAAGGCTGGCACTGCCCCTTTGTGAACTAAGGATGCTGAATTCCCCAGAATGTAAATTCCCTAGACTAGAGGAAATAAGAAAAAAGGAATACTTTACATTTACTGATCCCTGCCTCTGTGACAGGCACTATGCTAGGTGCTTTATATGCTTTATTTCATCTATTCTTCAGAACAACGCCATGAAATAGATGCCATTATTATTCCCATTTTACAGAGAAGAACCCTGAGGCATCCAAAGGTCAAAAAACTTATTTGAGAATGTAAAGCTGGTAAGTCATAGAGCGAAGACCAAATCAAGTGTTTTTGATGTAAAGCCTATATATTCAAAGCCAGGTCTGTCTGACATCATGCTGCCATTTAATTTTGGCCCTGGAAGAGGTCACAAAAGGTCACTTTTATCCAGCATTCCCAAATTTCCCTGAAGAACAAGATCACATGGGGGTACTTGTTAATCATGGTGCTTTCTAGGCCTGTTCCATGGGGTTTAGAAATGCTTGAGTCTGAGATGGGGTCCTGGGATTTGTACTGATGTTTAACAAGGTGATTGTTTCCAAGGATGTTTGGGAAACACTAGGGGGCAAGAATGACCTGTATGCACTTTGCTCAGGACTGAAGCACATAAAGATCTTGGCCCGAACACCTATCTCTCCACAAATGAAGAACTGGCTTTTACTCTACCTGGAGACATTAAGGTAAACATTAATTTGGGAAATTAATTTGTTGAAGTCATACGTGCAATCAGAGAGAAGGTGGGAGAGTGAAAGATCACCAGGAGACAAATCACTGGTGAGTTGTGTAGCAGTAGTACCTGGGGGCAGATGGTCTACAAAACAGCTAATGCATTGATCTCGAATGGGTTCTTCACATTTCCTGAGCCTTGGTTTTCTAGCCTGTAAAATGGTGAGAATAATATCACCATGATAAAAGCATGAAGATTAAGGGAGAGCACAATGGTGAGTGTCAATTCTGGTCCCACACTGCCCAGGTTCATGTCTCAGCTATGCCACTTCCTCTCTGTGTGCCTTTGGGTAAGTTGCTTAACTTCTCTCTGCCTCAATTTCCTCTTGTGTAAATAGGGAATAGAAATAGGACCTACTCACAGGGGTGTTTTAAAGACTTATTGTAAAGTACTTAGCGCAGTGCTAGGTGAAAAGTGGGTGTTCTGATAATATCTGCTAGATTTGTATCAGACTACCTGGCACATGGTAGGTCCTAATGGGTATGATTTTCCCTGGACCTAAAAGCCAGCTTGAGCACACGATCCTTCTACCCACTGATTCTATTCAAAAGTGAAAAGTGCACATTGGCTTTTCAGTAATGTTTTTAGAGAAAAGAGCAGAGGCCACCCAAAGAGAGTTGTTTCGACTCTTGACTCATTTTACTCTTGAGGCTGAAGTGGTGAAACAGGCACCCCTGGTTGTTGTCACTGTGGAGCAAAGTCACTTCTCTTCTCTGAGCTTAATTCCCTCATTTATAAAAGGTTCCTTTAGCTCTGAAATCCTATGAGTCGATGAAAAATACTCCTTGAACCTAACCTTCAAATATCAGTCACTTTGCTGGAAATTCTGGGACTGGGGAGAAATCGCCAGGCAGATTGGGTCGTTACGACTTTCTCCTGGCAAGTAATCTTTTTCTTTAAGACCCCTCGGTCGTATAGATTTTCAAACGCACCTGGCTTTGCTTAGCTTGTCCTCCTGAAATGATGGTCTTAATCATAAATTCTAATTGGAACGGGATCCACCTCAATTTATTCCTAATGCCTCAGAAAGCAGAACTGTTTCTAGGAATACATTGAGATGGATTCTATTCCAATTAACACTTTGACTCAGTTAAAGTGTTGTTAACTCACTGCTGTCCTCTGATAACCATCCAATTCATAGCTGGCAAGTTGCTGGCCTCATCAGAGTTTGCAAGGAGATGAAAGCTCCCTAAATATGGTCACCACTTTGAGTGGCATGGACTCAGTTCGAACTCTCCACCCCAGTCCTGCTCCCATCTTAGCAATTTGAGGGCACTCGGTTAGCTTGCTTTAAGCTGCGATTGAGGTGGTCTACTTTCTCTAAATCGGAAGTAGAATGTTTTCATCTAATTCAGACAAATTCCCTATTGGTCAGGGTTCTCCAGAGAAAGAGAACCGATAGGATGTATACATACATAGAGGGTGATTTATTTTAAAGAATTGGTTCATGTGACTTGTAGAGGCTGGCAAGTCTGAAATGTGTAGTTTAGGCCAGCAGGCTGGAAACTCAGACAGGAGTTCTGTGTTACAATCTTGAGGCAGAATTCCTTCTTCTCCAGGAAACCTCAGTTTTTGCTCTTAGAGTCTTCACTTGACTGGATGAGGCCAAAGGTTATGGAGGGTAATCTCCTTTACTGAAAGCCAATTGATTGTAAATGTTAATGATAACTACAAAAACCTTCACAGCAGCATCTAGGCTAGTGTTTGACTGAAGAATTGGGCACCATAGCCCAGCCAAGGTGACACATAAAAATTAACCATCATAGATTCCACGAATTATATTTACAGTCCCCAGGAAGAATTTGGAGATTCGGTGTAAAGAATGGCAGCAGACGTGAGGCATTGCGTCTCAGGGTCACCCAGTGCCACCCAACATGGAGGGCTCAGTTTTTAGGTTAGATGCCCCTTCCACACCGCACACTTCACATCGTGTCTCCAGCTATGTTTTCCCAAGGTGGGAGTCAGGGTGCTTTGTTGGGCAAAGGCAGGGCCACTTCTCTTTGATAGTCCAGTAATGTAAGGTTCATAGTAATTCCTAAGGCTACAGATGCCAAAGGAAGGAAGAGTAGGCACCAGTTACAGATTTCTATAAACCCGTAGGTAAATATTCATGATTGAACGCCCAGCCTGGCAGGCACACTTGGGAGATTTTGACCGAAATGGAGCCTCAGAATTTTCATTTCCACTGGGCAAACAGGAAAATGAGATGATGCAAAATTGATGTGTGTGGAAAGCACAGTGATTGGGCATTTACATCTATTTAATTAAGGAACACATTGTAACCTCTATTTACTTCTGTTTAATTAAGGGATTGCTCATTTTGGAGGCGATATCATGCTGGGCCTTCTACTACTTTTGTGATTCGAAGCTCAACTAAGGATGTATGGGAGATAGTTTGGTGATCTTAGCTCAGTCCCTAATGGCAAGAGCTTCTTATTACAAAGCCAATAAAC
This sequence comes from Balaenoptera ricei, assembly GCF_028023285.1. NCBI lineage: Eukaryota > Metazoa > Chordata > Mammalia > Artiodactyla > Balaenopteridae > Balaenoptera > Balaenoptera ricei. The sequence continues at coordinate 76,297,551 of NC_082640.1, forward strand.
TAGGCTGCCAGACTTGCAAAAAGAGAGTCAGGGGCCTTATCAAGAAAATGATCTCTTCAGGACACAGGAAGCCATTCGTGAGAAGGTATGTTATTCTAGAACAATTCTGATCAAAAGTTAGAACCACAGTGCATTTCTTATTTGAGTAGGGAAAGAAAGAGCCAAGGAAAATTATTAGAGCTTTAAAGCTCCTAACTTGTATGAAATTTATTTAGCGTTTTTTTAAATTGAAGTATAGTTGACTTACAATGTTGTGTTAGTTTCAGGTGTACAGCAAAGTGATTCAGTTATATGTGTGTGTATGTGGGTGTGTGTTACTCTTTTTCAGAATCTTTTCCCTTATAAGTTATTATAAAATATTGAGTATAGTTCCCTGTGCTATACAGTAGGTCCTTGTTGGTTATCTATTTTATATATAGTCATATATGTTCATCTCAAGCTCCTAATTTAACCTTCCCTGCCTTTCCCCTTTGGTAACCATGAGTTTGTTTTCTATGTCTGTGACTCTGTTTCTGTTTTGTACATAAGTTCATTTGCATCATTTTTTTAGCTTCCACATATAAGCAATATCATATGATATTTGTCTTTCTCTGTCTGCTTCACTTAGTATGATAATCTCTAGGTCCATCCATGTTGCTGCAAATGTCATTATTTCATTCTTTTTCATGGCTGAGTAATATCCCATTGTATATATATATATACCACATCTTCTTTATCCATTCATCTGTCGATGGACATTTAGGTTGCTTCCGTGTCTGGGCTATCGTAAATAGTGCTACAGTGAACATAGGGGTGCATGTATCTTTTCGAATTGTGGTTTTCCGTGGTTATATGCCCAGGAGTGGGACTGTTGGATCATATGGTAACTCTATTTTTAGTTTTTGAAGGAACCTCCATACTGTTCTCCATAGTGAGAGAACAAATTTACATTGCCACCACCAGAGTAGGAGGGTTCCTTTTTCTCCACATCCTCTCCAGCATTTATTATTTGTAGACAGAGGTTTATTTAGTATGTTGACCAAACAATTGGTCCTGCCTGGGCAGAGGCAGAAAGGGTAAAGAGGGAAGACAGAAAGTGAGGGGATATGTTTTTCTATATACATGATAGTTCCCATCTTAGTCAGGTGTTGTTGATTACATTTTTCTCCTTGAAGGAGGCATTTCAGAACTAAGGTGACTCTTTCTTTCATCTGACATTTTATTATATTTTTTGCCTTTGCTCCAAGAAGTGCCCCAAGAGTAACTCTATTCTTTTTAAGTTCTGTTAGTCATGGTTAAGTGCAAGAGGAGAATGGAAGAAGAGCTACAGTATTCTAGAAAGAATTAGGGAGTGTGGAGTGGGGAGAGAAAGGTTTAGAATCTCCACCCAACTTGCCAGCCCCTGATCATCCAGCTAGATCCCCTATCCCTATTGAACATCACCATTTAATGTCTACTTACATACCAGCGGGCTAATGAGACAGAGTAATCAATTGGGTACCAGCTTCCTCCCTCCACCACCAGGAGGCAAAAGGACCTCTTCACAGTGGTCTCCTAGAGATAATGCTCTCCACTCTTAAGTCGAAGCAGAGAATGGAATGACACCAGGTGAGGAAATACTACCTTGATTGCTGGTTCTTTTTGCACATGTCTGAACCGTAACTCCTCTGGAGCAAGGGCCACGCCCTATACCCATGTGACAACCACCCAGCACCTCGCCAGTGCATTGTACATTGTGAGTGCTGAATTAATACAGAAAGGATAGGGGGGAGGCTTTGCTCCTGTAAAGTTGCTTTGTTTTTTCTTAAATCCACTGTACCTTCCTCTGTCACTCCCTGGAAGGCCCTACTACTCCCTCGTTTCCCTGTATCCAAGCCCAGCCCTTTGCCAGGGCCTAGAACAAGTCCCTCCCATTCCACGACGTCTTTCGGACTTACCTGGCCTTAGCAAGGAATCCTGCCTCCAAAGACCTGCCTCCCCTGATGACTGATTTCCTGGTTGGCGAGGAGCATGTGGTGCTTAGCAGATTTTTTTGTCTTTGTTGTTGTTTTTATATATGTCCTATCCCCTCAGCCAGATACTGATTCTGCGTGTGACCTGTCACCGGATGCTCCCCTCTGCACACCGCAGCCAGTGCACAGCCCTGCTGGCGTGATGCCTCTGCATCGTGGGCTCTCAGTTAGTGTCTGTAGTTGGTGATGGATTTGATGGCTCTCTGACAGGCTGAACCCTAAGCTGCTCAAGGAAAAGGGCCAAGCCTGTCTTGTTCAGTATTGGATTCCTAGTACCTGTTACGGGAGCTGTTCAGAGAAATTTTTATTAATCCGAACATTTTACAAAGAATATGTTACACGAATAGTTGAATAAATTTATGTTGGGAATGCAATGCCTTGCTGCTAAATCTAAAATCATACCGTGAATGCACGTTAGTTACTGACTACCTAGGCATGTGAGGAAGTACTTTCTCTTCCCTAAAGAGGGACTGAATTTAAGCTAATGTATAGCGTCTCCAGACTTCTGACTGGAGTGGTAATTCAAGAAACTTTTTTGGGGGACTTCCCTGGCGGTCCAGTGGTTAGGACCCCATGCTTTCACTGCCGGGGGGCCCAGTTTCGATCCCTGGTTGGGAAACTAAGATCCCGCAAGCTGCGCAGCATGACCAAAAAAATACACTTTTTATGAGTCCTACTACCTCAAGATACTAGGCTAGACATGGCAGGAAGGAAGAGGTGAGTGAGACTCATCCTTAACCTAGAAGAATTTAAAGTCTAGTCGCAGAGTTCATCAAAGAAGCCAGCAAATGTTACAGGATAGAATATAACGTCATAAGGAACAAGCAAAGAGCTGCGGAAGAAAAAAAAGCACATGAGGTTGGAAAGATCAGGAAAAATTTGATGGACATGGTGACCATTAGGAAGGGCAGAGTTCCAATAGGCAGAAATAAAGGAGAAAGGCATTCCAGACCAAGGGGGGGAAAACAGTATGTGCACAGGGATAAGGGTACAAAAGGTTATGATACACTCAGAAGAGAGCAAGGGGTTCAGGGAGCACAGCGGAAAGAAATGTTGGAATTGAGTTGGGCAAGTTAGGCAGCGGTCAGGTTGTAAAGAGCCTTGCCTGCCATGGTAGGGCGGTTGGAGAATATCTTGCAGGCAGGGGAGACACTTCTTATGGATACCAAAATATTCTACTCCCAGCAATACTTTTAGCTCTCCTAATCCACAGCTGAAAAAACACTAGTATTATTCAGTTTGCAGAAATGGAAATATGCTCATGAGTCTAAATCACAGGGTGAATTCTTAATAAGCTTTCAACCCTGTCCTATCAGTAGTTTTAAGGGTTTCAAACTGTGTTCAGTGAAATCTTGGAGTTCTACAGAGGTTTGCCTGGATTCCATGGGAGTATTTTTTCAAATGGTGGAAATCTTTAGCTCTTTTTTGTGAAGGCACGGATTTATTTATTGGTTATAGTATAGGGTGGTGAAAGCCCATTGTTTTTAATTATAATTCCTTTCTAATCAATTGCCATTGACAATGACATACAGTCAGTGGTTACTGTGTGCTGCTGTAGTAAGGTTACAGTCATGAGGAAAGCAAAGAGGTTTAAGTCTATTATGGACTTCCTAGAGCCTAGTAAGAAATTACAGTGCAAAAGAGTCCACAAATTAGACTTTACAATCTTAGGCAGTGTTGCAGAAACTGTCAGCTATCCACCTAAATCCATTTTCCCCTTCCTCCATGGTATTACAGTTGTAGTCAATATTAGTTATGCTACATTTCCCAACCTCCCTTGCATTTAGGTTTGGTCATGTGACATTCTTCTTGCCAATAAAATGCGAGCTGGATGCCGTTTCTCTATCTGGGCTTTAGTTAAGCCTCCTCCACATTCTCTTTTTCCCTCCCTCTGGCTGAAACCTGGACATGGCTTAGACCCATTTTCATGCAGATAATGACAGTCCTTGACTTTGCTTAATGACTAAACTGTTATTATTTGTCCTGTTTGACTGTTTTCCTTTCCTTCTGCATTTTCTCACTTCTCTGATTAAACTATTCTTTGACTAAAGTTCTTCTACAGACAAAAGGCAGGTGGAGGACATGGGGGTGGGGTGGGGGGAGTCCTGTGAAGAAGACCCCATAGGGTCCTGCTTGGTTACATTTCTCCAAACAAGCTGGATATTATGATACCCCCTTATCTTTACTCAAGCTTGCCTCTCTGCCTGATATGCCCTTACAGTTCCCCTCTTTCTTCCAGGATGAAATTCTGCTCATCTCTAAAGCCCAGATCAAGGGTGACCACCTATGAGAAGACTTCCTGGGTTCTCTCCCCTTTCTCTCTTTCCCACTCCCCTCTATCTCCATAGCACTTGGGGTGAAGTGCTGGGGGGGGGCATCTTTCATAGCATATTTCAGTTAGTTGTTGTCCCATGCTAGATCGACCATGAACTACTTAAAGGCAAGGACAAGATCCTATTCGTCTCCATCCTTTGTTCTTGGTCCACGCCTGACATGGAGCAAGCTGCCCATCAATAGTTGTTGAATTAAATGAGTGCCCATTCCCAGGTCTGACACACTCCCTGTACCCAAGGGAATGGAGCCACTTGGGTGAGGGGAGGGGTGGGTCTGACGGCAGCCCCCTCTGCGTAATTATCCCCTTCTAGTGAATAATGGGGCTTCAGCTCTGTGTCTGATTCTTTGATGAAGATGAAACTATTTAATCAGGTTGGGTTGCTCATCTCATCATCTTCCCGCATCACACCCCTCCTGACAAGTTCATTAACTGGAAGAAAAATTGATGACCTTGTTAGTTCTGCACATTGGTTCACTTAGGACAAATTGGAGCTTTCGAATGTTGCTCAACTCTGACCCATGGTGGGACAAGGTCTCACTCTCAGGACTGTTTGGGTCCACCGTGCCCTCAGTGCCTTCGTGTAACGGGTTGCCCAGGACATTTCTGTTTGAAATAGTGTCTTTTCCAATGGAAATCTCTCTCTCTTAGGTTTCCCCTCATGCTGCTCGGTGAGGAATACACCACCTGCTCACAGCGCCCAGGGTGAGCTCACCTTCTCTCCACCCCCGCCTTGAAGGTTTTCCTCTCTGCCACTCATGGAAATCTTCTCCTCCAGGGCCTAGTTTACTTCCGGGCCCCACCCCCATGCAAGAAACATTCACTGCATCCCCAGGGTCCTAGCTCCGGTGAATCTGGAGGCAGAACACGTTGGGATCTCAACCAAAGGACCGGGAGAGGAGGAATAAATCAAGACCACAGGAAAGACCTGGAGAAAGGCATGTGGGAACGGGGGCTGCTGGCCACTGCAAGCCTAGCCAAGGATGTGAAACGCTGAGTCTGCAGCAGTGGAAGCTGTGGCCGGTTCTGGTGCTGTCCAGGGCACCCATCTTGGCAAGCAGAGCATAACGGCCAGAGTATCCTGGGTGGTGGGTGCTCCTGAGGGTCAGGGGCAGAGGCTGAAGGATTGTGGTCCTGGGAGATGCTCTTCTCTCTCTTCCTCAAGTGTTCTTCTTTCTCCCCCTCTAACTTCACCCTATTTGCCTGACAAACTCCTCTTCAGTTTTCAAAAGCCAGCTTTTTCTAGAAAGCCTTTCCTGTCCTCCTCCCTGATGTTGTTGGTCACTCCTGTCTCTGTGTCAGCTCTCTGTCTTGAACACGTTTTTAAAGCTGCGTTTGTCACAGTGTTGTGATTATTCATTAAACGTAGGTTTCTTCCACTTTACAGAGAGCCCTTGTGAGAACAGATTTTTCTCCTGTATCCTCAGTGCCCAGCATGGGCCCATTGGAACCTCAGAGCTCCTGCCGAAGTTCAGCGCTCGACTTTGGTGATACTGGCAGAGTGACAGGTAATGAGGTAAACTGAGGCAGAAGGCCAGTCTGATGGCCTGGACCAGCACTGTATCTTTTTAACATGTTGACTGGGGTTAAGTGTTTTTCACAGATGATAATGTTGTTGACACTTTTTCAGCTGCTTCTTTCCACTGGATAACTCTGTTTATAGTGGGTTAGCTCTTCCATAGCTTATTCTTTCTTGTGTTTTCCATTTAAAAACATGGCTACAGCCTCATGTGCTGCAGCACACAGACATATGGTTCGTTGCTAGACTAAACCCAGACATCTGTTGAAGGCCAGCCTAGGGCTGGTGTCCTAGGGCCGTGCTTATCTGGGACAGGATGTCAGACAGATCATTTGTTCATAAGGAGCAAAACCCCACTCCTGCTAAAGTAAATAAAACAGACAGCGCAGGGAGGTCTCCCAGACAGTCACTGGTACAGCTCTGGGGACACACCTCTTGAACGGATAGATCTCCTTTTTGGAGTTCGTTATTCACATGCCACCCCTGCACGTGGCTGCTTCTTTCTGCCCCTCTTTCAGTGTGCCAATTCTGAATTCCTGGATAGAGGCTACGTCTGCATATTGGCTCATCTTGGTTTGAGAATCTATCCTGGACCCAAGAGTAGAGTCTCACAGGAGAGGAGCTACCCCTTCTAGAGGTCATGTTCAATAAAAATTAACCTGGAAGAAAAACTGGGAACTTCTCTACTTGCAAGGGAAGCTCATTCAGAAGCCACAACTTTAGAAGTAAGTAAGCTGGGACCAAGAGGAAGTAGACTGAAACTATCTAGGAGAACAAGGGCTTGGCAAAATCTAGGATGTATCTAGAGGACAGTAACGGGTTGTATAACAGGAAACAGAAATGGTTTCCCTTTGCAAAGTGCTCTGGTGTTTACAGAGCGCAGTCCTGTACACTGGCTGTCCGGTGAGTTTCCCAAGGTCGGAACTGAGTCTAGTTCAAATATGTATTCCTTCATATTCCTCATGACATTCCGGTACAAAGCAGGTGTCTGGCAAATGTCAGGCAAATGAATACATTTTGTCCTTCTGGTAATCCTGTGAGGCAGATGTGACATAAAGTAGAACCACTTGGTGGTGAAGGAAGCAAAGGTTCATTGGAAATAACTGATGTGCCCAGGATCACACACATTGCATATGATGAAAACAGAACTCAAGTCCAGGGCTTCTGTCTCCTGGCCAAGTGGTCTTTCCATGATACCATAAAGAAACGTGAACTAGCCTTAAAGATCAGGGAGTGTGAGAGAGAACATGATGGTGGATGGAGGGGTGGGGAGCAATTGTGATGGATATTGCTGTTTTGACAAGATGCCCTTTAACTTCATTTCACCCCTTATGTGGTACACTTAGAACAGGAATTGTAAACTTTTACTGTAAGTATCTTGTCTTTTTTCTGGGGAGGGGTACCCTAAAATGTCTTAAAGTGAAGGTGGAAGCTTAGTTTCATTCAAACAAATCTGCCATCCACCTTCCGCTGGGCTCATTACAAAGACTCCTCTTTAACACTTAGTGCCAGAGGGCGACATCTGGTTGCATAGCTCTCGGGGATTTCAAGGGCTTTGTTCAGAGCCAATTAAGCCCACCTGTTCCATCTCCCCCGCAGGAGCTGGAACAGGCAAAAAGGGTTAATGTGCTTTTCTAAAGCAGTGCTCCTCCAGCACTTATCAAATGCTACCCTCACCTCTTCCCTGCCTCCCTCTATTAATGTTAACTAGGCAGGAAAGGCTTGATGTTGACTGAAAGGACTCAGGATTCCATTTTTGAGGAGCTGACAAGTAGAGAAAATGCATATATTATACGGCTGGAAGCAATAACTTTTTCTCTAATTTGTTATACTGGTTCTTATCCATAGCTTTGCCGTTTTTTATTCTTTTTTTTTTTCTGAAGCGTTCCTATGTTCCAGGGCAAAGGTAGGCAGCCCGAAGCACCTTTCCGTCTTGCTTTGGCTGCGGTGTTTTTAACGAGCCACTCTCTTGGAGTAAGGACTGTGCACTGCTGGGTGTCCTGACCTTTCCCTTCCACCCTCTTGAATGTTCATTCTCCCGACCTGGAGAGAGTTTGCTCTGTGGACAGATGCCTGTGATAGAGCACAGAACCCCCGCTGTGTGCGCACTGTGTTATCTGCCACCCTGAGCGTCCCTGTTTCCTGAAAACAGTGTTGAGAATTTAGCTGTCGTGGTGTCCCCGTCTGAGCTGCTTTGTGACTTAGCCTGTCACAGAGAGGATTTGGGACAACCAAAGCTGCTGCTCCTAGGGTTTAGTGAGTTGTTCCTCTGGCAGAGAGGTTTAAATTGAAGTGGCGACACTTCCTAAGACCCTCTTAAGAAAGATAGGGTGGTGGTTAATGTGAGGAGTCATGTGGGCTAGAACTAGTACTGGAAGCAGAAAGCCACCAAGATCAGAGGCTGCCACTCGGTACTTTCCCAGCGTCCCAGGCTGACTGGTTTTGTTGATTGCTGTTGCCTCCACAGCGTCTCATGGAGGTGCCCACAGATGAAGCACTCTTGTATCATGCGCCCATCTCTTCTCCAGTCAGTGGCTACCACCGGGCAAGGAAGAGTCCAGCACTGCCTCTGTTCAGGGAGCTGAGGACAGGGCAATCCTAGCTAGAAGATGACGATAAGCATGGAAGACACCCTGATTGTCATGATCAGAATAGACAGCCCATGACTCATGCAGGTAGCCAGTGAGGAGAGGGGCGGGGCTGAAAAAGAAGGTGGCTTTGTTTGCCGGTGGATGCCATATAAGACCTGAGACTTGAGTGAACACAGCTGGCCCATAATTTAATTCTTTCTGCTGCCACAAAATAGCTATGGAATGCCCCCTCTCTCTTTCATGTGTCCGTTGTATTTTTGGTAACTCCTGTCCCCTTCAAGCCTGACCTTTCTGATCATTTAAACTAGATCTTATATGAGTAATAATTATAGTGCATATCTGTTTTCGCTTGTCCAGCTTTTCTTCCCTCGTGTTTTGAGAGCACTTCCCAGTTTTCCATTGGGGAATCACCCCCCACTTTCAGTCCATGTGTTGAAGTGGAGCTGGTCCCATTCCCATTTCCAACTGGGCAGTCCCATCCTCTTGGATATGGTGATTGTTTCAAAACTGACCACATGGCCCAAGCTTGACCATTAAGAAACTGCTTTGCTACTTTTGCCCTCCCTACATTTAGGGAAAGAGAGTCTCTCTCTTTCTGAAATTTCAGACTCTCAGGTCCATAAAAATGTTGAACTGCTGGGGTCATTTTTGCCACCATTTGAGCCCAACGGAAGAGAGCCATCAAGAGCTAGAAACATTGTCCTGATGAAATCATTGAGCCCCTGGATTTAGCCAAGCCTAAAGATGAATGAGACTCTGGACATCTCAATGATATGAGTACCTCTCCACCTTGCTACCCCACCTTGCAAATTTTTGTGGCTAAAGTCAATTTCAATGAGTTTCTGCCATTCGTGGCAATAAGAGTCCTGATGGATACAACAGTGTTACAAGGGGGAGGAGATTGGGGGACAGAAGGAAGAGGTTTGTCCTCTGCTCAACCCCAGGGTTACTTTTCAGGGGGTGGGAGGGTCTGTCTGATTTCACAGGCCCGCTGGAAATCTCAGTCCTGGAGACTGAGTTCTAAGATTAGCATCTGGGAAGCAAGGGCTCAGGAAACTCTTCTCCCTGCCAGGGTGGGGGGTTAAGTCAAAGGTGCTGGGATTGGCTTCTCAGTGTGGTCTCCTAGAGAAGAGTCCCCTCTTAAAATGCACCTCTTTGGTATCTCTGTATTTAGGCTCTGAGAGCCCTGGCCCCATTGTCTCATACTGGATTGTCCCCTACCTTGAGGCTGGTGTGGTGAGGTGGCTCTGGGCTTTCCTCCATGCAGGAGTGTCTCCTGTCCTCGGAGTGGACTGCAGGCAGTTAGTTTGAGGTGTGGGAGAAACACCACCTCTTCCCTCCTTTTCCTTGGAGATCTCGGTTTCCCTGGTCTTAGGAATGGTGAGATCGAGTTAGGGTGTGAGTCAAGGGGGATGAAGCCAAAGAGATTCCTAGGCTGGCTTGACCTCCAGCTCGTGACTCTGTTGTCTGCTTCTGTCCTACTCCGCTCCTCTGACTCTCCCTCATCAATATGCCACCAGCGCAGCTGCCTGTGTGCACAGGAGGTCACCAACATCTGGGCCAGGGCATGACTTCGCGATGCTCCCAAGCCCAGGAGATTTCTCCTCTCCCAGCTCTGTGCTGTTCTTTGTCTCCCAGGCCCCCGCAGAGACTTGGAGCCTCAAACCACCTTTCCTGGAAGCAGCTCCCTCCATGTCCGGCCCCACCTCTCCCTTGTAGGGCTGAAAGCCAGTCCCGGGGAGTGGGGACGGGTGGCACACCATTGCCCTAAAAGTCCCATCTTTCTCCTTCACGTATACCAACCCACATTCACTAACAACTCATGTAAATAAACAGCTGAAGTCCAGCTCTCGGCTGGAATTAGGTAGCACCTCCTGCTCCATCTTTCCAAGGAAACGCTGACCACAAGAAGCCCAGACGCTCGAAGAAAGTACTTACTTTTTAGTTAGCAGAACCTACTTTGCAGATATCAAAAGTCCTTCATAAGAAAGTGGCTTATTGTTCAGTTGTTAGCAAAGGGGTCTTTTCTACACAGAGGCGAGTTTTCTTTTGCAGCTGTGAGCTAATTTCTCTCTCCACTAAACAATGATCCCCTCTCGCGCTCTCTCTCTCCTGCTTACAGACGCTATTAACATCCCCCAGGAAGTGGTGTTTGCACAGTGCTCCTTGATTAACGAATCCCCGGGGAACGAACCTTCTTTGCAGGATGTGGGGCTGTGCTAAAAAATCCCTTCATAAATCATGCAGCCGTGCTACCCGCGCTGGCAGCCGCATGCCAGCATCCCTCAACACACAGCTCCTGTTTGGCACTGCCCTGCTGAAGGTAAGGGGACAGAAGTTGCTAGTCTGTAAAGTTGTTCCCTCTTCCCTGTTTCATTTCTGTGTCCTTCCATCTCCCCTGGGTGGAAAGGGTCCTCACCCTCATTCCTCCTTCCTGCTCCCTCTTCGCTCTTCTGCTCCCCCGCTCTGATCCTTTGGTCCACCCACCGCCCCCCCACCCCCAACCAGCTCCCCATCCCACATCTTACAAACAGGGAAAAATGAAACCAGTTTATGCTGAAGATTGAATTAAACCAAATATTTGCGTTTTAAGCTGTATGGTAGAAAAATAGGATTCTCTTACTCCTGTTAAGGGAATCCCAGGCACCAGGTAGATTTCAGCAAGCAGGTAGAAAGATGTGGAAGGAATGAGTCCCTTGAATAAGCACAAGGTCTAGTCAACTGGCTATGAATCCAGATAACAAAATTTTAGAAAATATACCGTGATTGTGTCCCCTGAATTACTGAGTTTATTGTTGACAGGAAAGGCAACCCCTGTTCTGACGAGGTGGTGACGAGCACTAGATCCTGTTCTTAGAATTTTCCACATCTGATGATTGGAAGAATGTTCCATGGAACTGCTTTCTGGCTCTATACATTTCAGGATGCATTTCTCCCCCCTTACCCACATATGTCTGGTGTTGGGTGGCAGAGGACACATTGACATGGCTCTAGCACCTCTTGCCCTGCACCTTTATAAGCCAGCACGGTGTATAGGTGTATTCCTGGAGGACATTTCCTACAGCAGGACTATAAGCGATACTGGTATAACTGTACATGGAAGAGACCTTGAACTACATAACTATAATCCACCAAACCCAATCAAAATGGATCCCCAATTCAACTCCCCCTTAGCTGGATCCCCAAGATGCTCATGACCTCTTAATGCCACATGACGTGGGGATCAGTAAGAAAGAGGGGAATTCAGGTTAGACAGAGACAGTGTCTTAAAGCACTTGTTAACCAACTCTGGCTAAGGTGTCTTACTTTTGCAAATTTTACAAACACATATGACCAAGTAAACAAATTTCAAGAGCCCCTCACAGAATCTTAGAAGGGCCTTTGCAAGGGAGGAGCACTGAAGTTTAATTTCTGTCAGCTTCACAGCCAATCTGCCTCTGCTTATGAATTGCGGGACGTGGGTAAACCGTGAGCCTCTCCTTTACCACCCACTTCTTTCTTGACGTGGAAGGCCCTGCACTAACATGAGTCTGACAGCCCCTTCCTCCAGACTGCCCACTTGGACCTGAACTTTCTCCACTGCCATCAGCCTTCTCAGCCCGAGCTCCATCTCCCCTGACCTCAACTCAACAGCTTCCTTTCCTCTAAGAATACCAGGTACAAGTTTTATTGTCCTGTTTGTTTTTATTTTGGGGGGTCATCAGTGATTTTTTTTTTTACACCACAAACACCGTTTTATTTCTGCCTATGTTCTAGTCTATATTCTGCCTATATTAATTCTGCTTCTAGGTTGGAGATTTTAACCAAGAGCTTCCCCAGAATGTATCCTCTCTGTTTCACGCTGCATTACTCTGCTGGGATTTGGTAGAGCTCCTGGGCTCTGATGCTAAGGACCTCTGCTTTGCTGTTATGTCTTAGGGTGGTTATTTGGTTTTGCTTTACTCTGTCTCTGACTGGATGATTGTTGCAGTGAACTCGTCAGGATTCTTTCAGCTGCAAGGGATGGACAGCCCAACTCAACGTAGCTTAAGCAAAAGGAAGGGGAATATTTTGGGCTCACCTAGCTGGTTTGTCCAAGGTTAGTTCTGACTTCAGGCACAGTTGGATCCAAGGGCATGTGCAGTGTGGTCTTCTGTCTCTTTATCTTGTCATCTCTTGGCTCTACTTCTCTCTATGTGTCGGCCTTACTCTCTTCTACTGTAGATGGGCAGTGAGGTACCTGGCCGCTAGCAGCTCCAGGCTTACATTATCACAGCTTATGATGTAAGAGGAAAGACATAGCCTATCTTTCTTGGTATGTACTGTTCAATCCCATGGAAGGACTCTGATTGGCTCTGCCTTGGTCACATGCCTTTAATCACTATAGACAGGACATGGGGAACCAGGACTGGCCAGGCCAGGGTCACTTGCCTACTCCTGCCTTGGGAGCTGGACACAGCAATTGGCACCTGCTCTTCAAATCTCATCATTGGGAGCTTCCCTGGTGGCGCAGTGGTTGGGAGTCTGCCTGCTAATGCAGGGGACACGGGTTCGGGCCCTGGTCTGGGAGGATCCCACATGCCGTGGAGCGGCTGGGCCCGTGAGCCACAACTACTGAGCCTGCGCGTCTGGAGGCTGTGCTCCGCAACAAGAGAGGCTGCGATGATGGGAGGTCCGCGCACTGCGATGAAGAGTGGCCCCCGCTTGCCACAACTGGAGAGGGCGCTCGCACAGAAATGAAGACCCAACACAACCAAAAATAAATAATAAATAAATAATTTTAAAAAAAAATCTCATCATTGGAGTGGGGAGAGTCCCTCAAATGAACAAAGAGGCATCCTAGATAAATTGAGCATGTATTCCCTACACATAGGTAAAGCTGAATATTATTGACGAATGGAAATGTTTTTCATTAATATTTACATAACATCTTCCTTGCTTCCCTAAAGTTGCAATTTTATTCCTTCAGTATGAAAGCCATTTAAAATTAGCCTGGCATACAGCATCTTTGATATTCTGTTATTCTCTGATATTGCAACTAGGTCTGTGTTGTATGTCAGTTTTCCAGGAAATAGATTCTGAGATTTATGTGCCAAGTGGAGAGTGAAGGAAGAAGGATTGGGCAAAAGAGAATTGAATTGCAGCGTAGTTGAAACAGAGGCTTCAGGTGATCTTATGGGAGTTTTGGAACTCGGATGGCCCTTCAGAGTTGTTCTAGGTGAGGTAAGAGAGGTCTGGACTTTGTATCCTCCTCTGAGCAGCCACTGATGGAGGCTGCACCCAGGAGCAGCTCCGTGGCTGAAGGCAGGTCCTGGAGAGGACTCAGCTGCAAGCCAGCAGTATCCAACTCTCCCAGCAGCTGGCAAAATGAGTTGCTAGGGCTGAAGGCGAATGTGAGTAGTGCCCTACTGCATCCACTTCAGTGGATTTCCAAAGAGTGGAAAAAAGACTCACAAAATTCTAATACTTAAATATTAAGGGCCAAGTGAGATGCCGATATATCCTTATACATGTTATCGCTCAATATTTTTCTTTATAATTACAGAATTTGAGTCATTCACTTTAGACTATATTTTAAACTGTTCTTTGCAATGTGTGGGTTTTTTTTTTAACATCTTTATTGGAGTATAATTGCTTTACATTGTTGTGTTAGTTGCCGTAAAACAAAGTGAATCAGCCACATGTGTACATATATCCCCATATCCCCTCCCTCTTGCATCTCCCTCCCACCCTCCCTATCCCACCCCTCTAGGTGGTCACAAAGCACCAAACTGATCTCCCTGTGCTATGTGGCTGCTTCCCACTAGCTATCTATTTTACATTTGGTAGTGTATATATGTCCACGCCACTCTCTCACTCTGTCTCAGCTTACCCTTCCCCCTCCCTCCCCATGTCCTCAAGTCCACTCTCTATATCTGTATCTTTATTACTGTCCTGCCCCTAGGTCCTTCAGAACCTTTTTTTTTTTGAGATTCCATATATATGTGTTAGGATACGGTATTTGTTTTTCTCTTTCTGACTTACTTTACTCTCTATGACAGACTCTAGGTCGATCCACCTCACTACAAATAACTCAATTTCGTTTCTTTTTATGGCTGAGTAATATTCCATTGTATATATGTGCCCCATCTTATTTATCCATTCATCTGTCGATGGACACTTAGGTTGCTTCCTTGTCCTGACTATTGTAAATAGAGCTGCAATGAACATTTTGGTACATGATTCTTTTTGAATTATGGTTTTCTCAGGGTATATGCCCAGTAATGGGATTGCTGGGTCATATGGTAATTCTATTTTTAGTTTTCTAAGGAACCTCCATACTGTTCTCCATAGTGGCTGTATCAATTTACATTCCCACCAACAGTGCAAGAGGGTTCCCTTTTCTCCACACCCTCTCCAGCATTTATTGTTTGTAGATTTTTTGATGATAGCCATTCTAACAGGTGTGAGGTGATACCTCATTGTAGTTTTGATTTGCATTTCTCTAATGATTAGTGATGTTGAGCATCCTTTCATGTGTTTGTTGGCAATCTGTATATCTTCTTTGGAGAAATGTCTATTTAGGTCTTCTGCCCATTTTTGGATTGGGTTGTTTGTTTTTTTAATATTGAGCTGCTTATATATTTTGGAGATTAATCCTTTGTCCGTTGCTTCATTTGCAAATATTTTCTCCCATTCTGAGGGCTGTCTTTTCGTCTTGTTTATGGTTTCCTCTGCTGTGCAAAAGCTTTTAAGTTTCATTAGGTCCCATTTGTTTATTTTTCTTTTTATTTCCATTACTCTAGGAGGTGGGTCAAAAAGGATCTTGCTGTGATTAATGTCATACAGTGTTCTGCCTATGTTTTCCTCTAAGAGTTTTATAGTGTCTGGCCTTATATTTAGGTCTTTAATCCATTTTGAGTTTATTTTTGTGTATGGTGTTAGGGAGTGTTCTAATTTCATTCTTTTACATGTAGCTGTCCAGTTTTCCCAGCACCACTTATTGAGAGGCTGTCTTTTCTCCATTGTATATTCTTGCCTCCTTTATCAAAGATAAGGTGACCATAGGTGCGTGGGTTTATCTCTGGGCTTTCTATCCTGTTCCATTGATCTATATTTCTGTTTTTGTGCCAGTACCATACTGTCTTGATTACACTAGCTTTGTAGTATAGTCTAAAGTCAAGGAGCCTGATTCCTCCAGTTCCGTTTTTCTTTCTCAAGATTGCTTTGGCTATTCGGGGTCTTTTGTGTTTCCATACAAATTGTGAAATTTTTTGTTCTAGTTCTGTGAAAAATGCCATTGGTAGTTTGATAGGAATTGCATTGAATCTGTAGATTGCTTTGGGTAGTATAGTCATTTTCACAATGTTGATTCTTCCAATCCAAGAACATGGTATATCTCCACATCTGTTTGTATCATCTTTAATTTCTTTCATCAGTGTCTTATAGTTTTCTGCATACAGGTCTTTTGTCTCCTTAGGTAGGTTTATTCCTAGGTGTTCTATTCTTTTTGTTGCTATGGTAAATGGGAATGTTTCCTTAATTTCTCTTTCAGATTTTTCATCATTAGTGTAGAGGAATGCAAGAGATTTCTGTGCATTTTGTACCCTGCTACTTTACCAAATTCATTGATTAGCTCTAGTAGTTTTCTGGTAGCATCCTTAGGATTATCTATGTATAGTATCATGTCATCTGCAAACAGTGACAGCTTTACTTCTTCTTTTCTGATTTGGATTCCTTTTATTTCTTTTTCTTCTCTTATTGCTGTGGCTAAAACTTCCAAAACTATGTTGAATAATAGTGGTGAGAGTGGGCAACCTTGTCTTCTTCCTGATTTTAGTGGAAATGGTTTCAGTTTTTCACCAGTGAGAATGATGTTGGCTGTGGGTTTGTCATATATGGCCTTTAATATGTTGAGGTAAGTTCCCTGTATGCCTACTTTCTGGAGAGTTTTTATCATAAATGGTGTTGAATTTTGTTGAAAGCTTTTTCTGCATCTATTGAGATGATCATATGGTTTTTCTCCTTCAATTTGTTAATATGGTGTATCACATTGATTGATTTGCGTATATTGAAGAATCCTTGCATTCCAGGGTAAACCCCACTTGATCATGGTGTATGATCCTTTTAATGTGCTGCTGGATTATGTTTGCTAGTATTTTGTTGAAGATTTTTGCATCTATGTTTATCAGTGGTATTAGCCTGTAGTTTTCTTTTTTTGTAACATCTTTGTCTGGTTTTGGTATCAGGGTGATGGTGGCCTCGTAGAATGAGTTTGGGAGTGTTCCTCCCTCTGCTATATTTTGGAAGAGTTTGAGAAGGATAGGTGTTAGCTCTTTTCTAAATGTTTGAAAGAATTCACGTGTGAAGTCATCTGGTCCTGGGCTTTTGTTTGTTAGAAGATTTTTAATCACAGTTTCAATTCCAATCACAATTAGTCTGTTTATATTTTCTGTTTCTTCCTGGTTCAGTTTTGGAAGGTTGTGCTTTTCTAAGAAATTGTCCATTTCTTCCAGGTTGTCCATTTTATTGGCATAGAGTTGCTTGTAGTAATCTCTCGTGATCCTTTGTGCTTCTGCAGTGTCAGTTGTTAACCTCTCCTTTTTCATTTCTAATTCTGTTGATTTGAGTCTTCTCCCTTTTTTTTCTTGATGAGTCTGGCTAATGGTTTATGAATTTTGTTTATCTTCTCAAAGAATCATCTTTTAGTTTTATTGCTCTTTGCTATTGTTTCCTTCATTTCTTTTTCATTTCTTTCTTTCTTTTTTTTTTTTTTAATTTGTATTTATTTATTTATTTCTGGCTGTGTTGGGTCTTCATTTCTGTGCGAGGGCTTTCTCTAGTTGTGGCAAGTGGGGGCCACTCTTCATCGCGGTGCGCGGGCCTCTCATTATTGTGGCCTCTCTTGCTGCGGAGCACAGGCTCCAGACGCGCAGGCTCAGTAATTGTGGCTCACAGGCCTAGTTGCTCCGCGGCATGTGGGATCTTCCCAGACCAGGGCTCGAACCCGTGTCCCCTGAATTGGCAGGCAGATTCTCAACCACTGCGCCACCAGGGAAGCCCTTCATTTATTTCTGATCTGATCTTTATGATTTCTTTCCTTCTGCTAACTTTGGGGTTTTTTTGTTCTTCTTTCTCTAATTGCTTTAGGTGCAGGTTTAGGCTGTTTATTTGAGATTTTTCTTGTTTCTTGAGGTAGGATTGTATTGCTATAAACCTCCCTCTTAGAACTGCTTTTGCTGCATCCCATAGGTTTTGGGTTGTCATGTTTTCATTGTCATTTGTTTCTAGGTATTTTTTGATTTCCTTTTTTGATTTCTTCAGTGATCTCTTGGTTATTTAGTAGAGTATACTTTAACCTCCATGTGTTTGTATTTTTTACAGATTTTTTCCTATAATTGATATCTAGTCTCATAGCATTTTGGTCAGAAAAGACACTTGATATGTTTTCAGTTTTCTTAAAATTACCAAGGTTTGACCCAAGATATGATCTCTCCTGGAGAATGTTCCATGAGCACTTGAGAAGAAAGTGTATTCTGTTGTTTTTGGATGGAATGTCCTTAAATATCAATTAAGTCCATCTTGTTTAATGTGTCATTTAAAGCTTGTGTTTCCTTATTTATTTCATTTTGGTTGATCTGTCCATTGGTGAACGTGGGGTGTTAAAGTCCTCTACCATTTTTGTGTTACTGTCAATTTCCCCTTTTATGGCTGTTAGCATTTACCTCATGTATTGAGGTGCTCCTATGTTGGGTGCATAAATATTTATAATTGTTATATCTTCTTCTTGGATTGATCCCTTGATCATTATGTAGTGTCCTTCTTTGTCTCTTGTAACAGTCTTTATTTTAAAGTCCATTTTGTCTGATATGGGAGTTGCTGCTCCAGCTTTCTTTTGATTTCCACTTGCATGGAGTATCTTTTTCCATCCCCTCACTTTCAGTCTGTATGTGTCCCTAGGTCTGAAGTGGGTCTCTTGTAGACAGCATATATACGGGTCTTGTTTTTGTATCCATTCAGCCAGTGTATGTCTTTTGGTTGGAGCATTTAATCTATTTACATTTAAGGTAATTATCGATATGTATGTTCCTATTACTATTTTCTTAATTGTTTGGGTTTGTTTTTGTAGGTCTTTTCCTTCTCTTGTGTTTCCTGCCTAGAGAAGTTCCTTTAGCATTTGTTGTAAAGCTGGTTTTGTGGTGCTGAATTCTCTTAGCTTTTGCTTGTCTGTAAAGTTTTTAATTTCTCTGTCAAATCTGAATGAGATCCTTGCTGGGTAGAATAATCTTGGTTGTAGGTTTTACCCTTTCATCACTTTAAATATGTCCTGCCACTCCCTTCTGGCTTGCAGAGTTTCTGCTGAAAGATCAGCTGTTAACCTTATGGGGATTCCCTTGTATGTTATTTGTTGCTCTTCGCTTGTTGCTTTTAATATTTTTTCTTTGTATATAATTTTTGATAGTTTGATTAATGTGTGTCTTTTTGTGTTTCTCCTTGGATTTATCCTGTATGGGACTCTCTGTACTTCCTGGACTTGACTGACTATTTCCTTTCCCATGTTAGGGAAGTTTTCAACTATAATCTCTTCAAATATTTTCTGAAATTTTCAACTATAATCTCTTCAAATATTTTCTAAGTCCCTTTCTTTTTCTCTTCCTCTTCTGGGACCCCTATCATTCGAATGTTGGTGCATTTAATGTTGTCCCAAAAGTCTCTGAGACCGTTCTCAATTCTTTTCATTCTTTTTTGTTTATTCTGCTCTGCAGTAGTTATTTCCACTATTTTATCTTCCAGGTCACTTATCCGTTCTTCTGCCTCCGTTATTCTGCTATTGATTCCTTCTAGAGAATTTTTAATTTCATTTATTTTGTTGTTCATCATTGTTTGTTTGCTCTTTTTTTAAAATAAATTTATTTATTTTATTTTATATATTTATTTATTCTTGGCTGCTTCGGGTCTTAGTGGCTGCGTCCAGGCTTTCTCTAGTAGCAGCAAGCAGGGGCTACTCTTCGTTGAGGTGCACGTACTTCTCATTGTGGTGGCTTCTTTTGTTGCAGAACACGGGCTCTAGGCATGTGGGCTTCAGCAGTTGTGGCATGTGGGCTCAGTTGTCGTGGCTCGTGGGCTCTAGAGCACAGGCTCAGTAGTTGTGGCACACGGGCTTAGTTGCTCTGCAGCATGTAGGATCTTCCCGGACCAGGGGTTGAACCCGTGTCCCCTGCATTGGCAGGTGGATTCTTATCCACTTTGCCACCATGGAAGTCCTTGTTTGCTCTTTAGTTCTTCTAGGTCCTTGTTAAACGTTTCTTGTATTTTTCTCCATTCTATTTCCAAGATATTGGATCATCTTTACTATCATTACTCTGAATTCTTTTTCAGGTAGACTGCCTATTTCCTCTTCATTTGTTTGGTCTGGTGGGTTTTTACCTTGCTCCTTCATCTGCTGCGTATTTCTCTGTCTTCTCATTTTGCTTAACTTACTGTGTTTGGGATCTCCTTTTCACAGGCTGCAAGTTCGTAGTTCCCGTTGTTTTTGGTGTCTGCCCCCAGTGGGTATGGTTGGTTCAGTGGCTTGTGTAGGCTTCCTGGTGGAGGGGACTGGTGCCTGTGTTCTGGTGGATGAGGCTGGATCTTGTCTTTCTGGTGGGCAGGACCACATCTGGTGGTGTGTTTTTGGGTGTCTGTGAACTTAGTATGATTTTAGGCAGCCTCTCTGCTAATGGGTGGGGTTGTGTTCCTGTCTTGCTAGTTGTTTGGCATAGGTTGTCCAGCACTGGAACTTGCTGGTCATTGAGTGGAGCTGGGTCTTAGAGTTGAGCTGGAGATCTCTGGGAGAGCTCTTGCTGACTGATATTACATGGGGCCAGGAGGTCTCTGGTGGTCCAGTGTCCTGAACTCGGCTCTCCCACCTCAGAGGCTCAGGCCTGACACCCGGCCGGAGCACCAAGACCCTGTCAGCCACACGGCTGGAGTGCCTTCAGAGTTGGAGAAGCTGGCGTGCAGTGGCTCTCCTTCTGCGCTGGACATTAGAATCACCTGCTTCTTCCTTGTTTTGCCCCAAAGGCAGTGTTCCACAGAGAAAAACAGTAGCCTTGAAAACAGTCACTGCTCTGAGACGGCTTTTTTCTTTTCCTTTGTGCTTAGTTGGGTTTCACTTGCTCACAGGGGGCCATGTGCAGAGGCCTCGCACCCAGCTCTTCCGAATGGAGTTCCTACTGTGGAGTGGTGGCCACCAACACCTCAGCTCAGGCAGGCCGTGTGCAGAAGTGGGGCGAACGACATTGCAATCCAAGATGGCAGCCAGGGGCTCGGATGTTCTTCATTGTTTCAAAATGCATGATGTAAATCCAAATTCTGATGTACTCTATGGAATCACTATAAACATGACTGAAAGATACAAATCAGGGTCATTCTGGAGATGCAGATGCAGAGAATGGATGTGCAGACATGGCGGGGGCAGGATGAACTGGGAGATTGGGATTGACATATATACACTACCATGTGTACGATAGATAGCTAATGGGAAGCTGCTGTGTGGGAGCTCAGCTCGGTGCTCGGTGATGACCTAGATGGGTGGGATGGTGGGGAGGGGGTGAGGGAGATCCAAGAGAGAGGGTATATATGTATATATAGGGCTGATTCACTTCGTTGTACAGCAGAAACTAACACAACATTGTAAAGCAATTATACCCCAATTAAAACAAACAAACAAAACAAAACAAAAAACAAATCAGGGTCATTCTGAGGGGCCATGGTTATGTGGTGAAAGTGGAACCCCTGCCTGCCCGAGGAAGAGCTAACTGTCTGGTAATCCCTCTAATTTTAGGCTCTTTCAGACCAGGGATAACAAGGGCACTGCCCTGGAGATACCACTACCTTAGCACTCTTTCCTCCCAGCTTCCCAAACCCCTCAGCAACCTAGCACCCTGGCCAGTTGGAGTTGGCAGGTGTGGTGAATCCTGCTTAGCATCTGTCTTCATCAGTTCGGGCAGCTATAACAGAATGTCATAGACTGGGTGGCTTAATAAACATTTATTTCTCACAGTTGTGGAGGCTGGACATGTGAGATCAGGGTGACAACATGAGGGCCCTCTTCCTGGTTTACAGATGGCTGCTTTCTTGTATCCTCACATGGTAGAGAGAGAGGGGGTGGGGGAGGGAGAGAGAGAGAGAAGGCGCCAATTCCATGGGGAGCTCCACCCCCATGACCTCATCCAAACCTACCCAGTTACCTCGCAAAGGCCCCAGCTTTAAATACTATCACATTGGGGATTCAGGCTTCCACATATGAGTTTGGGCGGGACACACACATTCAGTGCATGGCAGCGTCCCTGGTTTAGACCTTGGGCCATCTGCACTCACAATTCACCTTTCTTTTTTTTGAATTGAAGTATAGTTGATTTATAATGCTGTGTTAATTTCTGTTGTACAGCAAAGTGATTCAGTTATATGTACAAGAATATATATATTCTTTTTTAGATTCTTTTCCATCATGGTCTATCACAGGATTTTGAATATAGTTCCCTGTGCTATACAGTAGGACCTTGTTATTTATCCATTCTGTATACAGTGGTTTACAATTCACCTTTTTTAACCTCTTTAGCTACATCTCCTAGTCTTAGACCTCTTTTGGCATGCCCATATCCCCACTTTTAGAATAAGAAATCTTTGAACCCACTCCCATAGGTTAAATCCTGGGATTTGCTCAATCTGCAGGCCTGCATGGACATGCAGGTTAGATTTCCCCCCAACTGGTCCAGTTTAGGCAGATCTTATGCTGCCTCTCCACCACTCTCGATCTCTCCATTAAACTTCTAATTAGTCAGATAACTACCCATATAAGTTAAGCTGTAAATAGGTTTAAAGCAGAAATCACAAATGGCATCCCAAGGGCTAGATGCGGAAGGCAGCTGAATTTTGTTTGGCCTATACCATGCTTTTAGAAATTTGAGCCAATATTCAACAATCTGGAGATTTTGCCCAGAGTAGAAATCCAGATTTCTCTTCTCGTTAAAACAAAAAACAAACAAAACAAAAACAAAAAGCAACCCAGATCATCCAGCATTGGAAGTAAGCACTTCTACATGACAACACTTGGCTCAAAGCTGAGTACGTCACCACAGGTCCCACCACTCACTATATACCTGATCTCTCCACTCATTTGTGTTACCTGCCTGGATTCTGTAGCTTACACCCCTGGTTTAAGTTAGCATTCCTGCCAGGTGGCGCTTGGCGTCCACTGCAAGTTATTGACAGTAAAGAAGGGCCCAAAGCATGATGCAACCAGGACTGAGATGAAGAAGAAAATCAAACCCAGGGTTTTCGATAACCTCACGTTTCCTGATGCAGAGAAATTAGGCTCGCCTCCTTTGTTGATTTCACAGAACAAATGACATTTCATCTGTGGAAAACACTGTGGTTTTGGACAGAGATGATCCAGAATGAATTGATGGCAACCTCTGCCACTTGTTACTCATCTTTTGCGAAGGAGAAGACTCAGGAAAGGTTGGAAAACTATGTGGCATGTTCCTTCCTCCTGGGTCGTGGACGCTGCCAAGTGAAAATGTGAGATGTGCCACCACAGAAAAGAGTCCTTCGTTTGATACAAGGAACAACATTCCCTGCCTTAAGAACTATTTCTTCCACAGACGGGAAGGGCATGCCTATGGGAACTCATGGCAGCCTGCCCCAGGTAGACATTCGCTTATTTCAAGGCTAACAGAGGATGAAGAGAACACAGAAGGAAAGGAATAAAAATGGATTACTCCAGAGTGACTGATGAATGAGTTTTCTCAGTAAAATATGAGAATTATTACTTGATTTACACTCAGCCCTACCAATTTTAGAAACCGAAATACCTTCATCCAGATCTTCTAGTTGAAGAATGCTTTCAAAGCAGTTGTAATGTTTTCCTGCTTAAAAAAAAAAAAAGGTTCAAACTAAAGAAACGTATTTTGTTGGGCGGGGGTGGGGGGGGGCGGCGCATGTTTTCTTTGTAAGGCTGGGGATGGAGGAGCTGATGCATTTCCAGACTTCATTACGCTGAGTACTCCGTTCGGAGGTTGGTTCAGTCTCCCTCCCTCACCCCCACCTCATGCCTCCCCTTGGCACATTACTTCCTGTAACATACACATTTCTTAATGTAATGGGTGCATTAGTCTATTATAGCTTTTCCATAGCTAGAATGGGCCAGAGCGGTGATGAATGGTTTATCAGGAAATCAGCTCAAGGGTAGGACTTCATAGATATCGCGGCAGCACCTTAATCAGGAAATCCAAAGGACTGTCGGTGATGGGAGGGGAGAGGGAAGGACATTTGGATCGCCAGAGGATTTCTTCCCCTGGGTCTCCTGACTCAAAAACATTAAAAAATCTAATGCAGCTTTATTCTCCATCCTCCTTTAAGCCTTAAATGTCTGCCTTTTGGGCATGGACTGTAATAGACTAGGGCTTTAGGACCAGTCTCTCTGAGAAGCAGCCGGTGTTCAAGAAGGGCCCTTGACACCATTCTGACTTAATGCTAGACACATCTGCAGCTACTTGGACAAAATTGACATTGTTTGGAGTGCAAAGCAATCGCCTAGCACAGCATCGGAGAGCATTTACTCTTGAGCCGTGCTACCAGACAGCAAATCTTGACCTTTAGGAGTTCAGAGATTAGATTTCATTGCTGCAGGCGTTGAAGATATTGTTAGGAATTTGTTGCTATTCAAAGCAGATTGCAGGGGTTCCCTATGGGTTTAATTCATCTGGTCAATCATTTTTTGGAAGGTTCTTTTAAAGCCAAGATAGCTTCAAATAAAAACTAGGATTACTTTTACATTGATTGTCAGTAGTTGGTGAGGAGCAAAGGGGGAACACTCTTGAGATGCTGTTAAAGTTTTCATATTTGTTCCTTGGCTGGCAGGCGTTCTGTGGTATTGGAGAGAAAAGGCAGGTTTCTTCAATAGGCATTTGAGGCAGTTGTTGCTGGAATAGGCAGGAAATGAGAGTAAGGATTTGACTACCCTCTGGGTATAGATTTCTCAAGCCCTTTAACACATTCAGTGCACAGATCTCCCGCAGGTCATCTCAAAGTGCATCATTTAAAACAAGACCTGTCTAAGCCAAACGGGTTAAATGTGCTTATTTCGTTGAGCTAACCCGTATAGATACCCAGTCTCCTCCCCGATGTGTGTGTGGGTGTGTATCTGTGTGTGCACATATGGAGTGTGTGTGTCTGTGCATATAGGTGGCCTCTCTTACCTGCAGGTCAGTTTCCCAGCTCCCTCAGCCCTCTTGATCCCAGAGTTATAGAGAAAAGATTTCTGAGGGTCTCTGGAAAGGGGGTACCACACACAGTGGCTGGACTCAAGCCAGGTGCTTCCATTCTTTCAGCAGACTTTCATTTGATCTTTACTGATTTTTATTTACCATGAAATTCGTATTAAGCTCCTTCCCTTGGCTTCCGATTCCATTGTCGATTAAACACTTCAAGGAGACTATCTCCGCGGCTTCTCTTCGCCTCTCCAAATTTGCTTCTTATTTCTCAAAGAGGGAGTTTGCACTGGATAATCCTATAGCGCTGATTTTATTGCAACCAGAAGGTGATAAGGATTGCTTTTTAAGGCAGAGGCAATAGCAGCAAAAGAAAAAAAATCTAGAGCCTAGGAAGGGAGGGGGTCCAAGCATTAAGGCAAATAGAG
Organism: Balaenoptera ricei; assembly: GCF_028023285.1. NCBI lineage: Eukaryota > Metazoa > Chordata > Mammalia > Artiodactyla > Balaenopteridae > Balaenoptera > Balaenoptera ricei. The sequence goes on from NC_082640.1 coordinate 76,322,626, forward strand.
AGCTGCCACTCCCACAGCATAATAGTGGGGACGTGTGACATCAGTGGAGGTTGCATGGAGGTCAGTCTGTTCAGTTTAAGAAGTCAGGATAATGGGTAATTGCTGTAAAATAAAAGAAATTTATCTGAAATCGTCAACATTTAAAAGTTTCATTGCTGGAAGGAGGAAGCTTTATTATCAAGATAACGCACGTCTTTGTAGCAAGTTGTTGCTTGACTCTGTTGAAGACATGAGACCCTTTTATGGCAGGTGCGTGTCAGGTGGGCCATGTACCTTGTGGCTGAGGTTCAGTGTTGTGTCTTCGTGGCGCTCTGCACAACTTCAATGGGGAAATAAAAAGGAACCCAATTCTCTTCTCCTCCGTTCAAGGGAAAGATGCAGTTGCCAGGCCTTTCTCCCTGTCATTTACAGAAGAGCTCCTGTGTGCCACGCATAGCGCTCCATGAGGGAGGCGTTGCTGCCCCTTAGGCAGAGAGGAAAACTGAGGATCACAAGGTTAAATAACACAACCACCAAAGCACATGGCTGGGATTCAGACTCGGCTCCGTCTCTTGAAAGGTTCTTGCTGGCACCACTAGGCCAAGCTAGGGCTCCCACATAGATGAGTAAACTGAGGCACGTGCAGCTAAATGGTCTTGAACAAGTTGCAAAGGATGACCAGAATGATTATTTCATTCTCAGGCCACTGACCTTCTACTAAACCATACTTTCACCATTCTGTATAGATTACCTGTATATTAAGAGCCACTGTGAATTCATAATTTGCCAAGTATAAACACGTGTACACAGATGTGCATTATAAAGAGTGATTACTACTCACCTTTGCCCTCATGGAAATACATCCATATGTGCATTATAAAACATGGCTGAGCATTTCTACCAGGCTTCAAAACCAGCCTGGCATAGCCATTGAGTCACCTAGGTACAAGCTGTCTGCAGACAGTGGGTTTCAGGGCAGCCAGGGGAGTGATTTACTTTTCAGCTGATGCTGAGGTACGGGTTGAGTTTATTAGAATCCATGCATAAGGATGTGGTTTATTTACAAGAAGTACAGCCATGCGGTTGCTGAAAGAACAACTAAAACAGGGTAATTGGGTCAAGTACTATGCTCTGGACACTAGAAGTTAGTGAACATGCCAGTTTGGACTTGCTTGAGTTTATTTATTTAAAAAACTTTTCTTGAGCCTTCCCTGGCGGTCCAGTGGATGAGACTTCGCGCTCCCAATGCAGGGGGCACAGGTTCGATCCCTGCTCAGGGAACTAAGATTCTGAATGCTGCACAGCGTGGCCAAAATAAATAAATAAGTAAATAAAAATCTTTTCTTGCAAAGGCATCTTTATTGCAGAAAATCGCAGAAATACCAATAGCAAGAAGAAATAAAATTCACCCATGGCTCTACCAAGTAGAGATAACAAAAGCAAACACATCTCCTATGTAAACCTGTATTGTTCATCAAAGGATCGTAATTTATATTCTGTTTTGTAACCAGCTTATTTCACTTAAAAGCGTTAGGACCATGTTTTCATGTCATTAAATATTCTACAATGTCATTTTCTCTGGCTGCGTGTATCATGGCTTATGTTTAAGTTCAATCACTTTCATAATGCGTTTCTGTTGAAGGTCCTAGAACCACAGCCCAGTGAATGGAGATCTTTATATACTACTGCCCAAAACAATGTCCTTGGCCCTGCCTTCTCTCCTGCTACTATTAAATGGTAAATGAAAGCTACAGACCACATCCCTTCCAGTCCTAACACCATATGAGATAACATATGAGAACGTGTGCAGAACCTTTGAAATAAGCCTTGGGCTGCAGTCAATACTTATTACCGATAATTCCCTACTTATGCAGTAAGCGGCCATCGTGGTGTACAGCATTTATGGTTCCAGAGGGCTTCTTCCTCCGGTTTAATTGTCAGCACTGGGTCCTGGGTCATTCTAATCATCCTTGCAGAAGTGAGGGGACTGAGGCTCAAGAAGCTGCAGTGAGTGACCAACCATCACCCCACCAGTGAGTCGCAAAGCCAGATTCTGAACCCAGACTTTTAGATTCTAAGTTCACTGGAATTGTAATGTCGTGCTGTGTGAAGGAAGGAAGGGAGGGAGGGAGGGAGGCAGGGAAGCAGGCAGGAGGAGAAAAGCTTTCAAAAAAGAGGCTATAAAGATAGGCGTCTGTGACCCTTGCTCTGTGAGGCCTGCAGGGAGGGCAGGACGCATCTCCAGTCCATCCGTGTGCACCTGTCTGCTTATCTCCCACCAAGATAAGGGAGAAACAGAGACAGCACCTTTCTCAGGCACGGGCTCCAGACTCAGAGGTCTCAAAAGACACAGCCATTTCTCTCTGTGCTTTTGCAGTCACGGCATAATCGACCACACGTGTTCACGGTTCTCTCCCCTCGCCTTCCCCTCCCCCTCCTCGCTCGCCCTGCAGGTGGAGGAGAAGCGCGTTGACAGGAGACACCTGGCTGGGGTAACAGTTGAAAGGGCTGTGAGTCCGAGGAAGGGAGTGGACCTGAGATCTGTCTTCACCCGTCCGAGGGGCTGGGCAAGCAAGGGCCGCTAGTCCTGAGCTCCGAGGCCTCGTAGGGCCAGACGCAGTGGGTGAAAGGCGCAAGGACAGTGTTGTCTACTATTTATTTCTTACAGTGGATGGAGCCAGCCCTTTGGCTGACCGTGGGGCACAGACTTGCGGGAAGAGCACCGTCTTCGGAGTTTCTGCAGGTTTACCTCTCACTCATCAGCCGTGGGCCAGCGCGAGTCACCCAGCGTGTCTGAGTCCCAGTTTCTTCGACTGCGGAACAGAGGGGAAATCGAGGTAAGTACCTGTTGTTACAAGGATATGAATTCATGTAAACAAAGTGTATGCTTATGCATAAAATGCCAGGCATGTATCAGGAACTCCCTAAAGTTGCCGTCTGTCCATGTTCCTTGCGCCTGGAGGGTACATCAGGGCAGGGGATTAAAACCACGTGGGTGGTCTGGTAATCTTAAAGGCCTCATCTGGATCTGAGAGTCTCCGATTTTGTGAGTTGATGAAATTGTGTTTTTTTGGGTTGGGGGGCATGGGGGGAGCCATGGTGATAAGGTAAACACAGCTCCAAGGAAAAAGCTGATACTTTGAATACTGATTTATTGATTTCCCTTTGGCATGTGAATGGAGTAGGCTGTGATTCTCTAAAATGGTGGCTACGGGTTGGCTGGGGAGGCCTTACCAGATGCTCGGGAATGTCCTCAGTGTCTCCAAAACAACCCAGATAAATATACCGTCTAAGCACAAATTGTTTGCTGTGGAAATTCAGCACCAACACAAGTCTCTACCTGCACGCCCGAGTTCCTAAGCCCCTCCCATGTAGAAAATGGGGAGCGGCCTTGGCCTATAAGTCGGTGAACTTGGTCAATGTGAAGGGGAAGATAAAAACACACATTCTCTTCTACCCTTGCCGGTGGTTAATGATTCCTTGGATGGAAGTTGGGTTGAAGAAGCTGCGTTCCTTTTTTAGGAGCCCGTGTACCGTTCCATTCATGCCCATAGTTGGCTCACATCCCACAGCTCCTAAGGCTGGATACCCATGAGGAGAAGCAGGTTGTTAGAATATATCGTGTGGGGTAGCATGAGGTGAACCCAAGGATTTGCATCTTTCAGGTGAACTATTTCTTGATCCTAGAGCAAGGGTTGGCTGTCTTTGCAAAACGGTCAACTATAAAACTACTTTTATTTGACATTAGATGTATTCTTTCATCCATTCAATTAATCAGCATGTGTTTATTGAGAAGCTTACTAGGCACTGGAAATAAAATATTGACTAACAGGGTCCCTGCCCTTAAGAAGTTTGGAGTCTAGTGGAAAAGAGTTGCTCTGAAACTCAGGGTCATAGGGTGCGGTCTGCCCAGCCATGGTGGGCTGTCACATCACTGTCACCAGACTGAGGGGAAAGTCTGGCTCTCTTGGCTGTGGTGCTGTAGCATCCTGGACCCCTGCTGACCCAGTGTCCCTTTGTGGAGGCAGGAGGATGGGATCGCTCACACAGTGTATCAGAGGTAGAAAAGAGCAGGTAGTAAATCCTTTGCAAGGCTTCATAAACTTCTGCAAGGTAATTCTGAAATAAACAAGCTCAGTAAATGATACAGAACCTACCAATGAATCACACTTGAACTGTTCATTTCTCTGCTTCCTGTGCCTGTGGGCTAGTTTTTAAGGGTATACTTTCTACCCTTTATCCTGAGTTAATACAATTTGGCTTCCTTCCTTCTCTCCCCACCCCATCCTGAACAGTACTTTCCATTAACATTTTCCATTTTATCCTGTTATCTTTCAGTATCTCACTCTCATCTAAGCTCAGTAGTGGCAGTACAAAAAATTCCAATCTAACCCCAAACTTAGTCAACTTCAGGGTCTCTCTTGGGAGAGACTGCCACAGTCTGGGGCTAAGACATGGAGAAAGCAGGGGAGAGGGGAGTTAACAGTCGCTAAAGAATCTATCCTGTGATAGGCAAGGTCGTGTGCAGTGTAGATGACAACAATAACCACAGCCCCAAGTCCTTACTCCTGAAATCCCAATAGTCTGACAAAACAAGCTTTTTCTGAAGTTTGTAGCAAACTCCCTGGTTGGCAAAACCAGGCCTGAACTGACATGAATCTATTTATAGTCTTGTATTTATCCTTAGTATGAATATTCATACATTTCATTAAAGAAATATTAATGTGTTTAATTATGAGCTGCTGCCACATACCCTGTTGGGGGTGTTATGTAATTTATGGAAAATGCCTCATATTAATTTTCTAAAATTCAAAAAATTCTGAATTCTTAAACACATTGGTCTCATGGATTTCTTTTAAGGTGTTGTGGAACTATATATATATATATTTTTTTTTTTAATATTTCTTTTTTTTAACATCTTTATTGGAGAATAATTGCTTTACGATGGTGTGTTAGTTTCTGCTGTATAACAAACTGAATCAGCTATGCGTATACATATATCCCCACATCCCCTCCATCTTGCGTCTCCCTCCCACCCTCCCTATCCCACCCCTCTAGGTGGTCACAAAGCACCGAGCTGATCTCCCTGTGCTATGCGGCTGCTTCCCACTAGCTATCAGTTTTACATTTGGTAGTGTATATATGTCCATGCCACTCTCTCACTTCGTCCCAGCTTACCCGTCCCCCTCCCCATGTCCTCAAGTCCATTCTCTACATCTGCGTCTTTATTCCTGTCCTGCCCCTAGGTTCTTCAGAACCTTTTTTTTTTTTTTTTAGATTCCATATATATGTGTTAGCATACGGTATTATATATTTTTTAAAGTCTGTCTTATGATCTTTATCTTTCATAAAGACAATTTTTCTTTAATTTTCTTGAGTACAAAGCAGAAGCTTTTCTAAAACTCTTTTTCTTTTTAACCACATATACTTTCTCCCACAATACCCCAAATTAGCTTTTATTTCACGTATACTATGCTTAGCACCTTGGGTTTTTTAATTTTAAAAAAGTTCCCATGTGTTTTTATATCTTGTTTTCTTAACAGTTTTATTGAGGCATGATTTACATATCATGAAATTCACCTGTTTTGAGTCTACAGTTCACTGACTTCTAGTAAATTACAGATTGTGTGACTGTTATCACAATGTAAGTGTGAAACATTTCCATCACCCCAAAAGGAAATGTCTTGTCCATTTGTCGTCACTCTCCCATCCCACCCCTGGGGCAACCATGAATGTATGTTTATATTTTTGAGACCATGCTACCTGCCAGCCACAGGGCACACAGCCTTCCCCCGGGAAACCGAGGCTTCAGTAACTAGTAAAGGGATTAAGCTGGAATTTGATGCAGGTCGTCCTGACTCCAGAGTTCATGGCCTTTCCAAGGTCAGCCAGCAGAGGTCAAGAGTGGCCTCTCACTGGACAGGTTCGGAGATGACGGTAGCCCAGGCACAGATGTTGGAGAAAGGAGTGACCCCAGCGGGGTCGTGAACTGCATGACCTTTAGGTTCCCTCAAGTTCTGTGCTTCCACGAGTCTGTAAATCCATAAAATGCCTCCAACTAAGCCAGGGACTTACTTTAATGAATAGATAAGAATGATGTGTCATGAACAGACTAATTGCATATAAAAGGAACGCTTCTGAAGTGCACAGTGTGTTCCCTTAAGCACTTTAAACGCCCCCCAGAGATGCTGTTTGCAGTCACAATTTGCATTATCAATGAAGAGGCAGTTTGCCGAGCAAAGGGGAGCATCTGCCTTGCTCTCATTCAAATCACCACACATTCCAACATATTGATGTCCAAATTAATGAAAACTTTTGATAGATTTATTCTCACAGCTTTTTAAATTTGAAGTTGGTACTTCTGATGTAAATGTCCTGGTACGCTGGTGTTGCAGCTACATGAGTGGTTGATAGGATGAAATACCCTGTGCTATGATTGAAGAAACATGTTATGTGTTTATTATTATTGCTAGCTTCCTCTCTGTCCATTAAGAGAAATCCATTCTCAAAGCCAGCCAGTTTGGCTCCAGCCCTCCTTTTTTTTTTTTAATTTATTTATTTATTTTTGTCTGTGCTGGGTCTTCATTGCTGCGCACAGACTTTCTCTAGTTGCCATGAGCGGGGGCTACTCTTTGTTGCAGTGCGCAGGCTTCTCATTGCGGTGGCTTCTCTTGTTGCAAAGCATGGGCTCTAGGCACATGGGCTTCAGTAGTTGTGGCTTGCGGGCTCTAGAGCACAGGCTCGGTAGTTGTGGCGCATGGGCTTAGTTGCTTCATGGCATGTGGGATCTTTCCAGACCAGGGCTCAAACCCGTGTCCCCTGCATTGACAGGCGGATTCTTAACCACTGCGCCAACAGGTAAGTCCCTCCAGCCCTCCTTTTGGTATGATACCCCTTTCTGTGACACTGACTGTTACCTGCTCCTCCCATCCTCCCCAGATTTCAGGGACCATGTATTCTTTCTGTATCCTCTGCCCAAGCAAAACTCAGGCCTAGGAAAAGACTTAGGATCCAGCATTTTTCCCTTGGTATGATATTTAGATTAGTAAAATCTGCAAATAGAGATTCCAGGTCCAGGGGTTTTAAACCCTGTGGCAATTTTGGAGTACAAGATAATTTGATCCCTGATAAAGATAGTTCAGACCACAGATAAGAGTTTTGTGATCCATGGATTTCCCTGGGTGCTTCTAAAATTTTATTGCATATTGTTAAAAGATAAACTGAGGCATATTAAAAAATTTCAAGAGTTTATTCAGGCAAAAATTGATTTGAATTGGGCAGCATCCAATCCAGCAGATAGAAGGACTTTTTTAGGCAGAAGAGAGTGGGCACAAGGAAGTTATACTAGGCAAAAAAGCAGGTTGGTTATTGCAAAGTCACTTTCCTCTAGGGAGTGGCAGGGGTCTGTAGATTACCGAATGAGTGCTGACCAGGTGATTCCTGATTGACTCATTTAAGACATTTCTGGGAGAACTGAAACTGTAATTCAGTCTTGGTTTGGTGACGTGGGGCTTAACCTAAGAACTCCATTTGGGGCCTACTGTCTTGTTTTTGACAATTTCCCCTTTTGATCAGACTCTCAGCCTAAATGGTAGATATGATCAAAATTTAAGGCATCAGCACTACTCCCAGCTGCTGCTCTAAACTTCTCGCCATTTCTGCCGATGCTCTGTGTGGTATTCACAGGTCGCGATGTTGGGTTCACATTCTTTAAGTCGGTCATTCTCTTCATTCCTTTTCTGACATTCTAGTCTTAGGGAGATCATTTGCTTGGTAGTTAGCAGCTGTGAAGATGCACTTGAAGCTTTTGAGAGAAAACAGCACACCAGGGAGACTACTATGATTATTATAAGCAGGATAATTCCCATTGTCTGGAGTACATTTTGGAGCCATGGTCCCCATGACCCAAAGCAGTCAGAATCCAATAAGTCAACGAAAGACCCCCGCTGAAGGAGTCACTTTCCTAAAGCCAACTGGCTTCTTCAGTGATCTTATAAGCTGAGTCTCAATTTCCCCCAAAGTATCAATCCAAGTGCAACAGGTGGTGTGGGCCACAGCGTAAACACCTCCTTGCTCAGCTAAAAGATAATCAAGGGCTATGCTAGTATCAAGAACACTTTCCTCCAGAGAGTCTAGGGAATTTTGCTGGTCAGCTATTTCCTTTAGCAGCAGATTCTGCAATATCTTCAAAAGTTAAGGAGAGATTCCTGATCATGGCTTCCTTTGCACTTACTCCTAGCCAGGAGAGCAAGGATCTATCAAAGAAGGCTAATTTTGAATCATGAATGCCTCCTGGTAATTCCCATTTGAGTCTGCAGCTTGGAATTGGAAAGGTGATGGCCACAGAGGCCCGTAAAATTGAAGGTTCTGTAGACTGAACCTGGTTTTATTCTGGTCACCTTTGCCTTGGGTTCCTTTCTTTGTATAGAGCCTGGATGTCAGGTTCCCTGGGCTTGGAATTGTTATCAGAGGCAGGGAAATGTACCTGCACGGTGAGGGAGTCTGACAGGTTAGAGAGATCTGAGTGTGTTGCAGAGAAACTGAGGCACTGGAAATCAGTGAGAAGTTTGTGATGGACAGAATTACAGGATCACCGGCATCATGGCAAATCCAGCAGTCATTTGGAAGTTGAATTACCTCCTCTTGCAGTGGCTTGAGATATGTAAACAATGGCATTATCTTTCCAGGCCAGAGCAAGACAAAAGGTGAACAAAAGAATCATAAAGACCTTCATGCTGTGAGAATTAGGAAAAGGATGGTCAGAGAGGGACAGAGGAATGGAAAGAAATGTTCTTGATCCAACAACTTGGGAGAAAGCAGTCTGCCTCATATAAGCTACTTCTCTTCCTACTCAATTTGATTTTGAGCTCCCCTGCGTGCGCAGGACCAGTCAGGTGGAGGCTTCTTCAGTTGTGAAATAACACTCCCAAGTTGTGAAATACGCATCCAAGTTTCAACACCTTGATTTGGCAGCCGCGTCAGTGATCAAGAGTACTTGATAGGGTCCTTTCCGTGAATCTCACTTTTGCAAAAGTGTCAGAGTAAAACAGTAACTGTCTGTAAATGACAACAGATTTAAACATGCCCATGGTTAAAGATTTGATGAGAGTTCATTATAATGGAATTGATAAGGAAATTTGGTTATTTCTGTGACATACAACATTTTAAGATAATAACTGGAATTATGATTGATAACATTATACCAGGACATATTAGATTTTTAGGCATTTCATACAATTTCTAGAACACATATTAATAACATGCATCCATACAAACATAACCTAAGAAGGTTTATTTGACAATGTTTCCCATGTAATTTAATGAACCAAATAAACCTAATCAGTTTAAAATCTCTCTTTTACAGGGTGAGAGACAAATCCTTTGAGATTTCCCAGCGACCCTCCAGGAAATCTCAAAGTTAGTTTGAGGTCACCAAGACTCCATTTAGAATTTGATTATGAGAAAAATGTCAAAATTTTTGAACATTTGATTAATCAGATCACATCATTATGAAATGATACTTAGTGATCTATTTAACCAAAGTGACAGCAGAAAATGTTAAAGGCAAATACAGAAAGTTCCACAGTTGTGAACAAAACTTCGCTCTTTTAATATTGAGAAGACTGGGTTTTCTTAAGTAATCAAAGGCCTAATAAAGACAAGTGAAGCGCAGTAAATTATTTTGGTAAGAGATAAAATCTTTGCTGTCCAGACAGATTACTTAACAGGTAAAGAAAAGCCTCTGGTTACAATTTCATATTAAGAGGAGACCAATAATCTAAGAAAGCTTTGTCCTTTTAACAGAGAGAAAACTAAATTCTAATCTTGCACCAGTGTACTTTTGATATTAAAACTCATTCTTGAAAAATATACATGAATCCATTCTAATCTTAATTAGCTTGACCACACATAAAATTTCTTTCCCAAGATTCCTTTTCCACACACTTCTACAACTTTTTTATATCCATTCAGATTTTGTCCTAATATTTTTAAATTTCTCTGTGTGAAACAAGCAATAATTTTACTTTCCTTACCTACTTTTCTTGCACAGTTGTTTCCTTTCACCCTTACTATTTCTAAGTAGCTTTAATTACGTAAACTGATTAGAATTTTTAACCCTTAGAATCGTTAATTCATAGTGAAAACTAAGAAGTAAGCAATTGTGGACTATCTGTTACACTAGCATTCTGTGGCTTGGCAAATTTATAAATACATTGCATAATTTCTAGAAGCATATTCTTCCTCATAGTAAGTTTTCTAATGTGGCCCAAAACATGTTTACTTATAGACGCAAATATTTTTAGTTCCTCTGTTAAAGGACACCAAAAGTGGATAAACTTATGTTCAGTAATTAATGTTTCAGTATCTTATCTTATTTGGAAATGATCTAGATATTCAATGACTTTCCGTTATTTAACTCATCTCAGTATAACTTTAAGATATCAAGTTACCAAAAAGACTCTGGAAACTATTTTTAAGTAGACATAGCATAAAGCATAATTATTGTTGAAAACTTCATTTATAAACCTTCCTCTTACATCTATTTAATTCAGTTGTTCTTAACAATTATGTTTAGTTTAGTCATGAAAATTTCATGAGGCATTATACAGGTAACCATCATCTTAGGTTATCTTTCTTGCTGACAAATTATGTAACAGAGATAACATGAGCTTATTTGACTTTTAGTAACCTAGATAGAAGTATTACATTTAATGCTGATGACTATGACATGCCTGGTTTTTTTTGTTTTGTTTTGTTTTGTTTTTTTAAATTGTGACATGAGCATGTGTCTATTGGTTCTGAATATAAGCTTATTGGAGAACAATTCTCTCTCTGCTCACTATCACTCTGCCTTTTTTTTTTTTTCCTTAATTAATCAATTAATTTTTGGCTGTGTTGGGTCTTCGTTTCTGTGCGAGGGCTTTCTCTAGTTGCAGCAAGCGGGGGCCACTCTTCATCGCGGTGCGCGGGCCTCTCACTATCGCGGCCTCTCTTGTTGCGGAGCACAGGCTCCAGACGCGCAGGCTCAGTAGTTGTGGCTCACGGGCCCAGTTGCTCCGCGGCATGTGGGATCTTCCCAGACCAGGGCTCGAACCCGTGTCCCCTGCATTGGCAGGCAGATTCTCAACCACTGCGCCACCAGGGAAGCCCCAACATGCCTGTTTTAATTAAACCAATGAATTTAAACTGTCTTTTACTTAAGATTATCCTAGATCACATGAACTTGGAAGACATTTGGGTTAGTTTCTGTATTTCTGAGAGTATACTTGATTTATATCGGTTTGCCTTTCAAGTAAATAAAGCTCATTACAAATTAATTTTGGCAATGCCATTGCAGGTAGAAAAAAATCACAAATTTATTACATACATACATAGACATATATAAAAATACAGGCAGATACAAACAGAGATCTTACAGCTTTGCTTTTAAATTTTAGCCATGAGACAGGAATGATGATGCAAAACTCACTAGTTTATAAAGAACAGTTGGATACAAATTGTGTTTCTGCTGAATGGTATTAGTTAAGGTGAATTGCTCAGATGGCTTAAACTTTTTACTAATATCTGCGTAAGAGATTTTAAGGTTTTTCATAGGCCAAGTTTTTAAAATACGCTTTCCTTTGTTTTTCCTACTTCTGATAAGAATTACCTTGGTTTCTGGAGAAGACCAGGGAGAATGCTTACATCTCAAAAGGCACAGGGGAAGAACACAAGTTCCACCAAGAAGGACTTTTGTTCCTTAAGCCCAGGTCTTTTACAATATCTGCAAGCCTTTTGAGATGATAGGGAAGGATCTGGGATTGGTAAAAAGGATAGGTGGGCTTTGAATTATTTCTAGAGCCACATTTCTATTCTTGTAAAGACTTGATTTGTAAGACAGTACAGTTGTGTTTAATTCCTCAATTCAGTTGGAACCTGAATGATATCAAGGTGCCAACCCACTTATCCAACTACATTATCTTCAATTTGCTTGTTTATATCAGAGAGAAGATCTTCAACTAAGAGGGAAATCAAAAGATTCCTATGTTCTAGATTTAGAGCTGTGTTTCTTTGGAATGTTTTTAGTAAATCCTCCCACAAAAACCTTCAGAATGTTTTTATTTCCCTCTGGGTACATAGTTTCATTTTAGATTAGGGGAGAAGGTCTTAATAAAAGTTCCTTCAGGCTCTGAATATCAGCTTACACTTTGGCCAACTTCTGACCATAGACTTTTAAAAAATTCATTTTTAATATCTGGTCAGGTTTCAACTGGTACAAATAGTAAATATTCCTGGCAGTATTAATGATCCCATGGATGAAAGAGGGGTCCCCAAAGAGGGTGCAAAAGATACCATCCTTCTGAGCTCCAGAGCCACTCCCAAAGATAAGCAAAAGAAAGAAAGACTTAGACAATTCACCTGAGAGCTGGCAACAGTCAGCAGGACCCTAGCTGCATATGCAGTACAACCCACATTTCTGTCCAGCCATATCCACCTGCAAATGGGGTGCCACTGGCATTTCTGTCTGGTCATATTTTTAGGTTCCCCCAACCTGACGGTTGCCAAGAGAAGTTCTCAGGACACACAACGAGACAGACAAGAAGACAATAGCTATCCCTGGGGGAGAAGGGTACCAATGGGTACCTATAAGCAAATTCATGAGTCATGGTTCAAAGCTCTAATTCTTATAAATGTTTTTCCTGCCAATTTGAATTTGGAAAGGAATGGACAATGTAAAACTTTACCTACCTCTCTCCACCAGTCACCGCAGATAGAGATCTAGGACAGCTGAGTCTGGTAAGAATTGTCCCCCTTTGCTGGTTTCTGCCAATTTTCTCAGCATCCTGTCTGCAGGTCTGGAGAGAGTGGGTGTCCCAGCAGGTCTCATCCTGGTCACCAGACACTGGAAAGGAGGAAAGATAATTTTCCCTCTGCCCTTTATAGTGAGTGCTTTGCTGAGACCCCCTAGGGCACCTCCTAAATGGATAAGCTTATCTAGTTTAAAAGTTCTCTACTATGGCCAGTGTAGTTCAAGATTGTCTTTGGTAAGGTTAACCTAATTGTTCAGCCTTATAACAAAAGTATATTCACCCGAGGCCTCACCCTAAACCCAATCCAGCATAAGTCAGACCCAGTCTGACCCTGGACCTGGTCCAGTATCTAAGTCAGATCCAGTCTGACTCCAGCTGGTTTCCAGACCCAGTCTGGAAAAAGAAATGCTCAAATAAAGTCTGAAAGCTCATAACAACAAAAGCTGTGGAACTAGGATTTGAGAGGGACTTGCCCACACCTCCAGAGGCAGTGAGAAAGCAGCGAGCCCAACGGGCTCACAGGTACCTACGCCTGGTTGCTCGTTGCTCCTGTGGGTTGTCGGGGGTCTCCTCAGTTCCCTCTTCTGACATCAGAGCTCTTAAAAGATAAACTGAGGCATACTAAAAAAATTAAGAGTTTATTTGAACAAGAATTGATTCAAATCAGACAGCACCCAATCTAGCAGATAGAGAGGAGCTCCAAGGAGCTGTACAAAATGAAAGACTTTTATCGGCAGAAGGGAGTGGGCACAAGGAAGTTATACTAGGCAAAAAACGGGTTGGTTACCGCAAAGTTACTTTCCTTTAGGGGATGGTGGGCGTCTATCAGGCAGATTACCTAACTAGTGCTGACCAGGGGATTCCTGATTGACTCTAAGATTCCATTCGTGGGAGAGCTGAAACTGCAATTAAGTTTCAGTTTGGTGAGGGTCTGGGGCTTAGAGGCTCCATTTTGGGCCTGTTGTCTTGTTTTTAACAATATTTTATAATTAACATCTATATGTCTTTTAATCGGTAAAGAGCTTTAATCCGTTTTCTATCATTTAATCGTCATAATGATCCTATGAAGATGGTATTGTTGTCAGTTGTTTTAAATTAACTATAAATTATCAATGTTGTTAATGGTTAATAATAATAAGTGAGATAAGGTATGTAATACACTTAGTACTGAGCTTTTTGGCTTAGAGAATACAAGCAATAAGTTGGCTATTATTGTGATTTTTTAAAACCTTCACCCTTACTTTTAGAGACAAGGAAAATGAGGCTCAGAGCTATTAAGGAACTTGCTTGCCTAAGGTTCACATAGCTAGTAAGAGTGGAGTGGGGATTGAAATGTCATGTCAATCTTTTCTGAGACACACCCTCTATAACAGCTTAAATCGCATGGTCTTGCCCAAGGTCAAGAGTAACCCACTCTGCTGCATACTGGTTCTGTGACCCTGGGCAAGGCCATGCTATTTAAGCTTTGCTATCAAACTATGCCATGGCCAATGAAATCACAGAATCAAAGGTCTGAGCTTAAATCTTGGATGTGATAACAAATTTCTCAGACCATGGAATTCTATGCCTCTTCTTGGTGGACTGGACAGAGGCCACAGCTTCCCTTCCACAAATAGCTGCAAAATGGTTTTATTTAAACTTAGAAATTTATACACTTGAGCTACTTTTACTAGGAGCATTTTTCTGCTAGAATTAATTTGTTATAAGGTAGTGCCCATTGGAGAGATATTTTATTTATTTATTTATTTATTTTTGACTGCTTTTGGTTCTTCACTGCTGCACGCGGGCTTTCTCTAGTTGCGGTGAGCAGGGGCTACTCTTTGTTGTGGTGCGTGGGCTTCTCATTGCGGTGGCCTCTCTTGTTGCAGAGCACGGGCTCTAGGCGCATGGGCTTCAGTAGCTGTGGCACACGGGCTCAGTAGTTGTGGCTCACGGGCTTAGTTGCTCCGCGGCATGTGGGATCTTCCCAGACCAGGGCTCAAACCCATGTCCCCTGCATTGGCAGACGGATTCTTAACCACTGTGCCACCAGGGAAGCCCTGGAGAGGTATTTTAAAATATTAACAACCAACTGGTGATACAGGATTTTCCCAAATGTTCTCTCACATCTGTGAGCTCGTTATAATTTGTTTCCTCCACTTACTTCTCAACACAGCACCATGAGAAGTCCCTGCATCTGCATGTTTACATAAGCAAGAAAGTGCATTCAAATGCTTCCATCTGAAGCATATTTTTCGTGTGAGAGCACTCATCTTGCTAGATGGTAAGGTTGTCTGAAGATGTACTTTGGGATGCCTGAGCCCACAGGGCTAGAAACACCAGATTATGTTTCACTTTCAGTTTCCTCATTTGCAAGAGGAGGGTTTCAGTAATAAAATGCAGCTGGAATTGGTCTGTGGCTGAATCAGAATCCTGAGAAACAAGGTGGTAATGAGGTAGCAAGGAAAGAGGTGGGGGAAAGGATGGATAGTGGGAAATGGGCTCCCTCTAAAATAATATCGTCCCACCAGGAAATCCTGGGATGGGTCTCTCCTTGGTGATTGGGATGGGTCTCTCCTTGGTGGTTGGGATGGGACTCCTGTTAAGCGTTTGCTTAATACTAACCAGTGCCTTTTATTACTTTTTTAAAACTAGTTTGTCTATTTTGCTAACCTGTAAAATCCCTCTCACCTCTTGCCCACTTCCCTGATCATTGGTTTGGAAGTGTGTACATATTTTAACATAGAATTTGTGATGACTGTTTCCTTTTCCAAATAATAATGTTAGACAAACACTGCCTAAAATGGACAAGATGTTTCTTCACTGACTGTGTGATGGGAGCAATTAGCTGTGTCTATTACACCTACAAGGGCTGACCTGACTGAGGTCCTTCCTACCTTATCAGGTCTGGCACAGGTGTGTCATCTAGACCGGAAGTTGCAATGCAAAGGGCCAAGACAAAATCAGGCTTACAGGCAGGTTTTTTTTGGCTCAAGCAGTTGAAAAAAAAAATTATTATTATTATTTTTAAATTTATTTATTTATTTATTTATGGCTGTGTTGGGTCTTTGTTTCTGTGCAAGGGCTTTCTCTAGCTGTGGCAAGCGGGGGCCACTCTTCATCGCGGTGCGCGGGCCTCTCACTATCGCGGCCTCTCTTGTTGCGGAGCACAGGCTCCAGACGCGCAGGCTCAGCAATTGTGGCTCACGGGCCCAGTTGCTCCGCAGCATGTGGGATCTTCCCAGACCAGGGCTCGAACCCATGTCCCCTGCATTGGCAGGCAGACTCTCAACCACTGCGCCACCAAGGAAGCCCCCCCCCCAAAAAAATTTTTTTTAACAGTTGCCAACTTTAGAACAAATCTGGAGTGTTCACATCAAAAGAAATTTCTGGCATTTTTGGAAAAATGCAAAGCTCCGTACACTGGGCACATTGCCCATAGTGACATGAGGTACTGGTCAGGTAGCTCTGTCGTTTAGAAGGGGCTATACTTTCTAGGACGCCCACCTCTTCCTGATGTCTTGAGAAAAGCTTGGTTCCTGTAGGCATTTGAGATTATAATCCTAGAGGATTAATAAAGGACTGCCACCTACCCCCCCCCCAAAAAAAAAACAGCCAGCCACCAAACATTACCATGTCTCAATATTTACTATAGGTGATCTTGGGTAGCCTCGCCTGCAGTGGCTTGAAGCAGGATTCTGGTTCCCAGCCAGAGACTGAAGTCAGGCCGCGGCTGTGAGAGCGCTGAATCCTAGCCACTAGACCAGTGGCCGGTGGCAAGGCCCTGGTCCATATGGCTTTGCAGAAAATGAATTTGCACAAAGAAACGGGAAGTAGTGAGACAAGTAAAGTGTTTACTAGGAGGAAAAAGGGTATGTGTGCATAGACACACGGGTGGACTCAGAGAGAGAGTCGTGCCCTTGTGGTAGTTTGAATCACTTATATGGGGCGTTTCTTCCGGGTTTCCTCTGGCCAATCATCTTGCTTTGCCTGGCTCCGAGTCCATACTTGGCTTATCTCAGGGTCCTCCCATGTGTGCACGTGCATCTCTTAGCCAAGATGGATTCTAGCGAAGAGGGCTATGGGTAGGTTGACATCACCCCCTTTCTGATCTCCAAGGAGCCTTTCTGTGCATGTGTAGTCGGCAAGGTCTCCTTGACCTCGAGAATGAGAAATATGTGCTCTGTTATCTGGGCAGGGCTCAGCTCCTCCTCCTCTTCATCTTGGAGTATCTGTCCACAGGGGACAGACTCCAGCTGCTCAGCCTGGGGCCCATCTATCTCCTGCCTCATAGGAACCCACACTGATATGTTGATATTTGGGAGAAGGTGTATGTGGTCAATTCACACTGGGACGTGTGCATATTAATTTGTTTCTGTGGTGGGCTGTCTCTCCACTCTCCCCTCCCCCACCGCAGCAAGTCCTAGCGAGGCCAGAGCACAGGCTCTGAGATGAGGCAGACCTACCTTCGGATTCCGGTTGTGCCATTCACTAGTCACATGGTGTCGGACAAGTCATTTAACCTCTCCCAGTCCCAGTATCCTCCTCTATAAAAGGAGGATGCGGGCTTCCCTGGTGGCGCAGTGGTTAAGAATGCACCTGCCAGGACAGGAATAGAGACGCAGACGTAGAGAATGGACTTGAGGACACAGAAAGGGGGAAGGGTAAGCTGGGACAAAGTGAGAGAGTGGCATGGACATATATACACGACCAAACGTAAAATAGACAGCTAGTGGGAAGCAGCCGCATAGCACAGGGAGATCAGCTCTGTGCTCTGAGACCACTTAGAGGGGTGGGATAGGGAGGGTGGGAGGGAGACGCAAGAGGGAGGGGATATGGGGATATATGTATACGTATAGCTGATTCACTTTGTTATAAAGCAGAAACTAACACACCATTGTAGAGCAATTATACTCCAATAAAGATGTTAAAAAAAAAAAAAAAGAATCCGCCTGCCAATGCAGGGGACACAGGTTCGAGCCCTAGTCTGGGGAGATCCCACATGCTGTGGAGCAACTAAGCCCATGCGCCACAACTACTGAGCCTGTGCTCTAGAGCCTGTGAGCCACAACTACTGAGCCCACGTGCCACAACTACTGAAGCCCATGCGCATAGAGCCCGTGCTCTGCAACTAGAGAAGCCACCGCAATGAGAAGCCTGCGTGCTGCAAGGAAGTGTAGCCCCTGCTTGCCGCGACTAGAGAAAGCCCGTGTGCAGCAACAAAGACCCAACGCAGCCAAAAATAAATAAAAATAAAAATAAATAAATAAACAAAAAACAAGGGTGCTGTGAGGGTAAAATAAGCAAATGCCTGTTTGCACAGACCTGACCCACTTTAACACCACACACATGTTCCCTGCTTCTGTTCTCCCCCTTCAAGCCAATAACGAGATTGAGTTGGCAAGCTCTTTCACTGAGTTGACAGCCAAATGGGTTACGGTGGTTGCTGGAAAACACACAGAGCCCTCCCCGTGGAGCAGTGGTGTGACCTGGGACCCCGTTTAATACAGAAAGCCCCTTCTGGAGCAGCCTGGGCATCTTGAAGGTTCAGGTGCCCCAAGTCAGCAGGATCTGTCAAGGCCACATCTTCCCTCCGGGTGGAGGTGTCCTTTGTCAGCTTGTTGCTGAACTACGGCTACTTTAACAGGAAGGATGGAGGCTGTGAATTTGAGATCAGATTTCAGAGCAGAGCCCAAAGGCGCCCAGTTACGTGTGAACACAGCATGAGAAATAACAATAGGGAGTGAGATATGCTAAGAGTGTTACACATGAATTTACATTCAATAAAAAACCCTTCCAGCTATAATTATCACATTTTTGCTAATATTGAGATTCTAGATGTCAAACTTAATATTTGAGTAAACTAATTACAGAATATTTTTTTCCTAGGCTTGACAAACAATCTTTTTTATTGAAAGTTTTCAAATGCTTTTTTTTTCTTGGCTAAAAATGATGAATCTACATGACCAGCACTTGGGGATAGAACCCCAGGAGCATCTCACCTTTTTGCTTCCCCCCTCCCCTT
Organism: Balaenoptera ricei; assembly: GCF_028023285.1. Classification (NCBI taxonomy): domain Eukaryota; kingdom Metazoa; phylum Chordata; class Mammalia; order Artiodactyla; family Balaenopteridae; genus Balaenoptera; species Balaenoptera ricei. The sequence continues at coordinate 76,341,400 of NC_082640.1, forward strand.
TCATCTCCCCCATTCCCAGTTCTGTTTTGTGTTCTTTTGTTGAGGGCACTATTTTCAGACTGTGTTAATGTGTCTTTTTTATGCACTTGCCCTTGCCAAATAGTTCTACGTGGAATTGCCTCTTAAGATTTCCTCTTTGGCTGTGACACGTTCAGACTCAAATTGTTGTGCTCAGTAGGGCCATTGTCACATTATAACAGGGAAAATGCTTCATCATGTGTTATAGAGCAAGATGGAATCTTCGCTAAGGAGCTCAGGGATCAAAGCAGAGGGAAAAGATTAATTTTTATGCATCAAGTCATTACAGAGGGAGAAGGAGACATTAAGATTGCCAGAGAGGAGATTTTCTCATCTAATAGCAACGTAGAGACTGTGTTGGGAGGACCACTGGCTCTGTTCTCAGATTTGGTTTTTACCTTTAAAGTGCTCAGATCTAGGCCATAAGCTTGTTTACACATATTTCAGGTTTTATAAAGGGCCTCCCTTAAAAAAAGATACCACTTTCCCAGGATTTATGTACATCCAAAAATTAAAAAATTGTTTTTACTCCATAAAAGTTCATAGCTATATTTCAGACAATTTTGAAAATAAAAGACAGAAAATAGAAAAGGCAAAGAAATCCCTCTTTACCCTATAATCCTAATCCAGCAACTCTGGTGATGTGTTTCCTTTTCATCTTTTAAATGATGCTACTATTTAAGGTGCTTGCAAACATATGTCTGTGATTTTGTATCCTGTTTCTTTTGTTTACCTAATAATATACTATACATGATTTTCCACACCCTAACATAGATTTTCTCAAGCACATGTGCCCAGTTTGTTTAGTTCCTCTATTATTAGACATTTGGGTAGCTTCCTTTTTTTCTACTCTAAAGAATATATTTGCACACCAGGATTTTGCTGTATTTTGATTTATATTCCTAAGATAAATTTCCCAAAGTGGAATTTCTGGATCAAAGATGATAAATATTAACATTTTAATGCAAACTGCAAAATTGCTTTCTAAAAGAATTATACCAATAGACTGCCCCGTCACACCACATCAGATGCCATTTTAGTTAATTTGTACCTTTTGCACTTTTAGGAGTGGATTATCATTTTCATATTTGCTTAAATTTTTTGATAAATCACCAAGCATCCTATATGGCAGCAATTATTACTAATAATTACCCTCAAGAAATAAACACTGTAACATTTAAGGACAAAACATTAGTATGGGAGAGTGTTTAAGGACAGTATAGAGTGATGAAGCGGGTAGATTTGGGAGTCAAGCTGCCTGGGCTGAAAGCTGGGCTCTACCACTTACCAGCTAAGTGATCTTAGGTCAGAATTTCTCAACTTCAGCACTATTGACATTTGGGGCTGATAATTTTTTGCTGTGGGGAGCTGTCCTGTACATTGTAGGCTGTTTAACGACATCCCTGGCCTCTACCCACCTTCTCCCCAGTGTGACAACCAAAATGTCTCCCAACATTGCCAGCTGTTCCTTGGGGACAGTGCCTCCCCCCTTTGGCAAATTACCAAAGCTTCAGTCCTCAGTTTTTGTATATATGGGGATAAAAATAATGCTCACCTCCAGGAGCTATTGGGAAGGCTAAGCAGATTTGTCCCTGTGGAGCATGGAGAACAGGGGCTGCCACATGCCAGGTACTCGGTCAGTATCAGCAATTGTTAATACTGAATTCTTAAGACAGCTCTTAAGGAAAATGCTTGTCTGTTATTCTTACTATAAAAATGACTGTATAATTTGAAAAATTTAGGAAGGTATTAGAAGCTAATAAGGATCTCCTATAACCCTAATAGCCTGGGACAACCCTATTAACACTGAGGTGTATTTTCTTATGCACCTAGAAGAGTTACTGGCACATTATAATTGCTCAATAAATGTGTTGGATGAAAATGAAACATGAGATGAGGTTATACATACCATATACAAAGTTTTACATCCTATTTTTCTCCCTTACCACTGCATTGTGACTTTCTGCCTATACGTTTGGAAATTCTTTGAAAAGATGTTTAATACATGTATAATATCAACTCTATGACTGCTCTCTCATTTAATTAGTCATCATATCATTTTTGGCATGTACATGATGTTAGTTTTTTATAAATAGTATTTTTTCTAACTTATGAAAAATTTCAAACATATATAAAAGTTGAAATAGTACAGCATAGACCCACACTTTAAATGTTTTTTTAAACATTGTGCCATATTTTCTCTTTTTATCTGTGTGTGTGTGTGTGTGTGTGTGTGTATCTGCATGGATATAGACATGTATATTAGTATTTTTTATTGTTTTGTGACACCATGTAAAAGTAAATTGCAAACATCATAACATTTCACTCTTAAAGACTTTAGCATGCCTCTCCCAAGAATAAAGACATTCTTGTGCATAACCTTAAGGTACTGAATTTGTCTGATTATTCCCTTGTAGTGTCCTTTAACTTGTTCCTCCAGCCTCTGGATTTCCTGTAAACTGAAGTTAGGTCTCAAGTCTTAATTAGATTTAGATAAACCATTTTGGCAAGGATATTTCATTAGTAGTTGCATCATCAGGAGGATATAGCATAAGGTTGTCCCATGATCACTCATGTGAAGTTTGATTACTCGGTTCAGGTGATGACCACTAGATTCCTTTACTTAGAGGTATGTTTTTCCCTTTGCAATTAGTACATTTTTCTACAGGGTACTCATTTGGTATCATATGACTACTCTATTCCCCAACAATTTTTCACCTAATGGTGTTTTGCATCATTGGTGAATCTTGCCTAAACCAATTATTTTACTGGGAGCTTCAAGTGGTGATTTTTATAATTCTCTTATTTCACTTACATTTAATAGCTGATATTCTTCTGGAAAGAAAAGTTTTCCCTTTCTAAATGCAGGGTAAATTCTTACTTCTTATGTTCTAAGTACTAATTTAAAGAGTGAGATAAATGAGTTTTGCTTATTTCTCTCTCTCTTACTTACTTTCTTTAGTGCTGTGACGTCAAATTATAATAATTTTCTGATACTCAGGTTTTCTATTGGGCACCCCTCCAAGGTGACTTCTGTATCTTTTGGCATCCATGTCTTTTGGTAGTCTTTGGGTTTCCTTCTTTTTTGACTCATTGTGTTCCAAGCTTGCTTTTACATTTTATGCCTCAGCTCTGGAATCAGCCATTTCCCCAAGAAGCCTTGATTCCTTTTAGTCATGAATGATATAAATAATCTTTTGATGAATACCTTTGTAGATAAGATTTTTACCAGAATTGCTAGATTTGAAATTATTTTGATAAAGATTATGAACTATTTAATGCCTTTAAATATACTTGCCAAGTTTCTGTACAGCAGTTAGTAATAATCAACATTCCTTCTAATGATTGAGAATGTCTGTCTCACTGCATTCATACTGAAATTAACTTTTTTGTATGATGATAACTCTATTACAAGTAAGATTGAACAGCTCGGTTTTATGGATGTTTATAAGTTTATTAGTTTTCTATTGTGGTATTTATTTGAAAGTTTAAAAAATACGTCAGAGACTTTAATCCTCTGTCTACTGTGCTTGTTGCAAACCATTTTTCTAGAGTGTTTTTGTGTTTTCTTGGCTGTCAGACTTTTTAATTTCTAAGTGGTCAAATTTATTTACATTTTCCTTGATAATTTCATCCATTTCTCTAGTGCTTAGGCATTCCTTGCCCAAACTAAGAAAAGTTAAATATTTCTGTATATTTTTCTCCCATTTAAAAAATGTAAGCAAAACTAAGCTTTTAATATTTAATAGTTTTCAAACCATGTGGAATATATTTAGTGCTGTAGTTTGAGGTGAGAATCGAACTTAATTTTTTCCCCCAAAGCCAGTTTTCCTCATGCCACAGGAGGGATAATCTATCACTTTCTCACTGGTATGTAAATGTCTGCATCATATATGTAATTCGCTAGATAGATAGATGGATGGATGGATGGATAGATAGAGATATCAATGTCAATTTTTGCACCAGTACCATACTTTTTTAAATTATTGAAGCTTTTAAGTACATGTTAAAATATAAGGCCCTTCTTGTCTTAACTATTAATTTACCTTTTTTTTTCTTCAAAATGAACTTTGGAATAATTTTGTCATTTTCAGAAAAGAGTTCATTACATTTAAATGATTTCTCATTTTCGAGATGGAACTTTGGGATTTTGTAATAACACTAGACATTGCTTTGGGATAAGGTAACTACGATAATGTGAAAGTATTTGAAGTTGTGACAGTCCTCTGAGATGGAGCATGGTCAGTGTTGGGTGGGCTTAGTAGCACTTAGGTCTTAAAAGACTCTCATGGTGAAGACAAATGTCCCCTTTTTATGGCTTAAAAAGATCAGCGTGGTTGCTGCAACCATAGTTTCTAATCCAAAAATTGAGATACTTGGTCTGATAGGTGGAATGATATTTATGGGAATAAAGGGAGATATCATAAATTTGAGCTGTCTGGAAACTTTGAGATCTGTATAGCCATTGGTCATTCAGCCACTAGATTCAGATGTTCATTTGGGGGTTGTATGTTCCAATCCAAGTACTGTTTTGCCTTCCTCTTAATATAGGTTAAACCGTCCAAGACATACTTTACACGGAGAAAGCCATCATGGGCTAAGTCTCTGAATATCAAGCTATGTAGTAGCTCAGATCCTTACAGTATGATCAGTATTATACAGTGGTGAAAATTATGTTCTCTGGCATCAGACAGACATTGGTTTGGATCTTCACTCTGCCTCTTCCCAGCACTGTGACCTTGGATAATAACAGTATATCTGGGGGGAGGAGGGAGGGGGGAGGGATAAATTCGGAGTTTGAGATTAGCAGATATAAACTACTATATATGAAATAGGTAAACAACAACGTCCTACTCTATAGCACAGGGAACTACATTCAATATTTTACAACAAACTATAATAGAAAGGAATCTAAAAAAGAATATATATATATACATTTATACATACACTAGTTTATATATGTGTGTGTGTGTGTATACACCAGCTTTATATAGGTAAAAGTGAATCACTTTGCCGTACACCAGAAACTAACACAACATTGTAAATCAACTATACTTCAGTATAAAAAATAAATTAATTAAAGAATATATGTGTACCTGCCTCATGGAGTTGAGAAGATTAAATGAGATGCAGTATGTAAAGTACTCAGCAGTGCCTGGCATACAATAAAAACTTAATCATATCAGCTGTATTATCCCTATCATCAGTGCAATTAGTCCTGCTGCTATTATTATTGTGGTGGTTTTTGTTATTGCTCTGGATCAAGATGACTGAAAACTCCTCATGGACCCCAGCTCTGTTGTGTTTCCATATGGAATCTCAGTTATAGTCAGCTCAAAGAGTCTACTGACTGCTTTCGAGCCCTGAGAAATGGTATGTTTTTCTGTAACAAGGAGTTACTGTTACCTCCAGTGCCCTCAGTGGGAAGAGGTACAGGGCCAGTACAACACCCAAAAAGCCAAAGGAGGGAAAAGTGATAGTGCTTCAGAGTTCTAAGACAAAAGCAGTTAAAAACAAAAACCAGAATTCCCCATCCATTCTTAGACTCTCCTTGAGAAGGCACGCATTCTAGGACTAAGTGTAGCTGAAGTCAAAGCATTAACTTACATGTTTGTCTGTTATAAATAGTGTATTTCATGTTCTTTTCTTGGCATTAAGAGATAATATTTCTATTCTTTCTCTTAAAAGAAGATTAGGTCTGATTACCATCTTTATAACAGTATTCACAACACAGGACAGCCTTTTACAGATCCAACCTCTAATTTAAATGTGACATTATGGAGCTGTCTGGGCATTTGGATAATTCCTTCAGACATCTCAAAGTGGCACGTAAAGGGTCATTAATCAGCAGCTCAATATTTTATTCACATAGTGGCTGGAAAAAAGCAGGAGAAAGACTGGAATCTAAGATGAGAAAGGAATTATTAGTAACATATTGCATCAAAATAATCAGATTTCTAAATGAGCAAAGGAAGTTAAGAAAAGAGTTAACCTGGCCAAGACCTTAGGCTTTCTAAGAAAGAGCAATTACGGGTCTAACTGGTGAAAAGCACTAAGCTATAATCCAAGTGATAGTTAGAGAGTTTCCTATTTCTAGATCAGGGTTAGCCCATAAACTGATTACAATAAGGTGTTTTAAGTCTCTATAAGCCACTACAGATAGCCTGGGATGCTGGTAGAGTCTTTCAAATCTCTGTTCCCTCCTTTCCCTTCCCACTGCCAATGCCTTTGTTCCCGTCGTCTTAATTATTTCTCAACTCACTTCTGACCAACCCCTCAACACTAGTCTCCCCATCTTGGCTTCCTCAGACCATTTCCCCTTCCTATTTGCTGTAAGGACTATCTTTCTGAAACTCAAAGCAGGCCCTGTCACCTCTACCTAAAATTCTTCCATGTCTCTTTATGGCTTATGATTTGTTCACTTTTCTAGACATATGTTATACCTCAATAAAAAATGGCAGGAAGGGAGTAGCCACGTTGAGAAGGTCTGGGGAGCTTCCAGACCTGGAAGGAGCTGCAAGCTTTAAGATTCCAAGTACGAACACTTTGATTTTTGAGAGGGGCAGGAAAAGGCTGGCGTGGCTGAGTGTAGTGAATGAGGAGAAGGACAGACAGAGGAGGGCAAAGAGTGGGCAGGGTACGTGAGGGAGAATTTGTACTTTATTCTAAGTGAAGTGAAACCCCATTAGAGGATGTTAAGCAGGGGAATGGCATGTAATTTGATGTATGCTTTGGAAAGCTCACTGTAACTGCTTTACAGAAGAAGAACTACAGGGGGCAAAAAGCAGGCAGGAGACAAGTTGGGAGGCTGCAGAAGGGCTCCAAGTGAGTGACGATGGTAGCCTGGACTAGCATTGGAGCAATGGAAATTGTGCACATTCACCACAGTGTATTTATCTGTCAAGCTGCTGGTGGCCATTTGGGTAATTTCCAGCTGGGGGCTATTGCCAGTAATGTTCCTATGCATATTCTTGGACTTGTCATTTGGGGCACAGATATATGCATTGAGCATATACCTAGGAGTGGAATTATGTCAAAGAGTGTAGCAGACGCTACCACTAATATTAACTGTATAACCTTGTTACCTCAACACACCAGAAATTGTTTACTGAAAACGCATGCATCTGTCTACTGCAGGACTTTTGTGTAGCCATGGTTGCATATTTGACCCACATGAGCCAGAAGTGTCAGAGAAGTAATGCCCCCTGCTATGGACTGAATGTGTTTCCCCAAATTTCGTATGTTGATACCCTTGCCCCCAGTGTGATAGTATTAGGAGGGGGGAGGTTTTGGGGAGGTAATGAGATGAATGCCCTTATAAGAAGAGACACAAAAGAGATGATTTCTCTCTCTTGGCCGTGTGAGGCTATTGTGAGAAGCCCGCTGCTACAAGCAAGGAGAAGGGTCCTCACCAGAATCTTGCCATGCTGGCACCCTGATCTCAGACTTCCAGCCTCCAGAACTGTGAGAAATAAATTGTTGTTTAGGCCACCCAGTCTATGGTATCTTGTTATAGAAGCCTGAACGGACTAAGACACTCCCAGAAGGTGCACTCAGTAGACAGGTGGTGGATAAAAATCCATATTCCTGTGACAACATAGATGGACCTGGATGATATTATGCTAAGTGAAATAAGTCAGATGCAGAAAGACAAATACTGTGTGATTTCACTCATATGTGGACTCTTAAAAAAAAAAAAGCCAAAAGAAACAAACAAAATAAAACAAAAACAAACTCATAGAAACAAGGATCAGATTCCTGATTACCAGAGGGGTAGGGGGTTGGGGCGGGTGAAATGGGTGAAGGGGGTCAACCATATGATGATGAATGGTAACTAGACTTGTGTTGGTGATCACTCTGTAGTGTATACAGATGTTGAATTGCAATGCTGCATGCCTGAAACTTACATAAAAACAAAGCAAAACAATCCAGATCCCCTGCTCTTTTTTTGGGATAACTCCAGGCTTGTTCTACACAGTGTCTCAGAGTTCCCCAGCAGTTATTGTGGTAACTGGTAAGATAGGACACCCTTATTGGCTTTATTGTCTTCCCTGTGTCACTTGCAAATTCCCTACTGGTGTTTCTATGTCCCTTCTAGTCCTGGCTGCCTCGGTTGCTCTTGATACCTTAAAGTAACTGGTTTTGTTTGTTTTTGTCTGATTTTATCCAGCTTTTGTAAAGTACAGAGGTTGGTCTAGTACGTGTTACACAGTCATAGTCATAAGAGTAGGCCCTCTAGACGTTTTCTGTTAGCTATTTCTATTATATAATTTAGTTTGCTTGGGAATCTCCAGTCAGCTACCTGGATTGGCCGTTGCCTCTAGAATCGTCAACAGTGAGTATTGGAGACAAGCTAGAAATGCAAGACAGGAATTTTAGTAGTATACCCCCAAAGGAATATTGATGAAGATCAGCCCACTCAGTAGTCTATTAACCCTTAGATGTGTGGAAATTGGGGCTATAATGGCAACAATTAGACTACCTTTGCCATCAGATGAGTACTTCCTTTTCTACATTTTCTGTAGAGCACTGACATGTTTTTATACCTAATACCTTGCATAAGAAAAAAACATTGTATATCAAAGTGCTAAATGTAATTTGTTTTCACACGTTTCCACCTGACTACACCATTTCTTTTTTTAAAGAATACTGTTACAGTGGACTTCCCTGGCGGTCCAGTGGTTAAGACTCCATGCTTCCACTGCAGGTGGCATGGGTTCGATCCCTGGGATCCCTGGTTGGGGAACTAAGATCCCACATGCCATGCAGTACGGCCAAAAAAAAAAAAAATAGTTACAGATCCAAGTGTTTCAGCCCATAGTTTATTTTCTTTCCATTGATCTCAAAGACTACATCTAATACACAGTGTGCTTTGTTTTAGCATGTCTTCTTTTCTCTCCTTTTGCTCTCCTCTTTTCTCTCCTGAAATGTTGGAAAACAGAAGTTGAGTAATTAGTACATTTGAGTTAAAAAAAACTTAGTACTAAATGGATCATACAATGAAAAGACAATTTTAAGAATATGGGACATGTCTTCCTGTACTGGCCTCTTAAAAATAATTTTCAAAACATGTATTTATTAAGCTTCTACTATGTGTGAGCAACTGAGCATATAGTAGATAACAAAGCATATTTTTAAAAAATCCTACCCTCATGGGACTTATATTTTAATAGGAGACAAAAAAGACAAATAAGTAAAATACTAGTAAGTCAAATGAAGGTAGATGCTGTGAAAATCACTAATCAGGCTAAATCCTGCTTAAAGGGTCGATTGTAGGGTAGGAGGGTTCCAACAGCCAGATGAGAAGGGAGTGTTTCTCCAAGGGACCTTGAGTTATAGAGCTGAGAAGGAGACCTAGAATCATCGCTGGGAGGAGTTATTGCACTGTGTGTCAGGTCCGAAGAGTAAAGAGAGAATAAGAACAGGGAAGGCAGAGCCGCTCAAGTTGGAAGCTGGGGGGCTGGGAGGCAGGACTGAGTCAAGTGTAAGGAACTGGTCTGCAGGCGTGCATCAGAGCCAAGTTCAGGAAGGATGAGCATGGGAACTCTGAGCCTCCATGGTATAGGCTACAGGGCACTCCCAGTGAACTCAAGAAGTCATGCAGGCCTGGCAAAATCGATGACCAATACTTGCTTCTAGATCCTTGGCTAAGACACTTTCTAGAAGTCCTCTTCATGACACATATTTTATCGTATGACCTCACTTGCTGCTATTTCTTCACATGGGAGAATGCCACAGAAATGGTTTTAAAATATCTTTTCGATTTCCTTTTGAACATCGAGTGGGTCCACTGCCCCAGAAGCACAGGGACTGCAGCGGGATGAAGATGCCACAGTTTGAAGTCCTGACTCACGGGCAGTTGAGTGTCCTGAGTCTCTCTGTCCCTGTTTAGCTCCTCCTTGTCCCCTGCTCCATGCTGGGGGCAGACAACACCACTTCTGCCAACTTAGAGCCGTTCCCCTCTTTCAGGGAAGCAGAGGAAGCCAAACAAGGTAGAATCCCACAGAGGGCAGCTTCTGCTGGATACCGCTGGGGATGTCTGGAGTGTGAGTTGTCCCAACCTGAGGCAGGGGAGCTGGAGCTTTCCCATGCCTCTGTGTAGCAGTCCTTGGCTGAGAGCTGTCCAGAAGGGCCTCAATACCTGGGCAATGCCGGCTCTCGAGTGTGGAGCAGAGCAGGCTGAGGGCAGTCTCCCAGAGTAGCTGCAAGTGAAAACCTAACAGCCTGGGGAGGATCTCTCTCCCTTTCCCCTTTCCCCTTCCCCCTACTTCCCCCTTTCCCTTCTCCTTCCCCCTTCCCTTTCCCCTTCCCCTTTCCCCTTCCCCCTCCCCCTTCCCCCTTTCTCTTCCCCTTTCCCCTTCCCTTTCCTCTTCCCCCTCCCCCTTCCCTCTTCCCCCTTCCCTTTCCTCTTTCCCCTTTCCCCTTTCGCCTTCCCTCTCCCTCTCCCTCTTCCCCTTCTCCCTTCCCCCTTCCCTTTCCCCTTCCCCTTCCCCCTTTCCCCTCCCCCTCCCCCTTCTCCCTCCCCCTTCCCCCTTCCCTTTCCCCTTCCCTCTTCCCTCTTCCCCCTTCCCTTTCCCCTTCCCCCTTCCCTATTCCCTCTTCCCCCTTCCCTTTCCCCTTCTCCTTCTCCCACCCTTTTCCTACCCCCCCCCCCCCTTTCAGTCACTCACTCACAGTAAAAAGGAATCTGAGACATTCTGGTCAGAGCCACCAACATCTTCTACTGCCACGGGCTTCTGCTTAATATTTTGGGTTTTTTTGTTATTGTTGTCATTTTGATCATTCAGATAACATGCAGCCATGTTTGAGAACCATTGGAATTCTGGAGAAATGGTTCTCAGATACATGTTAGCTGAAGCGGCCTACTAAAATTCCTTGGGAGCGCTTTTTTCCTTCCAGTTTTACTGACCTATGTAGCACTGTATAAGTTTAAAGTGTACAGCATAATGATTTAACTTCTTCTCCTTCTTGAATGTTTGGATTCAAGGATTTCCAATGCAAAAACAAACAGAGTTTTAAAACCACTGCAGCAGGTGGAGAAATAAAATATGTTTGGGTCTAAATACTTCCCTTTCCTCTTCTGCGAGGGGACATGCTAAGTCTTTGAGCAGAGGTGGGGATCCTGTTAACGGACAATTCAGATAAACAGGTTGGTCCTGGAAAGGAACAGTCACTGTGGGTATCCTCCATGCAAGCAATCAAGAGTTGACTGTATAGGGCTTCCCTGGTGGCGCAGTGGTTGGGAATCTGCCTGCCAATGCGGGGGACGCGGGTTCGGGCCCTGGTCTGGGAGGATCCCACATGCCGTGGAGCACCTGGGCCCGTGAGCCACAACTACTGAGCCTGTGCATCTGGAGCCTGTGCTCCGCAACAAGAGAGGCCGCGACAGTGAGAGGCCCGCACACCGCGATGAAGAATGGCCCCACCTCGCCGCAGCTAGAGAGGGCCCTCGCGCGGGGGCGAGGACCCAACACAGCCAAGGATGAATAAATAAATAAATAAATAAAAAAGAGTTGACTGTATAAATTAACAGTTGATTCTATATAAATTAAAATACTCTCCTTTTTTTAAGTGAAGAGGCTCCACTATGATGATTCTTAGTAGTACTTTTCACATGTGCCTCTTTCCTTCTCTCTCTGATGGGTGGAGTGAGCAAAAGGTACTGGCAGAAATTAGGCCTATAAAGTGGTTCATCGTAGGATAGGCAGGCCCTACCTTGGTGATAAACTCCCTTGTTATCCCTGTTTCATTTCATTCTTGTCTCCATGATCCACTTTATTGGATGGTTTCCACCCATCGTGTGTCCAAACCAAAAAACCTATAGCTTATGACCATTCATTCATTTAACAAATGCCCATAGTTGGGTCCCAGCACGTGCACAGCCAAGACTTTGCCCTGCAGCCATTGACTCAAAACAAGTTCTGCCCAGGAACATGTGTGTCTAAATCAGGGACTGCTCTAGTCTGCTTAGTATTTGGATTTCATTTTGAATGGTGCCTATGAGTACCACTGGGTTAGGTACTTTGTGACAGATGAAACAAGCATCCAGGTCGAAATAATCCGCATCCTTACAACTGTAGTTTAACTCTCATAGACATCTTCCTTTGTTTTCATTTTCAACCAAGCTTCTTCCCTCCATCTGTTGACTGATGGCCCTGCTCTACAGACCTGTTATAAGCAAAATGCACTATGAAATATTGAATATCCATTTTATTTACAGATTTCCTACTGAAAGCTCTCTGTGGGAGCCAGGTGATTTAGCTTGCTGACATATGATTCAGAGGCTTTGCTAGAAGTGATTAGCGGCCTGGATCGTGCCTTCACCTGAGATTTCTCTCACTAATAATTCGAGATGAGTTCACTTTTATTTCAGATTCCTGAGCAAACAACGTAATTTTGTCAAGGTGACTGGATACATCTGGGTGTGATAGCAAAAGGAGTTCAACCAGGAAGATAAAATAATTTTATACATAGATGTCAGAGTTTCTAAAAACAAGGAGAGAGGCAGATTAATTGGGACTGACACATCTCGGAATGACAAAATGCAGCTGTTGTTGACATCTGCAGAGCCAGCTGTTGGAACTCGACAACGTCTCTTGCCATGCGTGGGGAGCGATGTCTTTTCATTTTGATGAAGTAAGGGCACAGCATATGTGCTCAACAAGCACTTAAATGTTGACTTGAGAGCAAAAGAAACATGATTTAACTAAAATGCAGGTTCTCTTTTTCCTCAAGATAAGATACAACTTAATCTATACTAGGGCTGAAATACATACAAATATGTTTGGGGGTCCTGCCTCATCGGCTCCTGTTGTTTTCTCGTGCTTGAAACAACTTCTCCCTCCTTCCCACCTCCCCGCCACTCTATGCTTTTGAGAGATTCATGCCAACAGCTGAAAACTCGGAGAGCCTTTAGTGTTTACCCCTCATGAATTTGATCAGAACCCCACCTTTTGTGTCTAGAGTGCTTTTTCATTTACAGAGCGCTCTCAGATTTTCAGTTTTGACTCTCGTGGCACCTTTATGAGTTGACTTGTGTTGTCATCCCATTGTGTAGATGAGGAAACTGAGACTCAGGGTGGGTATGACAAGTTAGGTGACTTGCCCCTGGTCTACGAGGAAGTGGCAGAGCTGGGATAAAGACCCAGGGCTCTAACAACCCAGGCTGTCCCTCGCCCTCACACCTAGGTATCGCATTTTGCTTTTACTACCTGGTACATCAATATGTTGATTTTGTAATTCCCCATGGACCTGTATAAAGACATAGGAGCAATGAAATAAAAATAGCATATTTTGATACTTTCTTTACTCAGTACCATCTTGGGGAGCCTTGATTTTTCAAGTCTTCTTCCCAGAATTGACTGCCCTTAACATGGTGGAAGAGACAGTCATCTACATGAAAGGTTTTACACATCAGAAGGACCCTTCTGTTCAAACCTATTCCCCATCCAAAGCCATTGCTTAAAGTCTTCCATTCTTTTAAAATGCAGATGTCCCTGGGCAAGGTGATGCATTGCTTTCATTTGATTTAAAGTGTTACTGATTCATTCAACTGCATCCAGGCAGAGAGACCTAGGACAGACCAGAGGACCTGGGAGAATCCTGAGCACTAAAAAGGGAGGAGGAGGGCAGTGAAGAAGAGTGAACAGGAGCATTTCTGGAAAGATTCCAGCTGGCAGTTCTTGGGACTGAGAGCCCAGGAGCCAACACCCCAGAACATCTCCAGGCTGGGAGTTGTGAGAACTTGGCCCTACCTCTGAGGCTTCTAGAGGTGGGGAAAAGACGAGACCACTGGCAGGAGGAAGTCTGGGCTCCCTTGGATTTGCATTCAGTGGTCTCCTGCGGCTCACCTTGGGCTGCCAGCACATTTCACCTGGGCTGCCTTCAGCAGGGCCAGGAGCACAGGTGGAGCAACCAAGACAGGTACTGCGTGCTAAGTAGCTCTCAGAGGGTGACTTCCAGAGTGTTTTGGCTATGGAAGCCAGAGATGGCAACCTCCGTCCGTTTTGTGTTTGACAAATCCTTGGGCTACTTTTAGCATAAGGGCTGATCTGATCATTATGGTCACTGAGTGTAAAAGCAGGAACTTTCAGGGAAGTTCTTTTTTCTTGTGCTGGGAGAGAAAAGATCCTGGTAGTAAGGCAATGGTTTAAATAAGGTTTAAATTGGGATCTGAGTCCTACCCCGTTCTTTTGTGGATTGCTGCCCTGAGGTGGAGGAATCTGGAATTCCTGGCTTTATGATTAAAGCCTAGGAATGGGATGGGTTTGCTGCCTATTTATTCTACATATGGAGTTATATATTTTATATCCTCCAATTTTCTTTTGATTTGCAGGGCCCGGGGGCTGGGGGCAGGGCACTGGGGAGAGCAGAGAGAATTCACTGACCAATCTGGTAATGTCTTGTGACATTTTCAGTTTCAAAACAGAGCAATTTGAGTCTAGGGTAGTGTGTGATAGAGGCAAGTGGTTCCAAAATAAAAGGTGAGAACCTCTGGGAAATGCCTGCCATACTTCACATCGCAAATTGAGAGTCTTTCTGTCCTCTTGTATCACTTGCAGCCAAGCTTGTCTAGGTGAGTGTAGTTGACCTAAATTGCCAGGACTTGACTATGGGCCAAGGGGTGGCCCATACGCTTCTGGCTTCCTTCATTCTCGGCCCTGAGCTTGCACAGGGCCCTAGCGGTACCTTATTGGAGTAGATATAGAAATTCTTATCTCCAGGGTTTACTTCCATCAGAGGAGGGAGAGAAGGAGGGAAGGAGGAAATCCCCTTGTATAAGCAATTGCAGACACTCTAGAAACATGCAGCATTGTTGTAGAGATACCAAACCCTCCTCCACCAAACTGTAATTGCTCGTGACCCTGGCTTACTTATCTCTGATTTCCAAGTTAGAGAATGACAGGGGTTCCAAGGCAGTGGCCTCAGTTCTCCAAATTTTCAGAACTGTCCTGTTTCGGTTATAGAGGCAAGATGATATTGGACAGAGGCAGACCATGTTTTCTTTGCCAGTAATTGGGGCTCCTTGTCATGGGACAGGATATTTGAAATTCTACATCCTGTGAATATCCAGGAAGTATGGGCCATAACTGTCAAATGTGATTCAGTATATGAAAAAAAAAAAGAGTTTCGTGTACTAACAGCCTTCTAAGTACATCTTGCAGGTGTAATTCCATTTGGGGTGATAGGACTTAATATGAAAAGCAAATCCATTTCAGTCTGACTTTGAAATTTTGAACGCTCCCATCCAAGTCACCAGGTTCACTCCAGGAGAAGTGAAATGCTGATGATAATGAAAATCTTAAGAAGAAACAGCTATGATATGTTGACTGTTTTCTGTGTGCTGGTCTCTGTGCTCAGAGTTTTTCAGGCATATCTCATTTAATCTTCAGAACAACATTATATGGTGTTTTGTTTTCTTCATCCTTTTTTTTTTTTAATTTATTTTATTTATTTATTTTTGGCTGCACTGGGTCTTTGTTGCTGTGCACGGGCTTTCTCTAGTTGCGGCGAGTGGGGGCTACTCTTCATTGCAGTGCGCGGGCTTCTCATGCTGTGGCTTCTCTTGTTATGGAGCACGGGCTCTAGGCACGCGAGCTTCAGTAGCTGTGGCTTGCGGGCTCTAGAGCGCAGGCTCAGTAGTTGTGGCGCGTGGGCTTAGTTGCTCCGCAGCATGTGGGATCTTCCCGGACCAGGGCTTGAACCCATGTCCCGTGCGTTGGCAGACAGACTCTTAACCACTGCACCACCAGGGAAACCCATCCTTTTTTTAAAAATTGTGCAAGATACTGAAGTGGGTTATAGGTGAGGAAAGTGGAGTTTGGGGACAGTAAAGAATTTGCCCATAGCATCACAGTTAGTACATAGAAGTAGCAGCATTTATCTGGGTCTGTCTGGATTGAGTCTGGGCAACCAACCACTAAACTCAGTTCTCTCAACAACAGTTTCTGGTACAGTAAATAAGAGAGAAGAAGAAATGTATTTACTCCCCATGTATAGGATGGGGTCCAAGGAGAGAGGTGGTCTCTCAGAATTCAGACAAGAATTTCATGGCAAATATTGAAACAATGAATGTGAAATGTGTTCGGTATTCCAACAGCAAGCCTCCCAGTGAAGTCACTGTTCAAATACCTTCTTCCAAATTAATTGAAAGCTCTGTTGGAAAAAAGCCACTTTGCTCCCACTGTTTCTGCTGGCAGCTCCCAGTGTGCTGGCCAAGAGGATGGCCCATTGAGGAAAGTGCGCGAGACTGAGAAGAAACAGGAGGTTTCTAGGACTCTCAAGGGTGCCGACTCCTCTCAAATTAGGCAAAAATTATTCTTGGTTTATAGCTCGGCTTCAACATTGCCAAGTGTGAGGGAAGGTGGATTGGGCTCCCCGGAGGCAGCTGGGTAATGACATCGTTGTTAATCTGTGTCCCTTCTGGCCACGTCCCACACCTGTCATCCTGGAGGGCATCGTGAGCAAAACAGTGGGTGAATTAATTCATCTTAGGGCTGGCAATTATCATGGCTAATTATGCCCTTGGATCATGGGGGCCAAGTGGATTCTCCTTCAGGTGGATTCCTAGATTTCTGCCCCCCTTCATTCTAGCAGAATGAAACAGAGGCCAGCTACAACCATCCCTCTCCCCTATCCAACTTTCCCCTGTTGCTCTCCCTACACACTTCCACTGCTCATATTTGTTATTGGATGAGAGAAAATGTAAGCTAAATTTGAAAACTGCAAAAAGAAGGATTTTACAGTTAACTAATATAAAGCTCCATGCCCAAAAAGGGACCTGACTGCAATGGATACATGTTCTAGCCAGAGATACTTGACTCCTAGAAACTTCATTACAGACCAGTCGGGCGCCAGATCTGGGCATGTAGTCACCTGAAAGAGAGAATCCCCCGGTAACTCATGGGTTCATTCATCGTGAAGATTAAATAAGCTAATACAGGCATGGGTAAGAATAACGCCTAGCACATAAGAAGTGATCAGTCAAAGTTAGCTATTGTTAATGTCAACTACCTTATCTTCTGTAGTTTACTGATCAGGAAACTGAGGCCCAGAATTTCAAAGTGACCTGCTCAAGATCACATAGAAAGCCAGTGGCAGGCTTGGAACTAGAATCCCAGACTCATGGTTCCTTTTATGTGTTATTCGCAAATTCAGCAACTGTTTATCAATGTTTTTAGTCTGTGCCAGACACTGGCTGAGGTTATAAAAGTGGAAAAGACATGAAAAGACAGTGGAAAAACCCAGCAGTAGCTTCTTGTTTATGCAAAGAAGAAATATGACCCATACATGTCATATGGGTGACAACCAGCTGGGGTCTAAAGGTGATTTTCAAGTTATCTAAGCAGTTTTGAAATTTCGCTGGGTGAAGTCAATAGTAGTGACTCCTGATACCAACTTTTTTAAATTTATATTTTAATATTGAATTATTTAAAAGTATATTGAGTATTTATGCAATTCACCCCATATTCGAGTATTGTTGTTTAAAGGGGATTGCACGCACCGGTAGCATTCCGCCAGCCCACTCATCCCAGCAGTGATCCTTGTGGGATCTTTCTATACATTCAGCACTGCTCCTCCCACATCATTTCATTTCTCAAGATCCCCCTGAGTGGCTATGGGGAGCCAGCTTTGTGCTCTGGATAAGCTTCCTTTCCTCCCTCCCTCCTTTCTTTCCCTCTCTCCTATCTTTTTCTCACTCTTCTTTCTTCCTTTCTTTCTATGATTAAGAGCCCCATTTAATGAACAAGGACCTCAAATACTCAGAATCACCTTAGAAACAGGATTATACATTTCATTAAGCAAGACTAGCCAGGTGTCGATCTGGAAATCAAAATTTCCCTAAAATAGTGACAAGAAAACTTTGATGAGGTACCGGACAGGTCGAGACATTTGCACTTGCTGTCCTTTCTTTGGAAAGTGGCAGAAGTTCCCCTGGCATGGGTCTCTCATGGGGTGCCCTCTAGACATCTAAGAAAGATGTCATCTGAAATCAAGGATGTGTGAAATTAAGAACATGAGAAAAGTGCTATGGCCATGGATGGGGGAGGGAGGATTGAATTATATAGACAGGCAAATGGTTGGTAGAACAGGTCGTACCTGGCTGAATTGAACAAGATTCTCCGGCTTCCTTTCACTCTGCTGTGAGCTTGCACAGGGCCCCAGCTCTGCCTGGCTTTAGAAATTCTTTTCTCCAGAGTTTATATCCAGCAGGATGAGTTGATATTATAGTTTAATAAGAAAGCATTTAAAGGGAGACCCATCTTCCTTCCTTCATTCGTTCAACATCTATCGGGTACCATGGGTCAGCAGGTGTTAGGAGCAGCCTATGGCCCTATTAGGGGGACTTCCCTGAGGGTTAAACACAGGTAAAGAGGAGGCTGCAACCCCACCAGCTCGTCTGGCCCAGCCCTGTCTGTGCACCATGGGTACATGACCACATTTCTTACCTGTGACATCATGAGGACATCCACCCACCCCCGATGCTTGCTCCTAACAACCTGATCCGTCTTCCTGAGCCTTGCTTACCCACACAGTGTTTTGATGTTCGAATGAGCTAATATAAGTGAAAAGTGTTTTGTAACTTGGAGGAGACCTCCAAGGAAAGCATGCTCCGTTGTGTGAGTGATGGTGTCTCCAGTGTGGGAAATGGAGAGTATGATAATGACAATGCAAGGCATACGAGCTCATTGCAGCTTCACCTGTTTATATATTTTAGGTGAAAGTGATACATGGATAACTCTTTGCCTGTGTGGGCAGAGTTCGTGAAAGTGCAAGCGAAGGGAGGTTTGGATGCGGTTGTGAAAATAACACATGCCCACTTTCCTGGCCCCTCAGTCATGTCAGATTAAACCTGTAATAATCAGCTCCAGCACTTGTAAGAAGAGGCATTTGCTTCTTTCTAGCCTTGTATGTTTCAAATGGAAATCTGTGGTTTTAGGAGCATATGTGTCTATTTCTGCAGTTCTGCCTATCGCTTCTTGAGAACAGCTTGGAGAGGAGAGGAGAGGAAGGAGCTGGCAGTACCACCAGAATATGAGACCTCCCCCCCGGTGCCTCTGGCCCCGGATTCTCCTTCTACACGGACACCTCATGCGGGGGCATGCCTGGCAGGAAAGGCTCAGTGGGGTCGGGGCTTGGAGACATGTTAGCTCCACCAACAGGTGTTGAGCGCCCACTCTACCCCAGCCATTGTGCTAAATGCTGAGGATGCCAAGAGCAAGCTCTGAGGACAGGCCTGGGGAAACAAGACACCTAAACTGATCGTTTCAAACTAATGCAGGATGCACTATGCAAAAGTGCGTGTGCAGGATCTTTCATGGGAGGTGGTTTCCTAGAAAGGTGACACCTGAACTGGGTCTTAAAGGACTGTGGGGGGCGGGGAGCTGGTTGAAAGGAGCCAGGAGGTAAATTTGGTTGGAGGACTGGGGTGAACAGAGACACCGAGGAAGGAAAGGTCGGGGAGGGGCATGCAGAGAAACCCCTACCTGGAGTTTGATATTTCTGTTGCTTAAGTTCGAAGCCTGGGGAGGTTGGTGAGAGATGAGGTGAGCTGCCCAGGAGTGGTAGAGGGAAGATGCAAAATCCAAGGACTTTTAGCCAAAGCAAGGACAACCAGGGTGTGAAGATCTAGATAAGGGGGTTCCAGAGTCCAAGAGAGCAGAAAGTTTATACGGGCGTTAGCACTGGTAAATGTTGGTTCTGGAGCAGGAGCTGTTGCTCCGTGTCCTTCATATGTTATGTGTATAGTGTGGGGTATAGGCAAGAAGCCAAAGCGTGGATGTTGTCCCGGATTACGGCAGGGCCAGAGATTGGGCGAACCAAACGGAAGCCTGCTTGGTGTGTGCTCAAAAACATTGTCCTTGAATGTGTCTAAACCCCTTTCAACCTTGCTTGTATATTTGCTTAGTAACACATTTACTAACGGAGCCCAGTAAAACTGTGATGAATGAGAATCTTGTAAGATAATCTTTTTCTCCAGACAAAAATAGATATATGATTATTCTTAGAAAGTTTGGATTATGCAGACAAGTTTGAAAAATAATATTTGTGTTATCAAATGATATAGTCATTGGTAACATTTTATATATAGCATAGATTTTTATTTTCGACTTGTAAGCTTACTATTATAGGGTGAATGTTTTCCACACAGAGAAGGTGGGCACGCTAGTTACCCATTTATGACCTCTCAGCTTCAGATTCACCTTTCATTGCCCTGCTTGGTGATACTGGAGCTGGGACCTGTGGACACTTCTCCTTTGCCGTTGGGCTGGTATCAGACTTTGTGAATAGAGGGTGCTAGAGAGCCACTTTAGGACCAAGCAGGAGGAATGCATTTTCCTTCCTCTTCCTGGCCTTGGGTCAAGCAGGTCAGTGTGGAGGGGGCCTGTGGTGCTCATCTCAGCATCCTGGGTGGACCAGCTCCAGCAGCCTGCAGTTCCAGCAAGTTTTCCCAGTACTCAGGGACCATTCCTATGCACCAGCTCCCATCCGTAGCCTCTGAAAGATTTCTTCACCACCTGGCAGGCTGCTCCTACAGACCACTATTGGCTCACACCCTTCAGCAAGGGTATTTGACAACATCAGGATGATTCTTATCCTTGAAGGGGGCAAGTTCTTAGTTCCTTTTTCTTACTGCTCTCTGCCTGTGCTGCTTCTGAACTCCTTAAAGTTCTCTTTTGCCCCCTTTAGGTAATTAGCTACCTTTTAATCGTTATACATCTTTATATGAAATGTTTCATGTCCAAGTTATTGCTCTTGTTTCTACTTCCTGACTGGACCCTAACTGATAGAGAATAGAAAGAGGGGAGATGTCATAAGTAAGTTGGGAGAAAAGAACTGTTCCCTCCCTTTTTCCTCCAAAATTATAACACACACACACACACACACACACACACACACACCCCTACCCAAAGGACATTGAGAATCACTAGTTTTATATATTCTCTTTGTTATAGCCCAAGTTTTCCAGAAAGCAAACCTGAGGCAAGTCTTACATGCTATACTTTATTAGTGGGTACAATCACAGGGAACAGGAGTTAAGGGCAGAGTGATTAAAGCGGGGAAGGAGAGAAACCCAACATGAAGACGCATTAGCAAGCTGGCTACCTTGTAGCGTGGCTGAGTGCTCAACCTTGGCAGACTTCTGAGAAGTGGCATAAACTGCTCCCTGCCTGTCACCGCCTCCAGGTGCATACAAGGGGCTTGATGTGCATTTAAGTTATTCACTGTGCAAACACGTCTTCCCAGTGTTACATAATGCTGCAATATCTGTGCACCCCTGACTATTTTTCTTAGAGCAAATTATTTTAAATATATGTATTGTGTTAGAGCATAGGAAATGAGAATCTTTAACCAGAATTTTTCTGGAAATTTCAGATAACCAGAGTTCCTTGTTTCATGAGCATTCTGGTTAATGGAAATGTTGTGTTTACTATGTTTTCTCCAGTCAAATATCTCATTTGTAAGGTAGATGTGTCATTCATTTAACATCATGGTTTTGTTTTGTTTTTAATTAATTAATTTATTTACTTTTGGCTGTGTTGGGTCTTCGTTTCTGTGCGAGGGCTTTTTCTAGTTGCGGCAAGCGGGGGGGGCCACTCTTCATCGCGATGCGCGGGCCTCTCACTGTCGCGGCCTCTCCCGTTGCAGAGCACAGGCTCCAGACGTGCAGGCTCAGTAGTTGTGGCTCACGGGCCTAGTTGCTCCACGGCATGTGGGATCTTCCCAGATCAGGGTTTGAACCTGTGTCCCCTGCATTGGCAGGCACATTCTTAACCACTGCGCCACCAGGGAAGCCCAATATCATGGTTGTGTGTGTGTGTGTGTGTGTGTGTGTGTGTGTGTGTGTGTGTGTGTGTGTGTGGTCGGGAGAGATGAGATGAGGTGGAACCACCAAACGACTACATTCAAACAGAATTTTTTGCAAATTGACATACATTTATCCATAAAATTTCAGGCTGCTTTGTTTTTCAATATCACAAAGGTGGAGTCTATTTACCTTCAAACTCTAAAGGTTCTTCTGAGTCACTTTTCAGCACTGGAAATCATGCAAACCACGGGTCCCCCACTGAGCGCCCTGACTTCACTGGATGGAGTAACGAGAACAGAGTAGTCAGAGGGGAAGCACAACACCACTGTCCTTAAGAAAGTGCACACACTTGGTGTAGGTTAAAAACTGGACTGGCCAGGTGTGTCATCGTTCCTGAGAGGCGAGGGCAGACCGAGATGGGAAATGAAGCCAGACCCGGGAGTGAGGGGTCAGGGGAGCGAAGGAGACAGCCGGGCAGGAGGACTGGGCCTTGGTGGAGAATGAAACCAGAATGCCCCGAAGTCCTTCCTACCAGTTTTGACAACCGGTGTGGGCAAAAGACCCTACATTAAGGCCCCGAGCCAGCCAGACAACAGACCTTGAACAATGCTCATGTCTTCTGCCTGCCAACTCTGCCCCTACCTTGGGGTCCAGATGACCGTCCGAGGGCTCCCCCAGCCTTTAAGAGAAAATCTGACTGCGGTTTTATAGCGTACCAATGTCTGCAGCTTTTCCTCAAAACATCACCTTGGATTTCTTTCCCTGATGCATAATTTGTGCTACAAGAGGGAAAAGGAGAGCGTACTTGCACGCTCATACACACAACTTGCATAATTCTGTTGATTTTGGAAACTCTGCTGCGGCAGCACAACACGGATGCAGGAAGCTCGAGTCTAGAGTCCTTTGTGTGCACGTGCTTGTAGGTCAAGCATGCATGACCACCCCACCCAGATCTTACTGGCCATCGTTCTCTTATCACAGACGCACTAGCTTCCACTTCCCCTGACTGGTATTGGACCCAAATCTTGGGTCCAGTATTTAGTTCAAGCTCAACTGTTTCCTTGACTGTCCCAGGCCTTTAATCCAGGGTCCTTCACCCACACATGTTGTAAAAGCTGGTAAGGAGTTCTAGGCATTACAGTTTTATTCCCAGTGCAGTCTTCCTTTTTCCTCAGTATTTGAACGAATGTGAGACGTTGGCATTTGCTTGCTTTCTTGGCTTCTCATTTCACTTGATGAATTTGGTTCTTTGTACAATCAAATTGGCTGCTCTGCTGGAGAAGTGAAAGGAGGCCCGTGGACTATCCTCTGTAATAAAGATGCCTTCTCAGGATCAAGGCAACCCTTCCCAGAGCTCAGAGCACCAAGAGGGGGCTGGGAGCACACTGGGTGCCCAGCACAAGGTTAGGCCCTGGCGGAGAGGGTGGTAACGGCAAGTGTGATCCTGGCTGTTAGTGAGTTGGGATCACAGATCCCTTTGGAAATCTACTGAGAGCTATGAACCCTCTCTCAGAAAAAAAAGCCCATACACATAAGATTCTGCATGTAATTCTCAACACTTATGATGTCACTTTTGGAAACTTATCTCTGGACCCTGGTTCTAGAAATCTCCAACTTAAGTAAGACAAATGAGAAACCGCACAAGACAGTGTTATGGTCAGGAGCTAAATTGAATGGTATATGTGTGACTGTGTATAAACTAACAGTGAATGTGATAAGGACCTCCAAGAAAGTGGAAAACACTGCATCTGTCTCTAAAAATATGATCCGGAAGTTGTGTGACCCAGGTGGGCATTTCCTAAATCCTTGAAACTTCAAGAAATGGAGAAATGGCTCTCGTGGTACTTGCCCCCTCCCCAAACTAACTGTACATGTTAGGCATCTTAATAAGTATCCAATACTTTTTTTTTTTTTTTTTAGATAAATTGACTTGAATTCCTCATATGGGCTCCCTGTCTTTGCTGCCTTGTAAAACCCTACCACCTGTGTATTAATCATCTGGTTTGGTGAGAAACACACCAGGAAGTCTGCAAGTCAGCTTGGAGGTAGGTGTGGAGTTTTTGTTTGTGAAGGGACTCCAAAGCTTCCAGAAATTGTGCAGAAAAGCATCTGAGTCCTGGGTAGAAGAAAGTCAGAAAAACTTGAAACAATCAGGACTGTTTTGTTTTTAACAGCAAATACAAGTTTCAAGTGTAATTTAACAATGGCATCCATTTAAAACCTAGAATTACAACATTTTACATTGTTTCCTACAGCAAATAGTCACTGAGAGCCTGCTGTATTCTAGATACACGCTAGATTCTGCAGATTTAGATCTTTGCAAAAGTGAATGACAGATCTGAAGCCTGTCCTCACAGAGCTTAATCTGGAAAGGACGGCAGAGACCACCACCCTGGTCATTCTATAGCTGAGGAAAGCAAGGCCCCGTAAGAGGGGAATGATTTGCCCAGGATCACACTGGGCTGAATTATAACCAGAGCCTGGGGCTTCTAGCTTTCCAAGAGCACAGTCGTGTTAGCAAGAATTTGATGGTGAAACCAAGGGGATTGTCATCTTCTACAATCAAGCATTTATAAAGCTTCTACTGTTTCCTGTACTAGTCCTTGGTTAAGAGCCAGAGATACTGAAATGTGTGGTAAACTGTTTGATCTTCTAAGATATGGTGACTTAAGTAAATTTGGTTATAGAAGCCAATGACTTTAATGGGGTGGCTTTTTTAGTTGGGCAAACTCCAACCAAACAAACAAAAAAATAGCTAAATATAGGGGATCAAAGCCAGTTCTTGGGAGGAAAAATAGGAGGACAGAAGAGGGAGGAGACAAATGGCAACAATAAAAATGTCAAGCAGGAACTGAGCCATGTTTTGGTGGTGGACATATTTTACTCGAAGGAGGTTGTATTCCCCTTTGTAACCTTGTAAACCACACTGGCAAAGAATTCCAGCACTTCTGGGGACCCAAGCACTTGGAGGGCATTTTCAGCATTGGGGGAGGGGGGATGAAAGGAGAATGTCAGCAAGTTCAGCCACCCCAGGGGGAAAACCCTGATCTTACAGACTTTGGAAAGAGAGCAATTCTAACACATTGTGTGCCCCAGGCTTGCAGGTGGGCCTTTGAAATCATTCCTTGAGGTTTGGCAACAGTGTGGTGCCTCTTGGCAAGCCTTTATTGATGTATCCATTACAAAGTGCCATGATTTGCTTACTAAGTTCCTCTTTTATTAGCATCTTAATGTCCTATCATTAGGATATAAGTACAGGCAAAGGGAATTGAGTAATTTAGAAATTCCCTCTGGGGATCTGGTAACTCAGGACTTTGACCTTAGAAGGCTATAGCCTGGAAAAATGGGTCTCTGAGCTTGCAAAGTGTTTTGAAATGGACCCACCAGCTATCGCATCGGATCTGAAGGGCTGAGATGCAGGAATATGTCGTTAGTGGCATGTGTTTTACGTCTGAAGTTGGTGCTCACCAAGGGCGCTTTTCAGAGTCTCCAAGAAGCCCCTGGTGTTTTGATTTCGGGTTTTTCCTGCTTGTGTTTTGGACTGACAGAGGTTTGTAGACGATGCCACAGCCGTTACCTCCTGGCGGATGCAGCTTTGTTTCAGAACTATTTGTCTCTGGTTTGGGCACCATAGGAGTGGAATCATATAAGGAAAACCGTGGGAGCCAAGCAGCCTTGAGTTTAAATCCTTCACTGAGTTATGTGACATCTCGGAATCTCTGTAAGCTCTTATCTGGAAAATGGGCATTATAGTTAATTTGAAAAACTGTTGTGAGGCCTAAATGAGATAATATACTTAAAGTACCTAACATAGTACCTGAGTCAGCAGGTGCCCCAAAACATAACTGTTCCTTACTTTTCTGTGAGTGCCTCATTTTGTTTCTAAACGTCTCTAGCTCCCAAATAAAGCTCTCTGGGGACCAAATGCAGGGCTCCTAGCCATCCAAAATGCATTTGTCTCTAGCCTGCTTTCTAGAATGGAATTTGACCACCTGGAATGGCTCCTTCCTATAAATGGGCAAAGAGCATTAAATGACCTAAGTCTGTTCAGGGAAGAATTTGATCCAGCCCTCCTCCTCCTTCCTCTCTCAGAGCTGAGTGCCCCAGCTGTGTGGACGTAAGGTGAGGGCTGAACACCGACCCACTAGAGAGCATCTAGTCCAGCCCTCTCAATTTCGAGATGAAGACACCAAGGGTGAGAAGGATGAAGGGATATGATCCAAGCCTTGTAGCCACTTAGCTGCAGAATTAGGAGGAGAACTAACGTCTCCTATTTTTATGGAGAGTTCATCTTTTTCAGAGTACTTTTGTACTCTGTTTTATTTGATCCTCACTACAACTATGAGAAGAAGACACAGAATGTATTTTCATCCCCATTTTACAGATGAGCAAACTGAGATTCAAAGATGAAGCAGTTCCTAAGTCTCACACCCAGGTCTCTAAACTCTGAGTCTAGTGTCCTTTCCAGGCCCCAACTTGGCTGTTAATGCTTTGCTGATTAGCTCTGAAAAGTATGTACGTGGCCCAAACCTGGGGTCAAAGGGCCCTTCTCTTTTAAATAATAAAAATGAATAAAACTTAATTGTTTGAAATGTTTTGGGTCCACCTTCCAGACTTAATAGCTCTAGTCTGGTGATCTTAAAAATTGATAACTGACAGTCCTTTATATATATATATATATATATATATATATATATATATATATATATATATATAGGCTTTATTGTTGCTTCTTTTTCTGATTTGATTCTGGGAACAAGGATTCTGGTATTTTAAGATTGTAATTAATTGGATCTTGGCTAATTGTGCTTTAATTGTATACAGTGGTCCCTCAGTGTCCACGGGTGATTGGTTCCAGGATCCCCTCCGAGGATGCTCAAGTCCCTTATTTTAAATGGCACAGTATTTGCCTATAACCCATGCACATCCTCCGTATACTTTAAATTATCTCTAGATTACTTATAATACCTAATACAATGTAAGTGCTATGTAAATAGTTGCTGGTGCATGGCAAATTCAAGTTTTGCTTTTTGGATGGGCTGTAAGTTTTTTCAAATACTTTCCATTTGTGGTTGGTTGAATATATGGATGCAGAAACTGTGGATACAAAGGGCTGACTGTATATTTTACAAAGCAAAGTGTACTTAAAAATCCATATTCATTCATTCATTGACTAATCATGAATTTCTATTTGCCAAATGCAAATGTAGGGTATGAATCAGGTCTTTAACCTCAAGGGGTTTCTGATCTAATTGATTACTGATGGCAAATATATTACAACAGGAGTGCTCCCACTTCTACTTTTTATGCTTGTGACAAACATTGCCAATTGATCACAGAACTGTTTCGATGCATCTAGATCTGATCTCATCACAAAGCTTTAGGTCACTACCAATAATTAAAAGTTGCTTGCTTGTTGAAACCTACTCGCCACCTCCGTGCTAAATGAACACATTTTGACTGAAGAGAAAATGTAGTGGTGTATCCAATATGGCCAAAACAAAAAGACCAGACTTAGATGCGTATAAATCCACTTAATTCACTCTTCTAGCCCATCCATGTGTTTATATTCTATTATATAGAAGAGCAATGTCTTTTGTCAAATAATTGAAGCTTGGTTTTAATTGATTCTATGTACAATTCAGTACAGTAAGTCCCCTACATACGAACGAGTTCTGTTCCGAGAGTGTGTTCGTAAGTCCAATTTGTTCATAAGTCCAACAAGGTTAGCCTAAGTACCCAACTAACACAATCAGCTATATAGTACTGTACTGTAATAGGTTTATAACGTACGTTCACATCTTTGAAAGATCACACCTTGAAGGTTCGTATGTAGGGGACTTACTGTAATAGGGCAGACAAAAAAAATTTAAATTTCACTGTCTTAGTTATACAAAAACTTCTACTAGAGAGCCACATCACACAAATTAAGAGAGGTATACATTGAGGGCAGCTTACAGTCTATTTGACTTTTTGTTTTACGAGTCAATCTCTTCAACTGTCTGGCTAAAACACATTTTCTTGTAAACCCCCTGATAAAAGTGAAGCGAAGGGACGTGGATGGCAAGCAGAATGGATTCCAGTAAGATTTCATTTTTCCTTTTTATCCAGAAGTTGCATTCTGCATATCTTTTATTGGATTTTAGCATTTATCTCTCAAAATGGGCAGCGTTGGTCATGTCAGAGGAAATCATTCAGACCATCCTCGGCAATTAAGATCATTTACCCACAGAATATAAATCCTATTACTCAAGTCAACAGAGGGTGAACAAGAGCTGGTGTTTTGCACAGACCACAAGTGAAATGAACCAATCGTGTGATGTACGTGCTATGAGTAAAGCCCGTCCCCACCCTGGCCTGCGGTAATGGAACCACGGGCACCAGAACAAGGGAATGAGGTCCTTCTCAACTCTACATGCCAGATCACAGCTGTGGCATTTTGTCCATCCGTAGGTATCCAAATGGGAAAAGTTAGAGGCTTCTCTAGATGGTAAAATACCTGGAAACCATGTCCTAAGTAGGGCTGATGAGAGAGGAGAGAGGTTCCATACGGTGGCAGATCCAGGTTTTCTTGGGCCTGAAGTGCGTACAATTTGGGGGAAAGGCAGTGGGGAGAAGGTCTTCTTTAAGAAAAAGAGTACAATAAAATTATCATTACAAAGTTAGATATGAATTTGAATATTTATTTTGAATGAGGAAATGGATCACAACATATTACTAGAGCCTTGGAGATTCCGGCCACTTTTTTCTGAGAACTCTTAGACAGTTAACCAAAAATGTTTAAGTACAAATGCTTCCTATTGGGAACCTGGCTTCCCCTCCCCTCCTCGGACCCTCTGTAACTCTCAGCACTCACGGGGCTTGTATTAGTGAGGGGCCCTGATACCTGAGCTTTGATAGCTCCACAGTTAGTTCACCTCGAAGTGTGGGGTGGGGAGGAAGCCTTCAAAGAAGGGTGGGAAAGATGCTGTCAGCTGTGTTCACCAGTTCAGGGGCCGTGGCTTTGCTTCTCTAGTGTTCACGGAGATAGAATTTGGGCCCAAGGTAGATTTGGGTAACAGTATAAGCAATCTGACAACCAGAACTGTTCATCCAGAGAATTAGCTTCCTGACCATGGGAGGAGGAGCAGGAGAGATGGAATCATCACTTTCAGGGTCCTGTCGCCTAGATCCCTTCATCAGGGGTAGAGTTTGGTCTGGAATTAGCTCTCTAACGTCCTTCAGATTCCTACTTCTGTATCATTCCATTATGATCATCTGTTCTTTTCGCCTGCCCTATGGTCATGTATCCTTCTCTTATGGACCCCTTTTGGGGGAACCCCCCCCCCGACACACACAGTGACAGCCAGTGTAGTTTCTGCCACATTGTGGGCTCAGGCCATCCTCCTTTCCAGCCCCAGGACAGACATATGTTCCAGTTCTGGCCTCTGTAACTATTCCAAGGAGGGGCCAGGACTCAAGTCAGTGTCATGACAGTAGTCTTGGCACTTTGGTGGTTCTATTAGGAATAGTAGACCTCTTTTTGGCTTGAGTTGCTGAGCCAGAAGATGTAAGCCTGGAACTTCCGGTGGTCATCTTGCCCTCTTGAGAGCCACTGAGGAGGAAAGCAGAGCAGAGAGGTGGAGAGATGCACATCTGCTGGCCGCGCTTAGGAGCCTGCATTGAGCCGTACCTGAGGTTAGACCCCTGAACTTGGAGCCAGTAAATTCCCACTTATCTCAGGCTGATTTGAATGAGACACTATTCAGTGACTCATTAAGACCTAAACCCCATTCCAGAGACCTCACCCCCACCCCCTTACTTACTTGGATAAATACCTTCTGGCTTTTTTTTTTTTTTTGCCAAGGGAGTTACGGTTGGTCTCATTTATACTACTTTAAATGTTTAAAAGCATTGTTTTGTTTGTTTGGTTTTGTTAGTATTTGGAATTTTTAGCCCATTTCTGGCATCACAATGCTATTATAAATTAAGATTCTGGAGTGCAGTTTTCACTCACATGACATCTATAATAGAGTTTCATATTTTTGGATGTAGGTAATCAAACTTTCCCACTTAGAAGACTAAGGCATTGTATGTGTTTACCTTTGGAAAGTACACAGAGAATTTTGCTCTGATGGGTCTCCCAGGTCTTTCTCATCTTGATTACTAATACAAGATTTATGTTCCCACTCACAGAAATTGACAAGCTAATAAAGTAGACTTGTGGACACCCCTTCAATAAAGGAACTATTTTCCTATCATTAACAGTCCTTTGTAGATATTCATAAGCTTAATTAGTGTTAATCATCTTGTCATTGGCAAAACTGTCTCCTAAAGAATAGACCCTCTAATGAAGTATAGCCATATTAAAAATGCTTTTTTCTCATGCGTAATTCTTTAAGTGAAACATATACAAAATCAACATACTATACTGGCAGTTGGTGCAAAACAGGCTGATTCACATCTACAAAAATCTCATGCTGTTCTTTGCAAATGGGAAGTGTTAGAATCCTGTTAAAAAGTGAAGGCTCCGTTGACTCTCATGTGATGACCCCGGCCCAGCTGGTTGTCTTGTCTTGTCTTTTGGGGCGGTGTAGTTAGAGCTGGTGGCACTGCAGCCTGTCACCTGAGACCTCGGAGTCACACCCTGCATGAGGCTGATTTCAGTCTCGAAGCCCTGCAGAAATGTGGCCAACGCCCTTCCTATCAGGACATTAGACAAAAACTGTCACCGTTGTCCAAAGTTCAATTAATTGCCCCGTCTTCATTTTTCAAAAGCCCCACCTAATGTAGATGAAGCTACCTTAGAGATGTCACTGGATTTCTTGCAACATGAGAAGAAAATTACCTTTTGTTTTCGCAATTTGTACTTTCAGCTAAATTAAACTCTTCCTGAGCCGCTCCCCATTTACCCTTGATGAAAAAAAATAAAATAAAAAGGCTTTGCCTGTTAGTGCAGAAGTGTAAAAATGACTGAGCAAGCTGAAACCCTATAAATCTTTCTTAATAACCATGGGAAAAAATTACAGTTGTTCCGTGACCTTAAAAAATTTTGTCAAAACATTAAAATTGATCTTACTGTTGGTTATAAACGTGTGAGGAAATTTTAAAAATAGAAAACTAATACTTATTTAGTACTTTGTAAGTTAAAACAGTAGACACATTGAGAATTAAAGTCTTCATTTGTAAAAACCTAATCAAAAGTAGTTTGAACAGTGCTTTCCTTCTAGTCATCATATAACTTACTATGTGGAGTTGGCGTCTTTTCTATGCTTTGGTGAATTGTTATACTTCTTTCTAAGTTCCATCAGCTTCCAACATTTTATCCTTTGCACTATTAATGGTGTGAAATAGCTGCAATTTTTTTTTTAAAATATAAATTTGTTTATTTATTTATTGGCTGAGTTGGGTCTTCATTGCTGCGCGTGGGCTTTCTCTAGTTGCGGCAAGCGGGGCTACTCTTTGTTGCGGTGCGCGGGCTTCTCATTGCAGTGGCTTCTCTTGTTGTGGAGCACGGCCTCTAGACGTGTGGGCTTCAGCAGTTGTGGCTCGCGGGCTCTAGAGCACAGGCTCAGTAGTTGT
The DNA here is from genome assembly GCF_028023285.1 of Balaenoptera ricei. NCBI lineage: Eukaryota > Metazoa > Chordata > Mammalia > Artiodactyla > Balaenopteridae > Balaenoptera > Balaenoptera ricei. The sequence continues at coordinate 76,372,790 of NC_082640.1, forward strand.
GGTGCACGGACTTAGTTGCTCCACGGCATGTGGGATCTTCCTGGACCAGGGCTCAAACCTGTGTCCCCTGCATTGGCAGGCAGATTCTTAACCACTGCACCACCAGGGAAGCCCTAGCTGCAGTTTTATCTATATATTTATCAATTTCTGTGCTCACGTTTTCTCCTTGAATATCTCACTTTCATCTGGGATCATTTTTCCTATGCCTGAAGAGTACCACTTAGGATTTCCTTTTATGATGGTATTTTGTTAAAAAACTCTGATTTTGCTTGTCTAAAAGTCTCTTTGCTCTGGTTGTGGAAGATAATTTTACTGGGTATAGAATTCTACTTTAACAGTTACTTTTTTCTCTTAGAACATTAGATCATTCCATTGTCTTCTGGATTGTACTGTGACTGTAGAAAAATTAGCTGTCAGTCTAAATGACATTCCTTTGCAGATGAACTATCTTTTTTCCACAGCTGGTTTTAATTTCATCTCTTTTTCTTCAGTATTCTGAAATTTTATTTTGTTGTCCACATGTGAATTTCTCCTTATTTATCTTGCTTGAGATTCCTTGTGCTCTTGGAATTGAAAGTTAGTATCTTTTGTCAGTTCTAGAAATTTTTCATCTGTTAACTTTTGAATCTCTCTTACATTTTCTTTCACCTGCTTCTGTAAGCCTGATGAGACATAATTAAGATATTTTCTCTCAATATTCCATATCACTTACCTTCTATTTAATATTTTTATCTCTTTTCAATTGCTTTGTTCTGTGGGGCATTGTGAATAATTTCTTCAGCTCTGTCATTTCACTAGTTCTTTCTTTAACTGTATCTAAGCTATCCAGTGAGTTTGGATTCCAGTTATTTGATCTTTTATTTCTAGAAATTGTATTTGGTTCTTTTTCAAATGTACTTTATCATTTTTAAGATTCCATGTTCCATATTCATATTAAACATATTAAAATATAACTATTTTTATTTGGGGTCTAAAATTCTAATATTCTCCTGATTGATATTTTTGTTAGCTGTCATCTATGATATTTTTTTCTTTATTGATTATTATTGTTGTTATCATTACTTTACAGTGAACTTAGATTTCATGAATATTTTGAAAGCCTTGGTTTAAAGTATGTTCCTTTACAGAGGGTTTAACTTCTGTAAAGGAAGTAAGGCTTCATCCAGGTGCCTTAAACTATTTTAAACGAAATTTTGGGCTTGGCCTTTCTCAGAATATTCTGAAAGTGTAATTTGGGTTGCAAATCTGTATGTAGGCTTGTTTGTAGTTATGAAAGGTTTTATTTTTCCTCTTCCCCTCGCCAAGGTCAGGAAAGGCAGTCCCCCTCTGCAGGTGTGTTTATTTCTAGTTCACTGTTTCTAACTAGATAACTTTTTAGGATCCCAGATTTATGCAGCATTTTCCTATTAAACTGTCCATCTTGGATGGGCTATAAGTTTTGTCTTTTATCTCTCTTTTCCAATGCAATGTTCAAAATGGAACCTCAGAGTCACCAGAATTCATCAGAAGCTCTCCAGAATGAAAGGACCTCATTGCTCTATGGTTTCCCACTTTTCACTCTACTTTTGGCATCAGAGGATTCCTTACTTTATTTCCAGCTCAACATTGCTTTTCTAAAGGAGATTTTGTAATTTATCCAGGGAGATCTGTTTAGGGTTTCTACTCTACCCTATTGTTGGAAAGAAAATTCCTTCAAAAATAAATTACATTTATTTACCCACTGAAGATTTATTGCTAAGCACCTGGCATAGAAAGAATAATAAAACCCAGTCCTTGCTTTAAAAGAGATGATAGTCTTGATGGCTGAGTTCTCTGGGATCTCTTCTTGGAATTTGTAACATTTTCTGTATTCAATTTATGTGAGAAAATATAACCAGTATTCTCTCAAAAGAGTCAAATAGCCTCATGATATGAATGCATAAATGTTTGTTGAATGAATGCACAAATTAAATATTAATTGATTAATGAAACAAGTTAGTTGTGTTACACTTGAGTCTTTTTTTTTTTCTGAGTCTAATGCAGTACAAGAAATATAGAGGAGAAGATTTACCCAAGAGACTGAAGGGTAGCTATGCTTACAACCCCTGCAGCACTTGTGCTTTGTTTTGTTTTTCCCAGATAGGTTTTGTTGATGGTCTGTGGTATGGTCCTAATGAGAACTGAGAGGCATCAGTACGTAACATATGTTGAACTGTTCCAGTTGGATCTAATACATCACATTCAGTAACAACTCTTTCAGTCTCCTCCTAATCACTTCCTGATTCTATTTTACACTTCTCTGCCATGTGAAGATAAAGTCTAGTGACAGGCTGACACAGTGTGGCAGGGTGGGAGTTGAGGGGAAGATAAACACTAGCATCTGTCACCCATGCTTAGAAATATAGGTGACAGTTAATTTCCATTCAGTCTCTTATCATGTGGGAACATTTTAAATTTAGTCTTGATGATTCAGATAGACAGGAGTTGTTGGGAAGACCTGATGAATAATTAATCTAATACAATGGTAACCAGCAATATTAATATTTTATATCACTGTAAAGCCACGTAAAACCGTCCTGTAGCTGGTGGGTTGCTTGGGTTGGGCACAACTTGAAACACTTCTTCGCCGAAACGAGAGATTCTTCCTTTATCTCAAATATAATTATCCATTTAAATGTCATGGGTCAATTTATGAACACTTTATTCATCAGGGTGTAACCTTTATTAGGCTTTATTGCTACCAGAAATTATATCCTACACAAATACAATAGAGATTTAAATGTTCTGGAGAATGAGCTGGCGGCTCCTGCCTTTATGGTGTCGTTCAGTAATGGACCTTGACCAGCAGAAGATTTGATAAGTATAAAATATTACTGCTTGATGCTAATTTGGTTCCTTTTTAATGACTGATAATCCTTGTCGATTTAGTGGGATCGTCACAATCCAGTACTGTTTCCCACCCCAGATGTGATTGTAACAGGAGCCATTAAGTATGTCTGCATAATAAAATTAGTCAGGGAAGCTATGTACATTGTTTCCAGGCCTTTGGATTTCCATTATAGTGGTGAGGCTTGTTGAAGTGAAAAGTCTGCTGTCAGCTCAACCAAGTCCCTGGCTCCTTGGATGCTCTGCTAAGGACTGATGATGACCGCGTTAAGAAGTCTGTTCTTTAGAGCCCCAGAAAATGCATCATGTATAAATAGGAGCTGTAGATTTTGAGCTAAGAGAGATGGGTTGGTCACGGATTTGTCTAACGAAGCTTTACACAGCGCCGAAGCTTAAATACATAATCAGTCTTTCACAGCTAAAATTTGAAAGGGGGAAGACTTTCTTCGGTTTGGAGATTTATCATTCCTTTGGAAGGTTGCTGTATTAAAGAAGTTGGAATTGCTTGACGTCTTTGAAAATAATTTAAATGTATGGTCTGATCCCACTGTCCCCTTGTAGGGATTTACAGGGCTTGAGGGGAAGGCAAGGATAAGGACCTCATCATTATGTAAAGGCAGTGAAATAAATAAGTGCATCTGCCTCGTTGCCCTTCCTGTTCCCTTAGCTTATTTGGGATCAAGTTCAAATTCCTTTCTCTGAAAGCTGTGCTGATGTGAGTCCCCTGGGAAGTACCTCCCTAGAGCCTGCCAGAGAAAAAGTGGAAACTTGGTACCAAAGAAGGACCTGTATTCCTTCCGAACTTCTTCGTAGCCCTCATTTTGACAGGCCAGAAATTTATATTCTAAATGTTCAGAAAGTCTGGATTGAGAGCAAGAAGGTAATATACTGTGAAGGCAACATCAGGCCCTTCCTGGCAGAGGACTTGTTGATGATATTATGATGTGGCTTTAGCTAAAGGTTTTTTGTTGTTGTTGTTGTTTACTAAGCCCTCTGGAATCATTAAAACTTGGGTCATTAGAAATGAGAGTGCTTGTTCAGCATAAGAGTATAGAACAAGCAACCATTTGTTTTTCGACACTAAGCGTTATGGTAAACCAACAGTTCATGCTTTAAAAAAGAAAAATAATTGAAAACAAACAAACAGAAAACCTAATGTCTGTAGAGTGACTGTCTCTCATCATCTGTCTTCTGCAGGGTGCCTATTTGACCAGAGAGTATAAACAAATCAGAAAATGAGGTTGGTTCCATGGAAGATTATAGCACAGTGAACTAGGCACCCTTTGTCTGTCTGGAAGCTCCCTTCTTCCCCTCTGGATTTCAGCCTCTTTCTTTCTGCTTTGTCTCACCAGTGTTGTTGTCTCTGTAGACAGAACCAAGAGCTTCTGCCCCCAGCCAGGTGCCTCTAGAAAGTAGCAGCACAGCATGTCTTTTGAAGAGTACTGGGTGGAGGCGGGGGTAACCCAAGAGCAGCCTGCCCCTTCTCTATTCCATTCAGGCCCATGGGATTGACGGCCACTTCTGTGAGGCTTGAAGAGGACACATGCTCCCAGTGCCAGGGGAGCCTGCAAGGGCTGCCTTCATTCCCAAACAACAGGTCTGTTAGTCAGGCATCTTGTGATGATGATAACAGAGACTAGATTTTTCTGGGAACATAGCTTAACATTTTCCCACCCTCAGAAATATAGTCCTACAGCTGTTCTCTGTTTGCTTGTCTATTCCTCTCTAGATTACAAGGTCCTTCAAGGGAATATCTTGCTCTCTTTTATGTCCCTAGCTCCTAGTACAGTGCCTGACAACAGTTAGCCACAATAAATACTTGTTGAATAATCAGTTGCTTTCTCTGGCCTCTAATTATCTGATACCTGCCCATCCATAAAATCCTAGATCAAGTCCTCCATAAAAACTTCTCACATGATTTCTCACTATAGCAGTCCCTCAGAATGCACAGCACTTACTGTCTCTATCACTCTTTGGGAAGTTGGTCAGGAAGTTACTTATAGCATGTTTACTGTTGATGTTTCTATATTGCAACTTAAAGTTGTGTGAGGGTAGGTGTCTCATCTCTAACCTGATTGCAAAAATCTTGAGAATGCCATTATCATTTTGTGGTGCCCCACAGTATAATGGTCCCCCTAGATCAGTGCTTGACACATTATAAGTGTTTAATAAATGTTAACTATTAGCTAACAATGCCTAGCCCAACACCTCTTATATAGTAAATAGGTACTGATTGATGAATGGATCGATCATGGACAATCTGATGAAGACACCACTCAGTATAGCCAACCATTGCCTATTACACACACACACACACACACAAACACACCCTTTTAGGGGATCTGCCCCACCTTCTGCCCTTAATGCCTTATTAGTCACTTCTCAAAGTGACTCCACCCTTCTGATCATGGCCAGAACTGATCACCGAACCCTAGGTTAGCCTATTATCGGGCAGGTCTGTGATCAAAATGATGAATCAGAATAATCAGAGTCCTCTGTCATTGATTCAGTATGGGGTAACTAAGAATCCTAAGTGAGTGTCAGTGGGTATTAAAGCTGAAAAGATGTTCAAGAAGTCACAGCATATAGAATGGACTGAAGTAGCCATGGAGGGCCATATGCAAGCCAAAGTGATAAGGGGGCAAAAACCCCAAGTAAGCAGGAAAAGCCAGTCAGTACGATGAGGAAATCTAAGCAGGGCTGCAGAAAGAAGCAGAGATGCCAAGGCAGCCAGAAACAGATCCCTAAAGAATCTTTTCAGTTCTGGTTCCAGCACCAAATCAGTTTATGCATCTCTTTATCAAAACTCCCTTTGACCACCTCACACTCATCAAGGTGGCTACTATCCAAAAACCAGAAAATAACAAGTGTTGGTGAGGGTGTGGAGAAATTGGGACCCTGGTGCACTGTTGGTGGGAATGTAAAATGGTGCAGCCACTGTGGAAAACAGTATGGCAGCTCCTAAAAAAAATTAAACATAGCAATATCATCCATGTGATCCACCAATTCCACTTCTGGGTATATATGCAAAAGAAGTGAAAGCAGGGAAGAGATACTCATACACCCTTGTTCATAGCAGCATTATTCACAGTAGCCCAAGGAGGAAGCAATCCAAGTGTCTACCCACAGATGAATGGGTAAACAAAATGTGGTATATACATACAATGGAATATTAGTCTTCAAAAGGAAGGAAAACCTGACACATGCTACAACCTTGAAGACATTTTGCTAGATGAAATAGACTAGTCACAACAGGACAAATACTGTATGATTTCACTTATATGAGGCACCTGGAGTAGTCAAGTTCATAGAGACGGGAAGTAGAATAGTGGTTGCCAGGGGCTGGGGGAGTTAGTGTTTGATTGGCACAGAGTTTCATTTGGAGAAGAAGAGAAAGTTCTGGAGATACATGGTGGTGATGTTTATACAACGATGTGAATGTACTTAATGCCACTCAACTGTACGGTTAAAAATGATTAAGATGGGAAATTTTTATGTGTATTTTACCACAGTAAAAACTTTGACTTTAGGTAACTTGAGTTGGAGCTAAACCAAAAACGTACCATTTTATAAATGTGTAACATCCATTTTCCTGAAGAGTCACTCAAGCAAGTAATGTCAGTGGAATGGGGAGTAGAGGGAGGGGCATGTAGTGAGTAACTAAGGAGAGGAATCCAGGAACAGGAACAGTGGTCCGAGCAGACCCTGGTGGAGACAGGAAATGAACCCACAGCAGCCTCAGTGGCGGGAGGTCACAGATCTTCCCTCTGGTGCTATTACCTTGCCTCCGTTCTTCTTCCAGCTCTCCTTTGTGTGTTTGCTTACCCCTTTTCCACTAGCGTTTATTTCATCTCAAAGCTTCTGCTCATTCATGCCTTCAGTTTAGTCATACCTTTGGCCCTTCCTGGTCCAGAATGGCCCTCTGGCCTCCCTCTCTCCCAGGCTGTGGAAACAGAATATCATAAACCCCAAATTCTTCAATTCCTCTTCGGTTAAAATTAGAGTAAAATCCATTTGCCGTAGCTTTCAATGATCTTTAATAAAGGGCTTTAAGTGAAGAACTGGTTGACACGAGATTTTGAGAATGCAAAATCCTGGGATAGCCATTATCTTTTGTTTAAAAAGATAAAGAAGAAGATTCGTCAGTACTTGCGTACTAATTCTCATAAAATTTAAGGTAAATCCATACTTTCTGTATTTTGTCATCTTGTAAGTTTCAGTCTATATGTTTTAACTAGGAAGACCAAAGGACTTTCCTTTGTAATATTCAGAGGTTTGCTTTAGTAGTTCTGAGGAACACTGACTTGTAACCTTGAGACTATAAATATTTGTTAGTGAAAACCACATTTATTAGAATGTTTGTTGTACAGAATTGGATTTGTTCACTTGAAGTTACGAACTATGTTTGCCTACCAAACCTGTATAATTAACCACTGAACCAGACCTCATTCATTTAACTATAATTAATTCAACATATACAAATGGTTGTGCAGATTTTTCTAGAATTAGGAACATTTTTAAAGACATTTGCCCTTGCAAAAGTTATTTTGCAAGTAAAATTTAAAAGTGACTCTCGTAGGTAGCCTCGTGAAATGGTTCCCAATGTTCCCTGCTTCCTGGTATTTGAACCCTATGTAAGTGGATCCTGCCTCAGCTGAGCCTTGAGATGACCACTGCCTCAGCCAACACCTTCACTGCAGCCTTATGAGAGACACTAAAGCAGAGGATTCAGCTAAGTTATGCCAGGAAACTATGAGATAAATTAATGTATATTGTTGTTTAAAGCCAGTAAGTTTGAGGGTGATTTGTTACGCTACAGTAGAAAACTAATACAGATTGACTCCAACAAGTTGATTTTAAAACACAGTGCATATCTCATTCTTCCAGATAAACTTTTAGCCACTGATAACGTCTGACTTACTCCACACCTCCCAATTCATTATTCTAAGATAGAGAATTGAATTGATCCAAACGCATCTAAAGAGGGACCTAGTGACAAGCCACCTAACAGACCTGAGCATAGTCATTGGCTGTCTTTGGGTCAGGTGCCCATCCATGGTTCAGTCAGCTGTGGCCAGAATGGGGAGGGTGGTTGGGATATGGAGATTTGTGGTGCAACCAAGAGCAGATGTTCTGCAAAGGCTGTGGACAAGACTGTTTCCCTAAGAAGAGATGACGAGTCAATCCAGAATCATACTTTACATGCCTAACCAAGAGCCAGCATCACAGACCTGTAAATATATTCAGCCAATGGTGATATTCAAGATATTTAAGTAACTGTATAGAAAGGGCACTCTCCTTTCCAAGTGGTCCTTGGCCAATCAGAATGGATGCCAGCTGTGTGCCAAACTGCTGAGTGCAAATGAATATCATCCCTGATAGAAACCCCAAGCACCTTCACACACACTTACTTTAAGTATTTAGACACCAAAAGTGCTAAAAGAGCAGAGCACGGGGGTTTTGAATGAACAAAGTTTACAACATCAAGAGAAAAGATAAATATTTTAAAAGCTGAGTTTCTCAGCCAGGGCCTCTTCTCCTTTCTCCTTGTAGATAAGTTCTCAAACCATGGAATATCTCACCAAGACTTGAAGAATCAGGTTCAGGCTTTCAAATTTTTCTAGTGAGTCAGACCGACAGGTCATAGAGGTAACTTCTTTATCATGATCAAAATCTTTCAGGTGTTCATCCTTGCATGGTGTCCTTGGTATCTTTCAGAAATGGAACCCACACTGATGGACTCAGTATATGTAAAATTCTAGTATCTAGCAAATATCAGCGATTTCTCTATTCTGTAGACAAGGATAGCGCTATAGGTTAGATTGTTGTTCAGCAAATATTCCCTTCCTCCCCTACTCCTAGTTTCCTGGGAGGAATGTATTTCCCTGCCTCTTTGATGCTGACTTTGGCCCTGTGACTTGCTTTGGCCTCATGATAAGCAGCGTGTACTGCCCTGTCTCTCTCTCTCTTTTTTTTTTTTTTTCTGATGTGGACCATTTTTAAAGTCTTTATTGAATTTGTTACAGTATTGCTTCTGTTTTATGTTCTGGTTTTTTGGCCGTGAGGCATGTGGGATCTTAGCACCCCGACCAGGGATCGAACCCGTACCCCCTGCATTAGAAGGCGAAGTCTCAACCACTGGACCACCAGGGAAGTCCCTACCCTGTCTCTTGACTTGGGCTTGGCCATCCATGTGATTTGCTTTGGTCAATGGAAGGTTAGCCAAAGATACAAGATTTGAAACAAAGTTGCATTTTACCACCAGAAGAACATGCCTGGGTAACCTCTTGTTTAAGGATGATGAGACACGTGGAGCAGACCTTGATCCAACCTATAGCTTTGTGATGGTTAATTTTATGTATCAATTTGACTGGGCTATGGGATGCCCAAATAACTGGTAAAATGTTATTTCTAGGTGGGTCTGTGAAGATATTTCTGGAAGAAATTAGCATGCACATTGGTAAACTGAGTTAAGAAATCTGCCCTCCCCAATGTGGGCGGGCATCATCCAATCCGTTGAGGACCTGAATAGAACATAAAGGTGGAGGAAGGGTGAATTCACTCTCTTCTTGAGCTGGGAGCTCCATCTTCTCTTGCCCTCAGTCATTGAAGCTCCTGGTTCTCAGGCCTTTGGATTCAGGCTGAATTATGCCACGGACTCTCCTAGTTCTCCAACTTGCAGACAGCATATCATGGGACTTCTCAGCCTCCATAATCGCATGGGCCAATTCGTATAATAATCCTTCTCTCATGTGTCTATATATCTTCTCTTGGTTCTGTTTCCCTAGAGAACCCTGACTAATACAAGCTTTTGGAACCAGATCAGCTGAAGCCCAAACGATCCACAGATATGTGAGAAATAATGTTAAAAACGTTGGTTGCTTTTTTGCATTTGTTTTTTAATCAGTGCTTCTCTACACAAGGTTTTTTTGTTTAGCCATTGCTAAGTATATTTCTCTCGACTGTCACAAGGTTATTATTATCTTTTTGGCCAAGATGATGTCTTTAGCTGTGGCCTTGCAGTACAACAGAGAAACTCCTCACGATAAACAAGAGGCAATCACAAAGAAACCCCACACCAGGCCCAGAACGCATGCCGAGCTTCAAGGAGCGGCTCCACAGACGCGTCCACAGAAGTTTAAGAGGCAGCTTAACAGATGTACAAAGCCGCAGATCAGAGGGGATATAAAACAGTTAAAGTCGCTTAAAGGCACAATGTGTCACCATCTAACAGTTACGTGCATCCTGAGCTCCGCAGAGGAGGGAGATGCGTGGCCGTGCTCCTGGCTGTCGGCATGCCAGGAAGATTATAAAAACGCCATGCTGTGATATGTTGCCCTCCTGCCTGAGAAGCTACTATTAAGCTGAGTATTTACTGCACCTCTTCAGACAGGAGCAGCAGTGCAGAGTGCTACCTGTCTTCTGGTTGGATAAATTAGTTGTGGGTGTCACAAGATTATAGCTGCCTATTGTTCTGTCTGCTGAAGGTGGAACACGATGAAAGCCCCGGTCTGCCCTTGTAATGTTTCGTGTGAAATGCAGGAGGCAGCCTCTTTTCTTCCCAAGTTAATGGTAAAACGAGATCTGGACTGACTCAGAGTTTGGGCTATAATTAAAAAGACAACACATGGCAAAGTGGACGGGGGAGGGAGCGTTGATTTATAGCGGGAGGGCATGTATGAAAGGAAAAGGAAGGCAAAGCAAGGAACCTGGGAAAATCAAATGTGCGTGCCACGAAAGGTGAGCTCGCTCGCACCGCTGTTTAAACTGGTGCTGTAATCAGAACAGGAGGGCTCGGCAGTCAGTGCAGAAAGGATCTTCAATTCGTTCAACTCCTCTCAAAATATTTTTTATATAAATTGTTTTGCCCTCACATTTCCATGCTGTATGGAGCGATGAACTCTAAATTAGTGTTAACAGAAATTGACAAGCTCTGCATTAAAAAATATCAGCCAGCCAGCCCTACAGGCTTAATTATGGAGGGAGAATACGATGGACGCAAAAATCCTGTTTCGAAATTTTACCACATGCAGTATAAATAAAAGATTATCTCATCCACTAGTAACCTTACAGATCAAAAGGAAAACAGGAAAGAGACTTCACTGGCATTTATAATTATTTATCTCGCCTGAATGGTTTTGTTGTGTTTTGACAAATCCAAAATTTGTAGTTTTTTGTTGCGGCACAGAAGAGGTTGTAGCCCTACTTTGTGCATCTTAGATGTAGGTTCAGAAAATCATGTGAATTAAAATAACACAATTTAAATGGAGAAAGGTTTCCACGCTGCAGATAGGACCACGTAGATTTATTCTTCAGCTGACGTTTGTGGAGTACCTACTATGTGCAAACAATATACAGGTGTTTGTTTTTTTTTTTTAAAGTGTCCTTTGTGATGCCTCTAGCAGGGTTTATATTCTTTGTAGGTCCTGAGTTTTATGCTTATTTTTTCCTTTCCAAAACCAAATTCTATTGTAGTGGTTATGGTTTCGCACTGGATTTTTTTTTATGTGATGACCTCATCAACACAAGAACCAGGAATGATCTTCAGCCTCAGCTTTGATGTTTGGTCCCATTGCCCAAACACTGTCCTCCCAATTGGCTGCCATTAGAAATGGCTCCATGTCTTATTTATCATTTTGAACATTGCATGCTGCCATTTGATTAAGGTGACAAGATGATCTGATTTACCCGGGACATTCTTGATTTACTCCTATTGTCCAGCATAATTATTTACAACCCTTCGTAGTGTCCCAGTTTGGACAGTAAATTATACTTTACGTACGCTGTGCTTTTATTCCTATTAAAGCTAGGAAGTATTGAATGAGTGAGTATGTGAGGGAATGAATATATGTAGTAGTTGGAGATTGTTAGAGAATGAAGACCAGCTCTTAATCTGCAGGCTCAGTTCACCTCTAGAAGGATGCTGCCAAAGGGAAAATTGACTTAAACCAAAAATGACATCTCTTTTAGATTAGAGCAAAGTTTCTTAATCTCAAACATATTGACATTTTGGGTCAGAATAATTCTTTGTTGTGAGAGGTTGTCCTGTGCATTGTATATAGGATGCTTAGAAGTATTTCTGGTCTCCACCTGCTAAATGCCAGTAGCATTCCTCACCCCATCTGTGACAACCAAAAATATCTCAAGACATTGCCACATGTCCTCTGGGGGAGGGCATATTGCCCCCAGTTGAGGACCACTGGGTTAGAGAATGAATATAATAGATTTTCTAAAATCACTAAAGACAAGGAAGGAAAGAAAGACACATTGAAGCATATGAAGCAGCAGGGCATTGTCTATCTACCCAAAATCATACACTTTTAAAGCCTGAAGTGCAAAAATTTATTTAAAATTTTAAAATGCATATAATATATGATAGTAAGTGAGAACTCAAAGATAATTCAAGTGCTGGATTTAGTCTCTACTCATTTATTTTGCTTTGCGGGGGGTTCAGATTTAGTAATTTCTTCATTTGCTTATATGCTGATAGACATGAAGTCAATCAAAGTGTGTTGTTTATTGTTTTATATGTGCAGTGCCAACCTTACAGTATGGCCTGATCTGTGTCTCTTCTAGACTGGACACGAATGAGAACTAATGAGGGACTGGAAATTATCCTCTTTCCCTCTCCACTCCTCCTAATTCCTTTTTTTTTTTGTATTAATACTTTTTGTTTATTGCAACCACTTGAATTTTCCATAAAATAAATGAAGATACAAAGAATGGAAAGCATATTTTCTTCCAAAGAAGAACAATGTTAAATCATAGTATCAAATGAATGTGGCTAATTTATTTAAATTCGTATGAAATACTAAAATTAGATGTTCTATGTCAATTATATCTCGATAGTAATTACTGATTAATAGCGATATATAATTAATTAATTCTCACCCCCCACAAAAAAATCCTGAAAGTAAAAATAGGTTGTATCTCTTAAAGAATTTTATCTGTTTTAAAAAGAAAAAAAAAGACAATTTCTATTGTTTCAAAGGATACTGCCAAGACTGCATTATCCATTAATTTTTATCAAGTTCACATTAACTCAAGACAGATGTATAAGATCAAGTTTAAGTAGATTCCTCCATTTTAATCTTGAAGATATTTTCACATTTACATGAGACGTTAGTTTTAGCGATCAAAATTATCTTCAATCAATTCATACATGATAGTAATGACGATTCACCCTGAGGATGCTTGGCCAAAGGCTCTTCCCTAATTTCTAAATGCCACCCCTTAAAGCGAGTTTGGAAGCATATTCAGTTATAGTGCGTAGATTGAGTGTTGAATCAACCACCTCACGGTAAGTGTTTTCACTCCACTTCCTCTTGTGACTTTCCTGAAAACACTAGCTTAAGCAGTATCTTTACTTGCATACTGTGCTCACTTCATCCCTGATGATTTGAAAGAATTAATAGCTTCTTAGCAAAAATGTATTTAGCATCTGCAAAATTTTACTTAGTTCTGCTATAGTGGAGTGTCATGGACACAGTTATGAATAGACTGTGACTTCTGCTCTCCCGAAATTCACCTGTCCAACAAAAATATCACGCCTGCCACATATGCCATTTAAAAGTTGCTAGTAGCCGCATTTTAAAAGTATAAATAAATAAGTGAAATTAATTTTAATAATATATTTTATTTAAACCAATATATACAAAATATGTAATTGGTCTAAAAATTATTGCGATGTTTTTACATTCTTTTTTTCTCCTTCAAAGTCTTCAATATCCAGTGTATATTTTACACTTTCATCAATCTCTATATGAATCAGTGCACTTCATGTGCTGGATAAACCGCAGGTGGCTAGTGCCTGTTGTATTGAACAGTGCAGACCTGGAGCGGTGGTCTCCAAAGTTCAGTGCCTTTGACAGCTCATTGGGGTTTGAGAAGGAAATCTTAAAATGCCTATATGTATTTATTTTTATCCCATCATTTAAAAATATTTTCTAACAAATTCTATTAAGGAAAATATACACAGTGCCACTTAGGAATCTTTAGCAGATGTGTGGTAGCCAAGGTCGGGGGTGGGGGAGAGAGAGAGAGAGAGAGAAATAACTTTATATTCATGGTTGCATTCAACATTTACCGTAAAGTTGCCATCTCTTTTCTGTAACTTAAAGGCCAAACGTTAAGAAGAGTAACCATGATAAATCAACTAATATTATTTAAAAGCACTAAAGAAAAGGCCACACTTACCTAGGTTTTTTTCTAAAACACTCAGAAATGAATACCTCTTCTGTGTAAAAAGCAGCTGATGCTTGTAATATAAACTCGACACATATGGAAAATATTCAAATATACAAGTTAGATACTGACAAATTTTTTTCCGTTAAAGAATAGAGCAAACCTGATGATAATAAAGTTCCGATTTAAAAGCCACCTTCTTTTCATAGATCTGAGAGAAGAGGCACAGCTCAGATTGAGGCATGCGAGGACCAAATAACAGCTCCTCTTCCTGCCATCATTTTCCCTATGACATGGCCATTGCCACGGCCATTGCCACCAAATTAAAGGGCCCAGGGAAAGACCCACGCACTACATGTAAAGGCACCTTACTTAGGGCAGGTGTGTTGACTCTATTTAAAACTAATGGAAAATGGAGGTGGGGCATGCCTACCTACTCGGAATTAATCAATTCAGGCAATCTTTGAAGACATTGTCTTGATATAGCATTCAGTGAAAAAAAGAGTAGAACAGAGAGTTTAAGAACTGGTATAATTTTGCTTGTGGTTCAAAGACTCCTTCCCAGCTTACCCACAGCTCTCCTCCCATACCATTGTTTCCTGATAGCAATACCAGCACACACATAAGCCTTCACTCTTTGCTCCTCCCTGGATCCAGTCTGGAGCTGTCACTGTGCCTGAGCACTGGTGGCTGCAATGGGGACGCATCACCAGAGGCAGACAAAAAAAAAAAAAAAAATCTTTACAGAAATATTTTATGCTTATGTAAGCAAACAGTTGTATTTTTTGCTCCTCCTTCTTTACAAATGGTAACAGAACACATATACTATCTGCACCTTACTTTTTCCATTTAACGTAATTTGGAGATCATTCCAAAATATACACTGGATGCACCATAACTTATTTAACCAGTCTACAATTGCTGGACTTCTGTTTCTATCCTTGGCTGTTGCAACAAGATATAAGGATATTGAAATGGAGTGAGTCATTTCACATGTGTGAGTAAATCTGTAAAAGAAAAAAGTTATTAGAAGTAGAATCAGTGGGTGAAAGGTATATGCATTTTTGATAAAATTTACCGCATTTCTCATAAGAGAGGTTGCACTCCCGCGAGCAATGTAAGAAAACACCTCTTTCCCTTCAGCTTTGTCAACACGGTATGTTACTGAGCTTTCTGATCTTTGCCAAATTGTAGGAAACAATGACATTTCAATGTAGTTTTGTTTTTACATGTTTCTTAAGAGCAATGTTGAACACATTTTTAAGTATTTATTACCATTTTTCTTTTCTGTTGTCTGTTCCTTGATTCATATTCTGAATTCATTTTTTCTGTTGAGATGTTGGTCTTTTTCTTATTGATTTGTAGGAACTAATTTATACTAGAAAAGTCAGCCTTTTGTAATATAAGTTGCAAATACTATTTTACCAGTTCGTCTTTTGATTTTGCTTATGGTAATTTTTAACTTTCGTGTTTGTTTTATTTTTAAATGCCATCTAGTGTTTCATGGCTTCTGAGTTTGGTGTCATAATTTTAAAGCTCCTCCCTGCTATTAGATTATAAAGTAATTTTCTTGTTCTAGAATTCTTAAACTTTTATTTTTTATATTTAGGTATTTGACCTATTTTGAATTTATTCTGATGTAAGGTACAAGGTATAGATCTGACTTGGTTTCCATATGACCACCTAGTTATTCCCAATTTATTGAATAAGCTATCTTGTCCACAGTGATTCAAGGGAGCATTTTTATCATATATTGGATTTGATTCTATACTGCATACAAGCCCAAATGTATGTCAATTTCTGGCCCTTCAGGTCTCTGCCGTATCTCTCTGTTCATATGGTACTATTCAAAGTATTTGAATACACACTTCCTTATTTCTCTGGGCTAGTTCCTTCTTCTTACTCCACTTTTTCAGATTTTTCCTGGCTAAACTTGCTAATTAATTTCTTTTCCACAACAGTGTTAGTCTCATTTCAGAATAAACTCAATTGGTTTATATATTAGGATCAGGTTAAATTTATACGCTAACTTAGAGAGAAGTGACAGCTTTATGATGGTAAACTTAAGACTATCACATGGCTTTTGATTTGTTTAAACCTTTTGTGTCCTTGAGACATGTTTTAGTTTATCTCATATGTATTTTGCACATTTTTAAAGTTGATTTCTAAATATCTTATTTTCTTGTTGCTCTTATAAATGAAGGTTTTCTCCCTTTATATAATAACTGGTTAATGTTTATATATACGAAAGCAACTAATTTCTGTATATCAATACTGAATTCTCTTTGGTTCTAATAGTTTTTCAGTTTATTGTCTTAGGTTTTTCAGGTATCATATCACTGCAATCTTCCTTTCAAGTTTTTGCCTCTAATTTCTTTCTCTTATCTAATTATTTTGATAATACATTCTGAAAAATTAAACAATAAATGGTGATAGTGTAATAGTTAACTTATTCCTGATTTCAGGGAGAATTTCTCTAATGCTTTCCCACTAAGTATGATGTAAGCTCTTGGGTCGAGATACAGGTATCTTACCATGTTAAGGAAGTATTCACCAATTCCTCTTTTATTAAGAGGTTTCTTTTAATTGAGAGTAAGTGTTGGGCTTTATCAAATACCTTTTCAGCATCTTTAAATATAATCATATGATCGTTCTCTCTGGACCTATTAAAATGATTAAAATGATCGACTATATAACTAGATTTCCTAATATTGAATCAACCTTACATTCCTGCAATAATCCCAATTTGTCATACTGTATTTTTCTTTAAATGTAATGTTGGGTTATATTTGCTAATATTAGAATTTTTACATTGATGTTCATATTCATGAGATTCATTTGTAGTTTTCTTTTTGTGGCTAATCTTTGTTAGTTTTTTTCTTCATTAAATAATTTGGACGTTTTCCTGATTTTCCTATGCCTCAAAATTTTAATCTGGAATTTAAATAACAATGGAATTATGTGTTCTTTGGAGATTTTGTGGAATTACTTTGTGACACCACCTGAACCTAATGTTTTGTGGAGGGATAACATTCTGACAACTTTATTTTCTCATTGCTAAGTGGCTGTTTAGATTTTCTCTCTCCTTTGAACTTGTTTTGGTAAATTATATTTTCCTTAAAAATTATTCATTTCATTTGAGTTTTCAGATTTATTTGCATAGAATTGAGCAAAGTAGGCTCACAGTATTCTTTTCATTTTCGTGGTATCTGTAGTTATTTCAGCTGTATCATTTCTTTGTGTATTTCTGCTTTTTCTCTTTTGTCTGAATTAGTCTAGGTAATAGTTTATCTAATTTAAGTTTTTTCCTTAAAATAAGTCAACTTTTGAATTTATTTATTTCGAATACAATTTTCTGTTTTCTAGTCAATTTGTCTGTAATAATTTCTTTCACTTCTTTTAGGTTCAGTTGTTACTGTCTTTTGCATTAGTTATCAATTACTGCATAAGAAATTACTCTAAAACTTAGTGGCTTTAAAGAACAAGAAATTTTTAAAAATCTCACACAGTTTCTAAGGGTCAGGAATCCAGGTGCAGCTTAGCTGCGTGGTCTGGCACAGGATCCCTGATGAGATTGCAATCAAGCTGTTAGCTGAGGCTGCAGTCATCTGAAAGCTTGACTGGGGCTGGAGAATCAACTTCAAAGAAGCCTCATTCCCATGGCTGTCCATTGGAAGTCTCATCCTTGCCCTGTGGGCCTCTCCACTGGGCTGTCTGAGCATCCTCAAGACATGGCAATTGGCATTCCCTAGAATGAGTGATCCAAGACAGAAAGAAAGAGAGTGACCAAGATGGAAGTCACAGTGCCTTTTTGTAAATCAGCCTATAAACTCTTTGACAGATGGAATCTACTTCCCCTCCTTTTGCATGTGGGCTGGACTTAGTGACACTTCTGATGGACAGGATAAAGTGGGAGTATTTCTTTTTCTCCTTGTATTTACTGTAGTTCTATCTTTATGAATACTGATGCTGTGTTTTTCAGTACTTATATCACCACTGTTAATTGCACTTTTCAACAAAATAAGAAACCCACTTTTGACTCATTTAATGCTCTTTGTCCTCTGTTCAACCTTATCTGATGTTGAGATGACTAACTTGTTTCCTTTTTGTTTGCATTTGTCTGGTATATTTTACTCATTCTTTTGTTTTCAACCTTTCTGAATCACTTTACTTTAGAGGTTTCTCTTATATATGATGTAAAGTTTAGATTTGCTTTGAGATCCATTCCAAAAGTTATTTTCTTCTAGTAGATGAGGTGAGTCCATTTATATTTACTGGTCTGACAGATCAATTTTGTCTTACTTCTGTCATATTATTTTATATTGTGTTTTCTATTTTGTAGTTTTGTAAACATTTTTCAACATGTATTCTATTGCTTTACCTATCTGTGCATTTTTTTCATGATAAATAGGAAGTTTGTTTTATGTTTTTTCATGATAAGTAGGAAGTTTTACAAGTGGTTACCCTGAAATTGTAAGTTTATTTAATAATGAATCCTCAATTTCTTTAGGCAATATGCATTACTTTTCCAGAACTTAAAGAATTGTATGTGGGGACTTCCCTGGCAGTCCAGTGGTTAAGACTCCACACGTCCACTGCAGGGGACATGGGTTTGATCTCTGGTTGGGGAACTAAGATCCCACATGCTGTGTGGCACAGCCAAAAAGAAAAAAAAAAGAATTGTATGTGTTTGTTTTTCGTCCCCATTCTCTTTTCCACCATGCAATTTTTGTGAATTATTTAATCTTTCTTAGTGTTCTTTTTTTTTAACTATTAGACATACCTTTCCCTATATTAATTTACTTGTCAATATTAAAATGATATTCTTTAACCAGCAACTATTAAAGATGAGGAAACCACACAGCAGGTTTTGTATGTGAATTTGCTTCACCTTTACTTTCCACTTCTTTCACCCTTATACTCCCAACTTTCATTACTTATATCATGTCTGCATTTTTAGGGCACATAATATTTACTTGCTGCTCTATAATCTGAACCACACATTTATTTAGTCTTAGTGCTAATACACTCAGTGCTTATGTTGGTCCCCTTTGTCTCTTATCTTGATTGAGAAAGTTAAACTTAGTCCTCTAGACTGTTCCCCAAGGAGGGCTTTGGGAACAATATTCTCTGAATTCTTGCATTTTCAGAAGTATTTGCCTGTGGCCCTTATACCCAAATAACATCTTTAGGTTGCAATTCTTTACTTGAGGATGTTGAAGACGTTACTCCTATGACTTTTAGCATGGATTGCGGCTGTGGAGAAGTCTAAGGCCAGCATACCCTTTATCCTTTCATAAGTTAATCTACCTTGTTGCCAAGAAAATGTTGTCATCATGTTGTTGTCTTGAAGTCCAATAACTTTACTAAGATATGTCTCAGTGTTAGCTGTTCTGAGTCAGTTTTCCTGGAATGTGGTGTGTTCTTTCTCAGTAGATATGTTTTATTTCAGGACAGTTTTCTTGAATTATATCTTTAAGTATTTGGTTAGGATTCAGTGTTCTCTTCTTCAGCAACTCCAAGTATGCATAAATTTGATCTCCTTTGCCTATCCCCTACATCTTCTTCCTTTTTATCGGTTTAACTCTTTTTTCCTTTTGCCTTCATTTGTCTTCCCTCCTTTCTTCCTTCACCTCGTCTCCTACTTCTGTCCTCTATGTTCCTCACTGTGTTTTCAGCAGTAGTTAGTCTCCTTGGTGCTTCTTCCAATTTTACTTTAATTTCTGTGATGGTTTTATTCTTTCCTTCAACCTTTTTCCTAAACACTGCCAGATCACATATCACTTCCCCCTCTGTCACATCATGATCTCTTCCTGGAGCTCTTGCATCTCTGATTTGTGCTTTTGCTTCATATAATCAATTGCTTCATCAAGCTTTTAAAATTTGGGGCAGAAAGTTTAGTCATAAATTTCATCGACCCTGTGGCACTATTTTCTTGGTGCTTGTCTGCCACTAGTTTTATTTTTTTTCCTGTGTTTTTGTTGATCTTCTGTTTCTTTTTTATCTTTCAACTTTGCAATATGAGTTTTTCCTCAGTGAGATATTTGCAAAAGTTCACATTGAGGAAGAGCCAAGGCCAACTGGAACTTTCCTTATGTTGCAGAGTGTTGGGTTTACATTTGTTTTTCTTGAGTCAATGGGGTTTAGTAGCTATGAGGTTCTCCAAAGCAAAGTTACTTTTCTCCGCCTCTGGCAGAGATAGACTGCTTCCTACAAATATGACTTGTGTCTATGATTTTTTTCTTTTAGCCTCACGTTTTCTTTTTCTTGGAATAAAACCATGTACAAGGGCACTCCTACTGCCAGCACATGCACCCTGTTTACATATAAACGTGTATTTATATGGAAATTTATTACATATAAATATATTAGGTTACATGTTCCCTCCAAATTTTCATTTATGAGATGACTGGTCAAAAAGCTCAGAGAACACTGAAGTCAAGAAAATCATGTGTATTAAATGCTGTTATAAAGGCAGATACATAAGGCTGTTGCATACAAGGTATTAGGTGTTACACATCAGGGTAACCTTCACCTTTGAAAAGTATGTTTTGTCTTTTTCCAGGATCTGTGCTGCAGGTCCTCTCTCTCCATGCATTGCAAAATAATCTCTACTACCTTTGGCAGTGCTTTCACTTATTTTACAGTTTGAGGTTCTAGCTATTTCTCAGTTTTCTCAGAAGTGGAGTTGGTAAGTAAAAACAAGAAAGAAGAAAAAGAATCACTCCTCTTCTTCTTGACGGGATACTATAATGTCTGCATATGACACCTGAAACTTCTATAGCCACTATACAACCATGACAGGAAGGGCAAGAGCAAAGATGGCAGACCCTACGTCCTCAATGATGTCATGAAGCTGCAACTCTGGACTTGTTATGTACGATAATTAGTTTAAGATGGTGGAGTAGAAGGATGTGCACTCACTCCCTCTGGCGAGAGCACTGGAATCACAACTAACTGCTGAACAATCATCAACAGGAAGACACTGGAACTCACCAAAAAAGATACCCCACGTCCAAAGACAAAGGAGAAGCCAGAATGAGATGGTAGGAGGGCCGCAGTGAGACAGTAGGAGGGGCGCAATCACAATAAAATCAAATCCCATAACCACTGGGTGGGTGATTCACAAACTGGAGAAGAATTATACCACAGAAGTCCACCCACTGAAGTGAAGCTTCTGAGCCCCACATCAGGCTTCCCAAATTGGGGGTCTGGCGATGGGAGGAGGAATTCCCAGAGAATCAGACTTTGAAGGCTAGCGGGATTTGATTGCAGTACTTCGATAGGACTGGGGGAAACAGAGACTCCACTCTTGGAAGGCACACACAAAGTAGTGTGCACATCAGGACTCAGGGGGAGGGAGCAGTGACCTCAGAGGATACTGAACCAGACCTACCTGCTAGTGTTGGAGGGTCTCCTGCAGAGGCAGGGGGCGGCTGTGGCTCACCGTGGGGACGGGGACACTGACAGCAGAAGTTCTGGGAAGTACTCCTTGGCATGAGCCCTCCTGGAGTCCACCATTAGGCCCACCAAAGAGCCTGTTGGCTCCATGGCTGGGTCGCCTCAGGCCAAACAACCAACAGAGAGGGAACTCAGCCCCACCCATCAGCAGACAAATGGATTAAAGTTTTACTGAGCTCTGCCCACCAGAACAACACCCAGCTCTACCCACCACCAGTCCCTCCCATTAGGAAGCTTGAAAAGCCTCTTAGATAACCTCATCCACCAGAGGGCAGACAGCAGAAGCAAGAAGAACTACAATGCTGCAGCCTGTGGAACAAAAACCACATTCACAGAAAGACAGACAAAATGAAAAGGCAGAGGACTATGTACCAGATGAAGGAACAAGATAACACCCCAGAAAAACAACTGAATGAAATGGAGATAGGCAACCTTACAGAAAAAGAATTCAGAGTAATGATAGTGAAGATGATCCAGGACCTCAGAAAAAGAATGGAGACAAAGATCGAGAAGATGCAAGAAATGTTTAACAAAGACCTAGAAGAATTAAAGAACAAACACCTAAAAGAATTAAAGAACAAACAAACAGTGATGAACAATACAATAACTGAAATGAAAAATACACTAGAAGGAATCAATAGCAGAATAACTGAGGCAGAAGAACAGATGAGTGACCTGAAATACAGATTGGTGGAATTCACTGCTGCAGAACAGATTAAGAAAAAAAGAAAGAAAAGAAATGACGATGGCCTAAGAGACCTCTGGGACAAGATTAAACACACCAACATTCGCATTATAGGGGTCCCAGAAAGAGAAGAGAGATAGAAAAGACCTGAGAAAATACTTGAAGAGATTATAGTCGAAAACTTCCCTAACATGGGAAAGGAAATAGCGACCCAAGTCGAGGAAGCGCAGAGAGTCCCAGGCAGGATAAACCCAAGGAGAAACACGCCGAGACACGTAGTAATCAAATTGACAAAAATTAAAGACAAAAAATATTATTAAAACGACAAGGGAAAAATGACAAATAACATACAAGGGAACTCCCGTAAGGTTAACAGCTGATTTCTCAGCAGAAACTCTGCAAGCCAGAAGGGACTGGCCTGATATATTTAAAGTGATGAACGGGAAGAACCTACAACCAAGATTACTCTACCCAGCAAGGATCTCATTCAGATTTGACGGAGAAATTAAAACCTTTACAGACAAGCAAAAGCCAAGAGAATTCAGCACCACCAAACCAGCTTTAAAACAAATGCTAAAGGAACTTCTCTAGGCAGGAAACACAAGAGAAGGAAAGACCTGCAATAACAAACCCAAAACAATTAAGAAAATGGTCATAGGAACATACATATCGATAACTACCTTAAATGTAAATGGATTAAATGCTCCAACCAAAAGACATAGACTGGCTGAATGGATACAAAAACAATACCCTTATTTATGCTGTCTACAAGAGACCCACTTCAGACCTAGGGACACGTACAGACTGAAAGTGAGGGGATGGAAAAAGATACTCCATGCAAATGGAAATCAAAAGAAAGCTGGAGTAGCAATTCTCATATCAGACAAAATAGACCTTAAAATAAAGACTATTATAAGAGACAAAGAAGGACACTACATAATAATCAAGGGATCAATCCAAGAAGAAGATATAACAATTGTAAATATTTATGCACCCAACACAGGAGCACCTCAATACATAAGGCAAATGCTAACAGCCATAAAAGGGGAAATCGACAGTAACACAATAATAGTAGGGGACTTTAACACACCCCACTTTCACCAATGGACAGATCAACCAAAATGAAATAAATAAGGAAACACAAGCTTTAAATGACACATTAAACAAGATGGACTTAATTGATATTTAAGGACATTCCATCCAAAAACAACAGAATACACTTTCTTCTCAAGTGCTCATGGAACATTCTCCAGGATAGATCATATCTTGGGTCAAGCCTTGGTAAATTTAAGATAATTGAAATCGTATCAGGTGTCTTTTCTAACCACAACGCTATGAGACTAGATATCAATTACGGAAAAAAACCGTAAAAAATACAAACACATGGAGGCTAAACTATATGCTACTAAATAACCAAGAGATCACTGAAAAAATCAAAGAGGAAATCAAAAATACCTAGAAGCAAATGACAATGAAAACATGATGACCTAAAACCTCTGGTATGCAGCAAAAGCAGTTCTAAGAGGGAAGTTTATAGCAATACAAGCCTACCTCAAGAAACAAGAAAAATCTCAAATAATCAGCCTAACCTTATACCTAAAGCAATTAGAGAAAGAAGAATAACAACAACAAAAAAACTCCAAAGTTAGCAGAAGGAAAGAAATCATAAAGATCAGATCAGAAATAAATGAAAAAGAAATGAAAGAAATGATAGCAAAGATCAATAAAATTAAAAGCTGGTTCTTTGAGAAGATAATATTGATAAACCATTAACCAGACTCATAAAGAAGAAAAGGGAGAAGACTCAAATCAACAGAATTAGAAATGAAAAAGGAGAGGTAACCACTGACGCTGCAGAAATACAAAGGATTATGGGAGATTACTACAAGCAACTATATGCCAATAAAATGGACAGCCTGGAAGAAATGGACAATTTCTTAGAAAAGCACAACCTTCCGAGACTGAACCAGGAAGAAATAGAAAATATAAACAGACCAATAACAAGCACTGAAATTGAAACTGTGATTAAAAATCGTCCAACAAAGAAAGGCCCAGGACCAGATGGCTTCACAGGCGAATTCTATCAAACATTTAGAGAAGAGCTAACACCTATCCTTCTCAAACTCTTCCAAAATATTGCAGAGGGAGGAACACTCGCAAACTCATTCTACGAGGCCACCATCACCCTGATACCAAAACAAGACAAAGATGTCCCCAAAAAAGAAAACTACAGACCAATATCACTGATGAACATAGATGCAAAAATCCTCAACAAAATACTAGCAAACAGAACCCAGCAGCACATTAAAAGGATCAGGCACCATGATCAAGTGGGATTTATCCCAGCGATGCAAGGATTCTTCAATATACGCAAATCAATCAATGTGATAAACCATATTAACAAAGTGAAGGATAAAAACCATGTGATAATCTCAATAGATGCAGAAAAATCTTTCAACAAAATTCAACACCCATTTATGGTAAAAACCCTCCAGAAAGTAGGCATAGAGGGAACTTACCTCATATAGGTAAAGAGGTAAAGAGGGCCTTTAACTATAATAAAGGCCATATATGACAAACTCACAGCCAACATCGTTCTCAATGGTGAAAAACTGAAACCATTTCCTCTAAGATCAGGAAAAAGACAAGGTTGTACACTCTCACTACTATTATTCAACATAGTTTTGGAAGTTTTAGCCACAGCAATCAGAGAAGAAAAAGAAATAAAAGGAATTCAAATCGGAAAAGAAGAAGTAAAACTGTCACTGTTTGCAGATGACATCATTCTATACATAGAGAATCCTAAAGATGCTACCAGAAAACTACTAGAGCTAATCAATATATTTGGGAAAGTAGCAGGAAACAAAATTAATGCACAGAAATCTCTTGCATTCCTATACACTAATAATGAAAAATCTGAAAGAGAAATTAAGGAAACACTCCCATTTACCATTGTAACAAAAAGAATAAAATACCTAGGAATAAACCTACCTAAGGAGGTAAAACACCTTTATTCAGAAAACTATAAGACACTGATGCAAGAAATTAAAGACAATACAAACAGATGGAGAGATATACCATGTTCTTGGATTGGAAGAATCAACATTGTGAAAATGACTATACTACCCAAAGTAATCTACAGATTCAGTGCAATCCCTGTCAAACTACCAATGACATTTTTCACAGAACTAGAACAAAAAATTTCACAATTTGTATGGAAACACATAAGACCCGAAATAGCCAAGGCAATCCTGGGAAAGTAAAATGGAGCTGGAGGAACCAGGCTCCCTGACTTTAGGCTATACTACAAAGCTACAGTAATCGAGACAGTATGGTACTGGCACAAAAACAGAAACATAGATCAATGGGACAGGATAGAAAGCCCAGAGATAAACCCACGCACATATGGTCACCTTATCTTTGATAAAGGAGGCAAGAATATACAATGGAGAAAAGACAGCCTCTTCAATAAGTGGTGCTGGGAAAACTGGACAGCTACATGTAAAAGAATGAAATTAGAACACTCCCTAACACCATACACAAAAATAAACTCAAAATGGATTAAAGACGTAAATATGAGGCCAGACACTATAAAACTCTTAGAGGAAAACATAGGCAGAACATTCTATGACATAAATCACAGCAAGATCCTTTTTGACCCATCTCCTAGAGAAATGGAAATAAAAACAAAAATAAACAAATGGGACCTAATGAAACTTAAAAGCTTTTGCACAGCAAAGGAAACCATAAACAAGACGAGAAGAAAACCCTCCGAATGGGGGAAAATATTTGCAAATGAAGCAACTGACAAAGGATTAATCTCCAAAATTTACAAGCAGCTCATGCAGCTCAATATCAAGAAAACAAACAACCCAATCCAAAAATGGGCAGAAGACCTAAATAGACATTTCTCCAAAGAAGATATACAGATTGCCAACAAACACATGAAAGGATGCTCAACATCACGAATCATTAGAGAAATGCAAATCAAAACTACAGTGAGGTATCACCTCACACCAGTCAGAATGGCCATCATGAAAAAGTCTACAAACAATAAATGCTGGAGAGGGTGTGGAGAAAAGGGAGCCCTCTTGCACTGTTGGTGGGAATGTAAGTTGATACAGCCACTATGGAGAACAGTATGGAGGTTCCTTAAAAAACTAAAAATAGAACTACCATATGACCCAGCAATCCCACTACTGGGCATATACCCTGAGAAAACCATAATTCAAAAAGAGTCATGTACTACAATGTTCATTGCAGCTCTATTTACAATAGCCAGGACATGGAAACAACCTAAGTGTCCATCGACAGATGAATGGGTAAAGAAGATGTGGCACATATATACAATGGAATATTACTCAGCCATAAAAGGAAACGAAATTGAGTTATTTGTAGTGAGGTGGATGGACCTAGAGTCTGTCCTACAGAGCGAAGTAAGTCAGAAAGAGAAAAACAAATACCGTATGCTAACACTAATATATGGGATCTAAAAAAAAAAAAAGGTTCTGAAGAACCTAGGGGCAGGACAGGAATAAAGACGCAGACATAGAGAATGGACTTGAGGACACAGGGATGGGGATGGGTACGCTGGGACAGAGTGAGGGGGTGGCGTGGGCGTGTATACACTAGCAAATGTAGCGTGGATGGCTGGTGGGAAGTGGCCGCATGGCACAGGGAGATCAGCTCGGTGCTTTGTGACCACCTGGAGGGGTGAGATAAGGGAGGGTGTGAGGGAGACACAAGAGGGAAGAGATATGAGGATATATGTATATGTATAGCTGATTCACTTTGTTATAAAGCAGAGGCTAACACACCATTGTAGAACAGTTATACTCCAATAAAGATGTTAAAAAAAAAAAAGCTTAGAGAACACTGAAGTCAAGAAAATCACGTGTGGTGGTGGGATGAATTGGGAGACTGGGATTGACATGTATACACTAATATGTATAAAATAGATCAGTAATAAGAACCTGCTATATAAAAAACAAATAAATAAAATTCAAAAAAAAAAGAAAATCATGTACTAAATAGTGTTATAAAGGTAAATACCTAAGGTTGTTGGCCCAGAGAGAATAACAGCTCCATCTTCTAATAAGCCTAGATAGATATCACACAGTATGTTAGCAGTATGCATTGCGGAGAAAAATGGTTTGAGGAATAATATCTGATAGAAACACAATAATAATAACATACTTTTGATAGTTTTGCAATTTGATAGTATAATGTTCTGCAAAGCACTTTTACATATTATTGATACTTTATTTGATCCTGCAAATGGCCCATTGAAAGGGATATTATTTCCTTTTCACAAATATGGAATATGAAACCCACAGAGACTGTGACTTATATAAGGCCACACATGAATGTCAAACCCTGATCACTGAAGTCTTCAGCTACTGCTTGGAATTTAGGGAATGATAATGTTCCTTGGTGGATATGGACCCATACAAAAGCAAGTCCTATAGTTTAAGAAGCTACGTAGTCACTGAACTTTCCTAATCAAAACACAGAATTCCTGGAATGAAAGCGGACAGAGATGTCAGTTTTTTCAAATACTTGAGGCAGTATTTTCAAAATCTCTTAGACTGGCTCTGTAGCACAAAAAGAAATGGAGATATATTCATTCTTCAGTTTGTTTATCAATGAATCTCTTCAAGGCTGTAACTGAATTGGATTTGGGAATGAGAACTGGAATACAGTCTAATATTCTTTGTCATCTTACACGTTTTATTTTATTTTATTTTTTTTTAAATATGCCATTTTAACCTTTTTAATTTAATTAATTAATTTATTTATTTATTTTTGGCAGTGTTGGGTCTTCGTTTCTGTGCAAGGGCTTTCTCTAGTTGTGGCAAGCGGGGGCCACTCTTCATCGCGGTGCGCGGGCCTCTCACTATCGCGGCCTCTCTTGTTGCGGAGCACAAGCTCCAGACGCGCAGGCTCAGTAGTTGTGGCTCACGGGCCTAGTTGCTCCGCGGCATGTGGGATCTTCCCAGACCAGGACTCGAACCCGTGTCCCCTGCATTGGCAGGCAGATTCTCAGCCACTGTGCCACCAGGAAGCCCACGTTTTTTTTTTCAACTTATTCAGTGTTCAGATGGCCAGTGGTTTGTTATCAGGTCAGTTACTATTTGAGAGTACATCAAATAACCATCACTTAAAATGTCACAATAGCTTCATTCTTTTTAAATAAACTGCGTCTTCCATAATTTATTCTGATGCTTTGTGCCAGATGCTATGCAATCAAATAATTGAAACTTCTATCACTTCTAAATGTATCTTAGGCACAACCAAGTGTATAGTATTTTATTGATTTATTAGTACAGTCAAAATTGTGTGTGTGTGTGTATGTGTGTGTGTAGGGTAAAGCACAAGACAGTTGTGAATAGATTAGCCATGCTCAAAGATTTCAAAAGATGTATAAATGACATTTTGTTTTAGGCATTATTTAGCAACCACTGCCATTTGCTTTCACAAATTTATGAACGCATAACTGTTTAAATAAGATGCTTTAATCACAGATAGCTGCAAGATTTTTCCAAAGAATATTTTTAAAATAATATTGAATATTTGTGAAGGGTTGGTTTTCTAAATAAATTCCAGGCTTTGGAATAGTTGGCAATCTCCCCTTGACAAACATTCTTGCCTAGAAAATGTCCACTTTTTACTATTAAAAGATAGGTTGAAAAACTACAAAAAGGAAGGAAAAGAGGGAGGGAAGAAGATTTCATTGGAAAGTATATGTTTATGTATTAGGAATTTCAAGTGAAACTAAAAGTTGAGAGGAGGCTTTTTTTTTTATATGAAATTATCTCCTTGCTTTCTATGCCTAATTCTCCAGGCCCTAAAATGGCTAATTAAAACCTAACTGTATTGCTTAGTTAATTCAGTTGACAGTTAACCCCAGGGAATATTTTGGCAGTTAATTATATACATTGACAATTTTTATATGGTAGGTATAAATTTATAGTGATAACAGCTATAATATCCCACCCCAGCATACAAATTTTTGTTCACCCAAAGGTTTAGATTAATCTTAATCAGTAGCAAGAAATGTAACTGAGTTAGTTTGATAAGTGATTATTTCCAAAGTGCTTCAAAGAGCCTGTCATTCTTATGAATTGTTTTTCTGCTGTAGTACAGTCTGCAAAAAGATATATATTTCTAAGGACCACACATTGGTGAGTAAATAAGAATCTCTCTCTCTCCCTCTCTCTCTCTCTCTCTCTCTGTCTCTCTCTCTCTCACACACACACACACACACACACACACACACACACACACACACACATATTTTAGAGTTAGATTTCTTCTCATCTTCAAGTTTTACTCCATTTCAGACTCATAATTTAAACTAGTACTCTGAGCCCAACGACCTGCTAAGCTAAAAATATAATAGAACCTCATACCAAAGGAATTTATGGTCTAATTGGGAGACAAGACTTTGAAGATATAAACCAGAGAAATAAGACAGAACTGAATTGGGTACCAAAATACCAGGGGCCTTGGGGCAAAGCACTGTGAATTCTTGGGTTTCCAGGAGGAATTGGGACTGTGAAGATTAGAGGAAGCAGACATATGAGTGGTGGCCCCGTGGTGTGCTGAAAGCTGCAGTAGCATTGGGTCCCCAGGGGTGAGGACACAAAGCAAGCAATATCTAACTCATGCTGGGGAGACGGAACAGCTTCACCAGAAATATGACATCAGAGATGGTGTTTAAAAATAGAGTTTGTCGGGACTTCCCTGGAGGTCCAGTAGTTAAGACTGCACTTCCACTGCAGGCGACGCAGGTTCCATCCCTGGTCGGGGAACTAAGATTCCACATGCCGTGCGGTGCAGCCAAAAAATAATAAAAATAAAAATAGAGTTTGTCAAGAGGAAAAGGAAGGGCTGAGTACACAAGTCAAAGGCAGAAAGCGTTAAAAAATGCCAAGTTTAGGCTTTACCTGTAAGTTATTGGTGCCTTGAGAGTTTTTAAGTCAGAGAAAGACAAGGTCAGAGTTTGGTTTCGGAAAGCCCTTCTGACTGAGGAATCCAGAGGATTATATTAGAGACAGGGAGGTGACTACAGAGCCATCACACATGACAGGACCTGAAGTAAAGGAGATACAGTGGAGGAGAAGGTTAGGGGATCACCTTGTAATTGCATAGACATAGACTAAATCCATTTTTTAAATTGAAGTATAGTTGATTTACAATGTTGTGTTAGTTTCTGCTATACAGCAAAGTGATTCAGTTATACATACATATATATATATGTTCTTTTGCAGATTCTTTTCCATTATAGTTTATTACAAGATACATTTAAATACATTTTTTAACTGGTATTGAACAGTTGGTTTTGGAAGGCATAGTCAAGGGGAGATTATATGTGGTTGCTTTCTTCAGAATCATAGATAGTTATTCCCAGCAAACATCTACTTTGTGGGGTCTGTGGTCTCCAAGCCAAATTGACAAATATTTCTGGAGTGAGACTGCTCTCAGCCCTGGGGAGATTCTGTTTCTGTGCCGTACACACCCCGCTCCAGCCCTGTGGAATGGGGACCGGAAGCTGCCTGCACTCAGAAGCAACCTGCAATATGCAAAGCAGTCATTTATGGAGACAGTGTGGGAGAGAAGAAAAAATTACTGTGCTTTCCATTACCCAGTGAGTTCCATCCATCCACCCCTTACCAGTGAATTAAGTGGAAATAAATAAATACAGCCAAGTTCACTGGTAACCTTTAGTGCCTTCCATTAATCAGAGTAATAGGGGTTCTATTCTAAGGTCTTCATTGCTGCTATAGAAAGAAAAATGGTGACATGAGGTCAGTTTAGCTCCAGCCCTATGACACTTTGTCAATACGGTATTGGCAATTCAGTTATGGTGAAAAATAAGGGCATTATTTAGCTGTTAGGAGTTAGTAAATAGATTATTTATTATGTTGTCTGTCATCAATCAGAACCCCAAGCCAAAAAGAAGCAGCTGCCTGAATAATTTTCCTGCAAAGGCCTCCAACAGTTTCCTTGGGCTCCTTCCCCTCCCTCCCACACCCCTGTTCTCTCTGCCTCTGTGTGTGTGTGTGTTAGAAAATGTTATAGTATTTGAGTTGATGAATGTGGAAATTTATTAACAGGAAATGAAAACTGATAGGTGTTTAACGTTTAATGTGAAATAATCTACTGTAACATAAAAAACTCAAAATAATACTGTTTTAATTGTCCATGGTAATTAAACTGTCACTGTAGTAATTAAAAAGATAGATGGATAGTAAGTTATTGACACAAGCTCTTCAAATAAAGTGGGCTAATTTTAAAACTAAATTTAACTTAAATTGAATGATAGTCTGCTTCTCTCCCACTCTTTTTTTTTTTTTTTTTTTTTAAGTGACAGCATCCAAATCTGTTTTTATCAGTGTTTACCAGGGATAAACCCAAAGTAAAGTAACCTGAGTCAGCATTCGTTAATAAAAGTTCCTAGTAATGGAACTCCTGGTAATAAAGTCTTCACTTTTACTAAATGGAAAAGATTACTTACTGTATAGTGAGAAAACTGTAGTTTAGCTATTTGAAAAGTGTATGTGTGTCTGTGTGTTCATCTCACGTCACATACATAAGTTAACAATTTTTAATCAAACACAGAATTTTAAAAATATTTTACTGAATATATAGTTGACCCTTGAACAATTCGAGAGTTGGGGCACCAACCCTCCTCTAAGTCAAACATCCAAGTATAATTTCCAGTCATTCCTCCACGTTCAGGGTTCCTCCGAATCCTTGGATTTCAACCAACCTCAAACTGCGTAGTGCTGTAGTATTTACTATTGAAAAACATCTGAGTACAGGTGGACCCGTACAGTTCAAACCCGTGTTGTTCAAGGGTCAACTGTATATCAAATCTCTTGAAGAGAAAAAAAAGTCTGGACTGAAAATTCTGTAAAAATTCTATAATCTTCCATTCTCAATCTGCCCTTGTCTTGTTTAGATATAAAGTTATAGAAGCCTTATAAAATTAGTTGAGAAGTGTTTCCTCTTTCTGTACTTTCTAGAGAAGTTTGTTCAATATTGGATTGATCTAGTAGAGCTCAACTGGTGTTTTCTTTATGGGAATTTTTTTTTTTTTTAACTTTGGGTTTATTTATTTATTTATTTATTTATTTATTTATTTATTTATTTATTTATTTATGGCTGTGTTTGGTCTTCGTTTCTGTGTGAGGGCTTTCTCTAGTTGCAGCAAGTGGGGGCCACTCTTCATTGCGGTGCGCGGGCATCTCATTATCGCGGCCTCTCTTGTTGCGGAGCACAGGCTCCAGACGCGCAGGCTCAGGAATTGTGGCTCACGGACCTAGTTTCTCCACGACATGTGGGATCCTCCCAGACCAGGGCTCGAACCCGTGTCCCCTGTATTGGCAGGCGGATTCTCAACCACTGCGCCACCAGGGAAGCCCCGGGAATATTATTAACTATGTTCTGATTTCTTTTACAATTATGGAACAATTCAAGCATTCTGTTTCTTACTGAGTCAGCTTTGCTAAGTTATTTTTTTCCAGGAATTTATCCATTGCATCTAACTGTTTAGATCAATTGGCATAAAATTGTTCATAGTATTCCTTAATTATATTTTAAAAGTTGAGCTGTATGTATAGTTATTTCTCTTTCCTTCTTTATCCTGATAATTTCTGTTTTCTTGATCAATGTGACCAACATTTTCTCTATTTGATTAGTCTTTTAAAAGAAGCAACTTTGGCTCTTTCATTGTATCTTTTGTAAATTTTTTTCCCATTTATTACTGTTTTGATCTTTATTATCTTCTCTATATTTTTGAGTTTATGCTTTTCTACTTTTTAAAACTTTTCAGACATCTTCATGAATTTTCATCATTTATCCTTTGCTAATGTAAGCACTTAAATGTATAAAATACCACTTTTACTGCATCCTAGTAAAAATTGGACGGGTATAATTTTCACAATTCATGTAATTGACATTTAAAAAAAATAAAAATAAAAATATCTAATAAAATTTCCTGTTTGATCCAGGAGAGGCCACCAAACCTGGACACTTCAGCCCCCTTGAAAATTTAGGCGAGTCTGCCCCTGATGTGCATGGTGGCTGGGACCAGAGTAAAAGTGAGATGGCTGCATCTTTATGTGTAAATGCTTAAAAATTATAAATCCAGCCTACAAGCTGGTACACGCAACCTGTTCCACTTCTCTGCTTTGAAAGGTATACCTTCATACAACAAAGTAGAGAATTACATGTAAAACTCTGGCTTTTATAGTATTGAAAGTTGGCAAAACAGTAGAAACAATTGAAGTTAATTATTATTGTACATGCCTGGGTATTCTTTTGATAGTTTAGTGACATTTGACTGAGAAATAAAATAGGGACTTATATAATTCTTAAATTATTTTACACTTATTTCATAAAATCATCTTTCTTGCCTTCATTTCAGAAAACTCACTTATGTTGTATTAAGGATATTCACATAATTTGTTTTCTATCAACACTGATGATCTAAAAGATTAAAAAAATAAATTGCAATTGCCTTCAAAGTGTACATGTAAATATTTGCCCATCAAAATTATATACTTAATTCAGTTTCTTATTTCGAGAAACTGAAACTTTCTAACGTAATTTAAATTTTAAAAATTATTATTATATAAGTATGTAATATAACATCATTTATCATTCTAGCTCATTGTCTCTCTAGTTTCTAATGTAAAGAATCCGTAGGTATCACACCTCAAATGAACGGTGTATTAAACCTTCAGATCTGTGAATGTAAGAGCAATGTGAATCGTTTAATATGGGAAAATTTCCTCTGCAGCTGCGTACATCACTTGCAAACACCGTCCTAATTTGTGAGTCCCTCCAGAGCCACAAATTGGACACAAAGAGAAGCAAAAAAAATGGATGATTGAGACGGTTGAGTAATATTTGATTGTGTGACAACCTATTGCATTCACTCCAAAGGAAAGGATTTAACAAGTTGATTAATTTATCTTTTGTTCTATCTAAAGGTTTCCAACCCTCAAATCCTCCCTACCTTCTAAAGCAGTATCCATCTCCAACAACCCAAAGCTCACCACATGTAGACTTTATCACTCTTTGTTTAGGTGCAAGCCAGCACAAGTGTTTGTTTCCCTGGGACCTTAATGGAGTTAGTTGTGAGAGTGGTTGTGTAGGGTACGTCATGCTCTGCCAGTGCTGAGCATATGTCTTTAATATATGCGTGTATGTGTATATTAACAAACCTAGAGGCTTCTCAAAAGCAAGGGCCCAAGGTGGAGTCCCCTCTTGCCCAGGTCTAAGGGTGGTGCCAGGTCAGCTTTCCCATCCTTGCTGGCCCAAGGCTAGTCATGTATGAAAGGCGGGGTTGCTATCAAATAACCACCCTCCTCCTTGCTGCTAGCCACTCTGGCTTTATCCAGCCCCATCTCACATTTCTGCTCCCTTTTCTGTTTTCTAATAGGCAGGGCTCTTCAGAGACCTCATCTACTTCCTATAAAATTAGTAATATTTCTAAGAGTGTGTCCTCTCTAGGGTTTAATTCCAGAATCTCTGCACTGTTCTGTAGTCTAAGGGTGTCTGTGAGCACCTAATCAGCCATAATTCCAGAAGTGGAAGTCCCCCCAATCCAATATATTGAAATTTTCTATGCCCTCACGTCCTCATACAGATTGCAAGCTCTCGGAGGCCAGGGTTCATGTGTTATTTATTTATGTTTCACCCCACCACAATGCCTGCTGCATCATACACAATTAATAAATATTTACTGAGATAAAACAAGCAAGGAACTCACAAAAGAAAGGACAGATTTGATTTCATAAAAGCAAAAAGAAAATTCCCAATAACCCTAGGAAAATATCTGCAGCAAATATTTGCAGAGAGCTATCATCTTTAGTATGTAGAGTTCACACAAATAGATGCAGAAAAGCTAAGATGATGTAGGTAAAGTATCTAAAAGACAATCCTCAAAGGAGGAAATACAGCTAGAAATAAACTCCTAAACTGACACAATACTTTGGAACCAATTTGGCAGTCAAAAGCCTCATAATACTCAATTTATTTGACCTAATAATTCCACTGCTAAAAAATCTATCTAAGAGAATTATAAATTTTGGAGGAGAAAGTTTTATTGATCTGACTCAAGCATGGTAAAATCTTTCTTTGTCTATTTCACAAGAGGTTCTTTGGCACCCTTGCTGGGGGCTAGAGTGGGAGAAGCCTCAGGACCCAGAATCCAGGCATTCAGAGTCAACAAGAAGGCGAGTAGAGAATTAGAGGACACTGGATACTTGCCCACAGTTGAATTTCATGCTGCCCCCGGGTATGAATAACCCTGCATCCTTGTAGCAGCCATCAACACCAGGCCCTGATTGAAACAAAGAGTAAGATTCTCAGATGATCACACAGGTTGGAATGCAAAAGGTCTTCATTCTAATCGTATGCAAATGAAAAGTTCTGCCCACTAGCATTTAACAGTGGCATTAGAACTCAGAAATAGTGACTCCTGTGGAGTGTTGTTTCCAAGCAGCCTTGAGCCCCTTGGAAATGTAAGGCTTTGATTTAGGTGGAATGGCCACAGGAGCTTATTAGCAGAAGGGTCAGAACATCTCAGTTGACCCAGCCAGCTGCCCAGGCCACTTTATGGAACAGAAGCTCTCTGCACAGGTCGCCCCTCCTTGGTGATAATTAATACAAATGATTTTCCTTGGAACTATGGTGATAGAGAATCGGAAACTGACAGCAGTTCCCTAGCTGTCCGTCAAGAAGCACCAATGCGCCATGCTGCCACCTGCCATTAGAGAGCTTTTCACCACCAGCAAGCTCACTTGTCATTTCTCCACAGAATGCACTCACCTGGCTTAGCCTGTAATACAGTAACGTGATTTCAACTCAGCAGCAGAGCTAAATACCAGAGGAGTAGGGCACTTGGAGCAGAAAAGAAAGGGAATGAAATAACTATCATTACCTCCCTAAACTTCAAAAAGTGTGAAAGAGCCCTCTTCCCGAGAGGTCCAGATCCCCAATTTCAGACAGTGTAATGGCAGCCAGCTTTGCAGAACGGAAACAGAAACACTTGTCTGCTGATGAGATCTTTCCTCTCCCATTGAACAAGTGGAGGTGATCCTCTGGCCTCAGTCCTAGCCCAAGGTTTGGGCCCCTGACTTCATAGTCCATTTGATCCTAAAACAGTGGTTTGTAGAATCTTACTGAAAATTAAAAGAACAGCTATGCACTCTCATTCTAGAGAAATGTACACACGCTACTTTGTACACAGTATCAGTGGAGCACAAGGAGCCCCTTACACTATCAGCTGGTTCTGTCTGCACTCACGCCACCACTGCCCATTCCTGAACAGAGCAAGGGGCTCTATTCTGCTGAACCTTACAGCCTTTCCCAGCACAGAGCTCCAGGAGGCCACTTGGACTTAATTTCTGGAGCCTGTGGATAATAAATCCTTGTCACTCTGTCCATCAATGTCCATGGTAAAGAATCTCTGTTCCAGAGGAACCCTTCTCAGTCTCACATCCCTCTCAGTGGATTTATGTATAGTTCTCTAGCGATGTTGAAAAGTGGATTGGTGCTAAGGAAAAAGAAAACCACTTATGGTAAGAAGTTAACAGCAAAATTACAAAAAGCTTTTTTTTAAAAAAAATGGTATTCTAGCTGCATTTTTCAACTGGGTCATAAAATCATTTCCCAAGCCAGAGGTATTATTCTCCTCATTTCACAGCTGGAAAACCAGGAATTACAGAGAGGTTAATGGCTGTGTCTGAAAGCACACAGCACACCCTTATCAGAAGGAGCTGAAAATACAGGTATAGTCAAGGGCTCATACTGTTCTGTGATAACCCAAACTTTATGAACAAGTTTGGCTTGGCCCTAATTGGCATTCAATTTTTAAAAAATGTCTTTCATTAAAAAATATAAATTGAAGTACTGGGTAATTGACTCACATTTGATTAAGGCAGAGTCTATTGGATTAACATGATTAATAGATAAAATTATAATCAAACAGAAAGCAGTACAAAAGGTGACTAAGTCATGAATCCCATTAAGATACTAAATTTTTAAAAGATGAATATGCTGGGGATTTTTATGTAGGAATATTCATTTCACAGTGGATCTCACACTGTTCAGCTCTCACTAGTAGAGTAATTAGAATGAAGTTTTTCTTCAGGATTAAAAGAAGAAGTGCTTGGGAGGTGTTTTGATTTCACAGTAAGGAAAACCCCAATTGTCCTCATTCTGATTCTCCCAAATCTTTTCGTTCATTGGTAATTTCTCAAACTGCTAGTGAAGGAAGCCACTGCAGTTGTTACCTCTGCTCAGAACTAAATATATTTAGTTGATGCCACATCAAATTCCAAGGTCCCTTTCAGGAACTGTAATGTTGACCAACCTGTACTGGAATAACATATTCCACAGTTTTTTCTATAAATGCAAAACTGTATTCTCAATAGAAACTTAGTTAATTGTTATGAAACTGCTTCTGCATCAGCCACTTCCAGACAGTCAGGCCAGGAAGTAAAATGAAAAACAGGATACTTGTTTTTTTGCTTTATCACTCAGTCTTAAGTCCTTTTTGCCCAAGAAATGGGAGCTGCTGTGACGTAAATGGACATGGACGTGAAAATAACATTCTTCTCGCCACCAAGATTTTCTGTTTCAGAGAACTGACTGGGTAGTGACAGCCTCCTTCCTAAAACTTCCATGTCTAACTAGAACAAAAAATTTTACAATTTGTATAGAAACACAAAAGACCCCTAATAGCCAAAGCAATCTTGAGAAAGAAAATGGAGCTGAAGGAATCAGGCTCCCTGACTTCAGACTATACTACAAAGCTACAGTAATCAAAACAGTATGGTACTGACACAAAAACAGGAATATAGATCAATGGAACAGGATAGAAAGCCTAGAGATAAACCCACACACCTATGGTCACTTAATCTATGACAAAGGAGACAAAAATATACAATGGAGAAAAGACAGCCTCTTCAATAAGTGGTGCTGGGAAAACTAGACAGCTACATGTAGAAGAATGAAATTAGAACACTCCCTAACACCATACACAAAATAAACTCAAAATGGATTAAAGACCTAAATGTAAGGCCGGACACTATAAAACCCTTAGAGGAAAACATAGGCAGAACACTCTTTGACATAAATCGCAGCAAGATCTTTTTTGACTCACCTCCTAGAGTAATGAAAATAAAAACAAAAATAGACAAATGGGACCTCATTAAACTTAAAAGCAAAGGAAACCATAAACAAGATGAAAAGACCACGCTCAGAATGGGAGAAAATATTTGCAAATGAGGCAACTGACAAAGGATTAATCTCCAAAATATACAAGCAGCTCACGCAGCTCAATATCAAAAAAACAACCCAATCAAAAAATGGGCGGAAGACCTAAATAAACATTTCTCCAAAGAAGACATACAAATGACCAAGAGACACATGAAAATATACTCAGCATCACTAATAGAGAAATGCAAATCAAAACTACAATGAAGTATCACCTCACACTGGTCAGAATGGCCATCATCAGAAAATCTACAAACAATAAATGCTAGAGAGAGTGGGGAGAAAAGGGAACCCTCATGCACTGTTGGTGGGAATGTAAATTGATACAGCCACTATGGAAAACAGTAAGGAGGTTCCTTAAAAAACTAAAAATAGAACTACCATATGACCCAGCAATCCCACTACTGGGCATATGCCCAGAGAAAACCGTAATTCAAAAAGACACATGCACCCCAATGTTCCTTGCAGCACTATTTACAATAGCCAGGACATGGAAGCCGCCTAAATGTCCACCAACAGAGGAATGGATAAAGAAGTTGTGGTACATATATACAATGGAATATTACTCAGCAATTAAAAGGAACAAAGTTGGGTCATTTGTAGAGACATGGATGGACCTAGAGACTGTCATACAGAGTGAAGTAAGTCAGAAAGAGAAAAACAAATATTGTATATTAACACATATATGTGGAATCTAGAAAAATGGTATAGATGATATTATTTGCAAAGCAGAAATAGAGAACAAATGTATGGATACAAAGGGGGAAGAGGGGGTGGGAGGAATGGGAGATTAGGATTGACACATATACACTATTGATACTATGTATAAAATAGACACTAACGAGAACATTCTGTATAGCACAGAGAACTCTGCTTAATGCACTCTGGTGACCTAAATGGGAAGGAAATCCAAAAAAGAGGGGATATATGTATATGTATAGCTGATTAATTTTGCTGTACAGTAGAAACTAACACAACATTGTAAAGCAACTATCCTCCAATAAAAATTAATTTAAAAAAAATTCCATGTCTGCATAAACTGGGAGGTGGGAAAGAACTGGGAGGTGGGAAAGAACTGGGAGGCATAATCTTCATCAATGTCCCAAAACTCACATAACCACCTCACATAATATACAGTATAAAGCAAAAAACTGGTTTCCTAAGTGAGCACAGTTCCACTGCAGTCTCCCTGGCTCAGACACATGGAAGATTTGCTTCCTACTCCTGGTGTGATTTTCCATCAAGCTGCTTGCATCATCTCAATACATATATTCTATCTGTCAAGGCACATGCTGTCTGATTGGACACAGGTATCCTTTTGACAATCTTGTAACTTTTATTGATTCCACTTACCCCATGGTATTGGTAATTGTCTCAAAGTAACTAACCCCCAGGAATGGTGGCAGACTCAATAGAGAGGTTATGCAGTGTGCAGATTGCTTCTCTGAGGGCCAGACTTTTAGAAATAGATATATTAATTTAAATAGAAAAATGCCTTGCTAGACATATTTATGAGCAGTACCTGGGGGTGCTGAATGGTAAGGTGTAGGAAAAATTTAGGGAGAATGTTCTCTATATTTTTACTCTAGGGCCCAGAGTCATCAGTTACATCATTGTTAGACTCTTCGTGATTATTTTCATGAGCTGCTTTAAATCCTCTCTGGAACTACAGTAGGGACATATACAAACAAGCAAATAAGCAAACAATATTTATTGAGTACTCACTGTGTGCCAATTATGTGCTGAGTGTTTTTCTCGTAACTATTTCCTTTAATCCTCACACCAAGGTGTTGATCATAAATTCTATACCCAGTGATTTGTCAGATATTTGCCATGAGATACAGGGGTCATGTGGGCCTTTTACTTGTGGAGCCCTGCAGCAGGCAAGGCAAAGAGAAGAAGCAGGAGAACCTCTAACACAAGGTGGAGGAAGTGTTTTCAAGTGCTCAGGACACTCATGCTCGAGAGTCAAGGTTTGACTTTCTTCACTGCCAAAAATACTGAAGAAACGGCTTTGCTTCTGCTTTCTTTTGGGTGGCTTTTTCTGCATATACGCTAAGTGGGAGACATCGCTGAAAGGATAACTGATCCAACAGGGCACATGGGGAGCAAAACTTTCACTTCCCTTCTGACTTGCAGCCCAAGTCTTTGCAGTTCCATGTGGGTTTACAATGAGACTCCTGCCTGCTTGTTCAGTATCATGGGCACTGTGTTTTCCACAATTCCTCCACAAGGCTTGAAGAATTGAAAAAGTTGTGCTTTTGGGATGTAATAAATCTTTCATTTGCATGCTTAGTTCTCCCGGCTGTAGGAAGCCCATCTTCACATTTGTGGGTGTGTTACACAGTCGAGTCTAAAATACATTCGATTGTCTGATCTTCCCCACTGAGCAAGTGGGACGCTTGGCCTCTGTTCTGGTCAGCGGTTCTGAGACCCTGAGCTGGTAGTGAGCAAGAAGTGTCCTTCTGAGAGACAGAATCCAAACCTAAATGTTGGTCACATAGCAAATAGACAGTACAAATGAAGTATGGGTCTAAAGGAAGTGAATGGGAAGGCAGCAAGATAAGGATGCAGAACCAGCACAGAGAGACATCAGAGCAGTCCAGCTCCCCTCTGGACAGAGTCACATGGTGCTGGAAGGCCTGCATTGAGGGCTTTTTATAGAGACTGTTGAGTGGGGGGAAGTTGTTCAAAGCACTAACAACAGTTTCAGGTCTCACTGTGCACAAGGGAGGCATTCCATAAATATTAAGCAAATGGTTTAACTTTTGTTCAAGCCAGCAGCCTCTTTCAGTGGTTACTAAAAGCAATGAACGGGCCGAACTCTGTTACTTAGGTAAGTTGCAGCTGACTGTTTCAGATATAAGCTGTCAGAGCAACTAGATGTCAGGCTGGTTCCGTTGGTTCTCTGAGAGTTTACCTCGTGTGCGCATGTGTAAGCTTACGCGTGCATATGCGCACACACACATCAGAACACTGTTCTAATAAGAAGCATACAGTAGGCAAACAAGGAAAGAATCTGTCTTATCCCCAAACAACCGGTTCTCTCTGTTTGTTCACTGAGTACACTACACAAAAATAGTAACATCATATATTCTAGTAGACCAGACAGAAAAGTCTTTTTTTTCTTTATTTTTTTATAGTAGGTCCTTTTTGGTTATCTATTTTAAATATAGCAGTGTGTACATGTCAATCCCAAATGCCCAGTCTATCCCCCCCCAAAACCCTTCCCCTCTGGTAACCTTAAGTTCATTCTCTAAGTCTGTGAGTTTGTTTCTGTTTTGTAAATAAATTCATTTGTATCATTTTTTTAGGTTCTGCATATGAGCAATATCATATGAAATTTGTCTTTCTCTGTCTGACTTACTTCACTTAGTATGATAAAGTCTAGGTCCATCCATGTTGCTGCAAATGGCATAATTCGTTGTTTTTTATGGATGAGTAATATTTCATTGTATATATGTACCACATCTTCTTTATCCATTCATCTGTCGATGGACATTTAGGTTGCTTCCATGTCTTGGCTATTGTAAACAGTGCTGCAATGAACATTGGGGTGCATGTATCCTTTCGAACCATGTTTTTCTCTAGATATATGCCTTCTGAACCTAATTTACATGTGCATTTATGTCATGTCCCATACAGTACTTGGCACTATAGTATGTACAACAGGAATGTATGAAATGGCCTTTAATGTTGAAAAATTATGATTTTTTGTGAAAGATAGTGTTTAGACATATCCAACAGGTAACTTCTCAAGACAAGAATACATCTTCAAAAATACCAAATTATATTCCCAGAATATTACATTTCCATTGTTCCCTCACATGGTCAATTCCATGGCCGAAGAAATGTCAGGTGTTCCCACTGCTTCTCGTTGGGCAGGGTTTGGCATCTGATATCAAACCACTCACTATCAAGTCCTCCTTGACCCAACCAATAAGTTTCTAGAGAACCAGGGCCTGTTATGGGCTGAGGTGGAGGAAAGGGTGGGACAGGTAAGAAGGAAGAGTCCATATAAATGCAAGGATCTTCACAATATAGAAAGAAGCCTCATATGAGAGGAAGCTGGTTACAAGAGAGAGATTTATTACACAAGGTGCTTGTGCTCGTTTTATGTGACCACCCAGAAGGTGCAGTTGCCCTCATGTCTGCTCTGGAGTATATAGAAGGAAAGACATTTCTATTTATTAGGTTTGGGGAGATATAAAGGAGCTGAGAGAGTTGGTTGTTGTTTTAAAGGAATAAAGTCAAGTGTAGACAACTTCAAAACATTGCTGCTACATCCGTGCATCTAACTGAGTCACTCTTGGGTCGTCAGGCGCTAGAGTATAACGATTTGTCAGCACAGGACACAGAGTGGACCAATTTAATACTTGCTGCAGGGGTTAGAATTTCCACAGCCTTTGATCAGATTTTTTTTTCTTTAAGGTCAGAAACATTTAGAGGTAGATAAAAATGTCAAGTAATTGCTGAGAAACGAGGTGGCTTGTAGCTAATTTGCAAAAGCATAGATTACGTTGTTATTTGGATTTTATCCACTTCACGAAAAAGTCCTGAGATTTTTAGGAAGAACACATTAATGTTGATACCGTGGTACGCAGCCCACTCTGTAGTGTGCAGACATCTGCCATCTTCCCTCCTTGACAGGCCCA
This sequence comes from Balaenoptera ricei, assembly GCF_028023285.1. NCBI lineage: Eukaryota > Metazoa > Chordata > Mammalia > Artiodactyla > Balaenopteridae > Balaenoptera > Balaenoptera ricei. The sequence continues at coordinate 76,415,936 of NC_082640.1, forward strand.
CTTGCTTGCTCACTGGAGCCTTTGAAGAGTCAATGACTTTCATGTTCTGCTAGATAATAAGATTGTGTGTGACACCATTGCTCCTTTACACCTCCTTTTACAAAAATGGAAAACAAAACTCTCTATTCTTTCTTTAACTTAGCATAGAGCAGGATCAAGAAAATTGAAATCTGATATATAATCGGTGAAATTCCTATCTGTTATTTAAAGAGAGCTTCTAAGAGAATCTTAGAGGTGGAAGAGAATGCTAAAAGTGTTGTGTGTTAATACTTGAAGACACTGTTCCCTCTCTACCCACCAGCCCAGAAGTTGTTTCTGGAAGAGCCTTCACAGACCTATGTAATCTCTGAATGTGTTGCTCAGCCAATGACCTCCTTTTTCAGGCACCAACACTGAACACAATGCTCCAGGATTTGGGCGGCCACACCCTGGTGGCCCACGTTGAGCTTGTCCTCCACTAGAAGCATTAGAACTTGTCCCCTGACCTACAATTTTTCACCTGATAACCCACTGGCTTCCTGTTGTGTTTAGAAATAGGACAGGGAGGGGTAAACCCAGCAGATATTACTCTTTGGAGTGTTTCCTTCCACTTTAAAAAGACTGGTGTTTTTTTTTTAGCTAGTGTATTATTTCGCTGGGTTGCCAAAACAAAATGCCATAGACTGGGTGGCTTAAACACCAGACGTTTGTTTCACACAGTTCTGGAGGCTGAGAAGTCCAAGATCAAGATTCAGGCTGATTCGGTTTCTGGTGAGACCTCTCTTCCTGGCTTGTAGATGGTCACCTTGCTGTTATGTCCTCAGATGCCTTTTCCTAAGTGTGTGCTCAGGGAGAGAGAGAGAACCAGCTCTCTGGGGTATTTTCTTATAAGGATACTAATCCTATCAGATCAGGACCCCACCCTTATGACCTCATTTAAACATAATTACTTCCCCAGAGTCCCCATCTCCAAATACTGCCACGCTGGCAGTCAGGGCTTCACAGACCTTCAGTTGAAAACATAAGCGTACCTCTAATTTCATCTACCCTTTCCATTCATCATGTATAATTTTTATGTTGCTGTACAATCTTCGTAATCTCTTTTTCCAACTCTATTTTTTCATATATTCTTATCATTTAAAAGTTTGGGAAATTCAGGGTAGTGAAGAAAACTTAAAATCACCCAAGTATAATCACTATTAAATGTTAGTGAATTCTCTTTCAGTATTTTTCAATGCATTTCTATATATTATGAATAGAATATACACTTACAGAATGGACTATATAAAATTTAATAGCCAGTTTTTGTCTCTTAGCATAGTATCATAAGTATTTCCCCAATGTGGCCAAAAATTATTTGGCCACATATTTTAACAACTGCCTAATATTTGATAACCTGACAGTACCACGATTTATTTAACCAAACTCACATTATCGAATATTTGAGTCACTTCCGGTTTTTTACTATCATAAATAATATTTTAAATAATCTTATGCCTTACATTTGTCTATATTTTATATTTGTTTTAGGCCAGGTTGCCGCTAGATCAAATAATAGGAATATTTTAATGCTCTTATATCACCAAATTGTTTTACAGAATCTCAACACTGATTATTCATGGTTTTAAAAAATACTCTTTGAAAAATAGAAATAAGCACAGCACACACAAAAAAACTTATTCAGTCACCTAAAACAGCCATTCATCTTTGTTTCCTTCACTTGTGATTTGATGACTAACTTTAGTGTTGTGTTTGGATTCCATTTTCTTGTGTGTGTATCTATTGTAAATTTTTGGTTTGTGGTTACCATGAGGTTTTGATGTAGCAGTCTATATATACACAAGATTGATTTAAGTTGCTGGTATCTTAATTTCAAATACATTTCCAATATCCTGCATTTGTACTCTCCTCACAATTGCTATTTTGACATCATATTTGTGTGTGGATGATTTCCTACCTTTCCTGTATATTTACCTTTACTGGTGAGCTTTCCCATTCATAATTTTCTTGTTTCTAGTTGTGGCCTATTCTGTCTAGAGAAGTTCCTTTAACATTTGTTGTAAAACTGGTTTGGTGGTGCTGAATTCTCTTAGATTTTGCTTGTCTGTAAAGCTTTTGATTTCTCCTTCGAATCTGAATGAGAGCCTTGCTGGGTAGAGTATTCTTGGTTGTAGGTTTTTCCCTTTCATCACTTTAAATATATTGTGCCACTCCCTTCTGGCCTGCAGAGTTTCTGCTGAAAAATCAGCTGATAACCTTTTGGGGATTCCCTTGTATGTTATTTGTTGCTTTTCCCTTGTTGCTTTTTATATTTTCTCTTTGTCTTTAATTTTTGCCAATTTGATTAATATGTTTCTCAGTGTGTTCCTTCTTGGTTTTATCCTGTATGGGACTCTCTGTGCTTCCTGGACTTGAGTGTTTCCTTCCCCATGTTAGGGAAGTTTTTGGCTATTATCTCTTCAAATATTTTCTCAGGCCCTTTCTCTCTCTCTTCTCCTTCTGGGACACCTATAATGCAAATGTTGGTGCATTTAATGTTGTCCCAGAGGTCTCTTATACTGTCCTTATTTCTTTTCATTCTTCTTTCTTTATTCTGTTCTGCAGCAGTGATTTCCACCAATCTGTCTTCCAGCTCACTTATTCATTCTTCTGCCTCATTTATTCTGCTATTAATACCTTCTAGTGTATTTTTCATTTCAGTTATTGTATTGTTCATCTCTGTTTGTTCTTTAAAGCTTCTAGCTCTTTATTATTTCTTGTATCCTCTCAGTCTGTGCCTCCATTCTTTTTCCGAGATCTTGGATCATCTTTACTATTATTACTCTGAATTCTTTTTCAGGTAGATTGACTACCTCCCCTTCACTTAGTTGTTCTTCTGGGGTTTTATCTTGTTCCTTTGTCTGGAACATATTTCTCTGCTGTCTCATTTTGTCTAACTTTCTGTGTTTGCAGTCTCTGTTCCTCAGGCTGCAGGATTATAGTTCTTCTTACTTCTGGTGTCTGCCCCTTGTGAGTGAGGTTGGTCCAGGGGCTTGTGCAGGCTTCCTGGTGAGAGGAACTGGTGCTTGCCCACTGGTGGGTGGAGCTAGGTCTTGTCCCTCTGGTGGACAGGGATGTGTCAAGGGGTATGTATATAGGCAGCTGTGGGCTCAGGTTGACTTTAGGCAGCCTGTCTGCTGATGGCTGGGGCTGTGTTCCCATCCTGTTGTTTGGCCTGAGGCATCCCAGCACTGGAGCCAGGTCTTGGTGCCAAATTGGCAACCTCCAGGAGAGCTCATGTCAATGAATATTCCCTGGGGCCCCTGCCACCAGTGTCCTTGCTCCCACAGTGAGCCACAGCCAACCTTCACCTCCCCAGGAGACCCTCCAAGACCCACAGGTAAGTTTGACCCCGGTTCCTATGGAGTCACTGCTTTGCCCTGGGTCCCAGTGCATGTGAAACCTTGTGTGTGCCCTCCAAGAGTGGAGTCTCTGTTTCTCCCAGTCCTGTGGAGCTCCTGCACTCAAGCCCCGCTGGCCTTCAAAGCCAAAAGCTCTGGGGCCTCCTCCTACTGATGCCAGACCCCCAGGCTGGGGAGCCTGATGTAGGGCTCAGAACTCTCACTCTTGTGGGAGAACCTCTGTGATATAATTATTTTCCACCTGGTGGGTATGGGATTTGATTGTATCATGAAAGTGCCCCTCCTAGCATCTTGTTGTGGCTTCTTTTTTGTCTTTGGGTGTAGAGTATCTTTTGTGGTAGGTTTGAGTCTTTTTTGTCAATGGTTGTTCAGCAGTTAGTTGTGATTTTGGTGTTTTCATGAGAGGAGGTGAACTCAAGGCCTTCTACTCTACCATCTTGTCTCCTGCCTCTCCTCCTGAATCTTGATAAGAAAATTTATTTGAAAACTTCTAGTTTTATCCTGTTTCTTTGATAATAAGAGACAATTTGGTTGATAAAGATGTGTCCCCTGCTCTTGAATTGCTCTGTTTTTCCCATGACTTTTTATAACATCCGGGCTTGTCTGCTTTTATGAGTTCAGATGAGTCTGCAAATTATTGAGATCTCTATCCAAACAATAAATAGAGAAAGAAAAAGCTTAAATTTGCTGTAGTTTATTTACATCTAGAAGGCAATGGAAAATAGTGAACAAGTCATAACAGGAGTAGTTACAGCAGGGAGCTCCACCTCCATGCGTATGAGTTTTTTCTACATCTTAGTTGTGGTAGCCCAGAGCACTCCAGTCAGCACCCCAAATCCAAGGTTTCCCTCATGAAGTGTCAGCCACAGCAGTGCCCTATATTTGCTCAGGTTGTCCAGTCACATCAAACGTAATAATAACCACCATAATGGCTAATATTTTTGAATGTTTGTAATGTGCCAGCCAATGTTCTGACCTATTTAAGTGTAAATTGGGTGGAAACACTTCAGAAAGACTCCTATTATTTGTGGACTCCTCTTCTAGGATGTTTTCTGGAAAAATTACTGAGATTGAGATTTGATCCCTTCGCCCCTGGCCATATAATTTATCATCTAAACTAAGACACTTTGAAAGTGAAAAAGAAGATTAATAATTAAAGGACAACAGAGGTAAACTGAGACTGTCCCAGGTGAACTGGTGTAGATGGCCACTGGCATCACAGCATACCCTTGCTTCTGCCTCTGTGTTTCTGTAGCATTTTTCTCCTCTCTCTCCACTAATTGTGCATTTTGTTTTTGTTTCTGGTTCATGAAGGATAAGTTATGGTGGCAGCAATAATTAGTGGAATTTGGTTTTATGGTCCGACTATTTGGTAATATATGGAAATGGACTAATGGACCATAGAGGTCTATTCTCTATTGGGTGAAGGAGTAGAGAATCTAGATTTTTAGTCTTTTTTGCTTGTATGTTTGTCTACTTTGAACTCAAATTAACTAAGAATTTTGTGCTCGCAAGGAGAGTGAACAGCTCTGTGACATCTGGACCTGTGAATTGCTGTCTTGCTCTTAACCTATGAATAAAGTTGTAGAACTGAAGATATATTCTCTCTCTCTCTCTCTCTCTCTCTCTCTATATATATATATATATGTAAATATTTATATATATAAATATATATATGTGTGTGTGTGTCTATAACTCAGAAAGTTCTTTACCTCTCATAGTATAAATGTGAAATGTTTTCCTATCTCTGGAGGCATTAGTAAATTAGATTATAAAGTGTTTTAAATTAAAAGAAACTGTTCTGATTGGCTTACAGACATAAATAAGGTCCTATAAATTAAACATTCCTAAAATTCCTGGAAAATAATGAAACTGAACTCCAAATACATTAAGTATGCTATACACAAAAGCTGTTACACATAAGGCATAGTGTAAGGCATAGTGGGTAGGGTGGTGAAATCCCTAGAGGCTGAGAGAAGGTCAACAAGGGTAACCTCATGGGAAAGAAAGGTGGTGGCAGTGACTGGAGATTGGTTACACATAAGTGGGTAATCGAATAACTAAATACATTAGCAATAACAGAAGTCCGATTTCTCATTGTCAAAGAAGGGAATTACTGAAAGAAGGAAAACTACAACAAACCATGTGGTGTCAGATTCAGATTGAAAGTATCAGTTTGTACTCACAGTTTAATACATAGATATAAATACCTCTCTACATATCTCTATATAGCTATATAGAGAGATGGATATAGCTACATCTATTCAGTTCCTAGCTCTGTCTACAGACAAGGACTGGGAATCACTGTGTAATGAGCACATCTAGCTCCCAGATTTTGGTTTCTAAATATAATTTTGCACTAAAAGTAAGCAAGCCTTCTTGGAGAAATAGAAGATTCCAGTTCGGGTGCAGGAAAAGTACAAGATGAGCCTGAAACATCTTGTGCCAAAGAGAAAGTGCTCAAAGAATGATGGAGGCATGTCAAAACAACACAAAAGCCAACTTGAAGGAGTTCCCGCTGGCCAGATCTGGGAGAATTTGAGTAGCAAAATAAATAATGAAGTAACGGATTAAAAACCTTTTGAATGAAATAGGAATACATGAGTTTATGATAATCCAAATAAACTAATGATATTAATTAGTAAGTTGAAAATTTGGTGAGGTATAGAATATTTCTATCATCTCAAAGTAACTTCTTGCCTAATAGGTATTAATTACAAAGGGAAAAAAAATGACTTTACAATGGAGAAAGCTGATGGATACCACCTCAAAGAAGTGACTAAAGTTAATATAACCACTAAAAAGACTAATCAGACTTATGTGCCACCCAATATGATTCAATGAGAACACACTATCACTTCTGTGATATTCTTACCAAAGCCATATAACCTGAATCAAATCTTAAGGGAACAGCAGACATGCCCAAATTGAGGTTCCATCTACAAAATAACTGGTCTGCGGTTTTCAAAAGCAGCATGACCATAAAAAGCACGGGAAGAAAGGGGGAATTGTTTTACATTGAAGGAGACTAAGGAGCCATGGCAACTAAAAGCAAAATGTAATTCTGACCTGGATCCTTTTACAAGAAAGACATCATTGAGATATTTGGTAAAATGAATATAGTGTGAGGACAAGATGGTAGTAATGTATCAGTGTTAGTTTCCTAGTTTTGATGGTTGTGTTGTGGTTATGCAGAAAAATGTATTCATTTGTAAGAAATTCACTCTAATATATTCAAGGATGATAAGGGTATCATATCAGCAACTTACTCTCAAATGGTATAGGAAAATTCTTTGTATTTCAGGTGCAATTTTTGAAAGTTTGATATTGTTTCAAACTAGAAAAGAAAAAGAAAAAAGAAAATTTACATGATGCAAAAGTGTGAACATTTTAATGATTCTTGATACAAATTGCTAAATTGCTTTCCAAAAAGGACGTACCTCATCTTATAACTATGCAGTTCCATTTTTTCCTATTAAATTTTTGTCAGGTAAGCCCGGCACTCACTGCATTCAAAGACCTTATTTTCGGTCCTACCTGTCACACTTTATAATAGAAGGGCTGATTTTCATGAACTCACTTATTATCTCAATGTGGGGGTAATCACTCATTGTATCATTAGCTGATAATGACTAGATGAGTTGGTTGAGCTGTAAATGACTCTGGTTCGAGATTGCAGCTCTAGCTGATTAGATAAATATGCCACATATTTCATTTTGATCATATCAGTTTCACTCTCATTTGACTGAAATGTCTTCCTTCAACCTAAAGTTCTCATTAAGGCATGGTAATTTCTCTGAAATATGACTGTATGCATGACTTCTATCGGCCAAAACCAATAGTTACAGAAAAGGAAGGTTATTCTACATTTTAGCAACTGCCTAGCTATATGATTTTCCACAACTCGCGAAATCTTTAGATCCTTTGTTAGAAAGTGAGGAGTAATATCTTTATTGCACTCAGATTATGCATGTGTGGTAGGGCAGAGAGACCAGTGCAGCTTTAACCGAATATCTTGTCTAGTTTAAGAATTTTGGTGAAGAGATTTTGGGGGGATATCCAAAGTAAGTCCTAAGGAATGGCTCTCTTTGGCACCTGGTGTCAGGTATTATTTAGACTTTGTAGCCAAGTGCTTCACTAAAGTGTGCATGAATCTTGTTAAAATGCAGATCTGGTTTAGTAGGTCTGGGGTGAGCCCTGAGAGTCGGTATTTCTAACAAGATCCCAGAAGGTGACGATACTGCTCGTGCACAAACCACACTCACAGTGAAGGCGAGTGGCTAGCAACAGCCCACTTAGGCTGTTTCATCAGGAATGGACCTCAGAGGTTGTGCGTGAGGGGAGGCTTGGCACACTGGTGAACCTGCTTCTCTCTGGAAGCCTCGCTCATCTGCCTGCTCGAAAGTAGAGTTAATCCAGCAGCCAGCTGGGTGGACCATGGCAGTGGCCACGGGGAACAAATTTATTGGACCAAGATTGTGTACTTAAGAAAACAGACGAAAATGTGTCTTGTTTGTGCAGTGGCCTTTATTGGGATGTGGCCCATATCTCTTATTTTTCTCCTAAATCTCCTTGTGTAACCCTGGGGAAAACAAGTCATTGCCATTCCTTGGAAAGGGAAGATGAGGAAATGCGGGGCCTCAAGAGTTGCCTCGGCCACCTCCAGGTTAACAGGAATCTTGTCTGGTCTGGTGAGTCACAAATCGACCTGAGGTTTAGGTTTAAGTTTATTCAGTCATTTTCTCTATGTTAGGATAAGAGAAGGTGCCCCTTTAATAGTAGTTAAATGTTACTAAGCCTTTTCTATGACCTAAGAAAAGTACTAAGCCTGGATTCAGAATTCTTAGGGCTGAAGTTTGCTCTATGGTAAACAGACATGTTAACATTTCAAAGGCTTAATAAAACAACACTTACTACTTCAAATGGTCTCTTAACCTTAGGAAACTGGGTAATACCATCCCCATTATATTGATCTGGAAATTGAGGCTCTATGAGGTAGTTAACTTAACCAAGGTCACATGTCTAATAAGTGGTGAAGGTGGGATTTGAATTCTGCCTTCATGATTTTGAAGCTCGACGGCCTTCTATTATGTCACTTCTAGTATTCTTTACTAAGAATACTTGTATAAGAAATGTATTTTAGTCTAAATCAGTGGGAAATTGGTGATATGCTAGAATTTTATTGCTTGACCAAAATTATGCAACGGTTAAGTTACAGAGAAAGAATTCAAACCCAGGTCTCATCAACTGTACAGGCTTTGCATTATACCCACTTCCTCTAATGATTCAAGATTCATGCTGCCAACAGCAGTAATATGAATATCACATCATATTCGTACAACACTTAAAAGTTCTCAGAGTTGTCATTTGGGTCCCCTAATAGCCCTGAGAGGTGAGTAGGGCAGGCTTTCCATGCAGTTCACAAGTTAGGAAACTAAGACTGAGAGTTAAACCCAAGGGCTTACAACCAAGAAGCGGTGGCCCTAGAATCTAGGTCTTGGGCAGCAAATTCCATGAGCCCACAGCCTTCACTGTCATCACAAGACCTCAGCTTATCTCTGGATCATTTAAAAATGGATGTATCCTCACCTGTGCACAGAGATTTGTCTCCATTTTAAAGCAGCCATGTAGAAACTAGCCAAGGCTGTGATATGCTTTTAGGTTTCTAAAATAATGGCAGCTGTCTTAATAGGAATTTTTTGAGAGCCTACAACACATAAAAATGAAAATGATGTGGGCCTTGCCTTCAAGAAGCTTACAGTCTAGTGGACGTGAAAAGACATAAACATAACAGACTTGAACGAGATGAAGGGTTCATTTGAGTCTATATGTGAAGAAGGAAGTACAAACTGAAGCAAGGATGTAAGTAAGGGATAAAAAGACCCCCTACTGAAAGAGGAGAGCTACTTTGTACTTTGCAGGTGAATTTTCCATTAAGGACAATTACCATTATTTTGGTCCACAACAGTTTGGTTCTTCATTTCTCCTTACTGTGTCCAAGAGCCCAAATGAACAGGGCAGAAATACTTTGGAATCTTATCCTTGATTAGCAATTACTATTAGCCCTACTCAGAGTAATCTCCAGTAGCTCTGTGGGACTGCTACACTCCAGTTGTATTAGAAACAAACAAACAAAAAAACCTCTTCCCCAAACATGCTGAATTCTCATCCTGATCCAAGCCTTCGCATGTACTTTTACCTCTGAAACACTGTTCCCTTCAATTCTTTACCGGGACAAGTCTTATTCATCCTTCAGATCTCAGCTTAGCCTTGTGCACACTGGAAAACTTTTCTAGTTTTCCGAGTTTGGGGTAAAACATGTAGTGGTCTGTATAGGTTAGGCTGTGCTGCAGTGACAAACATCCTCCAAATATCAGAGGCTTAATAAAAAATAAATGATTATTTCTGACACACACTTTGTGTCCATTGAGGCTAACTGGAGCCTCTGCTTCATATCATCTACCTTCAGGGTCCAAGCGCATTGGAGCCTCCACCATATGCAGTACTGCCAGTCACCATGAAGGAAAAAGGCTTTCCACCTAGATATGGCTTGTGTTACTTCCACCCATATTTCATTAGCCAAAATAAGTCATGCCTAACTTTAAAGAGGTGAAGAAGTGCAGTCCTAACTTGTGCCAAGAAAACCCAGAATCTCAGTGAATGTCACTAATAACCAGCTCTGAGCTCTTCCTGTTTGCTCCCAGAATCCAGTAATGACCACAGTTGAAGTACTTGTTATACTGTATTGCAATTCCCTGCTTGTGGTCCGTGTCCCCTCAGTAGACTCCAGGCTTCTTAAGGGCAGGCACTCAACCCTCCTTTCATATCCAATACTTGCCACAATGTGTGACATATACACAGTCAGTGAAAAAGCTTGAATGAAGGAGACTATGTCCTATTTCTTTTAAATGCAGGTTTGTATTTTTAAATGCATGATTTCAAAACAATTACAATTTAAAATGGTATTTCGGTCTTATGTTCCTTAGGAAAGATATACATATAGCCTTGAGCTACAATTCTGACTTTGCTTTGAATGCAAATATTTTAACAAGTATAACACAGGGAAGCTTGAACTGTCAGTTTTTTCTATCAGCATATGTAAAATATCTTGTTTATCCCAGAGATCCTAAATTAGATGGAAGAAAAAAATTCTGTCTTTAAAGATACATCTGTCAGATTTTGTATTTGTCCTCAACTTGTCTTGAAGACGAATGAAAAATTAGAGAGCTGCATAATATTTAAGAAAGAAAAGTAATATTTATTTCTTTTTATTAGTTATGACTATTATATAAATATAACAAGTAAATGCAAAAGATAAATTATCCAGATAAATTATGTATTGTAAGCATCTATGTTTATAATTAGGTATTAATTTTTCTATATACTTCAGGGCTTTAAAAGAGATCAGTTGAATTTCTACCCAAAAAAAATCAGTTTAGGAAATAACCCACTAATTTATTGTTGGATTCAACCAAAATGGTAAATTCCTTAAAATATCCAGCTACTAACAGGTAGCTTAAACAAATTAAACAACATATTCCTAGAAAGCTGGTGTATGTAAACATAACTATAAGGTACTTTTGGAAACATAACTTTAAGGTATGTAAACATAACTATAAGGTGCAAAGTATAAGTTTGTAATAAAAACTACAGTCCATTGAAGTGTCACATTTCCTTAACAAATTTGTTTTTAGAGGAATCTTGTCATTTTTTAAGTGCAAGTTTTTGGATTTAGTAATTATAGATTTAGCATGAAGACTATGCTTACCAATTTTAGCTTCTCTAATTTTGAAATTTATTTTTTTATCATATTGGCCCTAGGAAAATCTATAGGATGTATTATGTTTGTAAGATATGTTTACGTCATTATAACATTTTTAAAAATTTTATTGAAGCATAGTTGATTTACAGTGTTGTATTAATTTCTGCTATATAGCAAAGTGACTCAGTTATAGATACATATATTCTTTTTCATATTTGTTTCCATTACGCTTTACCAAAGGATACTGAATATAGTTCCCTGTGCTATACAGTAGGACCTTGTTGTTTATCCATCCTAAATATAATAGTTTGCAACTGCTAATTCCAAACTCCTGATCCTTTCCTCCCCCCCATCTTCCCTCCCCCTTAGCAACCACAAGTCTGTTCTCTATTTCTGTGAGTCTGTTTCTGTTTCATAGATATGTTCATTTGTGTCATATTTTAGATTCCACATATAAGTGATATCATATGGTATTTGTCTTTCTCTTTCTGATTTACTTAGTATGATAATCTCTAGGTCCATTCATGTTGCTGCAAATGGCATTATTTCATTCTTTTTGATGGCTGAGTAATATTCCCTTTGTGTGTGTATGTGTGTGTGTGTGTGTATCACATCTTCTTTGTCTGTTCATCTGTCAATGGACATTTAGCTTGTTTCCAGGTCTTGGCTATTGTGAATAGTGCTGCTATGAACATAGGGGTGCATGTATCTTTTTTTTTTTTTTTTACTTTAAAATAGCTTTATTTCAAAGAAGGTGGGGAAGTATTTTTTTAAGTTGATGTAAAATTTAAAAACAGTTGAATAGATCTTAAATGTACAATTCAATAAGTTTTGATAAATGCAAATATATGAGTAACCACCACCTCAATCAAACTGTAGAACATTTTTATCACTCCATTCAGTACCCCATCCCAGGCCGCTACACAGTGTTTAGGCAACCACTATTCTCATTTCTGTCACTAACGATTAATTTTGTCTGTTTTTAACTTCATTTAAATGAAATCTTAAAGTGTGTACGATTTCTTCTGTATCACTTAACTCACCATAAGTTTTTGAGATTCATCTATTTTTGTTTATAGCAGTAGTATATTCTTGTCATTGCTGAGTAATATTCCATTGTCTGATACACCACAATACTTTCATCTACTCTCCTGTTGATGAACATTTGGATTTCTTTTTTTTTTTTTGGTTATTGGCTAATATGAATCAAGCTGTTGTAAGAATACATTTGCAAGCCTTTCTGATGGCATATGTTTTTATTTCTCTTAAGTAAATATCCAGGGGGAAAATGCCATATATGGGATAGGTGTATGTTTAACTGTTTAACTTTTAAAAACTGTCATCTAATTTTTCAAAGGAGTTATACAATTTTACACTCATCAGCAATGTTTGAGAATACTAGTTGATACATATTGTCACTGGCATTTTCTCTTATCAATCTTTTTTTTTTTGTAAGTGGTCTCCATGTATTTTTTTTAAACATCTTTATTGGAGTATAATTGCTTTACAATGGTGTGTTAGTTTCTGCTTTATAACAAAGTGAATCAGTTATACATATACATATGTTCCCATATCTCTTCCCTCTTGCATCTCCCTCCCTCCTACCCTCCCTATCCCACCCCTCTAGGTGGTCACAAAGCACCGAGCTGATCTCCCTGTGCTATGCGGCTGCTTCCCACTAGCTATCTATTTTACATTTGGTAGTGTATATATGTCCATGCCACTCTCTCACCCTGTCACATCTTACCCCTCCCCCTCCCCATATCCTGAAGTCCATTCTCTAGCAGGTCTGTGTCTTTATTCCCATCTTGCCACTAGGTTCTTCATGACCTTTTTTTTTTTTTTCCTTAGATTCCATATAGATGTGTTAGCATACTGTATTTGTTTTTCTCTTTCTGACTTACTTCACTCTGTATGACAGACTCTAACTCCATCCACCTCACTACAAATGCCTCCATTTCATTTCTTTTTATGGCTGAGTAATATTCCATTGTATATACGTGCCATATCTTCTTTATCCATTCATCCGATGATGGACACTTAGGTTGCTTCCATGTCCTGGCTATTGTAAATAGAGCTGCAATGAACATTGTGGTACATGACTCTTTTTGAATTATGGTTTTCTCAGGGTATATGCCCAGTAGTGGGATTGCTGGGTCGTATGGTAGTTCTATTTTTAGTTTTTTAAGGAACCTCCATACTGTTCTCCATAGTGGCTGTATCAATTTACATTCCCACCAACAGTGCAAGAAGGTTCCCTTTACTCCACATCCTCTCCAGCATTTATTATTTTAGACTTTTTAACAATGGCCAATCTGACCAGTGTGAGGTGGCACCTTATTGTAGTTTTGATTTGCATTTTTCTAATAATTAGCAATGTTGAGCATCTTTTCATGTACCTATTGGCCATCTGTGTGTCTTCTTTGGAAGAATGTCTGTTTAGGTTATTTAAGTCTTCTGCACATTTTTCAATTGCATTGTTTGGTTTTTCGTTATTGAATTGTTAGAGCTATTTGTATATTTTGGAAATTAAGCCCTTGTTGGCCGCATCATTTACAAATATTTTCCCAGTCTATAGGTTTTTTTGTTTTGCTTATGGTTTCCTTTGCTGTGCAAAAACTTGTAAGTTTGATTATATCCCATAACAGTTTTATTTTGATCATCACGACGTTTTTCTGAGATAGAGGAATCTCAAATACTTTTAGCCACATCTGACTTGACTATTTTCATACTAAAATTCAGTTTCCTTCTTCTCAGTCCACGTTCTAGTAGTTACATTTTTTTTTAGTAGTTACATTTTAATAGGGAAATTTTCATGAATCCTCTCAGCAACTGGCACTGAGTCAGCTCTCCTCTGATTTGGGCAAGGAAATTCATCTCCTCCAACAAGGGCTTCTACCTATGTAATTTTCTCCTTTTCCTGAACGACAAAAACCCAACTTGATAACTTTTGGTATATACCTGGATGTTTACTTTAGAGAAATATGAGTTCCTATAAACAGATGTTTAATTTTAGGGTTATATCACATTTATTTTTACATTGAAAACAACTATGGGACTTGTTGGATGATATTAAAAAGTAACCAAATTGGAAATTATTCTTTAAGACCCCTGAAGTATGAAGTAGGTAATATTAGTTATCTCTGAAAATCTACATCATGGCTTGAACTAGGTAAAATAGTGAAATAGATGTGGATCTTGCTATTCCTTCCTCAATATTCAGTCTCTTAACAAATATTAACTGAGCATCTACTATATGCCAGGCCCTGAGTTTGTAGTTAGTACTAAATGGTAAGCAAAAATCAAACCTAGAATATAATGGGGAAGATACACATTAATCAAATAATCGTGTCAAGGAATGCATAGTGACAAACTGAGTTAAGCACTTTGAAGGGTGGTAACCACTCTTTGAAAGTGGATAATTCCAAAGGAATTTGACTTAGAATGGGAGAGAGGAGGACGTCTGGGGGGCCTTGAGTGAGAAGATGACCCTTGCTCTAAGATCAGATGGGGATGAAAAGATACGAATGGGGACCTGGGAGCAAGAGAGAATAAATAGAGTTGAAACACATAGAACAAGCTGAGGTTGGGGGTCAGGGGCTGAAGGTATAAGAAGAGGTTAAAAACGTTGGCAGGACTCAAACCATACAGGACCTTGTAAAATATTCTCAGAATTTTGGTCCTCATCACAAGGGCAATAGAGAGCCATCGACACATTTTAAACAAGTGATGGACGTGACCAGGTTCATGTTCTGAAAAAATTACTCTGACTTCATTGTGGAGACTAATAAGAAAGCAGAGTGGTACAGGGAGAAGGGTGGGAGGTCTGGTTGAGAGGTGGGGATAAGATTTAGTGTAACAGCAGTGGCAAAGTGAAAAGTGGACAAATTTGAGAGATAATTAGATAAAA
Organism: Balaenoptera ricei; assembly: GCF_028023285.1. Lineage (NCBI taxonomy): Eukaryota > Metazoa > Chordata > Mammalia > Artiodactyla > Balaenopteridae > Balaenoptera > Balaenoptera ricei. The sequence continues at coordinate 76,430,988 of NC_082640.1, forward strand.
TTGAGAAATCTTGGTGATGGATTTGCTACAGAGGAGAGGAAAAGAAAACGGCCAAGGATGAGTCTGAGATCTCTGGCTTAAATAACATTTCAGATGCAAACACTATTCAGGTAGAAAGCATGAAAGGACCTGGTTTGAGTCTGGGTGTTGGACATGCTGAATCTGAGGTGTCTTTGAGATAGCCAAGTGGAGATGTTGAATAGGTGCCTGTATAGGTCTGGAATTCCGAGAAGTCTGGGCTGGAAATTTACATTTGCAAGTCACTAGTAATTAGAACAATAGAGATGTACGGAGTGAGATACGGGAAAAGAACTGAAGAACTAGGCGAGACCAGGAGGAACTTCTCCGTGTGATGATTTGGTAGAGACAAATCAGCCTGCATAGGAGACCTGAAATGGGAAAACCAGACTCTGGGAGGAAAACCAGGAAAGTGTGGTATCTCAGAACTAGGGGGGGAAAGTGTTTTTAGAAGAGAATGATCAATAGTGTCAGTTTCCACTGAGAGATCAAGAGAAGTGAGACTGAAACATGCACGTTGGATTTAACAGCAGAGCAAGTGATGGCAGAGGCTTGAGTGTGTTTAACTATCAGTGGGAAGCAACTGCCTGGGAGGGAGGGGCCCCATACTAGGTAATAGAAAGAATGTCACTTTCTCCCTCTCCCCCTTCCCCCAAATCGAGTCATCCAATCTTGTGAGCATTTCAGAAGGTTTTGTTTTGTTTTTGAGCCGAGGGAAACGTTTAGAAAAATAAGGCAAGAATGCCATCTTGGGGTTTCTGCTGACAGCACAAGCTACCTAAGCTGCAGATGGAAACCTGAAATGTGTTCCTAGAGGTTGTTCAAAGTCACTGCAGCAATGTATTTGGATCCTTAAGGGCTTTTCTGATTGACTGAGTTTAATGGTTGGAATCCTCTAAATAAACTATTGTAAAATTTTAAAGTCAGACTAATTCATGACATTTGGGTTTGGACCTTTCCATATTGAGCTTTTAGCTGAATCACACTTAGCTTTTGCCTACCCATCCTTGGTCTTATCTATTGATGATCTAGTTGACAAGATGACTCAGAGTTTGGGGGCATCATTTAGTAACTTCCTTTCTCACCCATCTTTTCTGCTTATCTCAGGATATATTAAAAGGAAGTGAAGTGATAATAGAATGGCTCAGGTTTTTGTTTATTTTATTTTGGGAGGCATTGAACCAGCTCCCACGGTTCAACAGGTATGACTCTAAAATAGTAGGATTCCTTGGTGGAGATGAGTTTTATTCCTTGATAGGACACCTTTATAATCTTCTACTTGCATAATTTTCCCTCATAGTTTTATTTTTTTTTAATGTGATAGAGAAGGCAATATAGCATGATTGGCATCCTTCATTCATCTTTCTGCATCTCACCCTTATTTACTAAAGAGAAGTAAATCCAAAGTTGCAAAGAATCCACCAGGAAGTAACTTGGAACCCAATTTTGCATGTTTTCTGTCTTCACAAGTTCTTCTGTTTAAAGAGAAACCTTGCTTTGAATAAGGTTGCCTAAGGAATTCTGTGCATGAGAGATGCAATACAGGGTGATGAAGAGAGATTTGCAAGAGAAAACACTTACTTTCATTGTGCCTTCTGCCACAGCCACTTCTATAACTATCTCCACCCAACCCCAATCAGGTTTTTTTTTAATTCCTTAAGATAAGCATTCATGCCATTATCTATCTGGCATGGGGCTAGAAAGCAGTAATCATTTGTTGAATCCAGCAATGTGTGTCTCAAAGGTAAGATTTACACTTTGTTCTTTCCCTCCCTTCAAGTTTCAGTGCATAAACTTATTATCTCCCCACAAGTTTGGAAATAGTTTTTGTGATGTTACCTGTGAGACATGGAGGTGAAGATGCAGAAGAGAAAGCTGAGCACCAGTCAAGGCAAGCACGGATTGCCTGTTCTTTTGTCTTTTCTACTATGGAGGACAGTATGATAGTTATTTAAAAACACAAGAAGAGGGTGAGAAATTAGAGGCTTTTGGGTTTTTTTAATCCAAATTTGAAAGAAGGAAAGTATGTCAAGAAGAAAGTGGGGATAGGAAACTTCAGATATGACTATCTCAGTGTTCAAAGTCTCCCCTTAAATCCCCAGAGGTAGGTTGGGACCAGATTTTGATTTTGGGCTCTGTGAGCTGTGCAGCCCTGAGTAAGTAACTTAAACTCTCTATGCCTCAGATTCCTCATCTATAAAGTAAGATTTATCACAGTACCTCCTTTGTGAGTTTATTATCAGGGTTAACTGAGCTAATGAAAGCAAAGTGCCTGGCCAATGACCACTGCTCTATAAAAATAGCAGCCGCTGCTAGTAAATTCCAAAGGCCAAAAGGCCAGCCACCCCAGTTAGCTCCATGGGGCTCCTTTCCTTGGGCACCAACTGCTCACAAGCCCATACGGCCTTGGAGGGAGGCTCCTTCTCAACATGTATATATTTTACTCCAGGTTGGGGAAAGAATGACCCCATATAAATATGATTTGTGGAGATATACTAAAATCTCAATTAAGCAAAAACTGCTGGGTCACCTTGCAAAAAACAACATCCAATAAATGAATTAAGCAAGGGTTAGAACTCTTTGGAGAAATAGGGCATGAAGTTAAAGCAACTTCAAGAGTCTACTAACTATGAGAGGAACATCAGTGGAAAAGAACCGGAAAAGGGAGTAGTTACTGACAGCAATGTGTCCAGGCAGAGACGAAAGCCCAGGAGAAACAAATTAGTTCAGGGAGAGTTCTGGGAGAGGGAGAGAAGGGTTAGTTGCATGTGATGTCAGGGGAGCTAATTGAATTGCAGCCCATCCTGACACGCAACAGAGAGAACCTCCCTTCCTAGCAGTGAGGGAGCCGAGAAACTTATCTAACTGATCCACAGAGGAAGAAAAGAGATGTCAGAAGCCTGAGCATTTACTCTTTGGAGGAGAAATCTCCAAATCCACGGGTGATAAGAATAGAAACTTAACCTCAGGGTTCAAATCATAAAATGTTCTCTGTAGACTTCTGTTTGGGGGTAATATCGATTCTAATTTTTCTTTTTTGAAAATATAAGTTTCACAATAGGTAAAGGTTGATTGCACTCACTTGCTTAACCTCCATTAAAACCACCAAAGTCACTTGTTAATTTTTTTTTTTTTTTTTTTTTTTTTTTTGGCTGCGTTGGGTCTTTGTTGCTGTTCACGGGCTTTCTCTAGTTTGTGGCGAGCGGGGGCTACTCTTCGTTGCAGTGCACTGGCTTCTCATTGCAGTGGCTTCCCTTGTTGCAGAGCACAGGCTCTAGGCGTGCAGGCTCAGTTGTTGTGGCTTGCAGGCTCAGTAGTTGTGGCTCACAGGCTCAGTAGTTGTGTCGCTCCGCGGCATGTGGGATCTTCCCGGGCCAGGGCTCCAACCCGTGTCCCGTGCATTGGCAGGCGGATTCTTAACCACTGCGCCACCAGGGAAGTCCCAACTTGTTTATTTTAAAAAGTAAAAAAATCATTTCACTGCCTAAACAGTCACTGTGATACATTGTTGATGGGAGCGCTGTTACAAGGCCAAGGGAGGACAATGTATTGATGTCTATCAAAACTAAAATGCGTGTGTCCTTTGATGCAGCATTTCCTCTTCTAAGAAATTTATCCTACAGACACTTGCCTACATCAATGTGGCATTTCCATAGATTGCTCATTGCAGTATATGTACAATGGAATACTATCCTGCTATCAAATGAATGATGAATTTATTTGTATGTTGAAATGGAAAGATCTCAAATATATATTAAAAGGAAGGATCAAGATACATAAAACATATGTAGTGTGCTACCATTTTTAAAAATTAAATCAAAACAGGTAGAAAAAGACATGCATGTGTATGGAGTTGCATTTGCATAAAATTTCTCTAGAAGAATAAATAAACTAATAACTGGTTACCTCATGGGTGATGGGGTAGGGGGATGGAAGGCAGGAGAGGGAAGTTTGAATCATGTGAATATATTAGGTATCAAAAAATCAATTACAAAAATGTCATATTTTATGAGAAACTTAATAATGTTCCATTTAATGCCAAAGAAAAACTTCCAAATCAACAACTTACTATCAAATAACAGCATATAGGAAAATACCCCTCAAAAAAAGTATATAAAGAAAGATTTTAAAACAGCTCACAAAATCAGACCCTTTGAGTTGAAAAGAACTCTAGAAAGCATATTTTCCAATTTCTTAAACCGTATTACATACCAAATGAATATAGGCTTCAACTTCAAGTTGGTTTACTTCTCTGTGGCTCAGAGTCTTTGATGATGAACTGTAAATGGCAATGCTAGTTTATAATGTAAAGTTCCAGGTGAGATTGTTTGATAGAGATGCCTCTGAAGGGCTTCATAAATATCAAATACCCCTTGAATATGTAATGACTAAGTATATATGTTTCCCTTTCTCTTCATTGATGAAATAGAAATATAGACTTTTATAATAATATGGATCATAAGACTGTAAGCCCCATGAAGGCAGGGGCCACATTTGTTTTGATCAACACCATACTTCTATCATGAATTACAGTTGATGCTAACCTGAGTTTCCCCAAAAGCGAAGCCTAAGACAAAGGCTATGTGCAAATAGTTATTTGCAGGTGTGATGCCAGCAGGCAAGAGTAAAGGACAGGGAGAGTGAACAGGGAAGGAGGGAGAGCTGGTACAGTTTGCAATATCAAGTTGACCATTGCTAGAAATACCAGGTGGATACTGCACAACCTTCTGAGGAACCTTATGAAGTACATCACAGGCCCTTCCACTCAGCGAAAGAAAGGGGGAAACATTCATTCACTGATCCCATCTCCCATTGGTCAAGGGTTATCTCACTGAACTTTAACTCCCCCCACCATTCCAAGTTATACAGGCATGAGTTACCAGTGGGTTCTGCTGGCCATCCAATGACGCAGCTTCAGAGAAGCAGAAGAAGGAAGCAAGAGGCCTGCGATGCAGGCCTGCAGTGAAGTCTAGCCAGGCTGCCTCTGCGCAGAGCTGGTTGAAGTCTGCAGAGAACTGGGGGCCACAGCTGTGGCTGGCACAAGAGGTGAGTCTGAGAAGACCTGAAGTGATGTACAAGAGGTGTCCAATACTTGATGCGTGTCACACTGTTAAGTGCTCAATAAATATTTGTTCACTGAAAAGACCCCAGGTGACTGAATCTGGACTGGAAAGTTGGAGGAGGCCTGGAAATCAGCTCATCCCACCTGACATAGATTTTTCTTTCGAAGGAAGATGCTTCAACACTTCCCAAAAGGGGGCGCTCACTCACTGTTTTCAAGGAGTCCTTTTCACGTTTAAGGACTTCTGACGCCTGGGATGTTTTTCTTTCATGAACAGAAATATGTCCTGCTGGGACTTCTGCCATCACTTCCAGTCTGGCCCCCAACAGCGTAATACAGCCACTTCCTTTGCCAAATTGCACCTGTAAAAATGAGGTTTGCAAGGAAAGGCAGCACTTAAACAGGAAGCTGAGTGGTGTTATTTTAGTGTCCTCCAACTTAAGTCTGGTTTAGCCAGCATGCCCTGAGTTGGGCTTAATCCTACTACCACCCCACCCCACAATCTATCGTGTTAGGGAGGGAGCTGATTTATATCCAGCTGGGTGGAGTGGCCTGGTACTGTCAGAAAAGCAATTTTGATATACGTCAAAATCCACACCTTGGACTTCCCTGGTGGCGCAGTGGTTGAGAATCTGCCTGCCAATGCAGGGGACACGGGTTCGAGCCCTGGTCTGGGAAGATCCCACATGCCGTGGAGCGACTAGGCCCGTGAGCCACAACTACTGAGCCTGCGCGTCTGGAGCCTGTGCTCCGCAACAAGAGAGGCCGCGATAGTGAGAGGCCCGCGCACCGCGATGAAGAGTGGCCCCCACTTGCCGCAACTAGAGAAAGCCCTCGCACAGAAATGAAGACCCAACACAGCCATAAATAAATAAATAAATAAAATTAAAAAAACAAAACAAAACAACAACAACAAAAAAATCCACACCTTCTGTCCATCATCCCTTGATGAGCACCCTGTCCCAGGATGGATGATCACCCCTAAGGACCCCTCCTGAGTGGTACATCCTTGAGAAACTGAACCATAGCCAGAAGCACCTAACCCAGCATACTCAGATGTTTGAAGACAGTGACCAAGTCTCTTCAGAGACATTTCAGTGCCTTCTGTCATTTCCCCGTGAGGAGATGGTACCTTGCCATGCTGGCCACTTTCCTCTCCATACTTCCCAGTTTATCAAGTGTAAACTTATTATTATTTTGGCCACGCTGCACAGCTTGCGGGATCTTAGTTCCCTGACCAGGAATCAAACCCAGGGCCCCAGCAGTGAAAGTGCCGAGTCCTAACCACTGGACCGCCAGGGAATTCCCTATCAAGTGCATACTTAAACTCTCTTAAAATGCTGAGTCCAAGATGAAGGCAATGCTCCCTGCGGGGCCTGACCCAGCTCTGGGCACAGTCAGGCTCTGATTCACACCTACACACTTTTGCTCATGTTAAATAAATAGGAGAAATCCTGCGTCCAGTTAATTTTGGAAAACTTGACTGAATGAAATAAACTGTACAGAAACATGAAGCACCATTCCTATGTGAATACAAATATGTTCTTTAAAAAAAAGTACAGAGAAAAAATCACCTCCTTCTAGTTGGATTTGTTAATGTCAATGCATTCTGAAATTTAAATAAACCGTGTTTTTACTCCTTTGTTTAGTATTAGTCGTTTTGTAAATTTAAAACAACCAAAGAAGTTGAGCTTAGCGAGTGTATGTTGTTTCTGTAAGATGCAGAGTCTAGACCTCAAGGTCTGGGTCAGAGTGAGAAGAGTAAGGCAGGGTCCTGAACGTGCAGCCTTGGATCCTGTCTTTATTTAAAATGCTGAGATGGTCTTCATCGTGAATTTTAGCATTAATTTTGATTTTTTAAAATATTGCATGACTTTGCTGTACACCGAAAAATAACACAACATTGTAAATCAAATATACTCCGATAAAAATAAAAATTAAAAAAGTAAATGAGTCTGTGTTAAGGCTTAAAGAAAAAAACCATTGTGTCACTTTGTGGAGGTCAGGGTTTCTTTTCTCACACTCTACACTCTCAGGTGCACCTGGTTGGAGAAGGTCACCCAAACTGCTGATTGGCTGCGCTGTAAGTTCCTGACCTCTCCCCTCAAGGGAACCCTTAGTGCACCTGGAAGTCCTATCTGTCCATTCACTCTCCTGTTCTCCTTGTCATCTGTTTCCTATATTCTATATCCTAGCTCTCCTCAAACTTCTAAGACCTTCTCCTCATGCCCACTCTTGACTGATGATCTTGCTTCCTATTTCAGTAAAAACATAGAAGTACTCAGAAAAGAGACACCCACTGATTCCCATTCCCACTTCCACCAGCCTGATGACATCTGTGCCCACATCTGCCGACTTCCTTCCTGTTACTATAGATGGTGGTTTAAAAATACATCCCACAGATTCTTTGACATTCAAAGAATTTTCAAAAAAGGGAACCTAAATTTTCTCCCCTTGACTAGGACTCCTTTCTAACAAACAGAATATGGAGACACTGAGGGTGTGTGACTTATAAGAATAGATTATAAAATCATTGAGGCATCTGCCTTGATCGCTTGTTCTGGGGGGAAACTACCATGCTGTGAGGATACTCAAGCAGCGCTATGGAGAGAACCTTCTGGTGAGGAGCTGAGGCTTCCTATCAACAGCCAACGTGAACTTGCCAGTCTTGTGAGTAACTATGCTGGAAGCCAGTCAAACCTTTAGATGATTGCAGCTTTGGCCAACACCTTGACTACAACCCCAGGAGAGGCCTTGAGCCAGAACCACTTAGCTTAGGTGCTGCTAAATTCCTGACTGATGGAATTTGTGTGCAATAATAAATGTGGGTTTTCTTGTTTTTTAAGCCACTAAATTTGGGGACAATTTGTTACACAACAATAGATAACTAACATACTGTGGGTGAACTGTCCATGCTTCCATTTTAGGCCAACCCGTCTTTGTGCACTAGGCTCCATCCCTTTTCACTAACTCACAAATGTTCTTCAAGCAAAGTGTCCCCTTTCACTCCTGCATCATCAATATTTTCCTTTCTAGTGGATCATTTCCGTCAGCATGCCAATATGTTATAATATCTCCCATCTAAAAAGCAAACACACACACACACCTCTTGGTCTCACAACTTTCTTCTAGCTACAGTCCAATTTCTCTATTCCTCTCCATAGCAAAATTCCTCATAAGAGGGTCTATACTCTGTTTTCTTTCTTTTCGTTCTCTGCTGAAGTCCCTCAAGTCACTTCTTTCTCCTCTACTGCACTGCAAAAACTCTTGTCAAGGTCTTCAAAGGTCTCAGCCCTAAGATCCCATGTTCCCACTTTGGCTGGCCTCACAGTGACACTGATCACTCCCTCTTCCTGAAAAAACTTGCTCTACTTTCTTTCGGAGACACCCCTCTCCTGGTTCTCCGAGTCTTCTGATCACTTCTCAGGTTTCTCTGCTTGTTCTTCCTTATCTTCCTGACCCCTAGATGTCAGAGTGCTATAGGGCTCAGTCCTTGGATCAATTTTCTTCCCCATTACGATCTCCTCTGATGACTGCTTGACTCTATTTTGTCAGGGACCCCTAATTGGTGCAGGCTCAGGATTCCGGGAACACCAATGCCTGCTTTAACCACCTGACAGCACTTTATGCTGTGCCTTCACCAGTGAACATCAAAGTAATTCACTAATGAAAAAAAAAAAAATCAGCGAAACCAGTTATTTTGATATACTAAGACCAAAGTTACAAGATGTGGGATTGTTTTTATTACTCTTCAACTGGTTGAGTTGATGTTAGACTGACTACCTTAGACTGGGATTTCGGAAGGTGGGCTGGAGGAGCTGCCCTGGACATTGTGGGGCAGCTAGCAGCACGCCTGGCCTCTCTCCACTAGATGCCAGTAGTTACACCCACACCAGTTGTGTTGATCAAACCGTCTTTGGACATTGCTAAATGTCCTCTCGGGGTCAAAGTCACCTCCACTTGAGACCCACTGCCTTAGACATATGCCATGTGATTGGATAGGTAGGTGGATAAGTTGAGAGATTTATTCAGTATTAACTTAGAGAGGAAAAGGCTAACATAAACAAACCTTTCCTAGGTGGTGGTGAATGAAGGCTTGTAATTTTCATGTTTTTATTGAGGAGGGGATTCTGCTGCAGACCAATCAATGGGCAGGTATTCAAAAAAGGCTGCTGGAAACGGGGGACTAATAAAAGGTGAAGCTAATAAGGCTCCACCCAGCTCAGCAATCCCTGATACACGTCTGTATGATTATACTCCGACACTTGTGAAATGATTTCTTCCCATTTCCCTTAAATGCTGTGAGCAAATTGAGGGCAAGGACCAGCCTCCAGCACGGTTCCCAGTGCCTAGTTGGTGTTCAGTAGTTTTTCACTGAAACCAAATGTGGGCACCACTCTCTCCCAGGCCCAAAGCACAGGGTGGGGATTGCCCACCCTTCCTTCCCCTCACAGCTCTCTGACTGCATGTGGCCCACCCTTTAAACCTGCCTCTGGCTTTCAGTTAGCCAGATTCTTTACAAAGACCTTTCATTTTCTGTGCTCTTCCACGTGAGAATTAACCCTTCCCCTGGCAAGGAGCTAAGGCGCTTAGCTAGACAAGGGGACGTCTGTAGCCCTCCAAGGAACCTGGCTATTAAGACAGTGACATTCTACGGGGGGAGATACTAGCAAACCCCATTCACCCTGCATCACCACCCATAACCCCCTGGTAAATGACAAAGAAATCCAACTGCTTACCATACCGTTTCTAAAGGACAGATGTGTGGGGTGCAGGAGTGCTGTTGCTGGGAGGGAAGGGGGCAGCTGACATGTTTCTTCATACAGTTTAACAGAAAGAATTAGAAAACACTAGAGCTAGCAAGAACTGTGGAGAGCAAGTGTCTAGCCCTTCTATCTACAGCCTCCAATGCTCAGGGAGAAGTGACTCTATAAAGGTCAAACGATTTCGGCAACACAGCTCTGCCTGGGACACTAGCCTCCTGGCTCCCAGTCCTGTGCTGTTTCCACCCCACTGTGCCGTCCTGGTTGGCAAACACAGAAACTTTAGGAGCCACCCCTGTCTCAGAAGGACGAGCCCGACCCTGGCAGAGTCCCTCTCCGCCCCCCAGCCTTGACTCACAGCACGGAACCTCCCTGCACCCTTGGACAGTTTCTACTCGCATCTGCATCGATTAAACCTTGATCTCATTTATTATCTCAGGAAATGGTCTCAAGGTCACAGGGCTGGAAATTTAATTATGGTAGCAGTATATTAAGTGGCACATTTAAAGATGCTGAATTGTAGTAATTAATTTTTTGGATGGTGGTCTCAGAGGAATGGGTTTTCTCCACACTGGGTGTTCGGCATCCATCATGGCCATTGAGCTTGGCAGCTGTCTTTTAGCTTTAAACTGCCTCGTTATTCATCTTTTATGACTAGCCTTTAAAAACACTAGGCGCCGATATCCCCTTTTATTGTAATATATGTGTGCGGTGGGAACGAAGCCATACTTCACCTTCGCTATAAAACATGAACCGAGGATGCCAGCAGCTACCTGAGCTGGCCTCTAAATTGAGACAACAATTACCCTTCGCTGACATCTAGTGTCAAGGCATGAGATATAGCCAGGGCGCTGAATCCATTGGCCTGGAAAACTTATGCTTCCCTAGTGATAAAGCCCATCTCACCCACGGAGCTCCAGCCGCAGCTGTAAGATGGGAAGCAGAGGGATGAACTTGGCCCTGGCCGTTGACTTTGCCGGGGCGCTAGGTTATCGAATGGGGCGCCCGTCTGCCAAGGCCTGAAAGAGCTTGTAATGTTTAATGAAGGGACAGTCATTAAATGTGTATGGTTCAAATATTAGGCTCGATGAGCCTGGGTGGTACTTAATAGAGAGGTGGGAAAATATGAATTAAATTAGAGAGATTCATTAAAGAAATTGGCCTGGAGCCCAAGAATGACGGGTTGTCAGGCAGAGCTGCCAGGAGCCAGGAGCTCATCCAGGGAGGAAAACTCACTCGTTTTACGTTTTACATCCCAGAATGACACTGTAAAACACGCTTAAATACTGGTCAACCTATGCTTGTAGAGAAAGGGATATCCATAAAATAAAATCTCTTACAGACTAGAGTATGGATAGAGTGCTTGCGGATAGAATTTTTTTCCCTCTGGGAAATCTGTGGCCTTTGCCTCCAGCAGTAGAAAAGCATAGTATTTGTACAATTTCAAAGCAGAGATCCCAATTTCCCCCCACTTTGGATAGGGTCTGCCCTCTCCTCTATTCTAGGGTTTTTCAGTCGGGCACTATTGAGATTTTGGACTGGATAATTCTTTTTTTTTTTTTTTTTTTAATTTTATTTATTTATTTATTTATTTTTGGCAGTGTTGGGTCTTCGTCTCTGTGCGAGGGCTTTCTCTAGTTGCGGCGAGCGGGGGCCACTCTTCATCGTGGTGCGCGGGCCTCTCACTATCGCAGCCTCTCTTGTTGCGGAGCACAGGCTCCAGACACGCAGGCTCAGTAGTTGTGGCTCACGGGCCCAGTTGCTCCGCGGCATGTGGGATCTTCGCAGACCAGGGCTCGAACCCGTGTCCCCTGCACTGGCAGGCAGATTCTCACCCACTGCACCACCAGGGAAGCCCCGGACTGGATAATTCTTTGCTGAGGGTTCGGGGACCCTCCTGTGTAGTGTAGGGTGTTTTGCAGCATCTCTGGCCTCCACCCACTTGATGTCAGTAGTCCTGCTCCTCTTAACTGTGACAATTAAAAATGTCTCCAGGCTTTGCCACCTGTCCGCTGGAAAGCAAAATTACCCTGGTTGAGAACTGCCGGTGAATTCTAACCTCAGGAAGCAGGTTCAGACCCCTAAACTGATGTGTGTAAGTGACCATTCATTGGCTGGAGGTTGCACTGTTGTTGTCCCAGCACATCTGAGTAGCCCTTGTACCTGGCCCAATGACCACTCATGCCTGATGTTGACAATGACTTTGTTTTCTGGATTGTATGTTGGACCTTGGCCTGGTGAACTCTGACTCAGCTTTGGCCACAATCCTGAGTCTTTACCATGAGCATCGTTTGTTCTCCTAACCTTATTTTGATAACACTAATCCTATAACAGAGTCCTAATACCAGCTTAAGTACCTCTGCTTCAGTCAGTCAGACAGTCAACATATATTTCCTGCTGGGGATTCCATAGGAAACAGGACGATCAAAAGCCCTGCCACTATAGGATTTACATTCTAGTGATGAGAGATAGCCAGTAAGTACATTAATAAATAAGCTATATTCAGATGATGATAAGTGCAGTGAAGAAAATTAACCAGGTAATTGGATAGAGTGTAGAGGGAAGGGTGGGCTACTCTAGCTATGGTCCACGAAGGCTTCTGTGAAGAAGTGAAGACAGCCAAAATGTGAACAATAAGAAGTCAGTGGCTCTGAATACAGTGTTATTTCCATTACCACAGGCTATATTTTAAGAAGAAGAAATTTAATAAGATTATAGCATACGCAGAGTAAGGTGCATAAATCTTAAGTGAACATCTCAATGAATTGTCTCACACACACACACACGTATGTATATATACTCACGTAACCACCACCCAGATCAAAATACAAAACCTCTCCATCATCACAGGTTTATTCCTGCCCCTTCCCTGTCATTACATAGCTACAGAGAAAACTATTCTGTCTTTGATCACCATCAATTCATTTTGCCAACAGGCTATGTTTTGTTTTGTTTTGCTAAGAGAGCCAGTTAGGTCTTCTACACCAGCAACTTTTCATAAAGTCTTGTAAGCCTCCAGTTACTTACAAAATTGAGGGAGGCCACTATCAATTCCTATAGGAAACTTTAGGAACCAGTTGGGATGGGACCCACGTCATCAAGCCCCCGTCAGGTTAATCCAGCCCTGACTGATTCCCTGATGCCCAGAAGGGAAGAGAGGTACAAGCAGAAGCAGAGTCTCTGTGTTTCCAACCCTACCCCCTTCCTTCTTGTTTGCTGAACAAACATTCCTGCCAGAGAGAACAGCAGAAAAACACTGGGCTCTGGCAGCCCCCAGTTAATCAATGAGGCCATAACAAATCACGGGATGAAGCCTATGACACATCAATTACACTAAGAACTAAGGGCATCTACGGGAATTGGCAATCAGGCACAGACCTCCAGGGTTACCTCCACCCAGCCCCTGAGGCCTGGATGCTCTGCTATTTATTGGTCCAGCAATTGTGTGATGGCTCAAAGGTCAGCAGGTAGCCACAGTGTAAGAAATGCTTCATGGGGCAGTGGTCTGAGCAGGGATTCTAAGGTCTAAATTGGGCTGTGCCAGGTGTATGCTTCTTCAAGCCTGTTCTGGATGATAGTTTTTCCCAGAACTTAGTTATGATGAAAATAAATGATCTAGTAATTGGAAACTTGCTTCTACTTCTGCCATCAACTGATTAGAAATGTGGGCAACTGAGTTGACACCTTGGTGTGTCAATTTCTCTTGCTACGTGTGCTACACCGTCTCATGAAAGCATTGCCTTTGGAGGTCAGGAAAGGGGTCAAAAAAGGTGGGAATTGATGAGTGTTTATATTTACAGATGAGTTGGTATTTACTCATCATCCACTCAGTAACGTTACGTGTGTCCACTCTGTGTGAGTGCTTCATTTCCCTCAAGGAGCTCACAGTGGAGAAGACAGGCTGAGTTGGAAGTGAGAAATCCACACTGAGGCATCTAACAAAAGCTACCAGCTAGCACTAGAGTCCACCAAGCTGCGTGTTCCTCAAAGAGAAAACTGGCATTGCATTGTTCTTGGAATCCGTGAGGCAGCCAGCGCCTGAGAACTGGGATGCAGTCAGATTTCCTAGGCTTGTCTGGGCCAGCCTGTGTGGGGCTTAGTGGAATTCCTCAGCCTTTACCCATCTTCTTCCCGTTCCCCTTCCCCATTGCTCCACCACCCCCCAGATATGAAAATGGAGCCGAGAAAAAGAAGGACAAAAATGGGAAGGGTCATGGAACACGGTGGGAAGAAGTAAAAGATTGGCCAAATTCAGGACAGCACATGGAGACTTGTTCCATCAGCACCACACACAGGACCAAGGACTCCCTCAAAGTGACACAGCCCGTTAATGAGCCAATCCAAGCTTTCTGGTCCCCTGATTCCATGCTGTTTCTTACTAACAGGTGGTGGCTTTCTAAGTCAGAGCTCTTGGTTGCAAGCAACAGAGACTAATTTGGGCTGATACATGAGAAAAGGAGTTTGTTAAAAAGATATTGCCAGGCAAAAATCACCAGTGGATACTAAAACCATAAGGTAAAACTTTTTGAAGAGCAGGATGTACATAGTAGGTAAAGCACAGATTACTTACTACAAGATAACTTGCAAAAGAGAAAAACCATATATTTACAGTGAAGTGATCTGGCAGTGATCATGCTAAACAAGTGACCAAATCTAGTATCACCAATAGTGGTGAAGGCGCTTCAAGTGTGTGGCATCCACGCCCCTTCCTACGAAGTACACTTGCTGAAGAATGTAAACTTGAACCTATTCAGGACTCTAGCCCTAACTTCAGATTTACAGGGAATATAAAAAGAGGAAGAAATGAAACACCACAAATAGGAAACTATTAGACTAATCAAGAATGTAGGAGAGCTTCTGAGACAACTGTTTTACCCCTCAAAAAGTTAACGCCATGAATAAATTTTTTAAAGTTAGAAGTATTCTAGACTAAAAGAGACTAAAGAGGTAGAACCACCAATTACAATATTGAACTTAGATTGGATCCTGTTTTGGGAAAGAAAAATTCTAAAAGCTAACAATGGAGACTGGAGGAACTTAAATATAGAGCGTATTCTAAACAGTGTTATGAAATTAATATAAATTTTCTTAAGTTTGATAACAGTATTGTGGTGTTGTAGAAGATTATACCTAATGAGAGGCACTCAAGTATTTAGGAATAAAATGTTAGGAGGTCGGTGACTTTCAAGTGAAAGACTCTCAAGTGGTATAGCAAAAAATAAGAATAAAATAAACACAGAGAGGGAAAGAGAGAGGGAGAGAGAGAGAGTGGATAAAGCAAATAGAACAAAAGGTGCCCAGTTGTTGAAGCTAGGTGAATTTAATACAGATGTTCATCAGAGAGGGGTGGGGAGGGATACTGGGTAATTAAAAGAGTTGGTGAAAGGGCTGGAGGGCCAGCATGAGGCTAGGTTCCCCAGAGCAAGGCCTAAGGCACCTAAGGCACCTGGCCAGGTGAGAAATCGCCATCGCTACTGCTGCCTCCCTGACCAGCTGAGGATACCACCTCTCTGCCCCTACAGCCACTTCTGCGCCAGGACTTTACCCTTGAAGCCACTTGGGTAAATCCCCCGTTGCCTCTGCTGCACCAAAAAGCTAGGCAACTGTGCCACCCACCCCACCTGCAAAAATGAAAATGCTACACACAGGTGTGTCTCGGGTAGCTCAGGTAAATCGAAGTCTCCTACTGGTGCATCTGATTGGTAGAGCCTAGTTCTCAGGCCTGTATCTTGGCTGCAAGGAAAGCGGGGAGTTGCAATAGTGATGGTCCTCTTGGTGAGGCTAGCAGAAGGTGATAGGCGGCCTTCGTTCTGATCGGTGTTGGGCTACACAGAACAGTCATGTATGTAAAGTAGCCAAGGGTCCAGGCTCTGTCCTACTACTTAACCCAATGACTGCAGGATACTTCCAGGTAAGAAGAATAATTTTGACTTTTCTTTTAAATCTTTGCCAGTTTTATACATAGCATTTCTTTAATGTTGAGTCCTGGGTATAGGCATTTATTTATGGACCAACTCTGGGATTTATTTATTTGGGCATATTGCCTTGTTTGATTTTAAGTTGCTCTCTTAGTTGTTTTCTGTTTAAACGCCGAGAGGCCTTCAAGGCATGGATTGTCCATAAATTAAAATGGATTATGATTATTATTGTTCACGATGGTTCAGAAATATACTCTCTCTCATCAGAATGCATAATCAAGACATTGCATAGAGGAAATTTCTAAAAGCCTGTGTGTTTTATCCGTTGAAAATCTAAGAGGATGATAGTGAAGCTTTCCTGGCAGTTGGTGATAGATTCAAAGGCAACTGTATTCATACTTACCATGACCTAATATTAATAACCATTTAACGCGTTTTATATTGATAAATTCAGAAGGGGAATTCACAGTGTTCTCTCGGAGACTGCTGGGAAGTAGCTTCAGTCCCTTCATTTGTCATTATTATGGGGAAGAGCTATGGTCCACAACTTATCATTCGTTTATGGCAATAAGTACAGCAATGGAAGCAAATGTGATGGCACGGTGAGGCTGTATCTTTTCTGTTCCCATCTCGGGGGTCGGCAATGCCATATATCCAGATACTCAAGGCACACACCTGGGAAGCATCCCTGATACCTTCTTCCCCCTCACTGGCCCCAACCCCCAATCCATCCCTAGTCCTGTTGATTTCAACTCTCAAATCCATTCACTTCTGTTTCCTTCAATGTCAATCCTTTGCGGAGTTACCACTCTTTCCCCTGCATTGCAGTCACCCCCAAATTTGCCTCCCTACTCTTCTCTTACTCTGTAGCCTGTGGGATCTTTTTAAATGCCAGTCAGGTTCTGCTGATCTCATCTCCACACCTCCATGTTCTAAAATTTTTTTCAGTGGTTTCCAATTGCAATCCGAAATCCTTAACTCTGGCCTATCTGGCTTTGTAGGCCCCTCCCCTCATCATCAGCTTCCAGCCTCATCTGGCAGTCTCTCTCCCTTGTCCACTGGGCTCCAGCTACACCAGCCTCGATTCAGTATTTTTTTTATGCTCCAAGCTTCTTCTCCCCTCCAAGCCTTTACATGTGGTATCCTCTCTTCCTGGTATTGGTTCCTTCCCCACCTGTACCTACTCCTGGGTAAATGCTCCCCACAAAACTAGATCTGTTCTACGTTCTCATAGCACCCTTTATCTTTCCTCTTTCACATCCATCACAGCTTGAAATTACACATATGTTGGTGCAATTGTTTGATGACTTCTATTAACCCCACTAAACTGGCAGCACCTTGAAGGCAGGGAGAATGCTTCAACCCTTTTGCATCCTCAGCTGATAGTGCAAAGCCTAGGCATATAAGGTGCTAGGTATGTACTTCTTAAATAAAAAAGTTTTTTGAACAAATGAATGAATGTAAGTGACCACAGAGAGGTGTGACCCATAGAGAGGTCAGAGAAGGGTGAGAAAACCAAGAAGACATTTAGGCGGCGCCGTGAACATTGTCTTTGAACGAGGATTTAGAAACAAGGTCGTGAATGCTGTCTGATCTTTTGTCTTCTCCCCAGTTGAGAGACTGGGCTGGTTAGTTCAGATATAAATAAGTTGAGAGATTTGAAATGTATGCCTGAGGAGCGGCAAAAACTGATTTGCAGAACGTGATGAGATCTCAATCCGGACTTAGATTTCCATGATTGAAATTCCCATAGCCACCTCCCCTGAGTTGCACTCAACTTTCCTAAATGAGATTTTATGGGAACTGATTGTGATTAGATAAATGGGCAACTCCACTAATGTATAATACAATTTTCAATTACCGTGTATGTACAATAATTTACATTTCTTGTTTGATGGTGCGATATTTATGTGACATATTCTGGATGAGACCCGGCTGCTGTTTACATAATGGTCTTGCTTTTCTCTTAGAGAAGATCTGGTTTTCAGTTTTCTTTCTGTGCTGCGAGGTATTGTCATTCCAAGATAAACGTAGTAGATTATAGGATGTGCAGGTGAGAAACGTCAATAAAGTAACACTCTAGATGGCTTTTAATAATTCTTATTTATGCCACTGGAGTAGGTAATAGAATGGTTCACCTTTCATAAAACGTTGGAATAAAAATGTCCTCAAAATTATAGTAAATTTTTGTGATCACTCCTGTGGCAAAGTGCCACTGAACAGCAAAAATGAATGTTTCATCGAATATATTTGACCATTAATAACATAATATTCATCACCAGAAACTGCTCTGAAGTTGGAACAATGTCAAAGGAAAGTGTCTTTTTTTCTGACCTTTAAGACTAAGTCTGCATGAAACAAACACTTTTATGCATTTAATCCCAAATATTAGTCCTCCGCTTCTGGCAAGACACGGTTGATGGACAAGGGAGAAATAACTCCCAATCAAATTTCCCTTTTGGCTAGAAATCTCTTCTTAACATAGCAAAGGGGAGGGAAGGAGAGCACGAAGGAGACAGGTGAAATGAACCCAATTTAGGGTTCAAGACCCAGACGACTATCCGGATATAGTGCTGATGGTCTTGAACTCAGGGGGGCCCCCATCTGGAGACAAGAGAAGGTCAAGTAGGCACCGCAGCCCTCCACCCTGATTCAGCCGGAACACCTCTCCTTTATCCGCATTATGGACTGGTGTTCCCAGTGAGAGTTCATTCAGAGGGAGAACGGGCTATTTTTAAAACTTCACAAAAACACTTAATAGTGAAAAGAGCACTGTTCTCAAAGTCAGCTCCCTGAGCTCCATCTCCTCATTTATAAAATGAAGAGTTTGTATTTAACGATCACTAGCCTTCCCCTATTCCACAATATGTACTGTTTTACATTCCAGGCCAAAACACTAGTGTAGATGTGGCTATTATTTGGTATAACAGTCTAATTATGCCATGTTATCAAACAGCATGCTTGCCTCCCTTTTAACATAACAAGGGAAGTAAAACATCCAGGCGTGGAACCAGCGATATATCAACAGCGCTGGTCTCAAATGTAAAATGCTCACTTGAACATGGGTCACTGGAAAAGGCTCAAATAACCCTCACGGATTCTAGAGTACAGGGTGAAATACTGTACATATCTCAAGATTTGTCTGCATTTAGATGAGCCCAATACTAGATTAAATTACAAATAAACCTATAATTTTACTGTAATTAAGAAATCTTTATAATTTTGGATAGTGTTCTTTGTGTCGTAACTTATTCTAGCAGTAAGCAATGTATTGTTTCTCCTTTCTGCAAATAAACAAAAATTCATCAGCTAAATGAATTATAGTGAAATCATAAAAGCAAATACTATGCAGCCATTAAAATGATATGAATGCATGTTTGTTGGCATGAAAAAAATGTCCAAATATATCAAGTGAAAAATCAAATAACAAAGCAGCATATATAATATTTCATTTTTGAAAAAAAATCACATGTGCACATGTACATATACAAAAAATCTTGAAGAACAGCCATAGCTGTTCTCCAAATAGCAGGATTATAAATGGTCATTATTTTCTTCTTTGTTACTTTATAGTGTTCTGAAATTTTTAGGGAGAGTTTACACTAATATTGAAATCAGAAAAAAGGGCAATTTTGGAGGAAAAAAACCTCACTAATTTCTTGTTCCCATATATTTACTGTTCAGAAGATGTACACATGAAAGCTCCTTGGGAATAGTGAACTATCAAAAATTAGCAAACTTTCTCTATAAAGGGCTAGTTATCAAATATTTTAGGCTTGTGCGCCATACATTGATTTTGTGACCATTCAGCTTTGCCGTTATAGCACAAAGCAATCACAGATGACAGGTAAATGAATGTACTTGACTGTGTCCCAATAAAACTTTCCAAAAACAGAAGTCATACCACTATCTTACACCATACACAAACATTAACTAAAAATGGATTAAAGACTTGAGCGTAAGGCCTGGAACCATAAAACTCCTACAGGAAAACATAGGCAGTATGCTCTTTGACATTGGTCTTAGCAATATCTTTTTGGATCTGTCTCCTCAGGCAAGGGAAACAAAAGCAAGAATAAACAAATGGGACTACATTAAACTAAAAAGTTACTGCATGGCAACAAAACGAAAAGGCAACCTACCAAATTGGAGAAGATATTTGCAAATTATATATCTGATAGTGGGTTAACATCCAAAATACACAAAGAACTCACACAACTAAACAATGAAAACACAAACAACCCAGTTGAAAAATGTGCAGATGAGGTGAATAAACACTTTTCCAAAGAAGACATACAGATGGCTAATAGGCACATGAAAAGATGTTCAACATCACTAACTATTAGGGAAATGCAAGTCAAAACTACAATGAGATATTACCTCATACCTGTCAGAATAGCCATTATCCAAAAGTGAAGAAATCACAAGTGTTGAAGAGGATGTGGAGAAAAGAGAACACTTGTGCAGTGTTGGTGGGAATGTAAATTGGTGCAGCCTCTATGGAAAACAGTATAGAGATTCTTCAAAAAATTAAGGACAGAACTACCATTTGATCCAGCATTTCTACTTCTGAGTATTTATCTGAAGAATACAAAAACACTAATTCAAAAAGATATGTGCACCCCTATATTTATTGCAGCATTATTTACAGTAGCCAAAATATGGAAGGTACCTAAGTGCCCATCAATGGATGAATGAGTAAAGAAGATGTGTTTATATATATATATATAAACACATGGATGGACCTTGAGGTGGTTATGCAAAGTGAAATTAGTCAAATGGAGAAAGACAAGTATTGTATGATTTCACTCATGTGGAATTTTTTTTAAAAAAATAAATGAACAAATAGAACAAAAACAAACACATAGATACAGAGAACAGATAGGTGGTTACCAGAGGGGAAGGGGAGGTGGGGGGAGGGTGAAATGAGTGAAGTGGGACAATTGTATGGTGATGGATGGGAACTAGTCCTTTGGTGGTGACCACTTTGTAGTGTATACAGAAATCAAATTAGAATGCTGTACACATGAAACTTAATGTTACAAACCAATCTTACCTAAATTAAAAAAAAAACAAAAAACCCAGAGTCATAGCCTGCCAACCCCTGGTGTGACAGAAGAAACCTGGGCTTTGGGGAAGAGTCAGATGAGAGAATCCTCGGTCAACTGCATAGAGATGTATACCACTGCAAGACTTGGTTTCCTTGTGTGAAAAATGGAAAGAATAACACCTCCCTCGAAGGCTTGTATGAGAAAGTCCATCTCACAAAACAGCACACACCATAAGTGATTGTTTCCTGCCACCTTTCTTTTCAGAGCACAACTGGAAAAAAAATTAAGTGTGTTAAATAAAATAAGATTTAAAAGCAAACTAATTCTAACACCAACATTTATCCACAACAAAACTCTTTTACAGCTAAAAGAAAATTTGCAGGGCAGGCTAGGAAGTAGGGTGAATAGAAGCAGAATGATCCAGTTGGTCATTTCCTTTTCACTGCTCCAGGAATGGTGATGACTATAGAAAGTTTTGAAAGCACACACTATGTTTAACGTAAAACAAACACAATTTATCTGGTAAGGTTCACATTGAATGTACCCTAAGATAAAAAGTCATTCAGAACTGGCAACATTGAGCGCTGACCTCAATACTTTCATGTAGAATAGTATTTTACTTTTTTTTTTTTTTTGAAGTATAGTTGGTCTACAATGTTGTGTTAATGTCTGCTGTACAGAAAAGTGATTCAGTTTATATAGATATTACATAATATAGATATTATATATATATTATATAGATATATATTATATAGATATAATATAGATATACATTCTTTTTTAGTATTGTTTCCCATTATGGTTTATCACGGGACATTGAATATAGTTCCCTGTGGTATACAGTAGGACCTTGTTGTTTATCCATTCTATATATAATAGTTTGCATCTGCTAATCCCAAACTCCCACTCCATCCCTCCACCCGCCTTGTCAACCACAAGTCTGTTCTCTGTGTCTGTGAGTCTGTTTCTGTTTTGTAGATAAGTTCATTTGTGTCATATTTTAGATACCACATATAAGTGACATCATATGGTATTTGTCTTTCTCTTTCTGACTTACCTCACTTAGTGTGATAATCTCTAGTTCCATCCACATTGCTACAAGTGGCATTATTTCATTCTTTTTTATGGCTGAGTAGGACTCCATTGTATATATGTACCCCATCTTTATCCATTCATCTGTTGATGGACATTTAGATTGTTTCCATGTCTTGACTATTGTAAATAGTGCTGCTCTGAACATAGGGGTGTATGTGTCTCTTTGAATTAGAGTTTTGTCTGGATGTATGCCCAGGAGTGGGATTGCTGGATCATATGGCAACTCTATTTTTAGTTTTTTGAGGAACCTCCATACTGTTCTCCATAGTGGCTGCACCAATTTACATTCGCACCAACAGTGTAGGAGGGTTCCCTTTTCTGCACACCCTCTCCAACATTTGTTATTTGTAGACTTTTTTTTAAGATTTTTTTTTTGATGTGGACCCTTTTTAAAGTGTTTATTGAATTTGTTACAGTATTGCTTCTGTTTTTTTATTTTTTGGGTTTTGTTTTTTTTTTTTGGCCACGAGGCATATGGGATCTTAGCTCCCTGACCAGGGATCGAACCCTCATCCCCTGCATTGGAAGGCAAAGTCTTAACCACTGGACCGCCAGGGAAGTCCCTGTTTGTAGACTTTTTAAATGATGGCCATTCTGATCCGTGTGAGGTGGTACCTCATTGTAGTTTTGATTTGCATTTCTCTAATAATTAGTGACAGTGAACATCTTTTCATGTGCCTGTTGGCAATCTATATATCTTCTTTGGGGAAATATCTATTTAGGTCTTCTGCCCATTTTTCAATTGGGTTGTTTGGTTTTTTATTGTTGAGTTGTATGAGCTGTTTGTATATTTTGGAAATTAAATCCTTGTCAGTTGTATGGTTTGCAAATATTAGGATAGTATCTTGACCCATTTTCTGGGAACAGGCCACATGGGTTGACTCACAGACCCTCCTTTACTAAAAATAAGTAATGGGCATCTTCATGTTTTCATGTTAATGATCATTGAAGCACCATAGATTTCTCTCTTCTTTCCTTGCTGTTCATAATGATGTCTGTGGTCCTACACCTCATTCCTAATAACAGAAAGTGAGATCAAAATATGTCAGTCTCTCATTTATTTACCTTCCAAAGAAATAGTTCTTATTTGTAAGTTCAAAACACATTAATTACCCATGGTACTTCATTAGTTTCTATCTCTATGTCTAAGAAACATATCTTCTAATAATTTGTGGGGTTTTTTGGCTTCTCAGGGTCTCTGCTGACTGGAGATAGTTGATTAGCTTCCAAATTTTACAGAGATTCAAAAAAAACAAAACAAAAAGCCCTATTCATTCTGAGTATACTTTACATTCTTATGACTCCACTGTGCCAGTATCATGTTTCATGAAAGCCAGAGAAATAAGAATATGGAACAGAAAAGAAATCTCTCTTAAGAACTTGGATCCTATTCACAGCAAGGTACTCATGATTAGCAATTTACCCCCAGAAAAACCTTTAAAACATGAAAGAATATTGATGTTGATACCAAAACACGTATTGCCATACAATGTAACACAATAGTGGCCAGTTAGTGATTTGAAAGGGAAGCCAGCCACTATGATTCAGGTGCTTGTTTCATGACTAACCTCAGTACTGAGTGTGGAAAAGGAAGAATTTCTACCACATTTGCCTAAGACAGAGAGAAAGAATTAGAGGTAGTGACTAATACAGGTGTCTGGGACAGCTCTCGTGTTCTGTATTAAATATATTTCTTAAATATAATATTTAAATCCAAAATACAGTACTTTGTGCTTATTCCTTTTGTTTCCAGGGAGATAAAGTCTGTAATAGGCAGATAGCCTTCTTCAAATGAGAAGTGCTTGCAGGAGCATAAACTACAGTGGTCTGTACACTGCACATAAGTGCCCAGGCCAGGAGGGATAGGGTGGAATCCAGCACAAGCTCAACAACCTCCCCGATTATCTAGAAGGAGTTATGTGGGCTGGCTCCGGAGGTGGGTGCTTAGGCCAATTCAGGTGATCGCAGAGAAGAGACTGAACTAGAAAAACTAGGTTACTCCGGAAGATCAAAACCCAGGATGGGAAGAGTCAAAGACGGAAGGTGGTGGGGCTGTATTGAAAGGCAATGCCATATTGTAAGGAATTATCAGCAACCTTCATACGACAAATAGTTATTTACCAGATGTTTGGGGAAACAGGTGACCTCTAGAAATGTATACTCTAGAGTGACAGCTAACGTAATGACATCTAACAGTTTCAGGGGGAGGATGGATGTAATAGTGAGTAATTCATGTTGGGGGCTGATGCCGGAGGAGGAGGGACAGGCAAACAGGAGGGGCCCAGGAAGACTTATTACGGGAAGAAACTGTTGAGCTAAGCCTTACAGTGTTCACCAGCTAGATAGAGAGGAAAGGGGATTTCATGCAGAAGGAACAGTATAAGCAAAGTTTGGAAGCATGGAACTTGCCAGATTTGGGGAAGAGCAAATAGTTTGGTGTATCTGGAATATAGGGGATGACTGGAAATAAGGTTCAGAAACTGGAGAGAAGGATTGTATAAGGTCTCTGTACTTCACCAAGGAGTTTGAATGCAATCCAGAAGGCAGTGAGGGTGACTAAAGCTCACTTGTGGTTTTAAAAGATAAGTTCACACATGTAGAGTCATGAGGTGGACTTCACTGCAGGCTTTAAGGGAATTGGAGAAGACAGAGATAAAGCTTTTTTTAAAAAAAACTATAAATAGAGTGTGTCAAATACTGTTCTAAGTGTTTTTACAAACATCAACTCATTTAATCCTCATAACAACCTTCTGAGGTCAGAACTAATAGTCTCCCTATTTTATAGATGAGGGAACTGAGGCCCAGAGAGGTTAAGTAACCTGTCCTAGGTCACACAGCAAATAAGTGGTAGAGGCAGGATAAAAGCCCCAGGCAGTCTGGCTCCAGCGTTTGTGCTTAAAGCTATTCTGTTAAGTTTCCTGTGTTGGGCACTGGGTCCAGTATGCAGTTCATGGTAAGTGCTCAGTAAAAGTGCTCAGTAAAAGCACAGAGCTAACCTCCGAGTGCTCTCTCGTCTCTCAATAACTGAGCTGCCTTTTTAGTGTCATGCCATCATCTATCTCCCTTGTCACACCTGCTAGAGGTCAGGGAGGAGAACAAGTAGCACCCACTTTTCATTTTTTCTCTTTAGTGGGTATTCACCTTCCATTTACAGTGTGTGAAATGGTGTCAACAAGGCAGGTTGTGGGCCTTCAGTGAAGAAATTTAAATATACATATTTTTATATTTATATGTAGTTTTTGGTCAATAAATTTTTTTAAATTTTGTGAGCTATCTTTTGAAAGAAACCCTTCCAACTACTATAGAACACTTTTGACATGAGTCCGTAAAACTGATCGAGACAGTTTGCCAAAGCTGCCAGTCTTAATTAATGACTTACCATAACCTCCAATTTTATTAGGTCTATATTTCTAGTATATTGGTACATATATTAATGACTGGCCTGTGAATAAACTGACAGTTTTAAAATGACACAAGATAACTCATTTTCTTATGGGGAATTCACTTGTGCCTTGAACTTAGAGTAAAATGATTATTAGTTCAGTAAATTATGACTCCAATGTTCTTATGATCACCTTAGCAATAGAAAAACTGTCTAGATTTTATTTCTTGATGAAATCCTACTTCGGACGAGTCTCTCTGGTTATTCTCATGCTCTAGGAAGGAGGACAGTTGCCGTCATGGTCATAAACTTTTCAAGCAGAAAAATATTCACTGGGGGTCTGCTGGTTTCCTGTATTAGTAATATCCAAACCTCCACAGTACTTTCCAATATCCTAAAGAATGTGTTAAAATATATATTAAACAAAATTTTATTAAGCAAAATTAATTTGAATTCTCTTTAATTTTTAATAAAATGCATATAGAACATTTTATAGTGAGACAGGATATTAATAAAATAATGTGAATTTCATAACAACAACAAAAAGTAGTTGGATGGTCTAGTGTCTAATTGGAAACAATTTGCATCATTCCCCCAAAGAAGACACCACATGAGCCATGTTTTTTATGCATGTATGACAGGCAAAGTCTGGCTAAGATACGGTGGTAGAAACAAAAAGTGGTGAGTTACTGCTGAGTTACAATCTTTTCCAGCCCTTTCTTCCCAAATTCACTGTCTTTCTGAAAGGTGAACTTTGAAATTAATGTGAAAAACTCAAAGTAGCAGTGAAAATAATATACAGAGCTGAAAGTTTTCATTTGAAATTAACCCAGACAGTCTGAACCAGACCTACAGCAAGTCAGTCAAATCTGTGGGAGTTACATTGTGTTTGAGGGTTACTCCCAAAGGCCCAGCATAATTCAAGGCTGATTTTCCCTTAGGGCTGACAAAGGATAGCTTGTATTTCTTGCCAGTTGGAGTGACGGCCACCATGTGCCAATAGCATAAGCACAGTTTACAAGTCCCTCAACCAGGCCACTTCAAAATGAGACACTTGACAGGTTTTTTTTTCATTTGACATTACGTACATTGTTTAAAATTTTGTACAGAGGAGAGAGTCAACTTATATTTTTATACTATAGGATTTCAAATTAGTATATTTCAAATTCACATAAGATGTGAAAGTGTTGTGTTTTTATATAGTCATATGAAGAGTGAGTGATTAAAGGATGTTCTTTTGGAGCTAGTTAGCCTGGACTCAATTCCCAGCTCTGCTACTTACTCTCTGAATAGTTTTGGGCAAATTACTCAACACTTCCAAGTCTCAGTTTTCTCCTCTGGAAAATGGGGAAAGTACTGGTACCTATCATAATGGATTGTTGTGAGGATGAAGTGAGTTACTGCAAATAAAACGCTTAGACCAGTGCCTGGCACAGAGTAAGTCATCTAGAAGTTTTTTGTTATTGCTTTTCTATTAGTATTATTAAGCTGGAAGAGACTTTGATAAGTCATCTGATTCATCTTTCTAAATCCATTCAGGGTGCTCCCTAAACCAACTCATGAGAGATCAACATCAGTGACCAAGCTAAGGGAACAGACCACAGCTACTTTTTTTTTTAATCATTTTATTTTACCTGATATCTCCAAAACATTATCATTTTGACTTGTTTTTTTGTTTGTTTCATTTTGTTTTTTTTTTAATTGAAGTATAGTTGATTTAAAATGTATTAGTTTCAGGTGTGCAGCACAGTGATTCAGTTACACACATATATATACACACATATATGTGTGTGTGTGTACATATTCTTTTACAGATTTTTTTCCCTTATGGGTTATTACAAAATATTGAGTATAGTTCCCTGTGCTATACAGTAGGTCCTTGTTGGTTATCTATTTTATATATAGTAGTAGTTATATGTTAATCCCAACCTCTTAATTTATCCTTCCCCTACCCCTTTCCCCTTTGGTAACTATAAGTTTGTTTTCTATGTCTATGGGTCTGTTTCTGTTTTGTAAATAAGTTCATTTGTACCATTTTTTTTTTTAGATTCCACATATAAGCGATATCATACGATATTTGTCTTTGTCTGGCTTACTTCACTTAGTATGATAATCTCTAGGTCCACCCATGTTGCTACAAATGGCATTATTTCATTCTTTTTTATGGCTGAGTAATATTCCATTGTGTGTGTGTGTGTGTGTGTGTGTGTGTGTGTGTGTGTGTGTGTGTACCATCTCTTCTTTATCCATTCGTCCAGAAACCACTTTTTACAATTTAAAAGCCAGTACCATACCTTGAGATGATTGTTTTAAAAGAAATCAAAATAACTTCAATGTCTTTGTGTCAGATTATATCCCTTAAATGCTCAGTGACAAATGACTAAGCTTCAGCATTTTAACTCTTCCTGTGAAATCTATTCTTATAGAAAGACACCTCTCAAACTTTAATGTATATGCAAATAACCAGAGACTCTTGTTAAAGTGAAGATTCTGAGTCAGTAGGTCTGGATGGTTCCTGATATTGTTGCATTTCTTACAGGCTCCCAAATGATGCCAATACTGTTGGCCTACAGAGCCCACGTTGAGTAGCAGCTCTCTAAATCACTAAAACTCATGTCCATTTCCACTTTATTATTATCTTCCCCTGTCACTCAGCAAAACATGGTAAGTTAATCACAAGGCAGAGCAAAGCCATAGGAATCAAGATAATACACTGTGTAGTCTTCACTTTCTCTAGACAACTTAACCTTCATCTTTTGCCATGACAATGACTACAAATGTAAGGGAATGATAAGTGCCTAACAGAGCTAGGAAAAGTGTGGAAAGACCAAGTTTTATCACAGTTGAGTTCTACCATGCCAGAATTTCCAGAGAATAGGAAATAGTGTAAGTCACATTATGTAGAAAAGCCTCATATGTGAGAAGCAGAAGGGGCAGTGCAAAGCCCACAGAAGTGTAAAATGGGGGTGCTATCATCCTGGAGACCTCACAGGGTGTGAGAATCACGTGAAACGTCCTTAAAAGTGCTTTCTAAACTACTCAAAAGGAAGTGAAGGGTTTTATTATTTGTAAAGCAATGCCCCAAATATCGTAACTTTAAAAAATTCTTTGGAAATTTGCATAAACTTATCTAAAATCAAATAGTTATGACTTAGGCAAACAAGATGCACTTTTATTGTCAGAAATTAGAAAATTACAGATCAAGAAATGTGGTATCATAGAAAAGACCCCAGAAGTTGAGAGTTTCTTGGGGAACCTATTGTGAGGTTCTGACAGCATAAACTCTCACCAAATAAACAGTTTAAATAATTTCCAGAAGCTAAAAATATATCCTTAACAACATCTACATGCTTTTTTTAAACCAGATATATAAAACAGCTGCAATATTTTATAGTCAGTAAAATCACATTTTAGTAGAAGAAGAAATTATAAGTATGTATGGAAAAAGCTAGAAAGATACGCAATAAAATGTTGAGAAGTTAACTCCAATGGTGATTTTTTCTTTTTGCTTAACTGTACTTTGTCATATTCCATAATCAATGCATATTATTTTTGTAATATGGGGGGTGGGGGAACAGAACCAAATTTTACTTAAAAAAAAAACATGTCCTGAAAGTGAATAAAGTATTTTAAAAGTTTACTGTTTAGCAACTGAAAACCTTATATAGAAAGACTACAGTTCATGATACACCTTCCTCCACTTACTGCTATTGGCCAAACTTTTGAAAATATAATTTGGTTCCTTTTTAAAAAAACAAATACCAAGATCCAGAAAAGGACTTTAGGGTTCTGAGAATTTTCCCTGCTAATAATTAATTCCATGCGTTCTTTGGCTTCTAAATTACTCTGAGGAAAATCTGAAATAGAGAAGAACCCATTTCGTTCATGTCTGCATTCTTGTGGCTCCTGTCTTTCCATTTCAAGTGCATGGGGGCCTTCGATATGGAATTTCTTAACTTTTTTGACTCTAGAAACATTTCCGAGGAGCACTTGCAAGAAAACTGCTTCAAACTGAAATCCTTCCACTCGGGTACAATCATGCAAACAGCTGGCAGAATTTATTTAACCTTCAGCCAACTGCTCAACCAACTTGAAATTATTGATAGCCCATCAGCAGTGATCAAGATGGAGAGGCTAAATGAAGAGGTGCTTTTTTTTTTTACAAGAGAACCATTGAGCTGGTAACAGGACTTGAAATGCCGTGTCAGCTCAGCTCGCCTGGTCAGGGAGCTCAGCTGCTGGAGGGAAATAAAACTGTTCAGTTACAGCCGCCCTCCAATCAGTCACAGGGGTAATGGTGTTTGGCTTCAGTCAGGTTGTATGTCAGCAAATATACATCTCTTAGACAGCCCCTAAGAGTGCCTTAAGATCATGCTTATTGTTTTTTATAGATTGGGGTCAGATGCTGATAGATGGTGGTCATAGGCCACTGAAATAAATTTTACCACGTTCAGCAGGTAAAGTTAATCTCAATCCTGGAGAATGAAAGAGCCATTTTGATAGAATATTCATTCCATTGACAGTGATGGGACATTTTTCCTCTGTTAATGTCTGGTGTAGATCATGTGAAAGTAGATATCCTCGCCTCCCCACTCTCCCAGCCCTGACTGTATGAAGTCCACCTGCAGAAAAAGAGACCTCAGGAACAATCTGAGAGATTCCCTAAGATTGAACTTGAAAGAGGGAGTTTGGTTGAAGGAGCTCTCCAGGGGACTGAACATACCATAGCTCTACCCTGCGGTGGTCAGAGTGACACAGGAATCAGAAAAAGAATTAAAGAACCACTGGCTGTTACATTGAATTATTGATTATCTTTAGTCCAGAAAAGATTGGAAGCAGCATTAAGGGGTCACTAAGTCGTGGATGGGAAATACGTGGCACGAGGGCAGCCCCTCTCTGCCAAGTCTGTCACACGTCAGCAATCAGACACAGTACCCTTTTGCCATGGAACTCAGATGAAGCTCAGAACCTCAATCTAACATTACAGGCACTCAGATTAAAATGAGTTTGCCACCATCCCACTAAGTCTTTAAAATCTAGAAATCTGCCTTTAAACGTTCAAAGAAATACGGGTCCTCTACAGGTTTCCCAAAGGACGATGAGAGGGTGGTTCCAGTATTAGAGCCCATGAGAAACAGAGAATATGACAGGGTCTGCGAGAGATTTTTTTGGGGAATGATAAATGAAACCCAGCAGAAACAGGACACAGTGCTGTTCATTGGAGAAATGAGGAGACTTTTTCAAAGGGTTGGATCTTCTTATCCCTGGTCCAAGAATCAGCGAGATTCATGGATCCGAGTCATGTGCCTACAAGAGCCTCTAAGAGCTATTCTTCATTAGAAACTCTTAGAAAGTATGAAGGAGGGGAAGGGAAAGAAAGGTACTAGAAGAATGTTAACCTCAGAGTGACTGCATGCTTACTGTTGTGGCAGATATAATTAAAGAAACCAACCCTTCGCCAGTGACTTCAGCCCTTGGGAGACCTGCGGTAGAACATGGGACTTTTCTCATCTCCCTGGCCTACTGCCTCATTTATCAGACTGGATTCCTCAGACAGTATGACTGAGAGCCTACTTGGGAATGAAAAAAATAATCTCTCATTTTCTTAATTCAAGGAGAGTAGGTCTTTGTTTTATTAACTTGGTCACCTTCTTGTGTTGCACTTTCTCGAGGGCAGGGTGTTGCTCACGTATCTCAGTGTCCCAGGGGTAGCGAGTACCCAGTCCAGTAAAAACAGTGAATACATCATTCAGCACCTCCCTTTCAGAGTCTGCTCTCTGAATTTTTAGTGTAGTGTACCTTATGTAGGCCAATTTCTGCATCTAGGCCAAAGAAAGTATCTATACCAAGTTCATGTTCCCTAAAAAAACCAAGTGACTAGACTGTCCTAGAATTTGAAAAATCAGTTTTTGATATTTTGATTCACAATTCTGTAAGCACAGAAGAATTCACAATTATTCTGTAAACACATGGCTAAAAGAATAGGGATAATGAGTATTAAGATGTTAATTATAAACATTTTGTTAGGGAGAGGATTTGAAACTCTGGTTACAAAGGTTTAAGTTTTATGCGATACCAGACTCTGCCCCTCTAACAAACCTTGCTGGGTAAGATTTTCTATATATTAAGTTAATATTATATCATTAATTGGTTTTAAGGCACTTTTTAAAAACAGACCTCATTTCTCCTGTCCTTTCATACTGGGAGAAATATATAATGGATAGGAACCAACCTGGATTGCTCCGGTCTGAACTCAGATCATGTAGGACTTTAATCATTGAACAAACGAACCTTTAATAGTGGTTATACCACAGGAATGTGCTGATCCAACACCAAGGTCGTAAACCCTATTGTCGATATGAACGCTAAAATAGGATTGCGCTGTTATGCCTAGGATAACTTGTTCCGTTGATCAATTTTTTGGATCAATAAGTGATAGTATATTTTGACTAGTAAGTCTAGACTTTAATCATTCAGAGGCTTTTTTGTTCTCCGAGGTCACCCCAACCAAAATTGTTAACCCATGTGAAAATGTTATTATCCTTTGGTGGTTTAGTTAGGTTTCTGGGGTTAATCAATTAAAGCTCCATAGGGTCTTCTCGTCTTATCTTATTATTCCCGCCTCTTCACAGGAAGGTCAGTCTCACTGACTGAAAGTAAGAATTCCCTGGCAGTCCAGTGGTTAGGACTCTGTATACACTCTCACTGCCGAGGACCTGGGTTCAATCCCTGGCCTGGGGTTCAGTCCCTGATCAGGGAACTAGGATCCCACATGCCGGGCAGTGCAGGCCCCCCCAAAAAGTAAGAGACAGTAAAACCCTCATGTGCCCATTCATACACGTCCTTATTTAGAGAACAAATGATTATGCTACCTTTGCACAGTCAGGATACAGTGGCTGTTTAACAGTTGTCACTGGGCAGGCAGTCCCTCGAATACTAGTTATGCTAGAGGTGATGTTTTTGGTAAACAGGTGGGGTTTATGTTTGCCAAGTTCCTTTTCCTTTTTTTAGTCTTCCCTTGGGTGCATGCCTGTGTTGGGTTAACAGCATACTTAATAATTTAATGTTGAGTTGTGTTTATTTGCTGTTAACTGGCAGTATAATATCAGTTACTGATGTAAGCTTATGCAAGGAAAAATAGTTCTTGTTACTCATACTAACATAATTGCTTCTATTGGTTAATAGATTAGTCCAGTCCAACTAGGAGATGACTTGCTTATTGTTGATATTAAGGTGAAGTTATTGCTCAGGTTGAACGCTTTCTTAGTTGGTGGCTGCTTTTAAGCCAATATGGTGTTGTTTATTTTTACTCTCTAGATAAGGTTGTATCTAAAAAGGTGTACCTTTTTTTTTTTTTAATAAATTTACTTATTTATTTATTTTTGGCTGCATTGCCTCTTCGTGGCTGCACGCGGGGTTTCTCTAGTTGCGGCAAACGGGGGCTACTCTTCGTTACGGTGCGCAGGCTTCTCATTGTGGTGACTTCTCTTGTTGTGGAGCATGGGCTCCAGGCACATGGGCCTCAGTAGTTGTGGCATGGGGGCTCAGTAGTTGTGGCTCACGGGCTCTAGAGCGCAGGCTCAGTAGTTGTGGCACACGGGCTTAGTTGCTCTGCGGCATGTGGGATCTTCCCGGACCAGGGCTCGAACCCGTGTCTCCTGGATTGCCAGGCAGATTCTTAACCACTGCGCCACCAGGGAAGTCCCAAATGGTGTACCTTTTTAAATTAACATTTAAAAATACATTAAAGTGGGGCTTCCCTGGTGGCGCAGTGGTTGAGAATCTGCCTGCCAATGCAGGGGACACGGGTTCGAGTCCTGGTCTGGGAAGATCCCACATGCCGCGGAGCAACTAGGCCCGTGAGCCACAACTACAACAAGAGAGGCCGCGATAGTGAGAGGCCCGCGCACCGCGATGAAGAGTGGCCCTCGCTTGCTGCAACTGGAGAAAGCCCTCGCACAGAAACGAAGACCCAACACAGCCAAAAATAAATTAAAAAAAAAAAAATACATTAAAGTTTATAATAATTTTTTGCTAATTTTTAAAATTGAACAAAGATTCTTTTCTTGGACAACCAGCGGTCACCAGGCTCATTAGTCTTGTCACCTCTGCTTATAAACCTTCACACTACTTTGCTACATAGATGAGTTTGTTCTACAAACTGTTCATAAGTAGCTCATCTGGTTTCGGGGTATTTAGCATAAGTTCTTTTTGTTAAATGTTTACTATGCAAAAGGTAAAAGGGGTAAACTTTGCTTTTTATTACTTGTAATGCTTCTTTCATCGTTCCCTTATGGTGCTTTCTCTATAGCGCCCAAGGTGGTTTTAAATTTCTATCTCCTATACTTTAAATGCTGAGTGAATGATTTATTTAATTTGCTCGTGTTAGTAAAATTTGTGGAGCTTTCAGCTAGATTTGTTCAAAGTATTCATAGATTATGAAATCCCCTAGGTGTAAACAAGGAGCTTTTATTTAAGCTATGCTTTGATTGATCAAAGCACACTTTCCAGTATGCTTACCTTGTTACGACTTGTCTCCTCTCATATAGTTGGTGTTTGTTAACAGGTTATAGAAAGTTGTTATAATACCTGAAGAGGGTGACGGGCAGTGTGTGCATGCTTCATGGCCTTGTTCAACTAAGCACTCTATTCTTTTTTTTTTTTTTTTTGAGTCTGATGGCTTTGATTCTGAACTCCCTGTCTTTTTAACAAGGAAATGTTTTTTTTTTTTTTAACTAATAGACTTTTACTTTTTTTTTTTTTAAGTATTTGTTTATTTATTTATTTATGGCTGTGTTGGGTCCTCGTTTCTGTGCGAGGGCTTTCTCTAGTTGTGGCAAGCGGGGGCCACTCTTCATCGCGGTGCGCGGGCCTCTCACTATCGCAGCCTCTCTTGTTGCGGAGCACAGGCTCCAGACGCGCAGGCTCAGTAGTTGTGGCTCACGGGCCTAGTTGCTCCGCGGCATGTGGGATCTTCCCAGACCAGGGCTCGAACCCGTGTCCCCTGCGTTGGCAGGCAGACTGCCAGGGAAGCCCAAGCACTCTATTCTTAAGTTACTACTAAATCCTCCTTTGTATTTTAGTTGTCATAGAAACTTCCGTGTGTGAGAAATATATTCTTGAAATAGAATATATTCTTCCCATCCCATAGGTTACCCCTTGACCTAACTTTTTATATATAATATTTATGCTTACTTTTATTCCTTCTTAGGGTTTGCTGAAGATGGCGGTATATAGACTGAATTAGCAAGGGTTGGTGAGGTTTATCGGGGTTTATCGATTCTAGAATAGGCTCCTCTTGAGGGGTGTGAAGCATCACCAAGTCCTTTAAGTTTTAAGCTGCTGCTAGTAAATACTCTGGTGAATAATTTTGTTATTATAATTATTTGGGTTTAGGGCTAAGCATAGTGGGGTATCTAATCCCGGTGTTGGTCTTAGTTGTCATGTAATCAGGAAACACTAAAGTCACTTTTGTAGTTTATTTTTATTTTAGCTGTGGCTTTTTACGGCTCAGTTAGAATTTAACTTTATTTTTTATTACTCTTTAACATGCTTTACCGCGGTTTCCTATTAATTTGGGTCAATCGTATGACTGCGGCAACTGGCACGAAATTTACCAACCCTAGATAATATAAGTTAGTGAAACTTTCGTTTATGGCTTAATTTTTATCACTGCTGTTTCCCGTCGGGGTGTGGTTAAGCAAGGCATTTTGAGCTACTTCTGTTACTGTGCTTGATACCTGCTCCTTTTAATCTTAATGATTTAGAGGGCATTCTCACTGGGGTGCACACACTTGCGTGTGTAATTTTATTGCAAACTAATAGAAAGGTTATAGAGTTAATAAACTCATCTAGGCATTTTCAGTGCCTTGCTTAAGGTTTTAAGCTCCATTAGCAGGTTGTGTTTATATAGTAAAGTAATGTATATATAGTTTTGTGTGATTTATGTTACATTTAGTATTAAAATTTTAATAAAAATGGCCAATAGATCTAGGGAGATGTCTGTCTATATGAGTGGTATATATCTAAGTAATTCATTGGTATAATTAGGGTTTATTTTCTAGGTCTGTCTTACTTTGAGCACTGAAATGTTCATGCTTTGTTGGATAGATTAATTAAATTTTATGTATTTATATGTTTTTGTGTTGTATGGGGGGTTTGGCATGGCCTTATAGGCAAGTAGAGCATAGGATTTAAGTGAGACGTGAGGGGGGTTTGAAGGATAAGGATAATAAAAATATACTCTATGATGTTCCAATAAGAAAAATGTACTACAGGATATAAAGGAAAATTCTGTTCTGAATTAGTCTCAACTATAGACTTTTTTTAAATGCCCTTTAAAAGTTTTTTTTAAATAATGAAAATTAATCCTTAATGAAGTCCTGCCAAACAGAGGTCCTAGAGGGCCTTCTTTTGATGAATAAATTAAGGATTTTTAATTCACTAATTTAATGGTTTCCTTGCCACTTCTGAAGGAAGGAATTGGCATCTAATGCAACCTTATGTAACCTGTAGTGCTCAGCAAGTGGCTTGAACAAATCTGACATTCAGGAAGTAGCTACTAAATAGATGCTTGTAAGGGGTTTGAGAACCATTTGCTCCCTTGAGTAAACATTTCTTCCATATTTTTCATTTTATGAGGTAATTGCCACTTTTTTTAGCCACTGCAGAATTCAGTTTTAGTCCCATGAAAGAGTGATTATAAATTCCAGATAAGTGGGATCCACCTTCACACAGTTTTACTCAACTTCAAAATGTGGCACTATAGGACTTCCCTGGCGGACCAGTGGTTAAGACTCCACGCTTCCAACACAGGGGGCATGGGTCCCATCCCTGGTCGGGGAGCTAAGATCGCACGTGCTGCATGGGGCGGCCAAAAAAAAAATACTTAATAAAATAAAATGTGGCACTGTAAATTGAGAGCCTTAAAAATATGTTTACCTTTCACCCAGTAATTTCTCTTTTAGAAATAGTAAATAATAATGGATTATGTAAAGACTCAGATAAAAGAATATTCATTACTGGGAAGCAACCTAAATGGCCAAGTATACCTTTAGTGGAATAACATTTAGCCTTTAAAAATGGCCTTGTAGATAATTATTTAGTGACTTGGAAAGATAATAATATATTAAGATGTTTTTATAAAATAAGGCTCAGGTTGACCCAGCAGAGGTTGGCAGATTGAGCGATGGATTAAGAGAACGAGGTTTCTCACCATCAGAAAAGAGAGTTACAAATATGAAAAGAGGGAAGGTTAGAATTAACTCTGCAGTATTGGACTGGAATTGGCGATATTGTGAATTTATGGCTTTCAGTATGCATAAACATAAAACCAAATGTAAATGTGAATGTATATGTATTATACATAATGTATCTTTCCCTGAGTGTCTGGGAGCATCAAGATTCCAGTAGCAATAAGCACACCACTTCCTAAGTCTTAGAAGACCTCTCCATTAAAAAGAACCTTCACGAAAAAAAAGCAGGTCTTCTTGGAAAAATGGCTGATTCCAGGGCTAAAGCAGGGGAGTACACAATATGCCTGGAACATCTTGTACCAGAAAGTAAGGCAGTGCTCAAAGAACAGTATGGACATGTCACTAGGACATGGAAGCTAGCTTTCAGGGATTCCCATTGGCTAAATATGGGACAATTTCATGGTCAGAATAATTAATGGCAGTAATAGAAATAGATAGTAATAGGAAACAATAGAAATCCATGGATCCACACTGATATAAATGAATGAAGAAAAATCTCTTCTTTATAATAGAATGTCAACTACCAAGTGTAGAAAAAATAATGGATTTAGAAAATCACCATTTGGTAGCTATCATAGTAATAATAAATTTAGTTAAGAAACATCAAGAAATGTTAAAACTAGTGGAAGAGATTTGGTTGGAAAATGGGATATATATATGATCTCGGAGTATCTCCATGCAAAATATTTACTACTTACAAAGGAAAAACAAGTAATTTTATAGGGAAAAACCTGCCATACATTACCAGTGACAAAAGTTAACGTCACCAGTAGTGGAGAAATCAAATAGTATGCCATCTTATAAAATGCAGCAAGAGAGCACAACATTCCTTTGTGATATTCCTGCCAAAGATGCATAATCATGAGGAGACATCAGACAAAACCAAATAGAGGGACAGTTGACAAAACAACTAATCTGTAAACTTCACATATGTCAAGGTCATAAAAGGTAAGTTAGGACTGAGGTTAGGACTTCCCCAAGGTACATGAAGAGTTAAGAATATATGTGATGTGCTTGCTTTGGCGGCACATATACTAAAATTGGAACGATACAGAGAAGATTAGCATGGCCCCTGTGCAAGGATGACACACAAATTCATGAAGCGTTCCATATTTAAAAAAAAAAGAATATATGTGATCACAGTAGCCAGCACATGTAGCTCAGTTTACACAGACCTGTGGATGCATCTTATAAAACTTTGGGATGTTACCAAAACTCAGGTCCGGCTATTCACTGCTCAAAAACCAATACTCAAGAGGCAGGTGTTGGTAGAAAGGAAAGTTTGCTTTATTTATGAGGCTGGCAACTGGGGGAGAAAGCGGACTCATGTCCAAAGACCAATTCCCCCCTGCCGGCCAGTGGGCAAGAGCTTTTAAAGGAGAGTTTCAGGGGTGTATAGATGGAGAAAGGCGGCTACATGTAGAACAGCATAGTCTGCTCTGACGATCGTCTTGAAATTAGTCATGCAGTGGTCTGATCAGCATCATGTCTGATTGTTTTAACTACCATTAATCTTCAGTTCCAGGGTCGGTTTGTTCCCATTTCCTTGAGGCCAGTTCTTGGAATTGTGGCAGCTTATGTCATGGCTACAGTTTGGTCATCATGTAGTTAATGTCTTCCACCTGGTGGGGGTTTCAGTATCTACAAAACAGCTCAGAGAATATGGCTCAGAACATTATCTATAGCCCTCGAGAAAGAGCTAAAAGTCCTCAACTTTGCTTAATGACTATACTGTTATTATTTTGTCCTGTTTGACTGCTTTTCCTTTGTTTCTGCATTTTCTCATTTCTCTGATTAAATTTATTTTTTGACTAAAGTTTTTTCTACAGACAAAAGGCAGGCAGAGGACATGGAGGGTGTCTGTCCTGGGAAGACCCCATAGGGTCCTGCTCCATTTCAGGGACAGTATATTTGTAAATAAATAACCTAGAAATAAGTGTCCAAATATTGTCCAATGGTTGAGGCAACTCAACTGCTGTTATTCAACCACAAGCGTGATTTTTTTTTAAATTTTATTTATTTATTTATTTATTATTTTTGGCTGTGTTGGGTCTTCGTTTCTGTGCGAGGGCTTTCTCTAGTCACGGCGAGTGGGGGCCACTCTTCATCGTGGTGCGCGGGCCTCTCACTGTCGCGGCCTCTCACTGTCGCGGCCTCTCTTGTTGCGGAGCACAAGCTCCAGACGCTCAGGCTCAGTAGTTGTGGCTCACGGGTCCAGTTGCTCCACGGCATGTGGGATCTTCCCAGACCAGGGCTCGAACCCATGTCCCCCGCATTGGCAGGCAGATTCTCAACCACTGCGCCACCAGGGAAGCCCCTCACAAGCATGATTTTTAATGAAGATGACTAATTCTTGTAACTTCCACAATTCAAGATGTCAGAGGCAGATGTACTATTCTGTGTTAGTTGATATTTGTGTTGTTGAAGGAATGATATTCCACCTACATCAGAGTTTTTCCTACTGTGGACCCCAGTGAAACCTCAGGAACATTAAATCCCATTAGCACTACTACCCACACTGGAGGGAGAATTGATTTAATTGGGAGTCAATACACATTTTATACCTCTTTGGGAGCAAAATCTCAGGACTTGGGTATGATTAACAGAAAAGGCTCTGTCTTGCACTGAGGAATAATTAAGCTATAAATTTCATCTTTGTTTGCAAAATGAGAAACGCCTTCTAAAAAACTTTGATCCACTCTTTTCCCTCCAACTTTATCTGTCTAGGTAAATATAATTAGGTAATGGATGATGATTTGTTAACATTTTATTTCTTATGTTTGCAAGGGCATTAACAGTGATCGTAAAGCTCACAACAAATATGGTCGGTTTCTGATTTTCAGAAGCAAGAACGTGACTTTTGAGAATCAGATGGGCCAGAAGCAGGCGTTCTTGCAAATTAGCTCTTCCTGTATTCTGAACAGGATCAGAGAGACTTTTGTCTTAGCTGATTTGCATGCACTAATTGCTAATTCTGAGTAAATGTGGAGTGATCACCTACACAATTACATTCATAAATTAATATTTTTACTTCACAGTTATTTACACACAGGAAGAAACAGTACAAATAATTTTAAGGCTGTGTCTACACTTACATAATGAAGTGGTTAATTAAGGTAATGAGCTAGTTAATGACAAGCCTAGAAAATTTTCATGAAATATCCATATAAGGGAGGAAGAAATGTCTTTGCCTGAATAAGTCTCATAATGCCTCAACATTTGACTTCACTTTCTACACACAGAGACATACCCTAAATGATACTTTGGTAATGAATCTAAATTATCTTTTGATTTCTCATTGGTGGTATGGATGCCAAGGCTAACTGCCAAGGTAACAGGATTAAACCTGAGGTATCACAGAGAAAGAAGATAGCCCCACTCCCAAAAATCAGACTGGACACAGGCTGTTTCAGGCAAGTAGGCGGCAGTGAATATACAGAAACAGAAGCTAAGCTGGGTCTAGGGTGATTTAGCCATTAACTGTCAATACCAAAGAGCTCCTTTATCAGGGTGACCCATCCCAATTTTAGAGGGGCTGATCCTTTTGGGATCTCTGATCCTTTGGTCCAATAGATGTCTGACCTTTATGTTGGAGACAAAATTTCCTCTGACTCTTGGCTTCACGTCTGGAGTTGAGGGGCCTGCAACAAACCCTAATCATCTGGGTTTGGACAACCACCTCACTGATTTGGGAAAAGATCTAGTTTTTTCCCTATTTCAGTGAAGAGCACTGCATCCACCCAGCTGCCCCAAGCAGAACTCTAGCAGTCATCCTTGATTCTTTGCTTTCCCTTGTGTTGGTCTGAGCCTCCATCATCTCTGATCATTGCAACAGCCTCCTCACTAGTCTCCCTGCCCCCACTCTTGCTCCCCTCAGCCACATCGCTGATCCCCAAAGTCTATTCTCAATGCAGCAGCTGGTATAATTCTTTAAAATGTGCATGATATTATGTCAGTCCTCTGCTCAAAATTTTGAGCAGATGTCTAGGGCTGAAGCTGTGGAACATGTTCTGGGTCTGGAAGCATATAGAGGAGGTCAGCAGATCAGCTTCTGTGGGATAACAGAGAGTAAAGTACTCATGAAGAGTTGGGGAATTAAGCCCCTCTCACTGTTTGAAGCCATGACTAGGGGTGGAGCTCCTCTGTCAAGTTCAAGGATGCTTTGGCCCAGGAATATGATTTATGAGAAAATCAGCATCTAGAGAGGTGAAAGGACACAGACACATCCTCTTTACCTGGACCTGATCCAATATTGCCTTGTATATTAATAATATCCCCTAGGATGGGAGCTGGGAACAGCTGCCACTACACTGAGTTCTCACCTGAGGCCTCTAGCGGAGATCCTGTGAAGGCAACTGTAAAATCACTAGACGGCAGGAGGTAAGCACAAAAAAAAAAGAGAGAAAAATAAAAACCTCCCACCCCAGAATCTGAAAACCTAAATTCTAAAACATAAGAAGGAAACTAATTCTAAGAAGGGGAGCCAAACAAAACTGTGGTCAAAAAGCAAATTTACTTGAGACAAAAGAAAATAATTTTTAAAAAATCTAACAAATATAGTTTGTTTCTGCAAAGAAATACAAATATTTTTTAAAAGTATAGAATAGGTAAAAATAAATAAATAAAATGCATGGCTAATAAAGCAAACTAATTAGAAAGTGTTCAAATGGAGTATTATACTGACTGGACTTTTTAAAAAAATCAGTAAAAGGGACTAACTCTGGATAAGAGTTCAAGAGAGAATTACTGAACTGGAAGACAACACTGGGGGATTCTCTGAGTATGCAGTACTTAGATACAAAGAAATAAAAATATGAAAGAACAGTTAATGTACATGGAGAATAAATTGTTTTGGATATAATTCTATTAAGAGTTCCTGGGAAAAAAGATGAAAAGAATACAGGAATAGCAATATTTGAAAAAAATAAAGAATTTTGCAAAATTTGAGAGAGACAGGAGTCCTTAAACTGAAAATGTACTCTATTAACCACAAGGAAAATAAATAAGTACACACTTAGATTTGTCCTAGTGGAACTGGAAAATATCACTGTTAAAAACTTTTAAATGCTATCGAGGAGGGGAAAACATTAGTGACAAAGGAAGTACAATTAAACTAATATCCAACTTCAGTCTTCAGATGCCAGAAGGCAATGGAGAAGTAGCTGTAAATGTCAATTAGAATTCCACACAAGTCTGAACTGTAATTTAAGAGTGGGAATAAAATGAAGACATTTTCTGGCAACTAAAATTGTTTACCTGTTACTGACCCTCAATAAAATAATCACTAAAGAATCTTGTCAAATAATAATATAATCAATGTCAAATCATAAATAATCTTGTCAAAGAGAAAGGTGAACCCAGAGGAAAGAAGTAAGGTGCAATAAACAGTGAGCATTGAAATTAGGTTTGTTTTTAATGTTGCTAAGTTTAAATAGCTATTTACTGTATACGGTAGATAGAATTATAAGATGGCCCCAAGATTCCCTCTCCCTAGTCTAATTCCTATCCTTGAGTGCGAATGGGACATCACAACCATGATTAGTTTATGTTGTATAGAATAGTTGATTCTAAGGAAAGTAGATTATCCTGGGTGGACCTGACCTAATCCAATGAGCCCTTAAATGGGATTGATCAGTCCTTAGAGAGAAATACTTGAAGTATGAGAAAGATTTGATGGAAGATTGCTCTTTGAAGATAAAGAGGGTCACCCATCAGAGAATGAGAATGGCCTTAAGGAACTGAAAGCATCTCCCAGTTGTTAGCCAGTAAGAAATGGGAACCTGAGTCCTACAACCACAAGAACTGAACTCTCCACATAAGCTTGGAAGAGGGCCCCAGTTCCAGATGGGAATGCAGCCCAGCCAACAACTTGATTTTAGCTTTGTGAGACCCTAAGCAGAGAACCCAGTCACACTATGTCCAGACTCCTGACCCACAGAACTGTGAACATTTAAAAGAGTATTGTTTTCAGCCACTAAATTTGTGGTAATTTGTTAGGCAGCAATAGAAAACTGTTTTAGGTACATTAGTTCAATGGATAAATTAGGACTGATTGTAGTAGAAAGAATCTCGAGGACACAAAACAGTTAGAAATTGCTGTAGTAATCTAGGATGAGATGATACCAGAAAGAAAAAACTAGAAACAGATCGTGAAGGAAGAGTCCTTTAGACTTGGTGTCCTCAAAAACATTCAGGGATAGTTAACTACTATAGCAATGATTAATTGAAGAATTCATTGGAATCAATAGTGAACTTTCTTTTGATGGCTTTCCTGCTGTAAGAAGATAGGGTAGAAGGTCCCCAAAGAAAGAGAACCAGGCGTGGCTTTCTTGACAGAAGAGAGGTTATTTTTGGCCTAAGCCATTATGTGACCTAAGCCTGACCACAGTGCTTGCCCTTGAACATGTCTCAGTAATTAATGATCTCAACGGAACAAAAGAATTCAGGAACAAATTCTGTTATCAGGCAAGAGAAGTAACAATAGAAAAGATAATAAATCAGTTGTGAAGATTCCCTGTTCTGTTTCAATGGTAAAGATTAGCCTGACGCCTCAACCGCCAGATCAACTGGGACCTAAGGGATGGTGATGTTGACTGACCTTTCCTGACCTTCAGTGACTTCAATCAACTAAAGGTCGGACTCTGCTGACACCCTTCATGAATATGCATATACCCTTAGCTTAAAACTTCTCCAATTTTGCAGGGAGACACTGCTTTGGGAAAGATCCCAGTGTTTTCCTTTCTTGCTGCAAGTGATAAATCCTTCCTTCTCCAAATCTTTGGCTTGATTGTGTCTTTTGGCTCAACACCCACCAAGAGGTGAACCCAGTTTTTGGGTAACCATGCTATTGTATTGGACTACTATTCCATTTGATTTTTGTGTGTTTGTATTAGCTTCTCAACTAGAAGACAAGCTCCTTGTGGACAAAATTGTTTAAACTTTACTGAATTCCCCCATGGAAACAAATGTCATAGGTATGAAATGGTTTAATTAAATTACAACATATTTCACCACATATCTATTGGACAGGCTCAGATCAGAAGGAGCTGACAATGTCAAGTGCTGACAAGGATACAGAGCAACTGTAACTGACAAGCATTTCAGGGGGAATGAAAAATGGTACAGCTGTTATTGAGCCCAAGTTCATGTGCCCAGCACACAGTGAGGCCAAACAAACAAAAGTGTTAGAGTTTGGAGCAGAGAAAGGTTTATTGTGGGGGCCAAGCAAGGAGGACAGGCAGCTCAAGCTCAAAAGACCCAAACTCCCTGATGGTTTTCAGGGAAGAGTTTTTAAAGGCAAAATTTAAAAAATTTGGAGTGAGGGCTTCTTTCTTAGATCAACTGATTAATTTTTCATTGACATATGTAATATCCTCTTCCTAGCTCTACCCCTCAAACTCGGCAAGAAATATATATGTATTAAATTAAGTAAAATTATTTTTACACAGAGAAATTGACAAAAACAACAATGGATATTCTAAGGGGGGAAGGAAGAAAATAAAATATTTCCACAGGTCATGTTCAAGGTGAGGAAGAGGTCTGAAAGCAAGGAAGGCCTGCCAAGCTGGGACAGCATATCAATCAAATGTGTACCTGGACTTTCAATCTATTTTTAGCACCAACTGGTAACCTCCTCCATCCTCTACTCTCTTTGGCACCATGTAGCAACAGCTGCTTAAATCCTGAAAGAGTTTAGAACCACTCCAAACATAAGACTCTGGGCAATTTTAACCCCTACTTTC
Organism: Balaenoptera ricei; assembly: GCF_028023285.1. Classification (NCBI taxonomy): domain Eukaryota; kingdom Metazoa; phylum Chordata; class Mammalia; order Artiodactyla; family Balaenopteridae; genus Balaenoptera; species Balaenoptera ricei. Next base: position 76,475,274 of record NC_082640.1, read on the forward strand.
CACATCTTAGAGAAGTCTCTGCCTATAGACTTTCACAGGCATCTACGACAGGTCAAGTCTTAGGAAGGTCTGTGCAGCATTTCATACTTCTGCTGACATAATAGGCAGACACAACTGGTAATTTTCTATTTTTATCTGACCCGACTTGAATGTAATTTCTGTGTAAACAGGGGGAGTGGACTATTATAAGACCACCTCTAATCTTAGGGAAGAGGAGGAGAATTTCTCCTATTTCCCTATTCTCTTCTTGCAATTTCATACACAATCACACAAAACAGGCCCCAAATGACACAGTTTAGGAAAGTGTGTCAAATGAGAAAGTGGTGTACTAGGATTAGTGAAAGCATTAATGCTGGGATGACATTAGAAAAGGAAGGCAAAAGAGTTCTGTGTTAGCATGATAGCATCTTATGTGGTCAGAGAGATGTAGGCATTTCTGTTTTACTACATTGGTTATCTTTCTTGAGTTGTGTCTTTAAATTTAAGATGGGGTATAAATTTTTACAATGGTTAAATACTGTACCCTTTGAGAATAGAGGAATTTGAATTTTATATTAACAGTATTTCCAATATGTTAAAAGTTAACTACAACCCATGTTCAATATTTTCTTAGATAATGACTGTATTTAACAGGCCATTCTGAAGTATAATAAATGATGTCTTCTAAATTCTAATAATGGCTGGCATTACTTATGACCCTTTCTATAGCAATAGCCAATAAAAAAAGATATTTTCAGTATATACATATCATTTTTGAAGACCTAATGTTCAGAAGTGAGTCAATTTATTTAATTTATAGGAATATGAAAACCATTCTAGGAATAACATTTTATGATTCTACTCTCATCAATATCTGATACTCTAAATTTTCTTTTAAGCATCTCCATTTTCCATTGTCATGTCTGAATTACTTTTATTATTGTATTTTACCTATTTCAATGTCTACTTCTTTTCTTTTATAAATGAATTCACCAGTTGGAGCCAAAATGAGCCTAGAAACCCTTAAGATTTAAAATGCACTTTAATTATCATATATCATGCCATTAAGAAAAATCAGATATAGCTCTCTCTCTAATAAGAATTATGTTTACATTTATCTCATCATTAAATCTGACTTATTAAAAATAATCTTTTAACAGCAATAAAAATGGAAATAACATTACAAACTTGTATTCTTATTTTATTATTTTAAAATTTTAAAACTATTTGGATGTTGTTGCAACTGTATTTTCATCATTCCCTCTGCTTGTTTTACTTAAGAAAAAAATGTTACCATTGAAAATGTACATGTGATAGAACCTATACATAAATAAATATACATAGAATGACTGTATATACATATGCATATCAGCAGACAAAACTGTAAAATGACTCCGTAAAACTTCTGCTATTAAAAATGCTTCAAATACAGTGATAAGAGAATTATCAGAGATTTCTTTAGAGAACAGCATAATTAATTTCAGATAATCCCTGACTGGCCAGTTAAGTCCATGAAAACTGTCTTCTTGTTTTTCATTCATCACTTGTGTTTCCCCAATAGTCATTTTATAACAAATCAGAAGTCCAATTTGTTAAGATCCAAGTATTCTGTTTGCAGTGTCTTATTTAACCCCCCAGACTATAAAAGATCCACCCATTTGCCTTCTATTTGAATGGATATTGAGAGAAATGAAAGAGAAAGAGAAATATGGCTTTGTTTCATAAATGGTAAATATCATCTAAAACGTTAGTTTATTGGCCATGGTTAAATATTTGACGCTCATGAAGAAATTGCACGATATGCTTTTGAATCACTTCATATTATTAATTGCATTAAACCTTTAAGTTTTCACTCCCATAGTTATTTTTAATTCTCACCCATTCCTTCAATTACTTTTTCCCTTTGAGTAGTTTAATTATCATGTTCACTTCTCTCAAACTAAATTTTGTACTTTCCTTTATAAATTTTGTATTTCCATAAACTAGGTAGCATTATTGTTGCCCTAATAACCTAAATATGTTACAAGATTAGATATCATTAAGTGTGTTGCAGAAATTTTAGGATTAGATATCAGAGACAGAAATTGTGACAAGGTTGAAGATTTTTAATGGAAAGTTTTTTGACACTATATTCTGGTTGCAATTTATGGCGTAGAAACTTAGAGCAAAATAAGTCAATACATATACAGATCAACAAATAAATAACCAACACTGACATAAATGCCTTATTTCTTTTTTTTTTTTTTTAATTTATTTATTTATTTATGGCTGTGTTGGGTCTTAGTTTCTGTGAGAGGGCTCTCTCTAGTTGTGGCAAGCGGGGGCCACTCTTCATCGCGGTGCGCGGGCCTCTCACTATCGTGGCCTCTCTTGTTGCCGAGCACAGGCTCCAGACGCGCAGGCTCAGTAACTGTGGCTCACGGGCCCAGCCGCTCCGCGGCATGTGGGATCCTCCCGGACCAGGGCTCGAACCCGTGTCCCCTGCATTAGCAGGCAGACTCCCAACCACTGCGCCACCAGGGAAGCCCAAATGCCTTATTTCTTATGAACATGTCTCATCTCCCTTATTAGATGGTTAGTTTTTTAAAGACAGAGTCAAAATAATGCCCCAGCATCTAGCATATACCTAGAAAGTATTAGGAAATAAATGTTTGAGTTGGTTTTACTTTTTTTTAAATTAATTAATTAATTAATTATTATTATTATTATTTTGGCTGCGTTGGGTCTTCGTTGCTGCGCGCGGACTTTCTCTAGTTGCAGTGAGCGGAGTCTACTCGTTGTTGTGGTGTGCAGGCTTGTCATTGCGGTGGTTTCTCTTGTTGTGGAGCACGGGCTCTTGGCGTGCGGGCTTCAGTAGTTGTGGCACGTGGGCTTGGTAGTTGCGGCCTGCGGGCTCAAGAGCACAGCCTCAGTAGTTGTGGCGCATGGGCCCAGTCACTCCGCGGATGTGGGATCCTTCCGAACCAGGGCTTGAACCCTCATCCCCTGCATTGGCAGGCAGACTCCCAACCACTGCGCCACCAGGGAAGCCCGAGTTGGTTTTATAAGACCAATGAATCTTTTGCCGTGTATATTTATTTATTCCAAAATGAAATGTTATGCTATGTAAGATGTACAGCTACTAAGTTTTTTGCACATCCTGTGAGTTCTGCACAAGTCTAACAAGTCGATTAACTTCATTTTCTATTGTCAGTTTCTGAGTTTACATTGCTTCCATATACCAATCATGAGGGACGGGGTGCTTTTGTTGCCCTTTTCTTAGACTATGTATCAATCTTCACAGTATTGGACAAAGCAGAACATTTCTTTTAGACAGTTTTTGTTCCCAACGTACCCTTTTTGCTTTTGAGATCATTTGACATTTCATGTTGGTGGAAAAAAATAAAAGTATTTTAAATGTGCAAGTGAAATAACAGCCAACAAAAACTGTTCTCTGCATTAGATAATAGAATTTTAATGTATTTCTGCTGTCAGGTTGGTGTATTTGTGTGATAATTTTATGTGACAGTGTAATTAAATTGTAAAACAATTCCCATTTCCTATGTATTTTATCTATTTATCATCATTTATTTCTTTACCTTCTCTTTCTGCAATAAATATTATTGTAAGGAGAGTTAAATAAGTTAAACCAATGCAATTACTTTTACAGATTGAAATTAACTTCATATATCAATTTGTACACATTTATACAAAGTACCTACAACTTGCCCAGTATAAATAAATGTGTTTATTGCAGTATATTTATGATGTCACTGTGGTTTCCATGTTTGCCTTCCTTTTGAGTAATGATGTATATGTTTAAACCTGACATTTTAACAGTATTTTCAAACAATTTCATTCATTATCAAATAACCATTTATTATACTATGGCAATTTCATACCATTTACTCTACCCTTTAGACACTCCTAAACAATGATTTATCAACCAATATACAGATTTTAATGCTTATCACAGCAAATATAGAAAGTAACATTAAATAGTGACTTGACAAGAGATAACTAAATTATCTTTTTAAAAGAAATCTTGAAGAGTCATGTTTAGCAATCGCCACTATGCACTTATAGCTGTACGAGTAATTAAAAGAAGTGTATTAAATTGTTATATTCTTCATCTATTAAGATGGTTAATTATAAAACCTATATGGACATCAACCATATAACCCCAAATGCTAATCTTAAAGGAAAGAAAGAAGAAAGGGTGTTTTAAATGTTTTGGATGCTGACCTACTTGGTAGCTTTTTGTGTCTGGGCTTCTCGATAGGAGGGACAACAGTCCTCAGAAATCATCCCTTGCGACAAGCCTGGAATGAGCCAGATGGATCATGTCCTGTGAAATCAGTGGCTCTTTACAATGACCCTATCTGCTTGCTGCACACAAGACATAGCCAGATTGTCCTCATGAGGTCATCCTCGCTGGAGCATCCCACAGAAGTTATGTAGCTGTGAACTTTATTAGGAGAGAAAATTTAATTTCTCTACCCAAAGGAGCCAAATCAGTGGCAGAATATTATCCTTGTAGGATCACACAGCTGACCCAGTGAAGACTACAGTCCTCAGAGGACGCTGAAAAAGAAAGTTCAGTTTAAAAATAAACAACAAGGACAGAGAGGGAGGAGGGAGAAACAAGACAAGCTTCCTTTCAAGTAGTATCATTTACATAAAACATTAAACCTGATAAAGATTTCTGTCACTGTGTGGGAGGGTCTGTATTCCTTTAGTTATCCACATCCAGAATGAATTAATTTGACACTAACTGCAGAAGGATTAAATTTATTCAATCTCTATAGACTACTCCTTGACTATTAAAATTAAATGAAGATAAAAATGAATTATTCTTTCCTAGATCAAAAATTAAACACCAAACCAATTTATGAGGATGTGAGGGAAGATGGGCAGTAAAGACCTCAACCTGTGAGATTTTTGTTTTTTCTAAAATAGATTGAAATGAGAAGCTTATTTTTGGATAGATTTATTAATTTAACAAAAAGATCCCTTCTTGAGGAGGCCCCTGGGACACCTTTAGAAAATATACCCTCGCTATAAGGACCTAAAAATATGTACATTTTTATTAATACTTTTAAAATAGATAGCTATGCCATGATATTGGTTTGCTAGAGAATGGCTTTTTTAGTAGTCAAAACACAAAGAATTATTAAGATCAAAAAGAGAAACAAGTTTCAAGTGATTTCATTGCAGCATGTGTTTTCTGTACCTCCAAGTCAAATAAAGAACTGAAGCAAAAACTATTATAAGAAGGGGCATGCCTATAAACTAAACTTTGAAGCAACTCCTCATTCTCAGAATGGTCCTTAAACAAAAAATATCAATTCAAGGCAATTCCTAAGACTCCCTAAGACTACCATCTATTTCTTCATTTGCTGTTGCCTGTTTGCTAGTCTTAGAGAATGCATATTGCATGGGGCGGGGTGGGTAGGGAAGAGGGGAGACTTACAAATTCAATGGTCAAGTTGGAATTTTAATGGAAATTTGCTGATTCTGAGTTCAAGGCTCTGTCTACTGTATTGTGCAAACCTGCAAACTGTAAATACCGATACCCCTGGTAAATATTCAGATTCTTTACAGTATCTTTCCTATCACCTGGCATGGATTTTATGTATGTATTTGGATTGTCTTCTTTTTTTATGCCATTTTTTAAAAAGATAGATGATAACATGTAAGGCGTGTAATTTTCAGATGTTTGTACTTAAATATCCACTTAACATTTTAGTGAATTCCTAAAATTTAATGAAATGATAAGTCCAGCTTCAGACAAAATGCTAAATTAGGTAAAAATGAGTCTCTGGTACCTCATAAATTACTGACAAGGAAACTGAAGTTCTAGGGGACATAGGTAACTTGCCCAAGGTCACAGAGACTGTAGCGGAATAAGGACTAAAATGCATCTCCTAATCCCAATCCAGTCCTAGCCTTCCATTTTAGCATAAGGTTTATGTATTAAGCCATTCTATGAAAAATAATTGCATTCTAACATGAATCAGTGCCATTAGCTAATTAAGGAAAGACTAATAATGCAATTTCAGGCATTAGTCATCTTATTGATTCATATTCACCCCTACACTCTCTCATATCCCAGACTACACACAAGGCATATTAGATACAGTATTTGTAAATAGTGCCTGGGTAAGGTCATTGTCAGATGGAATAGCACCTCATATATGTGTGTGTGTGTGTATGTGTGTGTATGTATATATATATATATATATATATATATATATATACGTATATATGTATATATACGTATATATATATGTAAAGTTCCTCATATTAATGGGTAATCTGCTGAAGGGTTAATACTCTAGAATTTTAGAGATTAAGGATCTTTTAAAGATGATAATTCATGCTAAACTTCTGTCATTTCATCTCTCCCCATTCTATAAATACCTGAAACTACAAAGTATTCTTTATTTTTTTTTAATTTTTATTGGGGTATAATTGCTTTACAATGGTGTATTAGTTTCTGCTTTATAACAAAATGAATCAGCTATACATATACCTATATCACCATATCTCCTCTCTCTTGCCTCTCCCTCCCATCCTCCCTATACCACCCCTCTAGGTGGTCACAAAGCACTGAGCTGATCTCCCTGAGCTATGCAGCTGCTTCCCACTAGCTATCTATTTTATATTTGGTAGTGTATATATGTCCATGCCACTCTCTCACTTCGTCCCAGCTTACCCTTCCCTCTCCCCTTGTCCTCAAGTCCATTCTCTACGTCTGCATCTTTATTCCTGTCCTGCCCCTAGATTCTTCAGAACCTTTTGGGTTTTTTTTAGATTCCGTATATATGTGTTAGCATACAGTATTTGTTTTTCTCTTTCTGACTTACTTCACTCTGTGTGACAGACGCTAGGTCCATCTTACAAAGTGTTCTTTTTCTTAGTAAGTATAATTTGGTGCTTTAGTAATTATATGAGAAGAAAGGTATTTGTCTTTAAGTATAAGGGAACTGTGTAAGTAAAAAAGAATGTTACAGTATTAATGTTGTCTCCTCGGATTTACTGAAATTCATTTAAAAAATTGAGTTAGTACATTTTACTTATTTACAGAGTTCCAATGTTTAAGAATATAAATAATCACCTAGATTCTCTCAGTTGACATAGTTACTTTTAGGAGGTAAAGTATTTTGGGAAATACGTTTGCAGAACATTTAGCCCATCACAACAGTGAGTTAGATAATACAAACTTTTAATTTTTATATTTGTATGAAATAAAAATGCATTTGCCTAGATAGCCTCATCCACCAGAGGGCAGACAACAGAAGCAAGAAGAACTACAGTCCTGCAGACTGTGGAACAAAAACCACATTCACAGAAAGATAGACAAGATAAAAAGGCAGAGGGCTATGTACCAGATGAAGGAACAAGATAAAACCCCAGAAAAACAACTAAATGAAGTGGAGATAGGCAACCTTCCAGAAAAAGAATTCAGAATAATGATAGTGAAGATGATCCAGGACCTCGGAAAAAGAATGGAGGCAAAGATTGAGAAGGTGCAAAAAATGTTTAACAGAGACCTACAAGAATTAAAGAACAAACAAACAGAGATGAACAATACAATAACTGAAATGAAAAATACCCTAGAAGGAATCAATAGCAGAATAACTGAGGCAGAAGAACGGATAAGTGACCTGGAAGACAGAATGGTGGAATTCACTGCTGCAGAACAGAATAAAGAAAAAAGAATGAAAAGAAATGAAGACAGCCTAAGAGACCTCTGGGACAACATTGAACGCAACAACATTCACATTATAGGGGTCCCAGAAGGAAAAGAGAGAGAGAAAGGACCAGAGAAAATATTTGAAGAGATTATAGTCGAAAACTTCCCTAACATGGGAAAGGAAATAGCCACCCAAGTCCAGGAAGCACAGCGAGTCCCATACAGGATAAACCCAAGGAAAAACATGCCGAGACACATAGTAATCAAATTGGCAAAAATTAAAGACAAAGAAAAATTATTGAAAGCAGCAAGGGAAAAACGACAAATAACATACACGGGAACTCCCATAAGGTTAACAGCTGATTTCTCAGCAGAAACTCTACAAGCCAGAAGGGAGTGGCATGATCTACTTAAAGTGATGAAAGGGAAGAACCTACAACCAAGATTACTCTACCCGGCAAGGATCTCATTCAGATTCGATGGAGAAATCAAAAGCTTTACAGACAAGCAAAAGCTAAGAGAATTCAACACCACCAAACCAGCTCTACCACAAATGCTAAAGGAACTTCTCTAAGTGGGAGACACAAGAGAAGAAAAGGACCTACAAAAACAAACCCAAAACAATTAAGAAAATGGTCATAGGAATATACATATCGATAATTACCTTAAACGTGAATGGATTAAATGCTCCAACCAAAAGACACAGGCTTGCTGAATGGATACAAAAACAAGACCCATATATATGCTGTCTACAAGAGACCCACTTCAGACCTAGGGACACATACAGACTGAAAGTGAGAGGATGGAAAAAGATATTCCATGCAAGTGGAAATCAAATGAAAGCTGGAGTAGCAATACTCATATCAGATAAAATAGACTTTAAAATAAAGAATGTTACAAGACACAAGGAAGGACACTACATAATGATCAAGGGATCAATCCAAGAAGAAGATATAACAATTATAAATATATATGCACCCAACATAAGAGCACCTCAATACATAAAGCAACTGCTAACAGCTATAAAAGAGGAAATTGACAGTAACACAATAATAGTGGGGGACTTTAACACGTCACTTACACCAATGGACATATCATCCAAAATGAAAATTAATAAGGAAACACAAGCTTTAAATGATGCAATAGACCAGATAGATTTAATTGATATTTATAGGACATTCCATCCAAAAACAGCAGATTACACTTTCTACTCAAGTGCACACGGAACATTCTCCAAGATAGATCACTTCTTGGGTCACAAATCAAGCCTCAGTAAATTTAAGAAAATTGAAATCATATCAAGCATCTTTTCTGACCACAACGCTATGAGATTAGAAATCAATTACAGGGGAAAAAACGTAAAAACCACAAACACATGGAGGCTAAAGAACACGTTACTAAATAACCAAGAGATCACTGAAGAAATCAAAGAGGAAATCAAAAAATACCTACAGACAAATGACAATGAAAACACGACAATCCAAAACCTATGGGATGCAGCAAAAGCAGTTCTAAGAGGGAAGTTTACAGCAATAGAAGCCTACCTCAAGAAACAAGAAAAATCTCAAACAATCTGATCTTACACCTAAAGGAACTAGAGAAAGAAGAACAAACAAAACCCAAAGTCAGCAGAAGGAAAGAAATCATAAAGATCAGAGCAGAAATAAATGAAATAGAAACAAAGAAAACAATAGCAAAGATCAATAAAACTAAAAGCTGGTTCTTTGAGAAGATAAACAAAATTGATAAACCATTAGCCAGACTCATCAAGAAAAAGAAGGAGAGGGCTCAAATCAATAAAATCAGAAATGAAAAAGGAGAAGTTACAACAGACACCACAGAAATACAAAGCATCCTACAAGACTACTACAAGCAACTCTATGCCAATAAAATGGACAACCTGGAAGAAATGGACAAATTGTTAGAAAGGTATAACCTTCCAAGACTGAACCAGGAAGAAATGGAAAATATGAACAGCCCAATCACAAGTAATGAAATTGAAACTGTGATTAAAAATATTCCAACAAACAAAAGTCCAGGACCAGATGGCTTCAGAGGTGAATTCTATCAAACAGTTAGAGAAGAGTTAACACCTATCCTTCTCAAACTCTTCCAAAAAATTTCAGAGGAAGGAACACTCCCAAACTCATCCTATGAGGCCACCATCACCCTGATACCAAAACCAGACAAAGATACAACAAAAAAAGAAAATTACGGACCAATATCACTGATGAATATAGATGCAAAAATCCTCAACAGCATACTAGCAAACAGGATCCAACAATACATTAAAAGGATCATACACCATGATCAAGTGGGATTTATCCCAGGGATGCAAGGATTCTTCAATATACACAAATCAGTCAATGTGATACACCATATTAACAAATTGAAGAATAAAAACCATATGATCATCTCAATAGATGCAGAAAAAGCTTTCGACAAAATTCAACACCCATTTATGATAAAAGCTCTCCAGAAAGTGGGCATAGAGGGAACCTACCTCAACGTAATAAAGGCCATATACAACAAACCTACAGCAAACATCATTCTCAATGGTGGAAAACTGAAAGCATTTCCTCTAAGATCAGGAACGAGACAAGGTTGCCCACTCTCACCACTATTATTCAACATAGTTTTGAAAGTCCTAGCCACGGCAATCAGAGAAGAAAAAGAAATAAAAGGAATACAAATTGGAAAAGAAGAAGTAAAACTGTCACTGTTTGCAGATGACACGATACTATACATAGAGAATCCTAAAGATGCCACCAGAAAACTACTAGAGCTAATCAATGAATTTGGTAAAGTTGCAGGATACAAAATTAATGCACAGAAATCTCTTGCATTTCTATACACTAATGATGAAAAATCTGAAAGTGAAATTAAGGAAACACTCCCATTTACCATTGCCACAAAAAGAATAAAATACCTAGGAATAAACCTACCTAGAGAGACAAAAGACCTGTATGCCGAAAACTATAAGACACTGATGAAAGAAATTAAAGATGATACCAGCAGATGGAGAGATATACCATGTTCTTGGATTGGAAGAATCAATATTGTGAAAATGACTATACTACCCAAAGCAATCTACAGATTCAATGCAATCCCTATCAAATTACCAATGGCATTTTTCACAGAACTAGAACAAATCATCTTAAAATTTGTATGGAGACACAAAAGACCCCAAATAGCCAAAGCAGTCTTGACGGAAAAAAACAGAGCTGGAAGAATCAGACTCCCTGACTTCAGACTATTCTGCAAAGCTACAGTAATCAAGACAATATGGTACTGGCACAAAAACAGAAACATAGATCAATGGAACCAGATAGAAAGCCCAGAGATAAACCCACACACCTATGGTCAACTAATCTATGACAAAGGAGACAAGGATATACAATGGAGAAAAGACAGTCTCTTCAATAAGTGGTGCTGGGAAAACTGGACAGCTACATGTAAAAGAATGAAATTAGAACACTCCCTAACACCATACACAAAAATAAACTCAAAAAGGATTAGATACCTAAATGTCAGACTGGACACTATAAAACTCTTAGAGGAAAACATAGGAAGAACACTCTTTGACATAAATCACAGCAAGATCTTTTTTGATCCACCTCCTAGAGTAATGGAAATAAAAATAAAAATAAACAAATGGAACCTAATGAAACTTCAAAGCTTTTGCACAGCAAAGGAAACCATAAACAAGATGAGAAGACAACCCTCAGAATGGGAGAAAATATTTGCAAACGAATCAATGGACAAAGGATTAATCTCCAAAATATATAAACAGCTCATGCAGCTCAATATTAAAAAAACAACCCAATCCAAAAATGGGCAGAAGACCTAAATAGACATTTCTCTAAAGAAGACATACAGATGGCCAAGAAGCACATGAAAAGCTGCTCAACATCACTAATTATTAGAGAAATGCAAATCAAAACTACAATGAGGTATCACCTCACACCAGTCAGAATGGGCATCATCAGAAAATCTACAAACTACAAATGCTGGAGAGGGTGTGGAGAAAAGGGAACCCTCTTGCACTGTTGGTGGGAATGTAAATTGATACAGCCACTATGGAGAACAGTATGGAGGTTCCTGAAAAAACTAAAAATAGAATTACCATATGACCTAGCAATCTCACTCCTGGGCATATACCCAGAGAAAACCATAATTCAAAAAGACACATGCACCCGAATGTTCATTGCAGCACTATTTACAATAGCCAGGTCATGGAAGCAACATAATGCCCATCGACAGACGAATGGATAAAGAAGATGTGGTACATATATACAATGGAATATTACTCAGCCATAAAAAGGAATGAAATTGGGTCATTTGTTGAGACATGGATGGATCTAGAGACTGTCATACAGAGTGAAGTAAGTCAGAAAGAGAAAAACAGATATCGTATATTAACGCATATATGTGGAACCTAGAAAAATGGTACAGATGAACCGGTTTGCAGGGCAGAAATTGAGACACAGATACAGAGAACAAACATATGGACACCAAGGGGGGAAAGCTGCAGGGGGGTAGGGGTGGTGGTGTGATGAATTGGGTGACTGGGATTGACATGTATACACTGATGTGTATAAAATTGATGACTAATAAGAACCTGCTGTATAAAAAAGTAAAATAAAATTCAAAAATTAAAAAAAAATGCATTTGCCTTACATAGAGCCATGTTAGCACTTCATTTTGTTAAATAGAATGAAATTCCCAGTTGACCCAGTAATTGTTTGAGTATTTTAAAATGCACTTACTTGTCTTCTTGAAACAAGTAAAATTGTACTCTGATTCTAAAGGTGCAGAACAAATTGTTAATGCTTTGTTGAATGACAGTGCTATATCTAATTTTGTGCTAATCTGGATGCAGGAACTGTAATTGGCTGTGGGACAGTTCACTTTAGTTATCAATTCTCACTTTTATTTACCCAGCCCAGAAAGAATTAGAAAAGCATTATCACTGGTAAAATTGAACTAAAATTGAACATCATCATCATCATCATCAATCAAACTCTGCTTTTTGTAATTGGAGGCTGTTACTTATTTGTATGTTTCTAATTATAGATGGTCATACTGCTATTAACATTTCATATCTTAAAGGAGAGAAGGAAGAATAAAATCTACTTCCCTCTTCAAAATTAATGTTTATTTTAATAATAAACCAAGCATGGTAATACTATGTCTCATACTTTTGCAAGAGCATTAATTAATAAGTGGAGTGATTTTTTGGTAACGACCCCTATTCAGGGTAGATAGATCTCTGTCCATCATCTTCTTTCCAAATATGAATCACGATCTCCAATCTATTTGTTGCCATGATTTTGCCAAATTTTGTGCTTTTATATTATAAAATGTATACTGTCAGATACTTTTTAACTCATATTTGCCATTTCTTTTATGACACTGCATTAACATCTTCACAGAGGACTTGAATATGGACTTGAAGGTTTGTTCACACTATTAGTTTTGATCAGTAATCTGAGGTAGTACTAGTCTTTCCTAACTTCTGATGGATGAAATGCACATCATCCCCAACAAACATGACCATGTCCAGATCTGAACTCTTATTCTCACATGACTTTAACCCATAACCTAGCTATTTCCCTGTATAAGTTGAATCCTTAAAATCCTGCGGACTAAAATTGTCCAGTAAATAAGCCTAGTTTTCCTCTAAAATGGCCATAACCTAACTCTGCCTGTGAAAATATTTCGTAGGAATGTGTGCTGCTGCATCCCCGTACCTATCCTGTGGGATGTGGAAGCATCACTCAAGAGTGAGGTGTAATATATGTATGCCATCCAGTTTGAATTTTCTGAAATAGGGAAGCAGAAATTCTCTCTGGAACAATTTCTTTTACTGGTTCACTGTAGAAAAGAAACTTGTCACCATGCCAAAGACAAAACTGCTGCTGGGTTTAGTTTTGAATTTTATAAAGTGAATAAGTGAAAAATATATACACATTCATTTCAGACTCAAGTTATGAATAATTAAATGAATATATAATTGTATCCGGTTTTACCCTCAAGCTCAACCAGCAAAGACATCTTCAGCCCATGTAAAAAGGATACTTCATTTTTTTTTCAAAATTATGAGTGAGCTGCCAAACATCACTGAATTTATATGCTCATAAGCAAGAATAACAATCTGTCTATAAAATTATACAGTGGAGAGTGCAGCAGTGTTCAAGAATTTTGCTTAATGTACATTATATCTTCTGAAATTTGAATTTACACACGCATTTTCTTAGCATTGTCTCAGATGTCTTCTTCGTCATCACCTCTCATCTGACCTCTGGTCCAAGGTTGGGGTGGGGCTGGAATAGGGACAGCACCTCTTAAGTCCATCTTGACTGAGTGCTTTTGTTTTGATGTATGAAGTATGATGAAGTAACACACATACTAAAGTATATATTCCAATGAGTGTTATCCCTCTCAGAGTTGTTCTCTTAGGACTTATCCTAACGAGGCTGCCATCGTGTAGGACGTGTTTCAATTTCTTCTTTTGGAGGGTGATTATAAAGTGATAATTGATTGCTTTTCTATGTCGTCCATTATACTGGCTTGAATAAATCCTTAGTATTAAAAAAATCCCTTTTTACTTTTTAAAAAAATTTTTATTGAAATATAGTTGATTCACAGTGTTGTGTTAGTTTCAGGTGTGCAACGAAGTGATTCAGTTTTTTATACATATATATCATTTTTTACATTATAGGTTATTACAAGATGTTGAGTATAATTTCCTGTGCTATACAGTAGGTCCTTGTTGGTTATCTATTTTACATATAGTAGTGTGTATATTTTAATCCCAAACTCCTAATTTATCCTTCCCCCCCCTCCCCTTTGGTAACCATAAGTTCGTTTTCTATGTCTGTGAGTTTGTTTCTGTTTTATAAATAAGTTCATTTGCATCATTTTTTTAGATTCCACATATAAGTGATATCATATGATATTTATTTGTCTTTTCCTGTCTGGCTTACTTCACTTAGTATGATAATCCATGTTGCTGCAAATGGCACTATTTCATTCTTTTTAATGGCTAGGTAATATTCCACTGTATATATGTACCACATATTCTTTATCCATTCCTCTGTCGATGGACATTTAGGTTGCTTCCACGTCTTGGCTATTGTAAATAGTGCTGCTATGAACATGGGGGTGCATGTATCTTTTCAAATTATGTTCTTCTTCTGATATATAGCCAGACGTAGGATTGCAGGATCATATGGTAGCTCTAGTTTTAGGAAAAAATCCCTTTTTAAAAAATTTACTTATTTATTTATGGCCACACCCTGCGGCATGCGGAACTTCCCTGACCAGGGATCAAACCTGTGCCCCCTGCATTGGAAGGGTGGAGTCTTAACTACTGGACCACCAGGGAAGTCCAAAAAGTCCCTTTTTAATCTGGCCTTTAACTACTTATTATTGTTACTAGCCATTCATACCTGCTTATCTCACTGCTTGTGCTCTAGTCATGATGAACAGTGGGCACTTCCTAGAAGACTCCATGCATTTGCATATGCCATTCCCTCTACTTGGAAGATCCTCCTTTTATTCTTAAGCTCGATATCATTTCTTTCAGAAAGTCTTCCTTTCCTGACGCTACCTCCCACTCCCCCCCCCCCCAATCTGTTTAGCTGCACCTTGGAAGTACCAACATCACTTCAAGCCACCAAATTGTTTACGGTCTTCATTTGCCCCTCTCCCTGACTAGTCTATGAGTTTCTTGAAGACAAACATTGTGTCTTTTTCACCTGTACCCTCAGGGCCCAACCCTCAGGACTCACAATATTGTCCAATAAAGGTTTGGCCAATGATGGTTTGTGAATGGATACAAAGGTTTGTCAAAATGTTTCTGAATGCATACTTGAACGAAGTGGGTAACCTTAGATCAGGGGTCCCCAACCCCTGGGCCGCAGACCGGTACCGGTCCATGGCCTCTTACGAACCGGGCCACACAGCAGGAGGTGAGTAGCAGGCGAGCAAGCGAAGCTTCATCTGCCGCTTCCCACCGCTCCCCATTGCTCGCATTACCGCCTGAACTATCCCCGCCCCACCCCGGTCTGTGGAAAAATTGTCTTCGACAAAACCAGTCCCTGGTGCCAAAAAGGTTGGGGACCATTGCCTTAGATGATAACTTTGAAGGTAAACATTCACTTGATTGAGTCCTAGTCAAGTTAAAAAAAATTACTGGATTATTTAATAAATGATGTTAGGTGGAATATTTTGTCAGTAAACCAAAAATCAGATTCCCTACCTCATATCATAAGCATATGTACAAAATTCCAATTGGATTTAATGTTCGTATTTTTTAAAAAGATGAACTCTAAACAACTATGACTAACTTGTATAATTTTAGGGTGAGGAGGGCCTGTTTAAACATAGCACCAAAACCAAAAACCACAAAGGAAAAGATTGATGGTGGCTCTGAGCTAATGTATCACTTTCCAAATGTATCACTTTCTGCTTAGGGTTTGGAAGACACACTTTTTTCCTTTGTGGACTTAAAAAAACCTTACAGTGTTAAAGTTGCTAGTAGAGTTTATTCCGTGTCTTCCTGAAGACTATAGCCTGGGAGACAGCCTTTCAGATAGCTCTGAGAAACTGCTCCAAAGACTTAAAGGGGGAGGTCAGTATACATGTGACTTTGGCAAAGGGGGTATGTGCAACCAAGCACACATCTTGGGAGAAGTTTGCTGCTAATCACGAGGAACACACATCTTAAAGGTTTTAGTGCTTTTCTAAGTATGGGCAGATGCAACAATCCAGGTTCATAAAAAATTTCTCCTGAAAATATCTAATTATCTAAAGGCCTGTTCTGTAGTGTTTTAGCACAGAGTGCCTCATTCCTGATCTCTGCCCTGAACTCCTTTCAGAGTCTGTTAAAAGTCAGCAACTGCAATGGCTAATGACTCAATCCTTGTAGGACCACATGTCTAGCAACATTCTTTAGTTGGCACCTCTGAACTATTTTCCAATTTTTAAGAGTCTAAATATCTGCCTATTCAAGGAGCCACACAGGAAAAACAAGTGATTGTAACAATACACTAAAGGTTGTCCAAAATTTTGGAAACACAGGGAAAATAGTGTCTATTATTCTCCTTTCAGATTAATAATTGGACCCATTGCTTCAAGGTATTTCACCTAAAAGTTGAAGGAAAATACATTGAGCGTATTATTTGAAAATATAACTAGTATATTGTTTGAAAGTAAGTTAGTCCTATGTTTCTGACCTTTTGGATACTCCATGCAGTGTTGTCTTTAACAGTGCACAGAGTATCCAAAATTGAGCAACCTAAATGTTCAATAAGGAATTATTAGCTCATAAATTATCCATAATAAAAATTATGGTGTTGAAATATACGTATTGACCTGAAAAGGAATTCAGGATATATTTTTTTTAAATATTTATTTGTTTATTTATTTTTTGGCTGCATTGGGTCTTTGTTGCGGCATGCAGGGTCTTTTGTTGCGGTGCAGGGCTTCTCTCTAGTTGTGGAGCACAGGCTCAGTAGTTGCAGCGTGTGGGCTTAGTTGCCCCGCGGCATGTGGGATCTTAGTTCCCTGACCAGGGATCAAACTGGTGTCCCCTGCGTTGCAAGCTGGATTCTTTTTTTTTTTTTTTTTTTTTAATTTATTTTTGGCTCTGTTGGGTCTTCATTGCTGCACGCGGGCTTTCTCTAGTTGCGGCGAGCGGGGGCTACTCTTCGTTGCTGCGCACGGGCTTCTTATTGCACTGGCTTCTCTTTGTTGTGGAGCACGGGCTCTAGGCACGCGAGTTTCAGTAGTTGTGGCACACGGGCTCAGTAGCTGTGGCTCGTGGGCTCTAGAGCACACGCTCAGTAGTTGTGGCACACGGGCTTAGTTGCTCCGTGGCATGTGGGATCTTCCCAGACCAGGGCTTGAACCTGTGTCCCCTGCATTGACAGGCGGATTCTTAACCACTGGACCACCAGGGAAGTCCCCAGGATATATTTTTAAATGAAAAGAAAATATGAGATTTAAACTGTTAGGTAAATTATTTTATTTTTATAAAATATATGCTATTTTTATAGTTATATGTATACAAAAATCTGAAAGGATGTACATAAATGTGATAATAGTGACTACCCTTCTTGCCTTATCTGAGTTTCTAATGTTTCAGCAATAAGAATAGATAATTCATGAGATGGGGATAAAAAGTCAAATAGTAGAATGGCTTAGTCAAAACCAAAGGAAATACTGACCAAACTTATTTAAACAATAAAGTTAGTGAAATGAAAAAGAAACTAAAGATTGCAAAACCACATAACTGTGTATGATTTCAAATGATTTTCTGCCACCCTGTGGAGAATACTACTCATTGCAGGACATGGAACTATGAAAAATCTAACTGAAGATGAAATTGTTGTCTAGGGGCATGGCCCAAGAAGTTGTTTAAAGCTCTGTTTATTAGGGCTTCCCTGGTGGCACAGTGGTTAAGAATCTGCTTGCCAGTGCAGGGCACATGGGTTCAAGCCCTGGTCCAGGAAGATCCTATGTGCCACGGAGCAGCTAAGCCCATGCGCCACTACTAAACCTGCACTCTAGAGCCCGCGAGCCACAACTACTGAGCCCGCATGCTACAACTACTGAAGCCCGCACGCCTAGAGCCCTGCTCCGAAACAAGAGAAGCCACCGCAATGAGAAGCCCGCGCACCTCAGTGAAGAGTAGCCCCCACTCGCCGCAACTAGAGAAAGCCCGCGCACAACGAAGACCCAATGCAGCCAAAGATAAATAAATAAAATAAATAAATTTATTTTAAAAATCCTCTGTTTATTAGTTGATCAGTTTTGTTTGTTCACTCTGCCAGCTACTTAACAAAATTGATAGGAGGAAAATAATAATACCTAACACATATATAATTCCAATATGCCATGCACTGTTCTAATATACATAGGACTTTATCTCACAAAGATCCTATGAAGTAGGTATTACTTTTTCCCCATTTTATAGATGAGACACAGAGAGTTTAACCCCCTGCCAGCAGTAAATGTTGCCAAAGCAATGTAAACCCGGGAGCTGCATTTTGAGTCAATGACTTAAAATTTTGAGTTTTTCAGTTCCCTCAAACCCCACCATTCCATAATGCCTTAACAAAGAGTTGACTGCTGGGCCTTTCCAGGGATTTAGTGTTTGGGATTTAAGAGGGATAGTTACATTCTCCAAACTAATCTTAGTTCCTTGAAGCTGTAGAGCAGTGTTGCTACTCAAAATATGGCCCGTCGACCTGAGCCCTTCAGAGAACTGTTTGTTACTGGTCCACGGCGAGACAGGTAGTACAGAAACTGAGAATAAGTGTTTAGGAAGCTTTACGGCGATTTTGCAGGTAATTTTATGGCTGTTGATTCTAATGATGAAATGTTTCTAATATTTTTATCTTACCAAAGCATGGTTCACAACTAATTGGAAATTTTTAAAAATAATAAGTTGATCGTTCTCTACATATACTTTTGTAAGCAGATAGGGTAGTGGGTCCCTGGAGAAAAAGAACTAGATCCAGCTTTTTTGACATAAGAGAAGCCATTTTAGGCCTAAGCCATTTTGTGATCCAAGCCTGGCCACAATGCTTGCCATTGAACAGGTGTCAGTAATAAGGATCTTAAAGGAACAAAAGAACAAATGATTGTTATCCGGCAAGAGAAGAAACAATAGCAAAGATAATAAATCAGTTGTGAAGACTCCCAGCTCCGTTTCAATGGTGAAGATTAGCCTGAAGCACTCAACCACCAGATCAACTGGAACCTAAGAGGTGATGATGTTGACCTTTTCTCAGCCTCAAGTGACTTCAACCAACTAAAGCTTGGACTCCGTCAACCTTTACCCCGATTCTATGCCGCAGTCTCCTCTGCTCAAGCCCCTTCATGAATGTGCATGAACCCTTAGCTTAAAACTTCCCCAGGTTCTCTGCTTGGCAGACACTGCTTTGGGAAAGATTCCCCAGCTTCCTCCTTACTTGGTGCCAGTAATAAATCCTTCCTTCTCCTGATCTTTACCTTGGTTGTCTTTTGGCTCAACTCCCTCTAAGAGGTGAACCCAATTTTCTGGTAACAATTTGAGAAGCACTGTTATAAAGCTGTTCACCCGGGACAATTTTACCAAACTCTAAGGATTCTTCTGAGGTTAACTTCCCCAGTGAGACATCAGATATTTTTCCTCCTCTTTTTTTTTTTTTTTTATAATTTTTATTTTTTTTAATTTTTATTTATTATTTATGGCTGTGTTGGGTCTTCGTTTCTGTGCGAGGGCTTTCTCCAGTTGCGGCGAGCGGGGGCCACTCTTCATCGCGGTGCGCGGGCCTCTCACTATCGCGGCCTCTCTTGTTGCGGAGCACAGGCTCCAGACGCGCAGGCTCAGTAGTTGTGGCTCACGGGCCCAGTTGCTCCGCGGCATGTGGGATCCTCCCAGACCAGGGCTCGAACCCGTGACCCCTGCATTGGCAGGCAGACTCCCAACCACTGCGCCACCAGGGAAGCCCTTTCCTCCTCTTTTTGCATCCATTTTATTATATAGCACTATCATAAAGATCAGTAAAGCGAACATAAAGAATATAAAAATGGCTCCTGGAGACTCGAGGGCGGCGATCCTGCGCCGGGCGAGGAAGCGCCTGTAGCCTCTCTCAAGGGCCGCAGGGGTGTGTAACAGGTCGCCGGCCGGACAGAAACGCTTGACAGCCCCGCGGGCCAAGTCGCGGACGCCTGCGCAGGCATTAGCTCCTCCCTCCCTCCCTCCCACCCCACGGCTGAGGGTGTGGTCGGGAGGAGGGACCCTGAGGCTTCCCGAAGACGCCACGGCTCCGCCTCGGCTTCCGACAGCTGCGGCGTCTGGAGAAGATCGGGATGTTGTCACTTCCGCCGGAGCCGCTCTCTGCAGCCGGGTCGGCTGCTGCCGCTGCCGCTGTGGCTGAGGGACTGGGCCCGGGTCTCACCGTCGGAGGGGAGCGGGCTCCGCTCGGCGCCACCTTCTGCGACCTGGCCGTCAGCCCTACGTCGCCGGCCTGGAGGGGCGAAGAAGACGAGGAGGCCAAGGGTTCCTCCGGGGTCAGTGCGACTCGGGAAGGCTGGGCACGGCGGGTCTGAGCTGGGAACAGTCCTGGGGTGGACGGGGGGGACGTCCGACGGGCGCTTATCCCGGACCGCCCGACAGAGGAAGCCCAGAGCGGTATCCGCTGTAGGAGGCGCCGCGGAAACTGCCCGGAGGCGCTTCCCGGATCCCCGCCTCGCTTAGGCCCCCGCCCTTGGCCAGGCTTCTTTGCTTTTTGCCACCCTTGCGTCCCCCCTTCTCCCACCTCTTTTCCGTTTGTAGGGGTGGTGCCCTCTTCTCTGCTCCCCTGCACATTTCCCCGCTCTGGGGGCAGTGACTGGGCCACGTTGGTCCCTTATTTGTCACCAGCGTTGGTCCTGGTGCAGAACAAAGAAACTTGGACGTCTAATGTGCTCCATGCCCGCGGGGAATAGACACGGAAGTGGCATTTGTAACCAGGGCTTTAATGGACCTTGATATGTGAAAAGCCCAGTTCCTGCGTGGATTCAGACACTTCCTTTTACTTCCGTACCTGGCAAAAGTGGTTTGAGTTTCTTGATACCACTGGAGATCTACTAGAGCAACTCCTATTAAATCAGAAATGTATTTGGGTCTGTTACGTTGCTTTGAAACGTCCCCTCGGTCTTCCCTGTTCTGGGCAGCTCTTTGAGAGCACGGCTTTTGTCATTCAGGTAGTCGTAGCGCCTTCCATATAGTTAGTTTAATGAAGTGTGATTGTGTTTCGGTGGGTTTTTGTTTTTTGGGGGTTTTTTCTCACTTTAAAAAAAAATCAGGCTATTTCTCCTAATGCTTAATTACTTAATTTTTAAAATTAAACGTATTCTTTCTCTAAAATTATATAAGAATTTCTGCAATTTGTAAATGGGCGTTGTTTCCTCAAAATTATAACTGAAGTTTCCGTGTCTAGTTACCCTACAGACTATTTTCTTATGATTTTGCATATCTTCTCCTTAGTTCTTATCATTTTACATTTTCTCCACACTCTCTTTTTGATTTTCATGATCTCCTCTATTGCAGCCTAATATTATTGGGTTTAGACAGAAGTATGACAGGTCCACTTCTGCAAACATGGGGCTTGAACTGGATCATCATAAGTCAGTGCTATTGTAGTCTTTAGGCATTACAGGACCTTTGAAGCTAAGTGTAGCCAAATCTGGCATTGCAGGCTTATTCTGTAGAAAGTTGCCAGTGAACTGGAGACAGTGTGCTGTATTAGAAACAGTCTAGGTCTAATCTGGAAACCAGAATGTAGTGTTATTTGCCTCATATATAAGATAAAATGGGGATAATAACATCAATGTTTTATACAACAGAAAATTTTTGGGTGGGACGCATGAGATGATGGATGAAAAAGTGGTTAGTAAAGGGGAAAAGCACTCTTTGGGAAAGTAGTTCTCTTCCTTCTTCTGGTGTAATGCTCGTAGAAGGAGCAGTGGTGGAGAAAGGCACCTAAGAAAGGAGGTATATGTATAGCCAGATCCGATAATTTAACCTTGGCTGATAGTGGATCAAAAGATGCCATGTGAAGCTTACATCCTATAAAGCAGAGTGCTAGTATAATGTGATGATAATAATATTCCAAAGTTATAATTTTATGTTACATCCAGTATTTGTAACTCCACAGCAAAGTGTTACAGATCAGTTATTAGACTTTAATCTTCTTAAAGGTCTCAGAGCATTTCCAGTACATTCTGCATACTGATAATATAATGTACCTTGTATAGTTGGCATAATTATCCTGTGCTTTATTGTCACAATTTTGAGAAACAGCACTATTGTAATTTCTCTTGAATTTTGTGTTAACATTTCTGATAGGGTGTCACATTTAATTGAGATATATAATTGACGTGGCTTTTTTTTTAGTTTCAGGTGTACAACATCATGATTCGATATTTGAATATATTGCAAAATGATCACCACAATAAGTCTACTTAACATCCACACTTAGTTACAAAATTTTTTTTTCTTGTGATGAGGACTTTTAATATTTACTCTCTTAGCAACTTGCATATATCTAATACAGTTTTATTAACTATAGTCACTATGCTGTACATTACATTTCCAGGACTGACTTATTTTATAGCTGGAAGTTTGTACAGTTTGACCCCCTTCATCCATTTCACCCACCTCCCACCCCATGACCTCTGGCAACCACCAGTATGTTCTCTGTATCTATGAGCTTGGTTTCGGGGGTTTTGGTTTTTCTGTCTTTTTGGGTTTTTTTAAAGATTCTACACATAAGTGAGACCATATAATCTTCATCTTTCTCTGTCTGACTTATGTTACTTAGCATAATGCCCTCAGGGTCCATCCGTGTTGTTGCAAATGGCAAAGTTTTTTTTAAATAGCTGAATAATATTCCTTTGCGTGTGTGTGTGTGTGTGTGTGTGTGTGTGTGTGTGTGTGTTTATTCATCAATGGACACTTAGGTTGCTTGCATATCTTGGTTATTGTAAATAATGCTGCTGTGAATGTGAGGGTACAGATATCTTTTCCAGTTAGCGTTTTCATTTTCTTCCTATAAATACCCAGAAGTGGAATTGCTGGATCATATGGGAGTTCTGTTTCTAATTTTTTGAGGAACCTCCTTAACTGTTTTCCATAGTGGCTGCACCAGTTTACATTCCCATCAAGGATTCCCTTTTCTCCACATCCTCGCTAACGTTTGTTATTTCTGGTCTTTTTGATAATAGCCGTTCTAAGGTGTGAGGCAATATGATATCTTTGTGTCATTTCATTCTTAAAAACCTGCATGACTCTGCTCTCAAGGAAGCAATGACAAGCATATAGGATTTTTACAGGTGTTTTGGTGACCTTCCTAAACACATAGGCTGGCCTAAAGTATTTTCCCGTAGTGCTACCAGTATTGCCAGCTTCATAGGAAAAAGTGAACATAAATATTTAGAATGAAGCCCTTTCCTTTAAATGGGGATGTGAAAGCCTTGCCTAAGCATTTCCTTTTGCCAGATTGATTTCAGCATACGTGTTGGTTATTAACACCTCTTCCAGCATCTAGGTTAAACTACATAATAATAAAGTTGTCATGTAAAATTGTAAGTTATAATTCAGGCAGTTCTAAATATGATCTTAATATTTAATTTTTGCTTATATTGTTAGGCTGCATGGGGAAATCCCCATTTTCATCTTGGTTGAATTCGCCACCACACCTCACTGAGGTCAGCTACTGTTTTTGAATTTGTCTCTGTAACCTCCACTGCTAACTGGCATAAATATTGATGTACCACCACTACCACACATTTGTTGAGAAATCAGGGTATTCCTGTTGCATTTGGTTATTTTAACAGTTGGCATCTTAAAGTATTACTTCCCCATTCTGATTTACCAAATCTATAAACAAAAAACGGGAAACAGCCGCAATTAACTTGTGAATCAGCAGTATCCTGATTTCCTTCAGAGTAGTTGTGCTTTTATATTGCTCCTTTCTTGTTTCCTGTTCTTACAGCTGCTGATAATGTGCTTCTAAGAACAGTCCTCTCTCTGTCGTTTAAACTTTACCTAGTGTACTTTTCCCCTAAAATTTGTGATGAAATGGTTAAGAGTGAATCTGTGTTTCTCTCTCCTCCTAGGTTTCATTTAACTAGCTTAATTAATTATCCCCAAACTAAATATCCATGTCCATATGCTGGGGTGTATTAACATCACATGACTCAATGATATTAAAGTAAAAGTGGAATGAATCAGCTAAATGAGCTGACAGACTCTGGCTGTCGGTGTTTAGAGAAGTATTTTCACGTGGTTGACTTGTTCAAGTGATAAAGCAGCTAAAAGACATGGTTTATCTTTTAGAATTTCACAAGGTATGTATTTTCTCTTACAAACAAGGAATAATTTTACCAACAGAAATAGACACTGCTTGTATGTAGGTTGCCCCAAATATTTTCACTACTCTTTTTGAGGGGTAAAACTTAACAGGAAGCCTATTTATGTAGTTTAATTAGAAAAAAAACTTAAGAGGTTGAGCAAAACAAATGCTTACTATTCAGTGTTAAACCTTACAATTAAATGCTTACTTTTAAATTTAACTAATGTTTAAAGACCCATTATGTGCCAGACACTGTGCTGTATGTTGGGAGTATAGTGGTAGCAACTTCCATTCACCGCTTATATTTTTGAAATATTAAATGTTTTTCTGAGTATGTGGGGTATTTGAAAAAAATACTCAGAACATCCTAATATTTTTCCAACACCCAGTAAAAATGTGAAACTAAATAATGAAAGCTCTGATTATTAAATCTAGGAAAAAACATTAATTCACTTGATAGTGAGTATCAAAGATTTGAATAAACACTGAGAAGTGTAATGAATTTAAAAGTTGAGGGACTTCCCTGGTGGCACAGTGGTTAAGAATCCGCCTGCCAGTGCAGGGGACATGGGTTCGATCCCTGGTCTGGGAAGATCCCACATGCCGTGCAGTAACCAAGCCCGTGCGCCACAAGTACTGAGCCTGTGCTCTAGAGCCCGTGAGCCACAACTCCTGAAGCCCGCGCACCTCAACGAAGAGTAGCCCCCGCTCGCCGCAGCTGGAGAAAGCCCGTGCGCAGGAATGAAGACCCAATGCAGCCAAAAAAGAAAAACAGTTATAAAAGTTGGAATAGACTGTCAGTTTTCAACCTTTAGTAATAGAATGCTGTGGTCTCACTTGAACATGAATTCTAGAGTAATAAGTATTAAGTATTAGGGTTTTATTGGTCATAATTTGGGGGTCTTTTCTAATAATTCTGTGTTCTAAATAGAAAATTATTTGTTAAAGTAGGCATCCCTTTTTTGTTTGTTTTCCTCTCTACAGAGAGTAAGAGTTGCTGTCAGAGAACAGTCTGTGAAGTGGTCCTTGAAGGTGTGTCAGATTACTTTATAGGTTATGTATCAGAAACAGAGAAACTGCTAAATAAGTCAAGATTATTATATTTTAAGTGTGTTTTCCGTTCATTTCTCAAAATTGCCTGGCTCAGTTTTTCCCAGAGAATTAAAAATGCCTTACTCCTATGTATAAATTAACTGACTTTTCCCAGCAAACATGTTGGTGAAGAAAAGACAGCATTTGCTTCTTTCTATTTGCAAGTGGTTCCTCAAAAATTTAGATCTTTTGAGAATGTTTGAAATCTCTTGAGCATAAGTAAGAATTCAAACTGGGAAAAGAGCCTCCCAGTCTTGGCAGAGATATGAATTTAGTTTATTATGTGAAATCTAACACTTTAGAAAATTTCCAATGTAATTTTGTTGTTGTTGTTGTTCTAGAACATAATGGTTTTTTGGTACAACTTTGTGTATCTTTTGAATGTTGTAATGACACAGCAGGTAAGGCAACCATAAAATATGACCACAAGTTATACATACATGGTTTTAGAAGTTAAATAATTTAGAAGGATTTACCATGAATAGCATCAGTCTCCCCATCCCACCTTCTTTCTTCTTCCACTGGTGTCAACCACTTTTAACTTTGTTTTAAAACTGCTAGTGATAACTAGTAATACTTTCTATCTCTTAAGACATCTATGTTTTACTTCTTTTTTAAAAGATAACTTTAGACATCTATTGACTTACTGTAATGTAAGTGAACTAAATATTCCGTTTATACCTCTTGCCCCCTAAAGTTGTCACGATTTTTGTTGCACTGTTAACCAGTTGATCTTAATGACTTCTTAAATAATATACTTAAACCTGTATTTCTTATTCCATCAACTATACCAAACTCTAGATCCTTCATTTTGTAAACTGAGGATAGTGGCACCCACATCCTTCCTTGGAAAAACTGAAACTAAGTTAAAACATGGAGTTGCGTGAATAGAAATATTCACTAAATTCAGTGTGTGAAAACTCATGCTAAACTACATGAGAAAAGCTTGTTATAGATATGAAGCAAATCAGAACATAGCATAATTCATTTACTGGACAGGTACTGAATAGCCTTCTTTAAGTGGCTCAGGAATTGTGGCATTGGAACTATGGAGAAGTAATATAAGAGACAGCACACCACTTGGACTCTGCTGAATCAAGCGAGTGTAAATGCTGTTTACCTAGTGTTCAATTTCCAGGATTAACCTCTCTCCAAAGGACAGAAAATTTAATTATGGGTCTAGAATAGAGCATATATTTATTTACTTTTATTATTTGTGTCCCCCATCCCGCAAATTGCTTTTACATAATACGCAGTACCTAATAAATTTTAAATCGTGTCCTGGGGCACACATGCATATATGCAAATGGAAGCAAGTACTTCACTGCACAATACCCTTATTACAAACAGTAATTACTAGAATATATACACTGTGTTTTCTGTTCTAATTCTTGGGGGAAAAAACTTGTAGTTGCAACCCACTAAATTTATTTCATGATCAGTGTGGAAGTAGGAACTAAGGTATAAGATTACTGCATCTTTTCAGCAGATGAAGTGAAAAATAAGCCTATAAATTTTTTTTTCTTTTTTTACAGGACCTTGGCTCGCTGGATTATCAGGAGCTTGTAGTTGACATTGAGTCCAGGCTGAGGATGGAAGGTGTTGAACTTAAGGAAGAATGGCAAGATGAAGATTTTCCAATGTGAGCAATGCTTTTAAATGAAAACAAATTTAAAACAAAACTTCACAGTTTCTTTATTGAGATGTCACTTACTACAGGGGTCCCCAACCCCCAGGCCACGGACCACTACCGGTCTGTGGCCTGTTAGGAACCCGGCCGCACAGCAGGAGGTGAGCAGCGGGCGAGTGAGTGAAGCTTCATCTGCCGCTTCAATGCCGCTCCATCGCTCGCATTCCCGCCTGAACCATCTCCCCCCACCGCCCCCTCTGTCTGTGGAAGAATGGTCTTCCACAGAACCGGTCCCTGGTGCCGAAAAGGTTGGGGACTGCTGACTTACTAAATGAATATTGGGCTTCTTAAAGAAACCCAGTGTTGCAAAGTATTCATTTAATACTAGTAATAGAGTCTGAGGGGTTTCTAGGGGAAGATGGTCTTTAGAAGTCTATAGGAATTGTTAAGTTGTATGCTTTTATTTTTAAAAAAAGCTTGTTAAGTAAACAAGGAAGGGCTTTCTAGATTATCTGGCAAGCTACCTTGACACATTTGCATTTGTGTTTACAATTGTATTGGCACCAGTTGGGTTAAGAGAAAAAGAGCAAAGGCAGACTTTATATTTAAGTGATGCTTCCGTGCCATCTTGGTCAGAAGACCATCCCAGTGCGTAAGAAGGTTCCTTAGCAGTTGGAATATGGACAGCTGGTGAGAGTACTGAGCCATTGCATAGCATAGCATGATCATAGTAATAAAGAAATGCAGAGCTCAAAATATGTAATCATCATTACCATATTCCCATTGTGAGTGCCAGTTCAGCTTCATTATACATTGTATCATGCATCACATTAAATTCATGCATTTGAAATATATTTGTTTTGTAGATAAATGATTTTTTAATTTGTTGTGTAGTTGTATTTAAGAGCAGTTACATAAGGAGTATATATCTACTTTTATTGTGTTGCTTATGTAAATGTGTAAGTCAATTCAGACAGTCTGAAAATTTTCTTTAACAGTGGTTTGTAAATTACTAAACCTTAAGAAACATTGGTTTATTCAGTTTTCCACATAATTGTTTCTATAAGCTATTTTAATAGATCTTTGAACTTCAAAAAAATTTTTTTTAATTTCTGGGTTAAAAATTGTGTCTGTGTGTTCTAGACCTTTACCGGAAGATGATAGTATTGAAGCAGATATATTAGCTGTAACTGGACCAGAGAGTCAGCCTGGTAAGAACTTGACACTTAGTGATAGACTTTAACTGTGCTATTTTTGGACACATTTCTTTGTCAAGATAAAAAATATACTCAGTTTTTGTTCCATCACAGGGTGCCAGAGGGTAATTTGAATGTTTAGGAAAGCGTTTTTGGATTGCTTTGGAATACTTTTTAGAAACATACCTTTGGGTTTTAGAAATTTCAACCATAAAGGGGTGAAATTTTTAATAGTTTTTAATAGTAAAAGGTGACTATAAGGTCTGCTTCTGTTATTTAAAAAGGCATATCCTTGCTGGGATGTGTCATCTTGCTGTGATACAGAAGCAATAGTGATCAAAATCCAAAGTTTGTAAATAAGTGCTTTGGAATTGTGTTTAATTAATGTTATTTTCTCAAGAATAAAGTGATTAAAGTTTTTCTCTTATTCAGTTTATACATCTAAGCATTTTTTCTAAATATATCTTTCACTTTTTTTTTTTTTTAACCCATTCCAGGCCCACTAGAAGTTAATGGCAATAAAGTGAGAAAGAAACTAATGGCTCCTGACATTAGCCTAACCCTGGATCCTAGTGATGGCTCTGTGTTGTCAGATGATTTGGATGAAAGTGGGGAGATTGACTTAGATGACTTAGATACACCATCGGAGGACAGTAATGAATTTGAGTGGGAAGGTAAGTGTTTCATTATTTTTACCTGACCTTTATTAATGAATGTTCGTGTTTATATACATACATAGTGGCATTTTCATATTAGGATAATTGGAAAAACTTAAAACTTGATCATGAAACCAGCTAAGGGATTTTGTTGAAAAAATCAATGGCTAAGGGATTTTGTTGAAATGTTATACTTTCTAAAGTTCATATATTTATTGCAAAGATATGAAATTCGGCTAAACACCGAATATGATGGCTTTCAAAACTGTTTATAGTAGATTACACATGTGGCTCTATTTTTTTCTTAATTGCCCAATGCTGTAAACTTATGTTTTTCCATGTTGCTCCCAATATTGCTTGATAATTATGGCATGTTCTTTTATTCAGTAGATAACTAAGAAGAAAAGCTTTGAAGAAACGTATGCTTTAGGGAGTGTGCTAGAAGTAGTTAAGAATTTGCAGAGAGGGAGTTCTGAAGGGAGTGGTTATTTTTGAGGGTGATTTTTTTTTTAAATAGGTTTGACTGATAGTGCTGCACTTTGTAAACAACTACCTTGAATTAATGTATTCTCCTAGGCTCCACCCTTACATTCTTTATCATTAGTTATTTGGAATTGAAAGGAATTGGCATGTGTTTTGCTTTGCATGCTTTCTTTAATTAGATAATTGCTGTCTACAGTATCTTTATAGTTGTTAATAATTTATATATGTTTAGTTCATCTTTAAAGTGATTTTTATTTCAAAGCAGTGTTTGTCACTAGGTATGTTATCTGCAGTAGAGTAAGGTCCTTAATGTGCTGTTATCTTTTATTCCTTTTTTCTTCCCTGTTTCACTGGTTCAATATGCAATCCGGTAATAAGCAATATTTTATAAAGATACTGAAATAGTTTTCTGCCTATGTGTTTTGTCTCTTCTTTCTTTAATGCTGCTGTAGTCATTTCCTGGAAGGATATTTTCCGTTAACAGCTTTGTCTTGGAAACAAACAACTAACATACAGTAGGTTTCCCCTTCCCGCCGTCTTTTGTTAAGGACTATGATACTAAAATTTCGAAAATCATTGCTTCATTAAAAATCAGCTAAAGTGCAATCTTAAAATGTAAATTATACCTAATCATTGGTGCTTGTGCTTTGACTAATGTCAATTTAAAATAGACTTTTGCATGTACACTTCAGAATATTATCAATAATTTTCTGCTTTATAAGACTGATCAAATGATAAATAATCATTGACTCGTTAACCACTTTCTATCTGGTATTATAATGTTTGGGGAATAATTTATGTGCTCAACAACAAAAAACATTGGCTCCCAGAGAGTTGCTCTAAGTAACCTATAGTGGTAACTGTCTGTCAAGGACAGTGTTGTAAATAAAATCTGGAAAGGCATTGTAGGGCCAGTGTACTAAGATTTTGATGGCTGTATGAATTATTGTTTCTGAATTTGTGGATGTACGTTGTACTGCGATTAGGTCCTTTCTGAATTAAGCAATTCAAAAAAACTTAAAGAACCATGATTTCCAAAAACAAAATGGCCTTATATCAAGAATAAGCCTTTTCCTCTATTACGGAAGAAATATTTAAAATTCCACATACGGGGAACTCTGCTCAATATTATGTAACAACCTAAATGGAAAAAGAATTTGAAAAAGAATAGATACATGTATATGTATAACTAAATCACTTTGCTGTACACCTGAAACTATCACAACATTGTTAATCAACTATACTCCAATATAAAATAAAAAGTTAAAAAATGAATAAATAAAATTCCACAGAAGGTATAATAAAAAAATTCTCTGAACAATCTAATTAGATAGTAAAGTGGTTAACATGTAATTTGATTTTTATTTTCTAAATAACAATCTGTGATTCAAAAACCTTTTATTTTGACAGATGATCTTCCGAAACCCAAGACTACTGAAGTTATTAGGAAAGGCTCAATTACTGAATATACAGCAGCAGAGGAAAAAGAAGATGGACGACGCTGGCGTATGTTCAGAATTGGAGAACAGGACCACAGGGTTGATATGAAAGCAATTGAACCCTATAAAAAAGTTATCAGCCATGGAGGTAACGGTTACCAAAGATTTTTTAGATTATTTAATACAATATCAGAAATCTGAATGCTTAAGAGAATCTCTCCTTTGAGATATTACATAATTTTGAAAGCATAATAAACATCATGTCCTTTTAGAAATGTAACAGGTTTGAAGTAAAAGGCTAAAGCCAACATTTAAAAATTGTTAACACGTGCATACAGTAAGTTCAAAAGGTGTAAGAGTGTACAGTGAAAACTGTCTCCCTCCACCCTTATCCCTAGACACCCCTAAACTGGGACTTTCTCCCTTTTTTATCCATTTATAATTTATATACAGTGAACTACTCTAATCCTTTTTTTGTAGCATTTGCATATTCCTTTTTTTTCCACCTTCATTGAGATAAAACTGACATAGTGTATAAGTTTAAGGTGTAAAATATGTTGATTTGATACATTATATATTTTTTAATTTTAATATTTATTTATTTATTTGGCTGCCTCGGGTCTTACTTGCAGCACGTGGGCTCTTTCTTTGCAATGCAGGCTTCTCTTTAGTTGTGGCCCTCGGGCTCAGTAGTTGTGGCATGTGGGCTTCAGAGCGCGCAGGCTTGGTTGCCCCACGGCATGTGGGATCTTAATTCCCCAACCAGGGATCGAAAATGCGTCCCCTGCATTGGAAGGTGGATTCTTTTTTTTCTTTTTCTTTCTTTCTTTTTTTTTTAAAAAAGATTTATTTATTATTTATTTTATTTATTTTTGGCTGCATTGGGTCTTAGTTGTGGCACGCGGGATCATTCTTTGCAGTGCATGGGCGTCTCTCTAGCAGTGGCGTGCGGGTTTTCTCTTCTCTAGTTGTGGTGCACAGGCTCCAGGGCGCCCGGGCTCTGTAGTTGTGACGCACAGGTTCCAGAGCACGTGGACTCTGTAGTTTGCGGCACGCAGACTCTCTAGTTGAGGCACGCAGGTTGCCCCGCAGCATGTGGGATCCTAGTTCACTGACCAGGGATCAAACCCGAGTCCCCTGGATTGTAAGGCGGATTCTTTACCACTGGACCACCAGGGAGGTCCCTGGAAGGCGGATTCTTAACCAGTGGACCATCAGGAAAGTCCCTGACACATTATATACTGCGAGTGATTGCTACCATAGCATTTGCTAACACCTGTATCACATCACATAATTACCATTTCTTTTTTGTGGTGGGAACATTTAAGGTCTAGTCTACTCTTTTAGCAACTTTCAAGTACATAATACAGTATTGTTAACTATAGTCACTATGTGGTACATTAGTCCCCAGAAATTATTCATCTTCTAACTCGAAGTTTGTACTTTGACCAACATCTCCCCTTTACCCCCAGCCCCTGGTAACCACCATTTTAGTCTCGGTTTCTGTGAGTTCAGCTATTTTAGATTTCAGATGCAAGTGACATACAGTATTTGTCATTCTTCTGTCTGACTTATTTCACAAGAAATGCTCTAATCTTAAGTGTACAGTTCACTGAATTTTGATGAATGCCCATATAACCATATATACTTATAATCTACACCCCGAGACAGACAGAACATTTTCATTGCCCCAGAAAATTCTCTGGTTCTCCCTCTCAATGAATACCCTCTCTCCAGTAACCACTATTCTAATGCCTACCCCATGATTAGTGTTGCTTGTTAAAGAATTTCATGTAACTGGAATCATAGTTTACACTCTTGTCTGCTTTCACTCAGCGTAATGATTTTGACATTTATCCATGTTGTTGCATGTATCCATAGTTCATTCCTTGTTACTGCCAGTTTGCTTCTCCATCACTATTTTGATGGCCATGTGAGTTTTTTTCCAGTTTGAGCTATTATGATTAAAACTGCTGTGAACATTCTTTTTTTTTTTTTCTTTGCCATTCATTTGTTTTTGGCGGGGGGAGCCGTGTTGGGCTGCACGCGGGTTTCTTTCGTTGCTGCACGCAGGCTTTCTCTAGTTGCGGCGAGTGGGGGCTACTCTTCGTTACAGTGCACAGGCTTTTCGCTGTGGTGGCTTCTCTTGTTGTGGAGCACGGGCTCTAGGCACGGGGGCTTCAGTAGTTGCGGCTCGTGGGCTCTAGAGCGCAGGCCCAGTAGTTGCAGCGCACCGGCTTAGTTGCTCCGCGGCATGTGGGATCTTCCAGGACCAGGGATCAAACCCGTGTCCCCTGCATTGGCAGGCGGGTTCTTAACCACTGCGCCACCAGGGAAGTCCCCTGTGAACGTTGTTATACTCTTTTGTGCTTATAAATACAACCTGGCCCTTTAAAATATGAATCTTAATTTGCCTTAAAACCCTGAACAAATCATTTAGCTTTACCACAAAGTAGAGAATTAGTTCATTCCACATTTTTTTGGAACACCCACTTTTCATATTTATGGACTATATAAAAATAAGGCTTTGTTCCTTAAGAAATTTACAAGTCAGATAGGAAGAGTTATGAAGTGCAATTATAACATCTATCAGTCTGACTGTCTTGTATGTAGAAGTTTACATAGTCACTGGGTAAATAGCACCAGAATGTTAGTGGTAGTGAAAATACAACTCTTTAGAGCATGTCATACCACCTGAAATCCTCCTAATTCAGGACAGGGGGCCACATAGGTCAAGCAGATTGGTTTTTTCACATAGTCATTTCTGCTTAATTTACTCTCTGCCAAATGCATTCTGCTTATTTCTGTAGTCTTCATTCATCTGAAAGCAAATCTCTTGAATATTTGCAGTTACATTATTCTGCCTAATTTAGTCTTACTCAGTGAAGAAAACAGGATAATATGGATCACGAAGTCCACAGACATGTATTAATTCATCTAGTTCATTGGAAGCAAGTTGTGAGACCTGCCTCATGGTTTAAACCTAATATTTTTGAGAAATAGCACTTTATTTTTTTAGGAGAAAATAATTAGGGCCATTTTATCCTATTGAGTTACCACAAGGTGTTTTGTGACTAAGGGATTAAAAAAGGTAGTGAATATTCTAATGTACTTGAAATGTTCCTTTTTAGTGCATATTTGTAAACAATAGGAATGAAAGTTAAAGCAGAAGTATTTGTTGCGGGTTACAGCTTAATATCTGTATGAGAATTAAAACATTTATATTTTAGAGATTGTAATTAAAACATATATTTTAGTGCTGTTTTTGTTCACTTAGACTTATGTCAGACATAATCTTTTCTT
The DNA here is from genome assembly GCF_028023285.1 of Balaenoptera ricei. NCBI lineage: Eukaryota > Metazoa > Chordata > Mammalia > Artiodactyla > Balaenopteridae > Balaenoptera > Balaenoptera ricei. The sequence goes on from NC_082640.1 coordinate 76,509,625, forward strand.
ACTATTTAATACTCTAAAAGCTGCAAAATGCTAGATATCATTGAATGTAAAACTTTTTTAAAGAGCAACTACTTTAAGCAGAAGTTGCATAAGAATGTTTTATTGCAGATGTATCTGGTTGGATTATCTATCTACTTGCTAAAATAAGGCAGCTTTCTGAGTATGCTAATTTAAGTGGGTTTCTGGTTTTTATGCCTACTCTTTCCTCTTTAAATTTTATTGTTCTCTTTTTGAGAAGAGAGGATTTAAAGACTATACAGGGTCAGAACAAAAAAAAAAAAACATACTTTTTGATTCAGAAATGTGTGGAACATACACCACTATAATTTATCAACCATAAATGATATCCCCTGAAAAATCTTCAGAGTATAATCATGCTGGTTTCTTTTTCAGGATATTATGGGGATGGATTAAATGCCATTGTTGTGTTTGCTGTCTGTTTTATGCCTGAAAGTGGTCAACCTAACTATAGATACCTGATGGACAATCTCTTTAAGTAAGTAGATCATCACAAAAATGTTTGGACAGAATTGAGTACATTAGATCTCCAGTTTAAGGAAGGGAACTTTATTTATTTAGCTGGGTAGAAATTATTGGGTTGGCCAAAAAGTTCATTCAGGTTTTTCCATAAGATCTTACAGAAAAACCTGAGGGAACTTTTTGGCCAACCCAATATAAGTAATCCTAGTTCTGATTCCTTAAGTCTATCCCTTGGCATTATAAAAACTATCCATTTTCCAACTCAACAGAAGAATTGTCATTTTAAAACTGGAAGAGATATTACAGATTATGTGTTCCAACTTCATTTTACACTTGAGGACACATTAAGTGCTTTATTGGGGAAAATTTCAAACATATACAAAGGCAGAGAGAAGTATATTAAATCTTTGTGTAACAATCACCCAGTTCCACAATTATCAGTTTATACTTTATTCCCACAAATACTTCCCCCATGGCATAATTTTGAAGCAAATCCCAGACATCATATCATTTATAAACATTTCAAGATGTATTTCTAAAAGAAAAGAACTTTTTTTCTTTAAATAACCATAATACCAACTAATGCTGTTTTAAATTTTTGCTCTTACTGAAGGGGAGGGAAGGGAATTGCCTTATTTGGATAACCTGGTTTGGTTCTGCATAGCATTGTTCTAAGACTTTAGTTTTACAGGTACGTTATTGGCACTTTGGAGCTGTTAGTAGCAGAAAACTACATGATCGTTTATTTAAATGGTGCAACAACTCGAAGAAAAATGCCCAGTCTGGGATGGCTCAGGAAATGCTATCAACAAATTGATAGAAGGTATTGTAAATGCAAGTGGAAAGCTAGTCTGAATAATGTTTATTATGTCCTTATTAGATTAAATTTTATTTTCTGTTGCCACTTAAAGTCACCATGTATTTCTTCAGAAATTACATTTATTAATTTCGTAACAAGTTTCTATTTTCAAACTTATAAAATAGCTCTTTATTTCTCCTTTGTACCACATCAAACATTTTCCTATAATTTACATTTTGGGAAAGAATGGAGAATTTAGTACATTTCTTATTTTATTACATTCTGGATTTTGCCTCATTTATAGTGCTTAGTATATTTTGTTACTTAAGATGCTTATTTAGCTGTAATCTTTCTTTGGAATGAGTTCTAGAAATGTATTCTCCTTGGAGGTAGTCATCCATGCTAATGGAAGGAATTTTGATCCTCTATTTGGTTTGATTTGACCACAGCTAATTCAAACTAGGTCAATCAACTCAGATCCAGTAACAGGTTTCTCTTCATACCTGAACATGACATTGGCTGGTTCTTGTGATTTTTTTTTTTTTTTAAATACTTAGTCATCACTGTAAGTGTGAAATATGATGATAAAAACAACAGTTTTTATTTCATCATTTTAAGTTGCCTAGGATAATGCTTTTAACTTTTAATCAAAATTTTAGACTCCATAAGAATACATTAGATCTGATTCATGTTGCCTGTTCCTGTGGTGATCTCTCCTCTCACCTTTCTGCCTTCCCAGTGCCTTTCATGGTGTTGAAGAAATTAATAACAGTTTCCCCTCCATCCTGAAAAATGAAAAGAGCTTACTTCTATATTCAGTATTGGCTTCTACCCCTGGTTGACAGTCTTGAAGACAAGTGAATGTATACTAGGAGACATTTAATAACAGGCTACACTGTGGACGTAAATTTAGGCAAATGAAGTACAGTTCATTTCGTGGCAGTGGGAAGGACCATTGGAATTCAAGAGTGCATTTTCTTTTGTTTTGTTTGTTATCTTTTTGTTGTCTTTAGGAATATCATATCCAAATGACAACTCTTGAATGAGGATTTCTTCAATTTTTTGTATAGACTTGCACATACTTACTGATGTCTTAGCTTTTCTTCTAGCATTAGAATTTGTAGAACTTTTACATTTTTCTTTTTTTTTTAAACTCCAGGTTACGGAAAAACCTAAAGTCTCTAATCATTGTACATCCCTCTTGGTTTATCAGAACACTTCTGGCTGTTACAAGACCATTTATTAGGTAATTTTCTGAGAACCATTGACTCTTAAAAAAACCCCCACAGACTCCTTGTATGAATTTCTTGTCAGTTCTGTTGGTCAGAAATATTAAGGTAATTATCTTTATTTCCTTCCATAGCTCAAAATTCAGCCAAAAAATTAGATACGTCTTTAATTTGGCAGAACTAGCGGAACTTGTCCCCATGGAATATGTTGGAATACCAGAATGCATAAAACAGTATGTTTTGTTTCATTTCTTTAATTGTATTGGATCTTTATATTTTGATGTGCAAGAGGTAAATATTTCAGTACCCATTCTTTCTCCCTTCATATATTATAATTATTTTATAACTGCTCTTGTTTTTATAACAAAGAAAAGAGGGAAGAAGACACTTTCCAGCACTTTCCCCATAAGTCACCATTTTCTTCAGGCTATCAGTTGAGTAGGAGGAATTGTTTCTGGTTTGGTTCATTTATATTTTTAAAGATAGTTACAGTCTTAAGAGATGGTTTCTTGATTGGTTAGTACTAAAGAACGTTCTCCAGGCTTGAACATGCTGGTCTCCAAATTTGAGTAAGCTCGTCATGGCATCAAATAATATTATTAGGGAAGTAAAATATTTATATCAATCTAACCTTAATACTTTCCAGTGGCTGGAGTTTGTTCTGTTTACCAAATTCACTTATCTAACTTCTAAAAGGAATTGGTAGAAGACTGTTACCATAAATACTTGAGTATCACAGTGCTATAATATAGAAAAATGTTTCTTTGTTCTGTTAATGTGAGGTTTTAGTCTGTTGAATGTGTCAAAACCACATTTCTTAAGTCAGTTCTGACTTCCTGTATAGTATGTTAAATATTTTTGGTTTTGCCTGCAAACTTTTGAGTTTATTTTTAGTGCCTTTTTTTGAGTTTTTGTTCATCTTCATAACATGTATGTTTACTAAAATAACTCTTCCCTACCAAGGTATGAAGAAGAAAAGTTAAAAAAGAAACAGAAAAGGTATATGCACACCTTGACTGGGTTGCATCTAGACTAGTCCATTTGCATTGCACAGACTAACTCTTCCTTATTGGTTGGTTAGCTCGTAGACAAAGATAATAGCATTTGTAAATATAAATATACCCCAGGATTCAAATATAGAGTGAATCCAAATTTCCTGATGCTGAGTATGGCTTGGATTCACTCTGTTTTAACACCATAATAATGCCAATTACAAAATAAAGACCACACCTCCTCCTCCCTGCTTTTGGTATAAATACTGACAGTAAATTCCTAAGAATACTATTTGGAAAACCAATTATTTATAATACCTTACCAGTTTCACCATACTTTAAATCTCTAACTTGTGCTTTTGAAATATTTATGCACTTTTTTAATGTATCAGTTTTCCCCCCTGGGACTGATGATTATATTTGCAATGCACATATTCTTTGGCTAACCAACATTGATTTTCTTGTATGCTTAAATGGCCTGCTAACTAGTCAAATTCTACATGTGATAAAATACCTAAAAGTTCAACGTACCATTTAATAGTTAAACACTCTGCTTTCCATCTTTAATTTAATTTTGAATACTTCTGCTTTGAGCATAACAAACTGTCATCTGTTAATATCTTGGCATAGAAGATGAAAGGCAAGTGTATAAAATAGTTACCATTTTATATAGTAATTTAGAAAAGTATAGGATTTAGCTCTAACTTGTTAATGGATTTTTAAAATATTAACAATTAAATTAGCAAAACAGATTGATACAGTCTCATAAGAGTTAAGGTGAGAGATTTGTATGTAGTTATCATTTGGACCATTGTAAGGAACTGGAGCTGGAATATTCTTAACTTTGAACACATTTTGGCTCTGTTCATGAACAAGAATTCAGTTGACCATGTGATAGAGTCATAGCTTTACATTTCTATGTGACACTTTGCAGCTAAACATTTTAAGATAGGGATAAGGACAGTGATTTTAGATCTTGCTAATTTCTCGTTCCTCTCAAGACATTGGTGTGAATTTGCCAGACAAGTGGCTGAAGTTTAAAATGTAGTCTGTAATTGTAGAATATTTTGAAGCCACCTGCTTCATGGATTTCAAAATGAATTGCCTTTGTTGATGAAATCTGCTATGTTGTGCCTTTTTACAAAATTCTTAAGTAACTTAGGCATCAGAAAAAAAGTAGAATTGTACTTTTTATTTAAATGTATTGTTTGAAACCTACCAATATTATTTTATCTTGATTTTTTTTTTTACTTTCATTTGATCTTAAATAGAATCATTACATATATCTTTTAGGCACTTCTAAGTTTTTGTACCAAGTTTCTTTAGCCTTGAAAAATAATAAATCCTTGTCAGCTTGAAAAAGGTAACACTCAAGTTTTCAAAATAGAAGGGCATGTTTTTAAAACCAAGTTAACAGAAACTGCATGGGGGAGCTTATTACCCAAGGTGAAATTTCTATGAGTACTGGTGATAAGGATTCAAGACTGAGTGTGCTGAAATATAGCAGTTTTAAATGTTTTAGATGTTTGTTTCAAATAACTCAGTGCAAGTGTAGCCAGGTAGATGTTGATTGTTAAAATATTTGAACAGAGTTTAAAAATAAAGTGATTATGAATTTAGTTCATACCGATATTTCAGATGTTGAAAAGATTGATGTGTTTTGCATGCCTTATCAAGAATATGTACCTTTCAAATTTTTGTTACCAATATAAAAAATATTTTAAAATGTTGTTAATCTGGCTTTACCACAGGCCAAGGCTTTTAGGTCTGACTCACTAATGTTCAGGTGATTGTAGTAATGGAAACAAGTATGAAAAGTATCTTCGTATATCATACCAAGTTGTTTTAAACTCTCCTCCATCAGTGATTCAAACCACTACAAATATAAATATACAAATATAATAGTAAGAGATTGTTGTACATTATCTGTGAAGGGTTGTCTATAATTTTTGTGTGGTAATTACATAATTCTTCTAATCCCCACTTGCCTAAATTTTGATGTGATCTCTATGGATCCCACTCCTGATCCAGTCGTATTTTTAATCTACATCTAGATACTTCTGATTATTAAATTCTGTGGCTTCTTACTATCAAGATAAATAAAAAGTATTCACATTCTAAGTGTACCAATAAATTTCAGAGAATAATTATGGCATCCATAAATATGTACTTTTACCACTGAACTTAAGAGTTGATCAGTTGATGGCATTAGTGGCATTTAAATATTTCAGTTAACAAAATCATTTTTGAGGGAATTATTTTTCCTACCACTCAGATCACTTTGCTCCCTGCCTCAGCCATGCTACAGTTCAACATTTTAATATGCCTGTTGTAATTTGAACTTTTAATAAAGTTTATGTGCATTTGTATATAAAGTATCTTATAATCTTTTAAAAAAAACAATAGTCACATTCTTGCCAGTGTCCTCTTGCCTTTAAAAATTATCTTTCCTGGTTGGGAAAATGTTTGGTAACCTTTTTACTATGTCTGCTTCTTTGCAAAGCTTTGATTTTAACAGAACAATAATCTATGGTAAAATTAGCCATTATTTTTAGAAAGAGAATTGTTCATTTGCTGATACCTTATTATCTATATTGGTTTTCATTAAACAGAGTTGATCAAGAGCTTAATGGAAAACAAGATGAACCGAAAAGTGAACAGTAAGTTTGGCATCTAGTCCAAACACGACTGAAGAATGTGCTGATGAAGCAGTGCTTTTTTGCATTTATAATGCATTTATTGGTCCTGATTTTTATGTAACCTGTTACAAAACTGACTTGACTTTTTCTTAATGGACTTTTGTATAAGGGACTGTTCACTGCTGTACTGGTTTGCAGATCTCTCGAATTTAGCTCTTTACTAGCTAATTATATTGTAATCATTTTATATTTTATATTGCTAAATAGCAGAGAATCACACTTTATATAAAGCAGTTTTTGCATTTGTTTATTAAATGATGCATTTTCTTCAGTAAAATATTTATATGCCTAAATGGAAAAGGAAAGAGATAATATATATTTTTATGTTTTTGAGCAATATTTTTTAATGTATACCTTTCTTATGGAAGAATATGCAGGTAAATAAGACCATGATTTTGTAAAATGCATGTTAAAATTTTTGTGTTTGTAAATGGTTAAATACACTTCCTGGGTCACTTAGAAAATATGCTCATAAGGTGAGGGACAGTTAAACTGGTTCTCATGAATATCCAAAGGTCATGTACATAATCTAAATAGATTAGTACCATTCTGAGTTTTTTTCTCACTTAACATTTATTTCTTAATTCAGACACAAATACAAGTGTATTGCACACTTTTTTTTTAAACATAAAGACAAGTCAAAAAGCCATTTTTAGAATTAGAGAATTTAAGAAGTTAAGAATTGGGGTTTGTATATATGTATATATCAGACATTTTATCTTCTGGCCAAAAGTCAGAACTTCATAAAATTTTAGGTTTGTTCACTAATGTGAAATAAGCTGTGTGTCCAGGGTATCACTCTCCTGAATTTGTGTGAGTGCAGTGTAATATTCAGAGAATGTGATGAGTTATTCACTGTCACTACTTTTCTTTAGAAAATAGGGGCTGCTTTTTTAACTACTTTCAATGTGGGCACTTTACCAAAATACTTTCATATCAGGTGTTTGACCCAGTCAGATAAGGTGTGTTTTCCCATTTTCTGTTGAATTATGTTGACAGTACTGTAAATTAAGTTATTTTGTTAAGTCTTAGAGCATCATCATATTACGGTGTTTCGCGTTTGGGGTAAGCATATAAACTCCTTGGTTAATTTGGTAAGTACCTTGACTCTACATTGAAATTGTATTTATGCCCCAGATAGAACTTAATTACCCACAAAATCATCCAAAAACAACAGGTTGGTCTAATACTGTGTCACATACTTGTGTGACGTATACATTTGGTAAACTTAGTACCTGCCTAATTTAAGGGTCACACCACACTCCAGCCCTTCTTATAAGGTAATTTACAAAAGAGTAGTAAAATTGAGGTGCAGGAGCTAAACCTCTAGGATTTATTCTATCCTAGACTGGCTTTTATCATTGCTGTTTTTAGTGTAAAGTTTTCTATTACAAAAGAGAATTTCCTTTACTTTTTGTCCTCCTCAGTTATAAACTTGACACAGTAACCCAAGTCCAATTATGGCAGATGCTGGAGGATTCCCAGGACGAGACTTTCCTCAGCAGCCTCCTGACTTCACTGGGATCCAGCTGCTGTAGGCAAATCCTGAACTAATGTCATTATAGTCAATAAAGCTAAAACCATTATTGCTTGCTCAGATCTTAGAAATACTTTGTGTTCAAAAAGCAAACTAACAGTTTAGGCATTCCTTCTGAATTTACGAATAAAAGATCATATTGAATTTAATTGTGATTAGAGTTTATATTTGTAGAGTGCTTTAAGTGACCTTTCATCAGTAAAAGTAGTCTTTCATCTATAAATCTGGGTCTCAGTCAAACCTGGCTGAGCTTTTTAAATAGGTGGCTTTCCTCCACATTAAGTACCCAGTTCTTCAGTTTCAACACGTTACTGTTTATTGACTTTTGCATTTGCAAGCATTGTCCCTGATTATAGATACAACTCGTTGCAAAAGTGGTGCATTTTCCTACATATTTTTTTTAAAGTAGAGGTAGCCTATATTCTATCAGAACATTAAAATTTAGAGGGAACAGTGATAACATTTGGGATATAACCAAAGGGATGTGCTGTGAATCACTAGATATAAAAACATACCTGTTCTAACCTATACCTTGATGAAATCTGGTATAACGACATGCCCCGTAATGTTTCATAGCTATGAGACTTGAGATCATAAGTAGGTCAGAGGAAAAGCATTTATTAAACTTGTTATTTGTAATTACTAGCTATGTGACATTTTCCCCATATCATTCAGTTTTAATTTTCCATTACAGATTGAGGTGAAAGTATATATAATTGTGTTATTTTATCTTTCTGCTGGGATCATGGTTCTAACTTGTTTAATTTGATGCTTACGCCACTATTTTTTGTTGTGTTTGGGTTCTGAGTGCCTCTTTTTAGTCAAAAGTTTCTCTTATAAAGTAATCTGATTGTGTTCTGCTTGGTCATATTCCTTATTAGCACCAAGGGAAGACACTATATTGATCCCACAGTTTAAGCTTAATAGTCTTTAACTGGGGGTGGGGGGAGTATAAAGAAATATGATTCCAAGTAGGGCCTAGCAGGACCTGGAAAGGAAGATAACAAAACAAGGAAGTAAGAGAAAGAAAACTATAAAGGGATAATGAGTTAGCTAAGATTCCACTGAATGTGTCCTTGTTAAGGGAAGTGCTGTATATGGCAGCGGTTGGTACCATTTCTTGTATCAATCAGGAAAACCTGCAGGCTACATACAGAATATGTGAATAAGGAGACTGTGGAGTGAAGGGGGCAAAGGCTGGTAATACCTACAATGAAAATTCGTATTTTCCTCTGCTTTGTCTCTTCATACAAAAGCAAGTTTAAACAGGGAGGGTCAGCAATTACAATGCTCAGATTAAAGTGTAGGGCTACGTTACTTTTGACATTCATAGCTGGTAAACATTTAATGTATTGTTCCAAAATGGATATCACTCTTTAGTAACTATACTGAATACTGAAATTTGCTGATGGACAGGTATATATAGGTAGCTAGACTTTCTTCAACTGCAATTCCAGACTTTAAAAAGGTAAGGAATCTGCTTTTCTGATAGAGTCTTCTTTTAAATGACTGTGTTACTCTGGCTGTTTTTATGTGATTGCTCAGGGAATTTGAAAGTGTTTGAATTAAAGGAGAACGGGCTTTTTAGATTTCTTCAATTGATAGTTAAAAATTAGCATTAGGATATATCCAGTTTCCTAATGAGATCGGTAAAGTTGTATATAAGGTGACAGTAGCTTCATCCTTTTCCCCATGTTACATGTGGAAAATTGCTAACATTGCTCCGACAGGAGGAGGAGGAGGTAGACTGAAAATAGGTAGATACGGCTACCACATTCTGTTTTGTTTTCATGCCTATTTTTTCTCATCCTGTATAGCTATTTGAGAAGTGGATCACAAATGTCAGAAGGGTGGGATAGCTAGAGGAATTAATGTACTTAAAGTTAGACCAACTATTCTGTTAGAGTTTATCTTGTAGGAACAGGGATTGTGTAATTTGAGGTGCTGGGAGAAAGAGTTAAGGACTTAGACTTGCATGAGAAGGTCAGCTGGTAAGAGAAGTGGGAGATTATCAATGTTCTAATAGTGAGGAAGAATTACCTGGAGAGCCTTTCATCCCCCTCTTCCTATCCCAAGATTCTGAATGAATTAGAATCATATCAGTGGTGAGTTCCAGTAATGTAATCCTTTAAAATTCTCAATGGTAATTGAAAATAATGTGTTGACCAGCAAGGAGTGACTCTAAAATTTGAACAGAACTGTTACTTTGTTTCAGCTATATATGATAGATCTACTTAATTTCTTATGTTTTGAGAACTACTTTTATGAAAAGTTTACATGAAGCACTTAATACAACACATCAAACACCAGAAGAAAATCAAAGTTTAATGCTTTCACGTTACTAAAGAATTATTATAATATCTGTCTAATTCTATTTTATAAGACATTCTACAAGAGGTTTAAAACATTGGCATTTTGAAATTTTTATGCGTTTTCACATTCAGTGTAGCTAAGGAGGAACTTGGAAAATAATGTTAATTAGCTACTCTACTGCACTTTTTGTATTTGAATTTTCTGAAGTTATGCCCCTTAAACAGTTTATTTACATGAACTAGCTAGTAAATATTTGTGGTGTTCAGGGCACTGACTTGCACAGCCCTTGGGGCACATGGAACACAATTCAGAGTTCGTTAGACACTAATGCACTTTGATATATATTTCAAAGATTAATACATTTTTCTTACCATGAATTCACATGCTGTCATTTAGACACAATTAATGTACTGTGATCATTTTACCACTGTTCAGATAATGTTGCATAGCCTAGTGCTCTCCTTTTACAGTGAGAGAAATTCAGTTCTGAAGACTGTGTGTGCAAGATGTTGATGTGGTCCCTGTAAGAAATACTAGGGTTGGTCTTGATTTACTAAGAAGATGTAATATTTTCTTTTTCTCTGACTTGTTAGGAATACAATAACTTGTGTCCTGATTTGTTGCACATCGTATTTTTGCAACGTTAATGAATTTAAATAAATTAATTGGAAAGTTTTGTTTTTGACTCATTTATCACATTTTTCTGTTTCCCGTTTCACTACTGAATTTTTACAAAGTTTATCTTGTAAGCTTTTCAAATAGTTTTAGACCTTTTGTTTCTGTAGTTTGGGTGCTGCTTCCTATTCGAGGGGGTGAAGAGTTCATCCTGCTTCAATTTTAAACATTAGCTTAACTATAAGCACACCTTGTATTTCATAGTTTAGAATTATTTTAGTTATGGGGAATCCACCAATGAAATCAGTTCAATAAGTGGCTGAAAACATGGCATAAAAAATAACCTGTTTGCTCTATGGACCTGCGCAGAGGTTCGAGTTGGTTGCAGTTGTTTTGCATTTACTCCTTAATCACTGTTCAACTGCTTAACGGCAAACAGCTGTGCACATTACTGCTGCCATTAATCCACAGTTAGGATACCGTTTGGGATTACGTAAACGCAAATACAAACTGAAGTATTTGTCTTGCATTAAGCGTAATTTTTAAATACAGATTCTCCCGAATTGAAATTCTGTGTTTCACAAACTAAACGCTTGCAGGGTTAAATGAATTGCCGCCCTGTTTCGTTAAACAAACTTTTCAGAATTTGTCTTCAATTTAGTATTACTGGGTCTTCAACAGTATTACGCTGAACACACTTGAGGCATAAAATGTGACTGCCTTACATTTTCTAATTGTGCGTCTAACAGTGGAGAAGAGTCTGTAAAATTATAATTATTAACGATTTAGTGAACCTGGTGAATTACTTGGGAGCTAAACCTGTTCAGCTGTCTGAGGCTTGAAAACTGCGGCCCCACGCTCCTCCTCTCTCCGCATCCCTCCCCTCTCACAAGACTTGAGTGGCTGGCGGGAGCAGGAACGGGCGGGGCTTCCGGGCTGCGTCATTTCCAGGTTCTGCGAGTGCTTCCGGGTCGTCGACCCAACGCCGCTTTCTCTGCGGCGGCCGGAGAGGTACCCCGGGGAAAGTAGGTGCCTCCTGCTGCGTTCCTGGCCGACCCACTTCTTTCGGCTCCGAGGCGGGAAGCGCCTTTTCCACAGGTACTGGGTGAGCCGGCCCGCGCTCCCTGCCACCATTCAGAGCAGGCATTGCGTCCTTTGGGTCTTCTGCGGGGGCCTTTTCGACCTGGGTTCGGCCTGTTACCGACTTCGCTGCCGGGATGGCCCCGCGGCGCTTCCCGGGGTGGGAAGGGAAGGAAAGGGAGGCGGCCGGGAGGCTTGTTGTACTCGGGGCGCCATGTGAACAGTCCGGAGGGTAGGGGGTTGGGGGGCAGGGGTCCTCAGCCCAGCACCGTATTTTTGGCCAGGTGAAAGTCTTAAAGCTTACATGGTGATTTTTCCCCACAGTATTGGGGCGGGCTTGGGGCGGGGGGCGTTTCTTAAGTGTCTCATTCTTGTGTGTCTTCGGTGCTTGAAGTCGGCTTTCCAACCTCATGTGAACTCGGTACCGGAATGAATTTAAACTGGATGGTTTGCTCAAGAAAGACTAGGACTATCAGGTTACTTCCGAATGTGGAGCCTTCTACTTTAATTTTCTAAACTGCAAAATGGAGTAGTACTAAATTTACGTGGCTCATACCACATCTGAAAGAATTAAACATTTCACAAGGAATTTTTAGAAATTTAAGATTATTAAAGCAAGTAATTTTAACATTTAAATAACAGAGCTATTTCTAAAATTATTTTTTATTGAGGTATAATTGACATATAACTTAACTACATTACTTTCAGGTGTACAGCATAATGATTCAATATTTGTACACATTGTGAAAGGATCACCACAGTAAGTCTAGTTAACATCCGTCACCAAACATAGTTGCAAAAAATTTTTTTTTCATATGATGAGGACTTTTAAGATCTACTCTCTTAGCAACTTTCAAATATGCAATGCAATATTAGTAACTCTGGTCACCATCCTGTACGTTTTATCCCCATGACTTACTTATTTTATAATGCAAGTTTGTAATTTCACCCATCCTTTTCCCCAACCCCCAATCTTCTATCTATGAGCTTAATTTTCTTCTCTTTTGTTTTTTAGTTTGCACATGTAAGTGAGATCATGTGGTGTTTTTTTCTCTGACTTATTTCACTTGGTGTAATGACCTCAAAGCCCATTCACATTGTCCCAAATGGCAGGATTTCATTTTTCTAAATGTCTGAATAATATTCCATTCTATATACCGCATCGTTTTTATCCATTCATCCATGGATGGATACTTTAATTGTTTCTGTATCTTGGCTATTGTAAATAATGCTGCAGTGAAAGAAAAGTGCATGTATCTTCTTGTGGGTTTTTTTTGGGGGGAGGATATAGTTGATTTACAATGATATGTTAGTTTTAGGTGTACAGCAAACTGAATCAGTTATACATATATCTACTTCTTTTTTTTTTAAGATTCTTTTCCCATATAGGTCATTACAGAGTATTGAATAGAGTTTCCCGTACTTTACAGTAGGTCCTTATTAGTTATCTGTTTTATATATAGTAGTATGTATATGTCAATCCCGATCTCCCAATTTATCCCCCCGCTTTTCCCCCTGGTAACCATAAATTTGTTTTCTACATCTGTGACTCTGTTTCTGTTTTGTAAATAAGTTCATTTGTACCATTTTTGTAGATTCCACGTATAAGTGATATCATATGATATTTGTCTTTGTCTGACTTACTTCACTCAGTATGACAATCTCTAGGTCCATCCATGTTGCTGCAAATGGCATTATTTCATTCTGTTTTTATGGCTGAGTAATATTCCATTGTATATATGGCACATCTTTTTTATCCACTCCTCTGTCAATGGACATTTAGGTTGCCTCTGTGTCTTGGCTATTGTAAATAATGCGGTAACGAACACTGGGGTGCATGTATCTTTTCGAATTACAGTTTTCTCCAATTATATGCCCAGGAGTGGGACTGCTGGATCATGTGGTAGCTCTATATTCAGTTTTTTAAGGAACCTCCACACTGTTCTTGATAACGGGTGCACTAGTTTACATGCCCACCATCAGTGTAGGAGGGTTCCCTTTTCTCCACACCCTCTCCAGCATTTATTGTTTGTAGATTTTTTTGATGATGCCCATTCTGACCGGTGTGAGGTGATACCTCATTGCAGCTTTGATCTGCATTTCTCCAATAACCAGTGATCTTGAGCATCTTTTCATGTGCTTCTTGGCAATCTGTATGTCTTCTTTGGAGAAACGTCCATTTTGATCTTCTGCCCATTGTTTGATTGTTTTCTTTGTTTTGTATATTGAGCTGCATGAGCTGTTTGTATATTTTGGAGATTAATCCTTTGTAGGTCGCCTCGTTTGCAAATATTTTCTCCCATTCTCTGGGTTATTTTCGTTTTGTTTATGGTTTCCTTTGCTCTGCAAAAGCTTTTAAGTTTAATTAGGTCCCACCTGTTCATTTTTGTCTTTATTTTCATTACTCTAAGAGGTGGGTCAAAAAAGATATTGCTGTGATTTATGTCAGAGAGTGTTCTGCCTATGTTTTCCTCTAAGAGTTTTATAATATCCGGTCTTACATTTAGGTCTTTAATCCATGTCAAGTTTATTTTTGTGTATGGTGTTAGAGAATGTTCTAATTTCATTCTTTTACATGTAGCTGTCCAGTTTTCCCAGCACCACTTATTGAAGAGACAGTCTTTTCTCCATTGTATATTCTTGCCTCCTTTGTCATAGACTAGTTGACCATAGGTGTGTGGGTTTACCTCTGGACTGTCTATCCTGTTCCATTGATGTATATTTCTGGTTTTGTGCCAGTACTATACTGTTTTGATTACTACAGCTTTGCAGCACACTTTGAAGTCAGGGAGCCCGATTCCCGCAGCTCCATTTTTCTTTCTCAAGATTGCTTTGGCTATTCGGGGTCTTTTATGTTTCCATACAAATTGTGAAATTTTTGGTTCTAATTCTGTGAAAAATGCCATTGATAATTTGATAGGGATTGCATTGAATCTGTAGATTGCCCCAGTTAGTATAGTCATTTTGACAATGTTGATTCTTCCAATCCAAGAACATGTTATATCTCTCCATATGTTTGTGTCATCTTCAAGTTCTTTCATCAGCGTTTTGTAGATTTCAGAGTACAGGTCTTTTGCCTCCTTCGGTAGATTTATTCCTAGGTATTTTATTCTTTTTGATGCGATGGTAAATGGGATTGTTTCTTTAATTTCTCCTTCTGATCTTTCGTTGTTAGTGTGTAGAAATGCATCAGATTTCTGTGTATTTATTTTGTGTGCTACAACTTTACCAGATTCATAGATGAGCTCTAGCAGTTTTCTGGTAGCATCTTTAGGATTTTCTATGTATAGTATCGTGTCATCTGCAAACAGTGACAGTTTTATTTTTTTTTTTTCCAATTTGGATTCCTTTTATTTCTTTTTCTTCTCTGATTGCCACGGCTCGGACTTCCAAAACTATGTTGAATAAAAGTGGTGAGAGTGGACATCCTTGTCTTGTTCCTATCTTAGAGGAAATGCTTTCAGCTTTTCACCATTGAGTATGATGTTAACTGTAGGTTTGTTATATATGGCCTTTATTATGTTGAGGTAGGTTCCCTGTATGCCCACTTTCTGGAGAGTTCTTATCATAAATGGGTGTTGAATTTTGTTAAAAGCTTTTTCTGCATCTGTTGAGATGATCATATGGTTTTTATTCTTCAATTTGTTGGTGTGGTGTATCACACTGATTGATTTGTGGATATTGAAGAATCCTTGCATCCCTGGGATAAATCCCACTTGATCATAACGTATGATCCTTTTAATGTGTTGTTGCATTTGGTTTGCTAGTGTTTTCTTGAGGAATTTTGCGTCTATGTTCATCTGTCATATTGGCCTGTAATTTTCTTTTTTTGTGGTATCTTTATCTGGTTTTGGTATCAGGGTGATGGTGGCCTCATAGAATGTGTTTGGGAGTGTTCATCTGCAATTTTGGGGAATAGTTTCAGAAGGATAGGTGTTAACTCTTCTCTAAGTGGTTGATAGAATTTACCTCTGAAGCCATCTGGTCTTGGACTTTTGTTTGTTGGAAGTTGTTTTTTGTTTTTTTTTTTTAAACATCTTTATTGGAGTATAATTGCTTTACAGTGGTGTTAGTTTCTGCTTTATGACAAAGTGAATCAGTTATACATATGTTCCCATATCTCTTCCCTCTTGTGTCTCGCTCCCTCCCACCCTCCCTATCCCACCCCTCTAGGTGGTCACAAAGCACCGAGCTGATCTCCCTGTGCTATGTGGCTGCTTCCCACTAGCTGTCTATTTTACGTTTGGTAGTGTATATATGTCCATGCCACTCTCTCACCCTGTCACATCTCACCCCTCCCCCTCCCCATATCCTCAAGTCCATTCTCTAGTAGGTCTGTGTCTTTATTCCCGTCTTGCCACTAGGTTCTTCATGACCTTTTTTTTTTTTTTCTTAGATTCCATATATATGTGTTAACACACTGTATTTGCTTTTCTCTTTCTGACTTACTTCACTCTGTATGACAGACTCTAACTCCAACCACCTCACTACAAATACCTCCATTTCGTTTCTTTTTATGGCTGAGTAATATTCCATTGTATATATGTGCCATATCTTCTTTGTCCATTCATCCGATGATGGACACTTAGGTTGCTTCCATGTCCTGGCTATTGTAAATAGAGCTGCAATGAACATTTTGGTACATGACTCTTTTTGAATTATGGTTTTCTCAGGGTATATGCCCAGTAGTGGGATTGCTGGGTCATATGGTAGTTCTATTTTTAGTTTTTTAAGGAACCTCCATACTGTTCTCCATAGTGGCTGTATCAATTTACATTCACACCAACAGTGCAAGAGGGTTCCCTTTCCTCCACACCCTCTCCAGCATTTATTGTTTCTAGATTTTTTGATGATGGCCATTGTGACCGGTGTGAGATGATATCTCATTGTAGTTTTGATTTGCATTTCTCTAATGATTAATGATGTTGAGCATTCTTTCATGTGTCTGTTGGCAATCTGTGTATCTTCTTTGGAGAAATGTCTGTTTAGGTCTTCTGCCCATTTTTGGATTGGGTTGTTTGTTTTTTTGTTATTGAGCTGCATGAGCTGCTTGTAAATCTTGGAGATTAATCCTTTGTCAGTTGCTTCATTTGCAAATATTTTCTCCCATTCTGAATGTTGTCTTTTGGTCTTGTTTATGGTTTCCTTTGCTGTGCAAAAGCTTTTAAGTTTCATTAGGTCCCATTTGTTTATTTGTGTTTTTATTTCCATTTCTCTAGGAGTTGGGTCAAAAAGGATCTTGCTGTGATTTATGTCATAGAGTGTTCTGCCTATGTTTTCCTCTAAGAGTTTGGTAGTGTCTGGCCTTACATTTAGGTCTTTAATACATTTTGAGTTTATTTTTGTGTATGGTGTCAGGGAGTGTTCTAATTTCATACTTTTACATGTGCCTGTCCAGTTTTCCCAGCACCACTTATTGAAGAGGCTGTCTTTTCTCCACTGTATATGCTTGCCTCCTTTATCAAAGATAAGGTGACCATATGTGCGTGGGTTTATCTCTGGGCTTTCTATCCTGTTCCATTGATCTATTTCTCTGTTTTTGTGCCAGTACCAAACTGTCTTGATAACTGTAGCTTTGTAATATAGTCTGAAGTCAGGGAGCCTGATTCCTCCAGCTCCATTTTTTGTTCTCAAGATTGCTTTGGCTATTCGGGGTCTTTTCTGTTTCCATACAAATTGTGAAATTTTTGGTTGTAGTTCTGTGAAAAATGCCAGTGGTAGTTTGATAGGGATTGCATTGAATCTGTAGATTGCTTTGGGTAGTAGAGTCATTTTCACAATGTTGATTCTTCCAATCCAGGAACATGGTATATCTCTCCATCTATTTGTATCACCTTTAATTTCTTTCATCAGTGTCTCATAATTTTCTGCATACAGGTCTTTTGTCTCCTTAGGTAGGTTTATTCCTAGATATTTTATTCTTTTTGTTGCAATGGTAAATGGAAGTGTTTTCATAATTTCTCTTTCAGATTTTTCATCATTAGTGTATAGGAATGCAAGAGGTTTCTGTGCATTAATTTTGTATCCTGCAACTTTACCATATTCATTAATTAGCTCTAGCAGTTTTCTAGTGGCAGTTTTAGGATTCTCTATGTTTAGTATCGTGTCATCTGCAAACAGTGACAGCTTTACTTCTTCTTTTCCGATTTGGATTCCTTTTATTTCTTTTTCTTCTCTGATTGGCGTGGCTAGGACTTTCAAAACTATGTTGAATAATAGTGGTGAGAGTGGGCAACCTTGTCTTGTTCCTGATCTTAGTGGAAATGGTTTCAGTTTTTCACCATTGAGGACAATGTTGCCTGTGGGTTTGTCATATATGGCCTTTACTATGTTGAGGAAAGTTCCCTCTATGCCTACTTTCTGCAGGGCTTTTATCATAAATGGGTGTTGAATTTTGTCGAAAGCTTTCTCTGCATCTATTGAGATAATCATATGGTTTTTCTCCTTCAATTTGTTAATATGATGTATCACGTTGATTGATTTACGTATATTGAAGAATCCTTGCATTCCTGGAATAAACCCCACTTGATCATGGTGTATGATCCTTTTAATGTGCTGCTGGATTCTGTTTGCTAGTATTTTTTGAGGATTTTTGCATCTATGTTCATCCGTGATATTGGCCTGTAGTTTTCTTTCTTTGTCACATCTTTGTCTGGTTTTGGTATCAGGGTGATGGTAGCCTCGTAGAATGAGTTGGGGAGTGTTCCTCCCTCTGCAATATTTTGGAAGAGTTTGAGAAGGATAGGTGTTAGCTCTTCTCTAAATGTTGGATAGAATTCGCCTGTGAAGCCATCTGGTCCTGGGCTTTTGTTTGTCGGAAGATTTTTAATCACAGTTTCAATTTCAGTGCTTGTGATTGGTCTGTTCGTATTTTCTATTTCTTCCTGGTTCAGTCTCGGCAGGTTGTGCATTTCTAAGAATCTGTCCATTTCTTCCAGGTTGTCCATTTTATTGGCATAGAGTTGCTTGTAGTAATCTCTCATGATCGTTTGTATTTCTGCAGTGTCAGTTGTTACTTCTCCTTTTTCATTTCTAATTCTATTGATTTGAGTCTTCTCCCTTTTTCTCTTGATGAGTGTGGCTAATGGTTTATCAATTTTGTTTATCTTCTCAAAGAACCAGCTTTTAGTTTTATTGATCTTTGCTATTGTCTCCTTCATTTCTTTTTCATTTATTTCTGATCTGATCTTTATGATTTCTTTCCTTCTGCTAGCTTTGGGGTTTTTGTGTTCTTCTTTCTCTAATTGCTTTAGGTGCAAGGTTAGGTTGTTTATTCGAGATGTTTTCTGTTTCTTGATGTAGGCTTGTATTGCTATAAACTTCCCTCTTAGAACTGCTTTTGCTGCATCCCATAGGTTTTGGGTCGTCGTGTCTCCATTGTCATTTGTTTCTAGGTATTTTTTGATTTCCCCTTTGATTTCTTCAGTGATCACTTCCTTATTAAGTAGTGTATTGTGTAGCCTCCATGTGTTTGTATTTTTTACAGATCTTTTCCTGTAATTGATATCTAGTCTCATAGCGTTGTGGTCAGAAAAGATACTTGATACGATTTCAGTTTTCTTAAATTTACCAAGGCTTGATATGTGACCCAAGATATGATCTATCCTGGAGGATGATCCATGAGCACTTGAGAAAAATGTGTATTCTGTTGTTTTGGGGTGGAATGTCCTATAAATACCAATTGAGTCCATCTTGTTTAATGTATCATTTAAAGCTTGTGTTTCCTTATTTATTTTCATTTTGGATGATCTGTCCATTGGTGAAAGTGGGGTGTTAAAGTCCCCTACTATGATTGTGTTACTGTCAATTTCCCCTTTTATGTCTGTTAGTATTTGCCTTATGTATTGAGGTGCTCCTATGTTGGGTGCATAAATATTTACAATTGTTATACCTTCTTCTTGGATCGATCCCTTGATCATTATATAGTGTCTTTCTTTGTCTCTTGTAATAGTCTTTATTTTAAAGTCTATTTTGTCTGATATGAGAATTGCTACTCCAGCTTTCTTTTGATTTCCATTTGCATGGAATATCTTTTTCCATCCCCTCACTTTCAGTCTGTATGTGTCCCTAGGTCTGAAGTGGGTCTCTTGTAGACGGCATATATACGGGTCTTGTTTCTGTATCCATTCAGCTAGTCTATGTCTTTTGGTGGGAGCATTTAATCCATTTACATTTAAGGTAATTATCGATAAGTATGTTCCTATTCCCATTTTCTTAAATGTTTTGGGTTTGTTATTGTAGGTGTTTTCCTTCTCTTGTGTTTCTTGCCTAGAGAAGTTCCTTTAGCATTTGTTGTAAAGCTGGTTTGGTGGTGCTGAACTCTCTCAGCTTTTGCTTGTCTGTAAAGGTTTTAATTTCTCCATCACATCTGAATGAGATCCTTGCTGGGTAGAGTAACCTTGGTTGTAGGTTTTTCTCCTTCATGACTTTAAGTATATCCTGCCACTCCCTTCTGGCTTGCAGAGTTTCTGCTGAAAGATCAGCTGTTAACCTTATGGGGATTCCCTTGTGTGTTATTTGTTGTTTTTCCCTTGCTGCTTTTAATATGTTTTCTTTATATTTAATTTTTGATAGTGTGATTAATATGTGCCTTGGCGTGTTTCTCCTTGGATTTATCCTGTATGGGACTCTCTGTGCTTCCAGAACTTGATTAACTATTTCCTTTCCCATATTAGGGAAGTTTTCAACTATAATCTCTTCAAATATTTTCTCAGTCCCTTTCTTTTTCTCTTCTTCTTCTGGGACCCCTATAATTCGAATGTTGGTGTGTTTAGTGTTGTCCCAGAGGTCTCTGAGACTGTCCTCAGTTCTTTTCATTCTTTTTTCTTTATTCTGCTCTGCCGTAGTTATTTCCACTCTTTTATCTTCCAGGTCACTTATCCGTTCTTCTGCCTCAGTTATTCTGCTATTGATCCCGTCTAGAGTATTTTTAATTTCATTTATTGTGTTTTTCATCGTTGCTTGGTTCCTCTTTAGTTCTTCTACATCCTTGTTAAATGTTTCTTGCATTTTGTCTATTCTATTTCCAAGATTCTGGATCATCTTTACTATCATTATTCTGAATTCTTTTTTAGGTAGACTGCCTATTTCCTCTTCATTTGTTAGATCTGGTGTGTTTTGACCCTGCTCCTTCACCTGCTGTGTGTTTTTTTGTCTTCTCATTTTGCTTATCTTACTTTGTTTGGGGTCTCCTTTTCACAGGCTGCAGGTTCGTAGTTCCCGTTGTTTTTGGTATCTGTCCCCAGTGGCTAAGGTTCGTTCAGTGGGTTGTGTAGGCTTCCTGGTGGAGGGGACTAGTGCCTGTGTTCTGGTGGATGAGGCTGGATCTTGTCTTTCTGGTGGGCACGTCCACGTCTGGTGTGTGTTTTGGGGTGTCTGTGAACTTAGTATGATTTTAGGCAGCCTCTCTGCTAATGGATGGGGCTGTGTTCCTGTCTTGCTAGTTGTTTGGCATAGGGTGTCCAGCACTGTAGCTTGCTGGTCGTTGAGTGAAGCTGGGTCTTGATGCTGAGATGGAGATCTCTGAGAGATTTTTGCCATTTGGTGTTACGTGGAGCTGGGAGGTCTCTTGTGGACCAGTGTCCTGAAGTTGGCTCTCCCACCACAGAGGCACAGCCCTGATGCCTGGCTGGAGCACCAAGAACCTTTCATCCACACGGCTCACAATAAAAGGGAGAAAAAATAGAAAAAAAGAGGATAAAATAAAATAAAGCTATTATAATAAAAAATAAGAAAAAAATTATTAAGAGAATAATTTTAATTTTTTAAAATAAAAATTAAGGAAAAAATTATTAAGAAAAAAATTTTTTTTAATTTTTTTTTAAACATCTTTATTGGAGTAAAATTGCTTTACAATGGTGTGTTAGTTTCTGCTTTATAACAAAGTGAATCAGTTATACATATACATATGTTCCCATATCTCTTCCCTCTTGCATCTCGCTCCCTCCCACCCTCCCTATCCCACCCCTCTAGGTGGTCACAAAGCACCGAGCTGATCTCCCTGTGCTATGCGGCTGCTTCCCACTAGCTATCTATTTTACATTTGGTAGTGTATATATGTCCATGCCACTCTCTCACCCTGTCACATCTCACCCCTCCCCCTCCCCATATCCTCAAGTCCATTCTCTAGTAGGTCTGTGTCTTTATTCCTGTCTTGCCACTAGGTTCTTCATGACCTTTTTTTTTCCCTTAGATTCCATATATATGTGTTAGCATACTGTATCTGTAAAATAAAAAATAAGGAAAAAATTATTAAGAGAAAATTTATTAAGAAAAAAAATTTTTTAAGTAAAAAAAAAAAACACGGACGGACCAAACCCTAGGACAAATGGTGAAAGCAAAGCTATACAGACAAAATCTCACCCAGAAGCATATACATATACACTCAGAAAAAAAGGAAAAGGGGAAAAATTAATATATCCTGCTCCCAAAGTCCACCTCCTCAATTTGGGATGATTCGTTGTCTATTCAGGTATTCAACAGATGCAGGTACATCAAGTTGTCTGTGGAGCTTTAATCCACTGCTCCTGAGGCTGCTGGGAGAGATTTCCCTTTCTCTTCTTTGTTCGTACAGCTCCCGGGGTTCAGCTTTGGATTTGGACCCGCCTCTGTGTGTAGGTCGCCTGAGGGCGTCTGTTCTTCGCTCACACAGGACGGGGTTAAAGGAGCAGCTGCTTCGGGGGCTCTGGCTCACTCAGGCTGTGGGGAGGGAGGGGTACAGATGCGGGGTGAGCCTGCGGTGGCAGGGGCCAGCGTGACGTTGCAGCAGCCTGAGGCGCACCGTGCGTTCTCCTGGGGAAGTTGTCCCTGGATCACGGGACCCTGGCAGTGGTGGGTTGCACAGGCTCCCGGGAGGGGCGGTGTGGATAGTGACCTGTGCTCGCACACAGGCTTTTTGGTGGCGGCAGCAGCAGCCTTAGCGTCTCATGCCCGTCTCGGGTCCACGCTGATAGCCACGGCTTGCGCCCGTCTCTGGAGCTCGTTTAGGCGGCGCTCTGAATCCCCTCTCCTTGCGCACCGCGAAACAAAGAGGCAAGAAAAAGTCTGTTGCCTCTTCGGCAGCTGCAGACTTTTTCCCGGACTCCCTCCCGGCTAGCTGTGGTGCGCTAGCCCCTTGAGGCTGTGTTCACGCCGCCAACCCCAGTCCTCTCCCTGCGATCCAACCGAAGCCCGAGCCTCAGCTCCCAGCCCCCGCCCGCCCCAGCGGGTGAGCAGACAAGCTTCTCTGGCTGGTGAGTGCTGCTCGGCACCGCTTCTCTGTGCGGGAATCTCTCCGCTTTGCCCTCCGCACCCCTGTGGCTGCGCTCTCCTCCGTGGCTCCGAGGCTTCCCCCCTGTGCCACCTGCAGTCTCCGCCCGCGAAGGGGCTTCCTAGTGTGTGGAAACCTTTCCTCCTTCAGAGCTCCCTCCCAGTGGTGCAGGTCCCGTCCCTGTTCTTTTGTCTCTGTTGTTTCTTTTTTCTTTTACCCTATCCAAGTACATGGGGAGTTTCTTGCCTTTTGGGAGGTTTGACGTCTTCTGCCAGCGTTCAGTGGGTGTTCTGTAGGAGCAGTTCCACGTGTAGATGTATTTCTAATGTATCTGTGGGAAGGAAGGTGATCTCCGCATCTTACTCTTCCGCCATCTTGCCCAGACCTCCTGTTGGAAGTTTTAAATTACAGTTTCAATTTCACTACTTGTGATTGGTCTGTTTATATTTTCTAATTCTTCCTGGTTCAGTCTTGGAAAGTTGTACCTTTCCAAGAATTTGTCCATTTCTTCCAGGTTGTCCAGTTTATTGGCATATCGTTGCTTGTAGTAGTCTCTTACAATCCTTTGTATTTCTGTGGTGTCCATTGTAACTTCTCGTTTTTCATTTCTTTTTTTTTTTTTTAACATCTTTATTGGAGTATAATTGCTTTACAATGGTGAGTTCGTTTCTGCTTTATAACAAAGTGAATCAGTTATACATACACATATGTTCCCATATCTCTTCCCTCTTGCGTCTCCCTCCCTCCCACCCTCCCTATCCCACCCCTCTAGGTGGTCACAGAGCACTGAGCTGATATCCCTGTGCTATGCGGCTGCTTCCCACTAGCTGTTTTATGTTTGGTAGTGTATATATGTCCATGCTACTCTCTCACTTTGTCCATTTCTAATTTTATTGATTTGAGCCCTCTGCTTTTTTTCTTGATGAGTCTGGCTAAAGGCTTATCAACTTCATCTTTTCAAAGAACCAGCTTTTAGTTTCATTGATCTTTTCTGTCGTTTTCTTCATCTGTATTTCATTTACTTATGCTCTCATCTTTATGATTTCTTTCCTTCTACTGACTTGCAGTTTTGTTTGTTCTTCTTTCTCTAGTTGCTTAGGTGTAAGGTTAGGTTGTTTGAGCTGTTTCTTATTTCCTGAGGTAAAATTGTATTGCTATAAACTCCCCTCTTAGAACTGCTTTTGCTGCATCCCATAGGTTTTGGATCGTCGTGCTTTCATTTTCAGTTGTCTCTAGGTATTTTTTGATTTCCTCTTTGATTTCTTCAGTGATCCATTGGTTGGTTAGTAGCATATTTTTTAGCCTCCATGGGTTTGTGTTTTTTACAGTTTTTTTCTTATAGTTGATTTCTAATCTCATAGCATTGTAGTCAGAAAAGATGCTTGATATGATTTCAGTTTTCCTAAATTTACCGAGGCTCACTTTGTGGCCCAAGATGTGATCAATCCTGGACAGTGTACCATGTGCACTTGAAAAGAATATGTATTCTGCTGCTTTTGGATGGAGTGCTCTATAAATATCAATTAAGTCCACCTGGTCTAATGTGTCATTTAAGGCCTGTGTTTCCTTATTGATTTTCTGTCTGGATGAGCTGTTCATTGATGAAAGTGGGGCGTTAAAGTCCCCCACTATTATTGTGTTACAATTGATTTCCCCTTTTATGGCTGTTAGCATTTGCCTCATATATTGAGGAGCTCCTGTGTTGGGTGCATATATATTTACAATTGCTATGTCTTGGATTGATCCCTTGATCATTATGTAGGGTCCTTCCTTGTCTCTTATAACATTCTTTATTTTAAAGTCTATTTTATCTGATATGAGTACTGCTACTCCAGCTTTCTTTTAATTTCCATTTGCATGGAGTATCTTTTTCCATCCCTTCACTTTCTGTCTGTATGTGTCCCTAGGTCTGAAGTGGATCTCTTGTAGACAGTGTATATACGGGGTCTTGTTTGTGTATTCATTCATCCAGTCTTTATCTTTTGGTTGGAGCATTTATTCCATTTACATTTAAGGTAATTATCTTTATGTATGTTCTTATTGCCTTTTTCTTAATCGTTTTGGTATTTTTTTTTAGGTCTTTTTTCTCCCATTCCTCTTTTGTTCTCTTCTCTTGTGATTTGATGACTAACTTTAGTGTTGTGTTTGGATCCTTTTTTCTTTTTTGTGTGTGTATCTATTGTAGATTTTCAGTTTGTGATTACCATGAGGTTTTGATATAGCAGTCTATATATAAACAAGATTGTTTTCTGTTGCTGGTCTTTTAATTTCAAATTATTTCCCATATCCTGTATTTGTGCTCTCCTCACAATTGCTGATTTCAATATCATATTTGTGTGTGGATGATTTCCTACCTTTACTGTATGTTTGCCTTTAACAGTGAGCTTTTCCATTTGTAATTTCCCTGTTTCTCATTGTGGTCTTTTCTTGTCTACCTAGAAAACTTTCTTTAGCACTTGTTGCAAAGCTGGTCTGGTGGTGCTGAATTCTCTTAGCTTTTGCCTGTGTAAAGCTTTTGATTTTGTCGTCGAATCTGAATGAGAGCCTTGCTGGGTAGAGTATTCTTGGTTGTAGGTTAATTTTTTTTTTTTTTAAACATCTTTATTGAAGTATAATTGCTTTACAGTGGTGTGTTAGCTTCTGCTTTATAACAAATGAATCAGTTATACATATACATATGTTCCCATATCTCTTCCCTCTTGCATCTCCCTCCCTCCCACCCTCCTTATCCCACTGCTCTAGGTGGTCACAAAGCACCGAGCTGATCTCCCTGTGCTATGCGGCTGCTTCCCACTAGCTATCTATTTTACATTTGGTAGTGTATATGTGTCCATGCCACTCTTTCACCCTGTCACATCTCACCCCTCCCCCTCCCCATATCCTCAAGTCCATTCTCTAGTAGGTCTGTGTCTTTATTCCCATCTTGCCACTAGGTTCTTCATGACCTTTTTTTTTTTTCCTTAGATTCCATATATATGTGTTAGCATACCGTATTTGTTTTTCTCTTTCTGACTTACTTCACTCTGTATGACAGATTCTAACTCCATCCACCTCATTACAAATACCTCCATTTCATTTCTTTTTATGGCTGAGTAATATTCCATCATATATATGTGCCACATCTTCTTTATCCATTCATCCGATGATGGACACTTAGGTTGCTTCCATGTCCTAGCTATTGTAAATAGAGCTGCAATGAACATTTTGGTACATGACTCTTTTTGAATTATGGTTTTCTCAGGGTATATGCCCCGTAGTGGGATTGCTGGGTCGTATGGTAGTTCTATTTTTAGTTTTCTAAGGAACCTCCATACTGTTCTCCATAGTGGCTGTATCAATTTACATTCCCACCAGCAGTGCAAGAGGGTTCCCTTTTCTCCACACCCTCTCCAGCATTTATTGTTTCTAGATTTTTTGATGATGGCCATTCTGACCGGTGTGAGATGATACCTCATTGTAGTTTTGATTTGCATTTCTCTAATGATTAATGATGTTGAGCATTCTTTCATGTGTCTGTTGGCAATCTGTATATCTTCTTTGGAGAAATGTCTGTTTAGGTCTTCTGCCCATTTTTGGATTGGGTTGTTTGTTTTTTTGTTATTGAGCTGCATGAGCTGCTTGTAAATCTTGGAGATTAATCCTTTGTCAGTTGCTTCATTTGCAAATATTTTCTCCTATTCTGAGGGTTGTCTTTTGGTCTTGTTTATGGTTTCCTTTGCTGTGCAAAAGCTTTTAAGTTTCATTAGGTCCCATTTGTTTATTTGTGTTTTTATTTCCATTTCTCTAGGTGCTGGGTCAAAAAGGATCTTGCTGTGATTTATGTCAGAGAGTGTGTTCTGCCTATGTTTTCCTCTAAGAGTTTGATAGTGTCTGGCCTTACACTTAGGTCTTTAATCCATTTTGAGTTTATTTTTGTGTATGGTGTCAGGGAGTGTTCTAATTTCATACTTTCACATGTACCTGTCCAATTTTCCCAGCACCACTTATTGAAGAGGCTGTCTTTTCTCCACTGTATATGCTTGCCTCCTTTATCAAAGATAAGGTGACCATGTGTGCATGGGTTTATCTCTGGGCTTTCTATCCTGTTCCATTGATCTATATTTCTGTTTTTGTGCCAGTACCGAACTGTCTTGATTACTGTAGCTTTGTAATATAGTCTGAAGTCAGGGAGCCTTATTCCTCCAGCTCCATTTTTCGTTCTCAAGATTGCTTTGGCTATTCGGGGGTTGTAGGTTCTTGCCTTTCATCACTTTAAACATATTTTGCCACTTCCTTCTAGTCTGCAGTTTCTGCTGAAAAATTAGCTGATAACCTTATGGGAATTCTCTTTTATGTTTTTTGTTGCTTTTCCCTTGTTGCTTTTAATATTTTTTCTTTGTGTTTAATTTTTGTCAGTTTCATTACTATGTGTCTTGGCGTGTTCCTCCTTGGGTTTAATCCTTTATGAGACTCTGTGCTTCCTGGACTTGGGTGACTTTTTCCTTTCCCATGTTAGGGAAGTTTTCAGCTATTAATCTCTTCAAATATTTTCTCAGGTGCTTTCTGTCTCTCTTGTCCTGGGACTCATATAATGTGAATGTTGGTGCATCTAACAAAGTCCCAGAGGTCTCTTTAACTGTCCTATTTTTTTTCATTCTTTTTTCTTTTCTCTGTTCTGTGGCAGTGATTTCCGCCATTCTGTCTTCCAGCTCCCTTATCCGTTCTTCTGCCTCATTTATTCTGCTATTTATTCCTTCTAGTATATTTTTCATTTCAGGTATTTTATTGTTCATTTCTGTTTGTTTCTTCTTTAGATCTTCTAGCTTGCTCTTAAACATTTCTTGCACCTTTTAGGTCTGTGCTTCCATTCTTTTTCCGAGATCTTGGATCGTCTTTACCATCGTTACTCTGAATTCTTTTTTGGGTAGATTGCCTGTCTCCATTTCATTTAGTTGTTCTTCTGGGGCTTTATTTTGTTTTTTCGTGTGGGACATATTTCTCCAATATCTTATTTTGTCTAACTTTCTGTATTGTGGTTTCTGTTCCACAGGCTGCCGAGTTGTAGTTCTTCTTGCTTCTGCTTCTGCCCCCTTGTGGATGAGGCTGGTCTAAGAGGCTTTTGCAGGTTTCCTGGTGGGAGGGACTGGTTCCTGCCCACTGATGGGTGCAGCTGGGTCTTGTCCCTCTGGTGGGCAGGCCTGTGTCAAGAAGTGTTTAGCAGGCAGCTGTGGGCTCAGGAAGACTTTTGGCAGTCTGTCTGCTGATGGGTGGGGCTGTGTTCCCACCCTGTCAGTTCTTTGGCCTGAGGTGTCCCCGCACTGGAGCCTAGAGGGTGTTGGGTGGGGCCAAGTGTTGGTGAGAAAATGGCAGCCTCTAGGAGGGCCCACACCAATGAGTACTCCCCAGAACTATCGCCACCTGTGTTTTTGTCCCTGCAGTGAGCCACAGCTGCTCCCCACCTCTACAGGAGACTCTCCAATACCAGCAGGTCGGTCTGGCCCAGGATCCTGTGAGCTCACTGCTTTTTCCCTTGGGTCCTGGTATGCACAAGACCTTGTGTGTGCTAAGAGTGGAGTTTCTGTCTCCCCCAGTCCTGTGGAATTCCTGCAATCAAACGCCACTGGCACTCAAAGCCAGATGCTCTGGGGGTGGCTCCTCCCATTGCCAGACCCCCAGGCTGGGGATCCTGATGTGGGGCTCAGAACTTTCACTCCTATGAGATAACCTCTGTGGTAATCATTATTTTCCAGTTTGTTGATCGCCCACCCAGTGGGTATGGGATTTGATTTTACTGCAGTTGTGCCCCTCCTGCCATCTCAATGTGGCTTCTTCTTTGTCTTTGGATATAGGATGTCTTTTTTGGTAGGTTCCAGTCTTTTTTTGTCAATAGTTGCTCAGCAGTTAGTTGTGATTTCGGTGTTTTTGTGAGAGGAGGTGAACCCACGTCCTTCTACTCTGCCATCTTGTTTCCCATCCCACAATTTCTTTATCCATTCATCCTTCGATGGACACTTAAGTTGTTTTCATATCTTGGCTATTGTGAATAGTGCTACAGTGAACATGTGGGTGCATATATCTTTTCCAGTTAGTGTTTTCTTTTTCTTCCGATAAGTACTTCAAAGTGGAATTGTTGGATCATATGGGAGTTCTCTTTTACTTTTTTGAGAAACGTCCATACTTTTCCCTAGTGGCTGCACCACAGTTTGCATGTCTACCAACAATGCACAAGGGTTCCCTTTAATCCACATCTTCTCCAACACTTGCTATTAATTGTCATTTTGATAATAGTTATTTTAACAGGTGTGAGGTGATATTTCACTGTGGTTTTGATTTGCATATCCCTGATAGTGATGTTGAGCAGCTTTTCATGTACTGTTTGGCATCTGTATATGTTCTTTGGAAAAGTGTTCACATCTTTTGCCCAATTTTTTTTTTATAGAAGTACAGTTAATTTACAACATTGTGTTAGTCTCAAGTGTACAACAAAGTGATTCAGTTATACATATATATAAATATATGTGTTTTTTCAAGTTCTTTTCCCTTACAGGTTATTACAAGATACTGAGTATAATTTCCTGTGCTATACAGTAGGGCCTTGTTGCTACCCATTTTATATGTAGTATTGTGTATATGTTAATCCCAAACTCCTAATTCATCCCCTCCCCCCTCCGCTCCCCAATTCCTTTGGTAACCATAAGTTTGTTTTCTGTCTGTGAGTTGATTTCTGTTTTGTAAATAAGTTTATTTATATCATTTTTTAGATTCTACATGTAAGTGATATGATATTTTGTCTTTCTCTGACTTCACTTAATATGATCACCTCTAGGTCCATCCATGTTGCTGCATATGTTCTGTCCAATTTTTAATTGGATTGTTTGTTTTTTTTGCTATTGAGTTTTATGTATTCTTTATATATTTTGGATATCAGGCCCATATGAGATACATGATTTGCAAATATTTTCCCCCATTCAGTAGGTAGCCTGTTTTTTTTTATCGTTTCCTTCGCTGTGCATGAGCTTTTTAGTATGATCCTGTCCCACTTATTTATTTTTGCTTTTATTGCTTTTGCTTTTGCTTTTGGTGTCAGATTCAAAAAATCATCACCAAGACCTGTGTCAAGGAGCTTACCACCTATGTTTTCTTCTAGGAGTTTTAGGGGTTTTATGGTATTAGGTCTTACATTTCAAGCCTTTAATCCATTTTGAGTTCAGTTTTGTGTATGGTGTATGATAATGGTCTAGTGTCTTTTTTCTTGCATGTGGATGCCCAGTTTTCCCAGCACCCTTTATTGAAGAGACTGTCCTTTCCCCATTGTCCTTCCTTCCTTCCTTCCTTCCTTTGCTGTGTTGGGTCTTCGTTGCTGCGCACAGGCTTTCTCTAGTTGCAGTGAGCAGTGGCTACTCTTCATTGCGGTGCGCGGGCTTCTCATTGCAGTGGCTTCTCGTTGCGGAGTACAGGCTCTAGGCGCACAGGCTTCAATAGTTGCGGCATGCGGGCTCAGTAGTTGTGGCACGGGGTCTCTAGAGTGCAGGCTCAGTAGCTGTGGCGCACGGGCTTAGTTGCTCCGCGGCATGTGGCATCTTCCTGGACCAGGGCTCGAACCTGTTCCCCTGCATTGGCAGGCAGATTCTTAACCACTGCACCATCAGGGAAGCCCTCTCAATTGTACATTCTCACCTCCTTTGTTGTTAATTACTTGACCGTACATGTGTAGGTTTATTTCTGGGCTCTTTATTCTATTCCATTCATCTATACATCTGTTTTTATGGCAGTAATGTACTGTTTTGATTACTATAGCTTTGTGATAGAATTAGATATCAGCAAACATGATGCCTCGAGCTTTGTCCTTCTTTCTCAAGATTGCTTTGGCATTTTGGCATCTTTGTGGTTTCATATATATTTTAAGACTGTTTGTTCTATTTGTGAAAAATGCCATTGGAATTTTGATAGGAATTATGTTGAATCTGTAGATTGCTTTAGGTAGTATGGACATTTTAATAATACTGATTCTTCCAGTCCACATGCCTGGAATTTGTTTCTGTTTATTTGTGTCATATTCAGTTTCTTTCATCATTGTCTTACAGTTTTCAATGTCCAAGTCTTTCATCTCTTTGGCTAAATTTATTTCTAAGTATCTTGTTCTTTTTGATGCAATCGTAAATGGGATTATTTCTCTTTCTGATAATTCATTATTAACTTATAGTTATCTTCTGGTAACTCTTAGACTTTTGTTAAATGGGCAGGACACAAGATTCTGTACTCTCACTTTGTCAAGTTTATATCTTCTTACTGGGACCCCTTCTTGCCCTTTTTATCCCCCCCCCCCCACCTCAGCTACCCACACACGTTATACTAACTGATTTTTTTGTCTTCATTTATTTATTGAACAAATATTTAATTGTCTCCTATTACGTCTCAGGTAGTGTTTGTTCTAGATGCCTGGTTTACTTCAGTGAACAAAAACAGACCAAAGTCCCTGCCCTGGTAGGTCGTACAGTCTATTGAAGGATGCAGAAAATAAACATTAAACTAAGGAAACTATATAACGTGTTAGAAGGTGATGGTGCCATCAAAGAAACATAGCAGGGTGAGGGGGATTGGGCAGTTCCAGAGTGGAGGTGGGAGTTGGGGTTTTAAATATGGTGGTCTGTTTAGGCCTCATTAAGTACATGCTATACTTGAAGGAATTAAGAAAAACAAGAGGATATCTGGGAGAAGAGCATTCCAGGTAAAAAGGACAGCCTTTACAAAGGCTTACATAGGCAGGAACATGTCTGTCATGTTCTAAGAAAAACAGGGAGAAGCCAGTTTGTCTGGAGAAGGGCAAGAACAAGGGGGAGATGGCAAATGAGGTCAGTGAGATAATGGGTAGCCAGATTATTATAAGGACTGAATGAAATGGAAACCATGGGAGGTTTGCACAGAGAAGAGATATGTTCTAACCTGTGTTTTAAAAGATCACCTGACTGCTGAATTGGGATTAGAATCTAGGGGGCAAGCATGGAAGCAGGGAAACCAGTTAGGAAGCTATTTCAGGAATCCCAATGACAGGTGATGGCGGCACATACCAGGGTGATAACAACGGAAATGGTGAGAAATGGTTGGATTCTGAATCCATATTGAAGGTAGAGTTTACAGATTATGCTAGGGATTGGATGTGGAGGTAAGATGGCCAGACTCGGGGTGTAGGGAGTGGTGGTCGGGAATAACTTCAAAGGTTTTTGCCTAAGCGCATAGAGGTATGGAGTTATATCAGCTGAGATGGGAAGGACAACACATAGAGATGTTGAGTAGGCAGTTGGATCCAGAGTGAGTTCAGGGCAAGGTCTGTTCTAGTATATGAATTTGGGAATCATCAGCAATGGTATGTAAAACCGTGACACAAAGCGATATCACCAAGGAACGAGTGTAGACAGAAAGCAGAGAACCAAAGAGGTGTCTTGTGACATTAAGAGTTAAGGGAGAAGAGCCTCAACCAACAAACAATATTTTTTTTAACATCTTTATTGGAGTATAATTGCTTTACAATGGTGCAACAAACAATATTGAGAAGGATGAACCAGTGAGTTTAAGAGAACAACCCAAAAAGTGTACTGTCCCAGAAGCTAAGCCAAGATCCTTTATCAAAGAGGAGGGAGTAATCAGCCACGTCAAATGATTAAGTCTGGTGAGAATTAAGAATTGAGGATTATTAGTTTTAGCATTGCCAGTGGTGACTTTCACCATCTGTTTCATTTGAGTGCTTGAGGCAAAACTGTATAAGGAGTGAGTTTAAGAGAAAATGTGAGAAAAGGAATGAGAGACAGTGAGTACAGACAACTCAGGAGTTTTTGCTGCAAAGAGGAATAGAGAAATAGAGTGTAGCTGGCCAGAGAAGCGAGTTGAGACTATTTTTTTTAAGATGGGAGAAGTAGCCGCCTGTTTGTTTGCTGATGGGAAGGATCCGTAGAGATGGGAAATTTGACAGGGATAGAAGGAATAATTGAATTGTTGGAAAAATATCCTGTCCGTAATAGTGGGGATAGGGCCTGATCCACAGGTAGAAGGATTGTATTTAGGTAACAGCATGGATAGTTTGACTATAGTGACAGGCAGAGTATATGGGTGTAGATATTGGTAGGTGGTTAGATGTAGTTTTGAGAGTTGAAGTTTTCATTGCTTCACTTTCCTCAGTAAAGTAGAAAACCTATTATAAATGCATCTAAGTGCAATACAGTTTGATATTAGCATTTTGACATATCACCAGGTTATTTATTCACTAACACTTATTGAATTCATACTAGGCATTGTTCTAGATGGTAAATATATAACTGAGCAAAAGTCCTATCTTTAGGGAACGTCTGTTTTAGTGGATGGAAATAGAATAAGCATATATATGTCAGCTTCAGTTAGTGATATGAATGAAAATAAAGCAGTGTAAAGGGCAAGGGAGATAGTTCTTTCTTATAGGTTGGTCACAAAAGTCATTTCTGATGAAGTGACATCTGAGCAGAGATCTGAATCAGATGAGAGGTAAACCCTGCAGGTATCTGCGCAGTACATTTGAAACAGAAAGAACAGCCAGTGCAAAGGTCCTAAAGCAAGAACACCTTGCCATATTGGAGCAAGGGACTAGTATGGCTGAAGCAGAGTGAATGAGGGGTTAGGTGGAAGAAGTCAAGTTCAGAGAGGTAGTGGGGGTGGGGGGGGGCCCAGATCATGCAGGCCTTGTAAACCATTAGGAGGACCTTGGTTTTTACTCTGAGATAGGATGCTGCCTTGGGAGGTTTTGAATAGATGAGTGATGTGATTTTATTTGTGTTTTAAAAGGCTCAGCATGGCTGCTCTGGGGGCAGGGGTGGGATAGACAAGGGTAGAAAGAAGGAGATGCCTTACTTGGCTATCACCATAAATCTTAGTGACAGATTGATGGTGACTTAGTGCTAGCAGTGGAGATGGTCAAAGTTGTTGGATTCCGGTTATATTCAGAAGGAAGAACTGAAAGGATTGGCTGACAGATTGCACGCAGGGTGAGAGAGAATTTGACTGTAAGGTTTTGGGGCCGCCTTACTGGAAGACTAGATTTACTGTTCATTGAGGTGGACAAACCGAGGGCAGAAAAGGTTTGGAGGAGTATCCAGAATTTGGTTTGTAACAAATTTAATTTGATCTACCACTTCATATTTCCATCCAGTGTCAAGTAGGCAGTTTTATATATGGCAACATGGGCATATAAAAGGTCAGGACTGGCAACGTAAGTTTGCACGTCATCAGCAGATAAATAGAACGTATTTAAAGCCATAAGCCTAGATGAGGTAACTACGGGAGTAAAGCATATAGAGAAGACATGAGAAGCCTTGGGGCACTCAAGTAGTTAGAAGTTAGATTGCTGAGGAGCAACCAACAGAAGGAAACAAGAAACAGTACTATCCAGTGAGGTGGGAGGAGAAAACTGAGTGTGGGGTCCCAAAAGCCAAAGAAAAGACTTCAAGAAGGCAGAAATGAACAAGTGTATCAAATGCTCACAAGGTGTGTAATGTGAAGACTGAGAACTATTATTTTTGCTGAGTTTTACCTGATGTTTACTCCTGAATACACCTGTCTCCTTCTGTCCATCTCTAAACTGAAAGTGCCATGAGGTCAGGTATCTAATACACGACATATAGTAAAAGCTCAGTATTTGCTGAATATGTGCTACTGGCACCCTCTTCGAGCCCTCATCACTTTCTAATCTTGCACTTGAGTACATTGTTTACATTGCTGCCCATTTGTCTGATCTGTCCTGTCTAGAAAGCTTCAGGGGCTCCCCATTACCTGCACTGTAAAACCCTGGCACCTCCTGACAAATCCATCCATGTCATCTTTTTCAGCCTCATGTCCTACCACTTCCTATTCATACCTATACCCTAATATGGAACAATTTATAGTTCTGTCTACGGACTGTATTATTTCATCCTTCTGTGGCTTTACTCATTCTATTTATTTTTTCAGCCTAAGATGACTTTCCTCCTTTGCTTGGCTAAAGTCTAGCTTGAAGAATCAGGAAGCTTTTGTGAGCCAACTCATTCAGTCCACAGGCAGCCTCCATAATAACTGTATAATCTCTATCACAGTTCTTATTCTCTATTTAACTTTTTTATGTGTCTGTTACCTTTTCTAAAGTATAAATTTTTTAGGGTCAGAAGTATATCTTTATTTATCTTCCTTTCCATGGTACCTGTCACAGTGCTATCTTCTGGGTAGGCAGTCTGTAAATACTGAATTTTAAGAGAAAAGGAAAATGAAGGGGAAGGCATTCAAATGTGAGCTGAAGATTGGATCAGTGACTTGACAGTAAGTAGAAAAGAATGGTACATGGTAAATTCTAGACTAGGTCAAAAGGTAGATATTTGGGGCTTCCCTGGTGGCGCAGTGGTTGAGAATCTGCCTGCCAATGCAGGGGACACGGGTTCGAGCCCTGGTCTGGGAAGATCCCACATGCCACGGAGCAACTGGGCCCGTGAGCCACAATTACTGAGCCTGCACGTCTGGAGCCTGTGCTCCGCAACGAGAGGCCGCGATGGTGAGAGGCCCGCGCGCCGCGATGAAGAGTGGTCCCCACTTGCCGCAACTAGAGAAAGCCCTCGCACAGAAACGAAGACTCAACACAGTCATAAATAAATAAATAAAAGAACGTGAATTTCTTAAAAAAAAAAAAAAAATAGCTTTCTTAAAAAAAAAAAAAAGGTAGATATTTGAAAGAAATGGTAAAGATGTACATTTTAATATATATATCTATACTCTGTACAAAGGAGTATAAATGCCTATGTCGAAATAATAGAAAAATAGAAAAACTATTTTTAACTATTCCTTGTAATTCCTCAGTTATTATATAGTATGCTAATAGTATGTATTAGAAAATATGAAGTGCCTATGTTACATACGTAATTTATATATTTTTTAATACTTTCATATTAAATTTTTAGGATATCAATGCAAGCCTGAATAAGAAAAAGAATTTCTCCCTCCTAAGCCATGGCATATCAGTTGTACAGAAATACCACTTTGGGAAACAGTCTTCAGGAGAGCCTCGATGAGCTTATACAGGTGAGGGACTAAAAATCAACATTTTTATTTAGATGGATCTATAATAATTCTTGTTCTCATACTTATGGGAATGGCATAGTCTATGTAGCTCTAAGATAACTTTGGATAAGTTAATACAAGTCTTGAGATTTAAATTAGAATTTTGAATTTATATTTTAATTTTAGGAAAATGAACCTTTTTATGTAAACCTCTCATCTAAGAACATATTACATATTTCCATTTATTTTCATATATTTTGAGCTTTGATAAGATTAGACTTTTTTTTTTTTTTTTAACATATTATTGGTCCCAAGTTTTTTATTTAAAAGAAACTTGGTTCCTTCAATTTATCGAACACTTCTTTCCAGATACTGTGAAGGAGTGGTAGACAAAGTTTTGTCCTGGTGCTGTAACATCACTGCATGTTTTCTTTTCAAAGTTATGTTTGTGTCAAGATAATGCAAGAAAATATTGTCAGGCTTTGCTTCTGAGTTGTCAGTTATGGCAAAAAAGAATAAGGGATTCTAGTTTAGAGGCTCTGGTTAACCTCAGTTAAATTTTAGATGATAATTCATGTATTTTTGTTTTATTTTTTCTTTAATGTTCTTCTCTAAGAAGATTCATGACCTTTATTTTTTCTCAGTCTCAACAGATTACCCCCCAACTTGCCCTTCAAGTTCTACTTCAGTTTGATAAGGCTATAAATTCAGCGTTGGCACAGAGGGTCAGGAACAGAGTCAATTTCAGGGTAAGTATGTTTTCTTAAATCTAGAAGCTGCACCATGGTTGTCACAATAGTGCTTTTTATTAGGACACCTACATATTTATTAATCATAAAGAGATGGCTTAATCAAACTTTGGAACTTGTTTGATAACAACTGAATCCTGCTTGATGTTTAAATAATCTGTATACTAAGTTCATCCACTTAATGTGAGATACAGAGTTGTTTTTAGATTCTTATTCCATTGTTTCACAAATCAGCCTATGTTACGTTTGGCTACCTTCCCTGAAGAGTTACTGAGATTTCAAATGTCTGAAACATTATCTGCAGGATTGAAGGTAAGTGAGAGTAATCTCTAAGGGTCAGTTATGTTTTTTAAACTCTGACCAGGGAAGTTCAGAGTTATTTCTAGAAACTTCACGTTGCCTCCCACCTACTCTCAGGTAACATGGCTTATAAAGACCTGACCTGTTGGCAGATAATGGTCTCTTCTGGTAGCTTGGTCTCATTTGAATCATTTGTACTTTGAACAGTAATCCCAAACTGAATAAAACTGTCTTTCTCAATTCGATGGTAAATTCAGGTTAAAAGATACGAAAATCAACAAATGAAAAGAATATAGATGTTAATTTGCATTTAAGAGAACGTCAGTGTTTGGGGGTTTTGGATTTAGTTTGTGATGAAAAACACAAAAGAAAAATTTATCATTTATTCATCGAACATTTCAATGCCTGTTAAATACGAGGCATTGTTCTGGATATTGGGTATACAGGACAAAAGAAGACAGGCCCGTTATTTTAGTGAAGGGGTAAAATCTGCATGTATTTTATATTCATATAAATAAGTCACATCAGTTTCACATGCCTAACAATTATCTGGAGTAAAACGTGTCTTTATAAAATTTTATCAGTGGATTCTTGAATTTTTAACAGTAATAATGCTGGCACAGTTTCCTTTTTGTACAACCATACATACAAATGTGCCTAGTTGGTCATTCAGAACCTGATCCTTTAATTCTAAATTGATCCATGTTGATACACATTTGCCCATGTAGAAAATTTGTTTGACTACTTATCAGAGTCGTAGGGTTCACAAGGCCTGAGTGGTCTTCTAGTTGTATTATTGTAGGTTTCTAGTTTGGATCTCTTTAGCTAAAGGTAAATTAACTTTAAAAAAGTGTTATTCAGTAGATATATGTAAAAAAATATATGTATTTATTAGAGGTGCATTAAAGATACAGTTTAGCCACATGTTATCTATCATATAGAAGGAAATTTTTAATATAAAGAACAGAATTTCAGCATATTTGAATGTTCACATGCTAATCATAAATAGTAGTGACTTGCCTGGTTCAAATTATTGACACATCTGCCACCAACTGGATATGACAGTAACCTACACACTTTATACACAAGCCAGAAGTGAACATTGAGGTTGGCGTTTGGTTGTTCAGCCTTCCAAAGGCTCAAACTATAGTCAAGGAACAGATCTAATTAAAGTTTTTTTTTTACATTTACAACTCTGCATCTTTTACTTAATAATATGTCCTAAGTGATCTTCTATGCATTACTCCCACCTCTCCACTGAAACTTCTCTTGCCAAGTTATTTATTGCTGAATCTAATGCATAATTAGTGATACTATTGATTAGTCTCTTTTGAAACCCATACTTCCCTTGAAATCATACTATTTTGGCTTTTTTTTCTATTCTCTGGCCCCTCTCTCAGGCTACTTTGTATCACTTAATTGCTGGTTTTCCTTAAGGGTTATCTAGGGCTCCACCTATTCCTCCTTGAATGATCTCATCCAGTCCTTGGCTTTAAAATTGATATGCTCCCATGCTTGCTTCTACACTCCAGCTGCTTACTGGATATGGTAAGATGTAGCTGAAACTCGAATTTAACTTTCCTCCCAAACCAGTTTTTTCTATGAATGCGTTGTTACACAAGCCAGAAACTTGGGAATAACAAAGATTTCTCTCTTCCCCACCCGACCATATCCAGTTGGTTATCAAGCGTTGACAGATCTACCTTTTAAAATCTCTCCACTTCCCTGGACCCCCTTGCCTCTGCTATCGCCCAGCCACTTTGACCTGTGATTCAGCCAGCTAAAAGCTATCGGCTTCTTAGCTGCTCTCCTTCCTCCAGTCAGACTCCCCTCTAGTCTGTTCATGTTATCACCAAAAATGCAGATCTCAGCATGTTACTCCTCTGCTTGAAATCCTTCATTGACGTCCTAATGCCCTCACAATAGGGAAAAGCTTTCCCAAGGCTCTCCATGATCTCTTTCGCCTTAGGACCTCCTGTCATATTCTCGTTTCAGGAACTTACTATCCCATTCCAAGTGTTTGTCTTCCTTTCTGCTGTCCCACCTTTCCCTTGACTCTTTTTTATTCTTTGGGACTCAAGCTTCCTCTGTCCTATCTCCTGTACCCTTGGATGCCTCTACTGTACTCCCATTGTACCCAGTAACAATCTTTCATAGCACTATGTATTTACTTGTTTGAATGATCTCCCCTGCTAACCTAAGCTTCTTGGATGGCAGGGATCATACGTGTATTGCTTACCATTGTATCCTTAGTGCCTAGTATTGTCTAACAAATAGTAATTATTCATTATTTATTAAATGTATTCATTCATAGCCATTATAATTTCCCTAATGATTCTAACTTAAGCCATTAATGAGAACTCAATTTTTGATATTACAAGTAACACTGCAGGGAACAGTTTTGTGCTGAATTTTTTTTTTTCTGAAGGCATAGAAATGTCTCATTGAATACTAAATTTCATATGTAAATACTTGTGCATGTATATGTCTCTCAGGTTTTGATTATATTCTGTTGGTGTCCACCCTTGCACCTTCATCACACTTTTCAAAAAGTTCCTTTTAATGTTCAGATAAAATTTTTTTTAGGAGAAATATGTATTAGAAGAATGTCAGTTGCACAGGACAATAATGTTGTAATTTTAGTGGCCAGTACAGTAATTCATCTGAGCTAAGTCACAGGACTAAAATTAATGTTTCTAGGAATCCCCTGCTTTTGTACAAACTCAGAGGATCAACATACACAATAAAATAGGTTGCTTTTAAAAAGTATTTATATAAAAAATTCAAATGAATTTTCATAATTTAGCCACATGAGGGCAGTAGACATACAGATTCAAATTTCCGTTCAGTTTTTC
Source organism: Balaenoptera ricei (assembly GCF_028023285.1). Classification (NCBI taxonomy): domain Eukaryota; kingdom Metazoa; phylum Chordata; class Mammalia; order Artiodactyla; family Balaenopteridae; genus Balaenoptera; species Balaenoptera ricei. The sequence continues at coordinate 76,549,544 of NC_082640.1, forward strand.
TTCAGGTAAGTAATTTGCAGGCTTTTCCAGTGCTGAAAATAGTGTGCTAACTAAAATATTTTTTAACTCTTCCCTTAGCAAATTTATCTAGGATTTTTTTAAGTGATAGTATGATTAACACTTAAGATTGCTTGCTTAAGAATTTCCTTAATTTTCATCCTATTTTGAGAATTATGTACTTGTAGCTAGGTTTTCTTAAATTGTCTGGAGAAAAATGTGAGGGGGAAAAAATGACTTTTCATGGTTTGTCTAAATGTTTTGTTTTAAAGGGCTCTCTAAATACATACAGATTCTGCGATAATGTGTGGACTTTTGTATTGAATGATGTTGAATTCAGAGAGGTGACAGAACTTATTAAAGTGGATAAAGTGAAAATTGTAGCCTGTGATGGTAAAAGTAAGTGTTTGCCCTAATTACTGTGAAAGCAAAGCTACTTGAAATCTTGTTTTCATGAGTCTTTAGAAAATTTTCATCTGAAATTAAGGGAGAAAATGGCCAGTGATCCACTCCCAGATAGAGACCAGGCTTCTTTCTCAGCTAGATTCTGGATTCCAGATCTCACATAGTCCTCTTACTAACTTTAGGTATAAACATTTCATATGACACGACACATAGACTACTTCTACGGGTTGAATTTGTTTGCGGGGGTGGGGGAAGCATATTAATAAGCTTTTCTTCCCTATTTCAGTTGCAGATTTGAAGTGTTTCTAAAGCTTTTCTTTTTCTTTAAGGAAGTGTTTAATTTCAGTTTATCCTATGGTTTCTGTTTTGTTGGCTACCTATACATTTTATATTTTAAAAATGATTACTTAAAAGACTTCTTCAAATAACCATAAGAGCCTTATCAGTCATAATGGTAAATATCTAGTCCTCTGATCTGTTACATGCAGATATTTTTACAGCAGACCGAGGCACTTCTTCAGGTCCTTAAATGTTTCAAAAACTATACATCTCTGCTTTCTGTTCCATGATTATTTTCTTTTTGCTAATGGAATTTTAAATATATAAATTGTATTTGAAATATACTTACTTTTACTTTGTAATCTGAACAACTTGTGTTTAAAGCAGCTATTCCTGAAATTAGAGAATACTGTCAGTCAGTCACTTTCCAAGAAGGGGAATTTTGAAAAGAAAGAGAAATGTAGAAAGCAGTACCCTACGTTGCTCAGTTTGTAGGTTAGGTTTTTTTGTTTTTATGTTTTGGGTTTCAAAGAAATGCCCTATCACCACTGAAAAGATATAAAGACAGAAAACCACACAAGAAAGACGTCATTTGTAACATCGTCATCTGGAGATAACATATCACTTAATATATTAATGTATAACCTTCAAGTCTTTATATACATATCTTTACAGTAATATATGTATGCACATACTTATTTGCAAATATATCATTTTTCACACGTAAGTCATTCTCTTAAACCTGATTTTTGATAGCTGCCTGAAATTATATACCTTTATCCCTTTTTAAAGAAATCATCTCTTCCAGATGTCAGAGTCTCTGAAACTAGCAATGTTACAGTGGCTCATACATTTTGGAGGGTTAAGTAGGGATAATCATTGTAAGAAGACCTTTAAGATGACTTTTTTATATAATTACCAAATACTTTGTTCTTTGCTGTAACAACAACAACAAAAAATCTGTGTTTATAATTTTATACTTCCTGGATCATAGATAACATTTCTGTTTGTCAGATAATGTATACTTTCTTTCATGTCTGTCTTATAATTTAGGCTAAATCATCACCCTTAAGTTTTCAAATGTTTAGTAGACTATAGAATTTGAGCGTTAATGTATAATTTCTAGACCACTATCAAAGTGACTCAATGATATGGATCAGTACTGTTCATAAAGCTTTCATGCTGATGGAGATGTTTCCTGTCTGTACCCTCCACTAGCCACATCTGACTATTAAGCACTTGAAATGGATTAGGGCAACTGAGAAATTTAATGCTTTAATTTTAATTTAATTTTCTTAACTTTAAATAGCCAGATGTGGTTAGCCAGTAGCTACCACATTGGACAGCACAGATGTAGACTAGTAGAGTGTCTGTCAATCAATCAATCATTTGAAACATAGCTAAGAACCAAAAAGTCAGTGAGGGCCCCTGAGCAAACTTAATAATATCAAAGAGTCCATGTAAACATATGTATTTTACTTAGAGTGTATTTCTCTTGCTTCTTAAAGATATAAGATTATCTGTTTGTTTTTTTTTCAAACTTCAGTGCATATAAAATACAAATCAATCAGCCTTACCTACTGCAGTGGCTTCTGAGGAACTTGGCCCACTTACAGCACAGTATAGTAATTGTTCTTCAAAGAAAAGATTGTTGAGTATTCAAGAAAAGCTTAGATTGTGTTCCATGCACTCGTGTCTGTCAGCAGAAAATAATGCAATCAATCAATCTTTAAAATATAAATGGTTGTGGCATTTAGAGATAGAAGCTTAAGTAATGATTAATACCATTCCTTAGTAACCAGATAAATGCAGTACTACTGCGAAATAAAGTTCAATTCCAAATAGAGAAGTAGAGAAAGTGATTGATAGTGGCTAGAATTTTGGTATTTTTCTTGCCAGGAATTATTAAAACAATTCTCTTCTATGTTATATAGTCCTTTGTGGTTTTAAATTTTTGGACAGTAGAGGACTTGGAAAAAAAGTATAGCAGCTATATGAACCAAATGTAGTATAACTTGATTTTTCTTAACATAAATATGGAGACTAAGCATTAACTTTCCTTTTAAGGCAGAGGTAAAAAGACATTTACGTACACAAGGTATTACTTTGGTCAGCTTTTCCTTTCCACCCTTGTCTCCCCTTCTTCACCACCATTAGTTCCTGTTTTACTTTTACTTTTGAAAGATTTTCTCAACATATTTAAAGTTGCTGCTTGAATTTACTGTTTCTCTCCTCTGTTTGTTTCCTAGATACTGGCTCCAGTACTACAGAATGAATAGGAAAAATATGGCTTTTTAATGCCATCCTGTTATTGTTCATCAGTTTTTGAAGAGAAGCATAGAAGAGACTTTTTTTTTAATTTATTCTAGCATTGCAGAAATGACTACACTGTGCCGTACTATCAATCAGAGAATTCCAGTAGAAAGAAGCTTATAATTCTGTACCTTCTTACATTACCTTATTATACAGCATGAAGAAACAGAACTTTTTTTTAACAACAAATCAAACATTGTGGCCTTCCTAAGACCATTCTTTAATAAATTCATTTTAAAACTCAATGTGAGTAATAACTGCTAGAGCTGCTAAGCTATAATAACTGCTAGAGCTGCTAAGCTAGCAACATGGACATATTAGATAAGCATTTTGAAAGAGCACCGTGTTCCTTGCAAAGGAAATTAGAAAAATGCATTCATTTCAGTAGTTAGTTTCTATCAATTGTTTGTTAGTTTAGCTGATGAAAGCATTAGCAGGGGGCAAGACCAAAATTCCAGACTAGAACTTTCCTTACAAAAATCATTTTTTAAAAAGTACAAAACCAAGGGTAATTATTGGTGTGAAAAATCTAAGTACAACTCAACTAGGAAAAATTAGACAAACAAACAACAAAATGTAGTCTTTACATGGACAATTTAAGAAATAATTTACATATCATCAGTCAGGTTTCATTTTTAGAATTTTCTACATCTTACTAGTTATTAGACTTTCAATAAAAAGTCCTATTAAATGTATCCCATATCTTTATGTACTTGAAGGAAAAAGTTTTGTCAATCTAGGAATATATGATGAAGAAAGTGGCATTTCTAAAACGTCACAGAGGGAGAATGTTTATCATTTAGTGGAAGTAGGCTTTTACAGCCCCATCCTGTGGTCATTCCCAATTCAACCCTTTTCAAGGTGAAGCTGTCCTTTCACTCTCACTCTGCTGAGAGATAATTAATTAATAGAGGAGTAGAGTTGGCAGTAATCGTCAGCAAAATAGCTTTTCATAAACCTATTAAAGTACTAAAAAAGATCTTTATATTGTGCACTGTCCCCCTATTTTTTAGCTGTAGAAGCATGTTATATAATAGGTTTCATCATTTTTAAGTAATCCGTGCTCAGGTCCGATCTATGTAAGATAATGGCCAACATCACTAACTTCATGATCAGTGCTGTGTTACATATATTCTTCTAGATAATCCTCACAACAGCCCTGGAAGAACTTTGTTCCCCTTTTACAGATTTAGAAGCTTAATTACCAAAGGTTACATAATTATTAGGATTTTTCTTAATTGCAATGAATCAGGATCAATACCTTTTTATTTTGGAGGTTCAACATAATGGTTAGCAGACAGGTTATGTTGATAGTAAACTTACTTACAATGGTTGTAGAAGTTTCTGTTTCTTAAGGAGTAAATTATGGTTTAAACTTTTTTCATGTTATTAACAGTCACTGAGATCTTAAGAAAAGTATAGGGCTGGAGGTGTATACTTTGGGGGATTTTAAATCCTATAAATGATGTCACTAGATTGTGCTTTCAAACATACAAAAGTAACATTGACCTAGATGAGTTTCTTACAGGAAATGGTTGACTGCCATGACCTACTAATTGGAGTAATGCCTTCGCACTCACTCCTAGTATTACCTCAGCACATCAGTGTAGTCCTTGATTCTTAGATTAAAACTAACTTTCATCCTTGCAGCCCATTCTGCATAATCTATTCCAGTGTTCTCTTCCTGACCTTCCCTACTAATGAGCACAGAGTCTGCTCCAGTTAAATTTGAGAAAGAAACAAGTCAGATCTCAGATTTCTCTTCTGTCTTGGTTATGCTGTTTCCTTCATTTCTCATGACTTTCCTTTCAGAATCAAAATCCTATCCATCATTCAAAACTTAAACCCACTTGTATCTGAGTACAACCCATATTGAGCTCTTCCCTTGTGAGCTCTTAACAAAGGAGTCATGAGAAAACACAACAAAGGACAGGAAGAACTTACATCACTCTCAGTACTCACTCGTACTCATCCAGGAAACTGGTGTGGAATACCTAGGGTTTATAGTGTACCTAGGTGTAAACCCTAGGGATTATACCACATTCCACCAGTTGAAACCAATTCTTGTACTTAGGACAGCCACCACATACACACCTCTCTTTTCGCCTGGGCAGGAGTACAGAAATCATAGCCTGACATTTCCTCCTCTCAGTTCTAATTACTTGCATACACATGGCTAACATTTGCATAGTGATATAGGTGTTCTAATCTTCCCACAGCAGTACTCGGACTTCACTGGAAATTACAGAAGAGGCACGGCCAGAGCTTACGGCCAAAGGTATCCACTTTGGCCGTAAGCTCTCCCACCTGGCCACAGACTCCAGTGATAATAAGCTTACTTGCCTGTTAATGTGGAAGAAGAAAAAAAGTCCATTAATTCTTCTATTAGTAGGACTAAATGTAAAATCTGGGCTTTGTGTGGTAACGTACAGTTGGTCCTGTCTCAATGTATTACTGAGTACTACTTTAACACCCAACTAGTGGACAAAGAATAGCTTCTTTGGGTTTAATGCCTGACTGGTCATTGTTTGGTTTGTTTATAGTGATCTGTCTTCAGCTGATGTTAAGGGGAAAAAAAGTATTTTATCTCTTGGTAGGCATCAATCCCAGTGTCATAAGGTATGTTATCGTCAGTTTTGAGTGGGTCATAATTGAATCACTAATAGTAAAATATGTACATATATTGGAATGTGTGTGTTTTCACTCAACTGGAGAAGCAATTATTTGTAGCATAGTTATAAAATTTGGAATCAATAAAACAATGCCTGGTAAGGGAAAGTGCAAATTCTCCATAAGAATTTGCAACATTTGTTTTGTCAATCCATCCTAAAAATGCCCCCTAATTTGGTGAAAACATCCAGCTATTTTTTATATGCTGTAGTAATAATAAGAATCTTATTTTTCTAGTACATGGGTAGATAGAATGTGCTTGGGGTTTGGGGCAAGGCATTCTACCTTGTAAGAGGTATAAGAACTTTGCAACATACGGCAAAGGATTTAGCAGCATTAGTTCAAGAGAGCATTGTGCAAGAAAACTGAACAGTGTGCTCCCGTGAGTGTCCCAACTCTCTTATTCTCTGATACTTTCTTCCTCTGCTTTTACTCATTGTGTACCAAAGTGAGCCACAAAACACCTGAATAGCCAAAGCAAGAACAAAGCTGAAGGCATCACACTTCCTGCTTTCTGACTGTATTACAAATCTATAGTAATCAAAATAGCATGATAATATTGGCATAAAAACAGACACATAGATCAGTGGAACAGAATAGAGAGCCCAGAAATAAACCCACACATGTATGGTCAATTAATTTATGACAAAGGAGGCAAGAATGTACGATGGGGAAAGGACAGTCTTGTCCATAAATGGTGTTGGGAAAACTGGACCACTATCTTACACTACACACAAAAAACTAACCAAAATGGACTAAAGACTTGAACCTAAGACCTGAAGCCATAAAACTAGAAGAAAACATGTGTAAAGCTCCCTGACATCAGTCTTGGCAGTGATTTTTTTGTATTTGATACCAAAAGCGAAGGCAACAAAAGTAAAATTAAGCGGAACTACATCAAACTAAAAAGCTTCTCTGCACAGTAAAGGAAACCATCAGTAAAATGAGCAGGCAGCCTACAGAATAGGAGAAAATACTTGCAAATAATACACCTGATAGATTTATATCCAAAATATAAAGAATGCAGACAATAGCTAAAAAACCGTTCTGAATAGACATTTTCCCAAAGAAGACATAAATACAGCCAACAGGTACATGAAAATATGCTCATCATTAACCAGGGAAATGCAAATCAAAACCACAGTAAGACATCACCTCACACCTGTTAGAATGGCTACTGTCAAAAAACAACAAGCATTGGTGAAGATGCGGAGAAAAGGGAACCCTCGTGCACTGTTGGGAGGAATGTAAATTAGTGCAACCAGTATGGAAAAGTACGGAGATTCCTCAGAAAATTAAAAATAAAACTTACCTTATGGGGCTTCCCTGGTGGCGCAGTCGTTGAGAGTCTGCCTGCCAATGCAGGGGACACGGGTTCGAGCCCTGGTCTGGGAAGGTCCCACATGCCGCGGAGCAGCTGGGCCCATGAGCCACAGTTACTGAGCCTGCGCGTCTGGAGCCTGTGGTCCGCAACGAGTGAGGCCGCGGTGGTGAGAGGCCCGCGCACCGCGATGAAGAGTGGCCCCCGCTTGCCACAACTAGAGAAAGCCCTCACACAGAAACAAGGACCCAACACAGCCATAAATAAATAAATAAAATAAATTTTTAAAAAAACAAACTTACCTTATGATCCAGCAATTCCACTTCTGGGTATTTATGTGAAGGGAATGAAATCACTATCTTGAAAAGAATGAAATCACTATCTTGAAAAGATATCTGCATCTATGTTCAAAGCAGCATTATTTACAACAGCCAAGACAGGAAAATACGTGTCCGTTGATGGATGAATGCATAAAGAAAATGTGTCATCTGTGGCCCACAAGAACCAGATTATTCAGCCATTAAAAAAAGGAAATCCTGTCATTTGCAACAAAACAGATGGATCCTGAGGGCATTATGCCAAGTGAAATAAGTTAGAGAAAGATAGATACTGTATGACCTCATATGTGGAATCTAAAATAAATTGCACTCATGGATACAGAGAACAGATTGGTTGTTGCCAGAGGCAGATGGTGATGGGGTGAGCAAAATGAGTGAAAGTGGTCATAAGATACAAACTTGTAGTTATAAATAAGTCCAGGGAGTGTAATGTACAGCACAGTGACTATAGTTAACAATACTGTGTTGTACACCACCAGTTTGAACTGTGTGAGTCCACTTACTTATACAGGGATTTTTGTTTTTTAATAGTAAATACTACAATGCTACACGATCCACAGTAGGTTGAATCCACAAATGTGGAACCACAGATACAAAAGAACCACATATACAGAAGGCCAACTCTAAGTTATACGTGGATTTTCGACTGCAGAGGATCAGCAACCCTAACCCCCTCATTGTTCAAGGGTCAACTGTGTATATTTAAAAGTTGCTGAGAGTAGATCTTAAAAGTTCTCATCATAAGAAAAAAGATTTCTAACTGTATGGTGATGGATATTAACATTATGGTAATCATTTTGCAGTATACACGTATATAAAATCACCATTTTGTACACCTGAAACTAATGTTATATGTCAATTTTAATCTCAATTTTTTTTTTTTAAGTTCCCATCTTCAGAGACTTCTAGTCATTCCAGAATAACAAGGACAGGACTTAACTTCCTTCCATAAACAACTAGAAAAGTAGACAAAATATATGAAAGTGTTTTTCAGACATTGGAAAACAGGCAGCACAAGGCTGTAATCTCTGAGAAAGGGGGCAAAGAAATAGTTGAGGTCTATAACCTTCCAGCTCACTGCATGGAGGCAATACCCAGACTATAGGAACTTCCCTGGTGGTTCAGTGGCTAAGACTGGGTCCCAGTACAGGGGGCCCAGGTTCAACTCCTGGTCAGGGAACTAGGTCCCACATGCCACAACTAAGAGTTTGCATGCCACAACTAAAGATCCCGCATGCCGCAACGAAGATCCTGCATGCCACAACTAAGACCTGATGCAGCCAAGTAAATAAATAAAAATTTTTTTTAAATACCCAGACTATAGACACAGGGAGAGGGGAACCCAAACAGAGCCTGACAACCTTGCTGAGTTGAGAAGACACTGAGATCAGAGTTTAGGAAAGCTGAGGTGATTGAAAGATGCAGCATTCTAGAAAGGAATCAAAACAGTGGTCCCCTAGAGTGTTTGCTGTGTACTTGGTTGCACATAAGTAGAATGACGCCTTACAAAACCAAGCAAAGAGTAGCTAGGGAGTTAGTTATAAACAGCAATTCCCAAAGCTCACATAGGGTGGGGAACCAGAGTAAACAGTTCTCAGTAGTCACCTAAGGCATCAAATAGAGTGAGACTCCAGAGGGTCATGCCTCAATAATAGGCTAAAATGGAGTAAAAGCTACTCTAGCTTAGAATCACCCTAGCAAAGGTGAAAAACAGGATTTGAGGGAATCAAACTGATTAATAAATAATTGTCAAAACAATTATTTATATGTATATATATATGGCATTTTTCACAGAATTAGAACAAAAAATTTCACAATTTGTGTGGAAATACAAAAGACCCCGAATAGCCAAAGCAATCTTGAGAAAGAAAAATGGAGCTGAGGGAATCAGGCTCCCCAACTTCAAACCATACTACAAAACTACAGTAACCAAGGCAGTATGGTACTGGCCCAAAAACAGAAATATAGATCAATGCTACAGGACAGAATGCCCAGAGATAAACCCACACACATATGGTCACCTAATCTATGACAAAGGAGGCAAGAACATACAATGGAGAAAAGACAGCCTCTTCAATAAGTGGTGCTGGGAAAACTGGATAGCTACATGTAAAAATGAAATTAGAACACTACCTAACACCATACACAAAAATAAACTCCAGATGGATTAAAGACCTAAATGTAAGACCGGACACTCTAAAACTCTTAGAGGAAAACAGGAAAAATACTCTTTGACATAAACCCCAGCAAACTCTTTTTTTGACCCACCTCCTAGAATAATGAAAATAAGAACAAAAATAAACAAATGGGACCTAATGAAACTTAAAAGCTTTTGCACAGCAAAGGAAACCATAAACAAGACCAAAAAACAACCCTCAGAATGGGAGAAAATATTTGCAAATGAAGCAACTGACAAAGGATTAATCTCCAAAATTTACAAGCAGCTCATGCAGCTCAGTATCAAAAAACAAACAACCCAATCCAAAAATGGGCAGAAGACCTAAATAGACATTTCTCCAAAGAAGGCATACAGATGGCCGAGAGGCACATGAAAAGATGCTCAACATCACTAATTATTAGAGAAATGCAAATCAAAACTACAATGAGGTATCAACTCACGCGAGTCAGAATGGCCATCATCAAAAAATCTAGAAACAATAAATGCCGGAGAGGGTGTGGAGAAAAGGGAACCCTTTTGTACTGTTGGTGGGAATGTAAATTGATACAGCTGCTATGGAGAACCTAAATGTCCAACGACAGATGAATGGATAAAGATGTGGTACGTATATACAATGGAATATTACTCAGCCATAAAAAGGAATGAAATTGGGTCATTTGTAGAGATGTGGGTGGACCTAGAGTCTGTCATACAGAGTGAAGTGGGCCTGGGCCAGAAGGAAAAACAAATATCGTATATTAACGCATATATGTGGAACCGAGAAAAAAATGGTACAAATGAACCTATTTGCAGGGCAGGAATAGAGACAAAGATGTAGAGAATGGACATGTGGACACGGGGGGAAGAGCAGGGTGGGATGAATTGGGAGATTAAGATGGACATATATACACTACCATGAGTAAAATAGCTAGCTAGTGGGAACGAGCTATAAAGCACAGGAAGCTCAGCTCGGTGCTCTGTGACGACCTAGATGGATGGGATGGGGGGGTGGGGTAGGAGGGAGGTCCAAGAGGGAGGGAATATAGGTATACATATAACTGATTCACTGCATTGTACAGCAGAAACTAACACAACATTGTAAAGCAATTATACTCCAATTTAAAAAAAAAATACAGCACAGAGACAAAAAGACTGGAGAAAATGAAGAGCCTCAGTGACGTGCGGGATCATATCAAGTGGAGATTTCTACATATTGTGTGCCAACCCCCCTCCCCCCCCAAGAAGGAAAGGAACAATTTTTAGGAAATAGTCAAATGTTTCCAAATTTGATGAAAACGATAAATCAACAGAGCAAAGAAGCCTTAATAAACTCTAAACAGGATAACCACATACCTCATAATATCATTGCTAAAAACCAGTGACAAAGAGGAAATTTTTTTAAGTAATCAGAGGTAAAAGTCACTTTGTAACCACAGAGACAAAGATAACAAACCCATGGGTTTCTAGTTAAAAACTATGTACTTAGAAAACAATACAACAAAATCTTAGAAGTGCTTAAAAAGGGCCACCTCACATCCATTAAAATGGCCACTATCAAAAACAGAAACACAAAATATGTGTTGGTGAGGATGTAGAGAACTTGGAAGTTTTGTACACTGTTGGTGTGAATGTAAAATGTTGCAGGTGCTATGGAAAACAGTACGGCAGTTCCTAAACAAGTTAAAAATAGAATTTTGATATAATCCAGCAACTCTACTTCTGCATTTATACCCAAAAGAATTGAAAGCAGAGACTCAGAAATATTTGTACACCCATGTTCATAGCAGCATTATTCACGATAGCCAAAAGGTGGAAGCAACCCAAGTGTCTATTAACAACTGAATGGATAAACTAAGTTGTATATACATATACAATGAAATATCATTCAGCCTTAAAAAGAAATCCTGATACATGCTAAAATGGATGGACCTTGAGGACATTGTACTAAATGAAATAAGCCAGTCAAAAAAAGATAAATATTATATAATTCCACTTAGATAGGGAGCAGTCAAATTTTTAGAGAAAGAAAGAATGGTGGTTGTCAGGCTGTGAGGGCTGGAGGACTGAGTTGTTTAATGGGTGTAAAGTTTTGGTTTTGCAAAATGAAAAAGTTCTGGAGATTGGTTGCTCAACAACATGAATGAACTGTACACATAAAAATGATTAAGATGGTAAATTTTATGTCTATTTTACAACTGTTATTAAACTTATAAAAAATGCTGAGGGAAAAATTTGTCTCCTCCCTGCCTATCACAGATCTGTTTGCTCTACTCAAGCCTCACCGCTTCTAAGATTTCCTCACCATTCTGCTTCACACGTTTCTTAACCTCCCCTGAACTCCCAGACCACCGTACACAGTGTTATGTAATCTACCTGTCTTGAAACTTAACCTCTAGGAGCCTTGAAAAAGACTAAGTCTTCAGCTTGTTTGGGGGCCCCTCTAGTGCCTACTTTATTTTTTTTTAATAAATTTATTTATTATTTTTGGCTGCGTTGAGTCTTTCGTTGCTGCGTGCAGGTTTTCTCTAGTTGCGGCGAGTGGGGGCTACTCTTCGTTGCGGCTCTAGTTGCGTGGGCTTCAGTAGTTGTGGCTCATGGGCTCTAGAGCCCAGGCTCAGTAGTTGTGATGCACGGGCTTAGCTGCTCTGCAGCACGTGGGATCTTCCCAGACCAGGGCTCAAACCCGTGTCCCCTGCATTGGCAAGCGGATTCGCAACCACTGCGCCACCAGGGAAGCCTGTGCCTACTTTAGAGGAAATGTATCAGTCATTGTCCACTCGGAAAAAGAAACCACATTAAGGGCTTCCCTGGTGGCGCAGTGGTTGGGAATCCGCCTGCCAATGCAGGGGACACGGGTTCGAGCCCTGGTCTGGGAAGATCCCACATGCCGCCAAGCAACTGGGCCCGTGCACCACAGCTCCTGAGCCTGCGCTCTGGAGCCCACGAGTCATAACTAGTGAGCCCGCGCGCCAAGAGCCCACGCTCCTCAACAAGAGAAGCCACCATGATGAGAAGCCCACGCACCGCAATGGGGGGTGGCCCCCGCTTACTGCAACTAGAGAAAAGCCCACGCAGCAATGAAGACCCAACACAGCCAAAAATAAAATAAATAAAAATAAATAAATTTAAAAAAAAGAAGAAACCACATTAAGTATTTCAAACAGAAGGAATTTAATACAAGGAGTTTGTTACAAAGGTGTTCAAACAGCTTGAGCAACAGATGAAAGGTAAGTGTGTCTAAAGAATAGGAACTGAGGAAGCAGCTAACATCCCTAGTGCTGGAGGAAGCAAAAAGGAAAACAGTATGACCCGGAGCCCACAGTCACTATGCCACTGAGGCTGCTACTCTTGAACCATGTGCCTGATCAGAAACTAATTGTCCTACACTAACCAGCCACAGCTGCCACTGCATCTACTGTCACTTCTGCTATCACTGCCATTGTTTGTGACACTACCAGAATGTCTAAGAAAGATAGTTTCTCCCTTCTCACCTTCCAGTATCCCAGTAGTGCCTCTCAAAGGCAGAACTAAACAGAAATCCAGCTGCAGGGAGTCTGGGAAATGTAGCTTGTGGATCTCCTGCCACAGCAGTGCAAAGGGAAGTACAGAAGAGTTGATATGGAGCTGAAAGAAAAGACAGTATCCAGCACCCTCCTTTGACTATTCAGCATATATTCCCATCCGTTTGCCTGTTTTGAGATTTACCTACAACAACAAACTATCTCTTCTACAAAATACGCTTAATCTGTCCCCCACAAGAAAGACACAAATTCCTACCACTATGAACATCTGCTAGAGATGTTAATTCCTTTCCTAGTTAATTCAACACACATACCCACTCCCCAGATATTTTGTACTGTTAAGACTAAATTATAAAAATTAGTCACCACCGAAACTTTTATATGTAACAACAGGAGAGAGAGGGAAATGATTAACATGTAATGTTTATACACACACACACACACACACACACACACGGAACAGACAGACAGCATAGTCCTCATTTTTATAAATTAAATAGCCATCAGACTGATCTTTTTTTTTCATAGCCCATATCATTTTCCAGTTGCCTTCAGTCAGCACCTTAGCTGACTGGGGTTCTTTACCTGGTGGGGAGACCCTAAACCTCATTCCTGAAGTATTTAAGTTCTTAGTGAATTGCTATAGCCTTCCTTAACTTTTACAACTGAATATGGGGGCACTAAGGAGGCACTGCAGAGAGTCACATTGTTTAGCAGCAGCCATATGTCCCTTGATAATTGGGATCAAGCACCCCAGTCAATATAATAACCCCTTTCTTTTCCCATTGGTCCAGTGGCACAAGAACCCTAAATGCTCAAATGGGCGTCTCAATTTCCAGTTCAGTGGGAGCATTGTTGGTTTCGTAGTGGATGTATTCTTCCTTTGGGACCCAACCAGCAGAGCCCAAAATTGCAGGTACAGGAAGCAAAAATTCTTTGAGTGGGTTATTAGATGTAACATTGCCAAGTGTCATTCTCACTTACCCCCTTGATTCCTGGACCTTTTGATTCAATGACAACCCATTAGCAAAGAGCATCCCTAATGCCCAAATTGTGGTTTATAAATACCATTCACACTTATAAAAAACAAAACTTCTATGAGAATGGCTGATTAAAGGTAAGGGATAGGAAATATAATAAGCTTCGAAAGTCTTCTTGTAACAGAAAATAAGGAAGTTAACCAAAATTACAGGAGTCATGTCACAAGGAAACAGCCATCTTTAAAGGGTTCTCACTAGTTTTCATATGCTGAATAATGGTCCCCAAAGATATCAGGTCCTAATCCCTAGAATGTATAAATGTTTCCTTATATGGTAAAAATTTTGCAAATGTTACTAAGGATCTTGAGATGGGGAAAGTATAGGATAATCAGGATGGGTCCTAAGTGTAATCACATGTATTTTTATGAGAGAGATGCAGAAGGAGATTTGACATACAGGAGAAAAGAAAGCAATATGACCATGGAGGTAGAGATTAGAGTGATGTGGCTACAAGCCAAGGAATGCTGGCAACCACCAGAAGCTAGAAGAGACAAGGAACAGATTCTCCCCTAAAGCCTCCAAAGGGAGCGTGGCCACGCCAACACCTTGACTTGGCCCAGTGAAACTGATTTTGAACTCCTGGCATCCAGAACTGTGAAACAATAAGTTTCTATTGTTTTAAGCCACTATGTTTGTGATAATTTGGTACTGTAGCCATAGGAAAATACACTAGCCAAAGATGGAGCATTTAGAGCACCATCAAATAATTGCAGTGAATCACAGCATATAAGGTATGTTGTTCTTTTTTTTTTTTTTTTTTTTTTTTTAACAATTCTTGAGTTCTAAATGAATACACATAAATTTGTTTGTCATTAGGTAACCAATTCATTGTTCTGAAAACTGGTAACGGGAAATAATTGTTCTTCAGAGTAGCAATACTGTTGATAAGGAAAAGTTTTGCTTTATAGAAAATTTTAAATAAAAAAGGACTTGTAGAATTTGGATACCACCATTTTGCAATTTGTTATGAAATAAAAGAACTAAACAATGATCATCAATGGCTACTAAAACAATTAGGTGAAAAGCTTATGGGAAATGTATAATCGGGCTGACAACTTCCAAACCCCACAGTTCAATCCCAACATTAAAAAAAGAAGAAAAAACAGACCAAACAGACATATATACCTCCTGATGTGATGGAATAGGAAACACAAAATACCAAAATGAAATTTTCTTGACAAAAATTCAAACCTGAATCCCTTCAAGCTTCTAAATCTAAATACCAGTTTACAAGATATATTGGGGACAGGAATATATTAAATAATATTGCTGAGATCCTATCAGCAGAATCCAAAATATGGGGAACTGTTGAGGAAAAAGACCGAGTTTGTTCAACAGATAAACTGCCAATACAATAAAGGTAGAGGGAGGAATCTATAATTAAAAGAGATTTAAGAGATATATCAACCCAACGTGTCTTAAATTCAAATAACCCACTGTAAAACATAATTATGATACAGTGGGGGAAATTTTAAAACATTTGGTATCTCATTAAATTAAGGAATTACTACTTTAGGTATGATATAGTGGGTTGAGTTTTTTAAATGTTTATTACTTATCTCAATTGTGATATACATACTAAAGAATAAATGAATGGAAAAATGTATTTGGGCTTTACTTCAAAATAGCCCAGTTGGGGTTGGAAAGTTAGTCCAAGGGTAGATAAAACAAGGTTGGTCTGGAGTTGATAATTTTTGAAGCTGAATGATGGGTACTTGGGAGTTTCATTATGCTATTCTATTTATGTATATGCTTGAAGATTTCCGTATTAAAGACTTCTTTTTAAAGTATCTTCTGGGCTTCCCTGGTGGCGCAGTGGTTGAGAATCTGCCTGCCAATGCAGGGGACATGGGTTCGAGCCCTGGTTTGGGAAGATCTCACATGCCGCGGAGCAACTGGGCCCGTGAGCCACAACTACTGAGCCTGCGTGTCTGGAGCCTGTGCTCCGCAACAAGTGAGGCCACGACAGTGAAAGGCCCGCTCACCGCGATGAAGAGTGGCCCCCGCTTGCCGCAACTAGAGAAAGCCCTTGCACAGAAACGAAGACCCAACACAGCCAAAATTAAATTAATTAATTAATTTAAAAAAAAAAAAAGTATCTTCTACAGATCCTCATTGCTTACAGATAAAGTCCAAACTACTTGACAGAAGCACAACACTAGGTTTTCTGTAATCTGGCCACCTTCCAGGCTCATCTTCACCTGCCCTCATTCCCAGCTACCTCCTCTTTACCTATAAGGAGCTACATTTATTTCCCTGAACATACCCTGTATTTTCATGCATTTGGTAATCCCATTTGCTTACCTGGACAACCCTTCATTACTTTCATCATTTGGTGAACTCCAAGACCTAGTTCAAGTGTCACTGTTTCTAAAAATCTTTAATAGACTCCTTGAAATAGGACTAGTCCCTCACTTCAATAGACTCCTTGAAGTAGGATTAATCCCTCACTTCAAAGCAATCCCAACAACATCATGGACATGACACTCCAGTACACCCCTTATATCATCCCATCATCATCCCCTCCCCTCCCCACGTTACTCAGATAAAATTCTATGGTCCATCATTATGATCACTCCCTTTAACATAACCTCAACTCCTTTGCCTCTCTCTCATACTTGCTAGGATAAATCACAAACCTGAGTAAAGGCTACTCTATGCCTGTACTCTTGCAGCTGAATGTGAATGAGTGGCTGATTTCAAACTCACTTTCCCTAATGTCAGTGGGTTCTTAATACTGCCAGGCATCATTTTTTCCCCCTTAATCTCTCTTCTTTTCTAGTTTCCAATCTGAAACAATCATTTAACACATTTTCCTCTTTCTAAACCTCCAATATCTCTTCCCCCATACACATCTCATAAAATCATCTTTATTTCACTGAACAAAATAAAGGTAATCAAAAGAGAATTTCCAGGATAACCAAATGGCAATAAGCATATGAAAAGCTACTGGGTTGGCCAAAATTTTCGTTCGGGTTTTTCTGTGCCATCTTACGGGAAAAACCCGAAAGAACTTTTTGGCCAAACCGATACTTAATATCATCAGTCATTAGGGAAATGCAAATTAAAACCACCATCTGATACCACCAACACCCACCAGAATGATTAAAATGACAAAGACAGATTAATAATATTAGCAAGGAAGTGAAGCAAATGCAACTCTCACACCTTGCTGATGAGAGTTAAATTGGTAGATCATGTTGTAAAAACTGTATGACAGTATTTACTAAAGGTAAACATATGTATACCTTATGGCCCAGCAATTTCACTCCTACATACCTACTCAATTGAAATGTATGCATATGTTCCCTATAAAACATTTCAAGAGGTTCATAGAGCACAATTCGTAATATATAGATAAAAGCTGAAAACAACCCAAATGTTCATCAGCAATAGAATAAAGTATGGTATATTCATATAGGGAATATTACACAGCAGTAATAATCATTGAACTATGGCTACACACAACAACATAGGTGAATCTCAATGTTGAGTTTAAGGAGGCATAAACAAAAGAGAACATAGTATTTATAAAAAATTCAAAAACAGGCCAAAGAACCTATGGTGTTGTTACTGAACGCAACTTGGGTCCACTCACCTGACACGCAGCAAAGCCAATCTAACACCAGGCTGTGATAAAGGAAAGTACTGCATTTATTTGCAGGGCGCCAAGCAAGGAGAAGTAGCAGCTAATGCTCAAAAGACCCAAACTTCCCAATGGCTTTTGGTTTTTAAAGGCAACTTTAGGGGTGAGGGTTGCAGGATGCGTGATCAGCTTGTGGACATTCTTCTGATTGGTTGGTGGTGAAGTTTCAGGAATATTAATCATTAATCTTCTGGTTCCTACCAGTCTGGGGTCTATGATCTTGTGATCCACATGTAGTCAACACCCTCCACCAGATGGGAGTCTTAGTTTCTGCAGAACAACTCAAAGATACACATCAGACTGTTATCTATATCCCTTCAGGAGGAACTAGGAGTCCTCTGACTCTATTGTTCAAGCCCTTTGTTTCCGAATTTTCTACTTCTCTAATCATTCATTTGAGTCTGCTCTTTGAAACTTCAGTAAGGCCTAGGAATGGAAAGCTTTTTTCTACAAACCAGAACTGGAGACACAGAAGGACTTGCACCCAGGAGGGCCCTGCAGGGTCCTGCTCAGTTTCAGTGTCAGGACAGTGGTTATCCTTGCTGCAGCTTGGGTAGTAACTGGAAAGGGACACAGGAGCCCTCTGGGTTGCTGGTAATCTTCTGTTTCTTGATCTGGGTTCTAGTTACACAGGTTTGTTCACTTTGTAAAAATTACAAGCTATATATTTGGGATTTTTGTACTTTTCTATATGTATATTATACCTAAAATAAATTATTAAAGAGTAGAAAAATAGAACTCCACAAATTTCACAAACCACCACATTGACCCATCTATGTACATCTGAGACCAACTACCCTGCCTGCACTCCTGTTACTGTGGGTGAACTGTTGTTCATGCTTCCATCAGAGACAGGCCCTTTCTCCTGTGCACTACATAACTACCCTCTTCTTCACAAGGATGTCACCCTGGCAGGTATCCCGTCTCATTCCTACACCTTCTCTTCTTGACTAGATCTTTCCCATCAACTTACAAACATGCTATCACTTTCCTAATTTTTAGGACAAACTGCTCTTAACCTTCCATTACTTTTATTCCCCTTCTCTTGCCTTAAAGCAAGACTCAAACAATTCATCTATACTTGCTGAATCCAGATTTGTTCTAACATTCTCCTTGAACCACCTCCAATATCATGTTCTCACCTCTACACTCCACAAAAACTGATCTTATCAAGGTCACCTCCACATTGTTAAATCCAACAGTCACTTCTTCATTCTCAACTGATTAACCAGTTTTGGGCATAGTCATCAACTTCCTCTTTCCTGAATCACTTTCTCCTTTACGCTTCCAGAATGTTATTCCAGTTTTCCTTCTATTTACTACACTAGCTGCTCCTTTCCAACTCTCTTGTTGGTTCCTCTTTGCCTCTGTGACCTCTGCATTTTTTTTCACATCTTTATTGGAGCATAAGTGCTTTACAATGTGTTAGTTTCTGCTGTACAACAAAGTGAATCGGCTGTATGTATACATATATCCCCATATCCCCTCCCTCTTGAGTCTCCATCCCACCCTCCCTATCCCACCCCTCTAGGTCCTCACAAAGCATCAAGTTGATCTCCTTGTGCTATGCAGCAGCTTCCCACTAGCTATCTATTTTACATTTGGTAGTGTATATATGTCAGTGCTACTCTCTTACTTCATCCCAGCTTCCCCTTCCCTGCCGTGCCCTCAAACCCATTCTATACGTCTGAGTCTTTATTCCTGCCCTGCCACTAGGTTCATCAGTACCGCTTTTTTAAATTCCACATACATGCATTAGCATACAATATTTGTTTTTCTCTTTCTGACTTACTTCATTCAGTATGACAGATTCTAGGTCCATCCATCTCACTACAAATAACTCAATTTCATTCCTTTTTATGGCTGAGTAATATTCTATTGTATATATGTGCCACATCTTCTTTATCCATTCATCTATTAATGGACATTTAAGTTGCTTCCATGTCCTGACTATTGTAAATAGTGCTGCAATGAACATTGTGGTACATATATCTTTTTATTTTTAATTAATTAATTAATTTTTGGCTGCATTGGGTCTTCGTTGCTGTGCATGGGCTTTCTCTAGTTGCGGCGAGCAGGGGCTACTCTTCATTGTGGTGGGTGGGCTTCTCATTGCGGTGGCTTCTCTTGTTGCAGAGCATGGGCTCTAGGTGTGCAGGCTTCAGTAGTTGTGGCACACAGGCTCAGTAGTTGTGGCATATGGGCTTAGTTGCTCCGCAGCATGTGGGATCTTCCCGGACCAGGGATCAAACCCATGTCCCCTGCATTGGCAGGTGGATTCTTAACCACTGCGCCACCAGGGAAGTCACACATGTATCTTTT
This sequence comes from Balaenoptera ricei, assembly GCF_028023285.1. Classification (NCBI taxonomy): domain Eukaryota; kingdom Metazoa; phylum Chordata; class Mammalia; order Artiodactyla; family Balaenopteridae; genus Balaenoptera; species Balaenoptera ricei. The sequence continues at coordinate 76,569,554 of NC_082640.1, forward strand.
TGAATTATGGTTTTCTCAGGGTATATGCCCAGTAATGGGATTGCTAGGTCACATGGTAGTTCTGTTTTTAGTTTTTTAAGGAACCTCCATACTGTTCTCCATAGTGGATGTATCAATTTACATTCCCACCAACAGTGCAGGAGGGTTCTCTTTTCTCCACACACTCTCCAGCATTTATTGTTTCTAGATTTTTTGATGATGGCCATTCTGCTTGGTGTGAGGTGATACCTCATTGTGGTTTTGATTTGCATTTCTCGGATGATTAGCGATGTTGAGCATCTTTTCAAGTATTTGTTGGCCAACTGGATGTCTTCTTTGGAGAAACGTCTATTTAGGTCGTCTGCCCATTTTTGGATTGGGTTTTTTGTGTGTGTGATATCGAGCTGCATAAGCTGCTTGTATATTTTGGAGATTAATCCTTTGTCCGTTGTTTCACTTGAAAACATTTTCTCCCATTCTGAGGATTGTCTTTTTGTCTTGTTTATAGTTTCCTTTGCTGTGCAAAAGCTTTTAAGTTTAATTAGGTCCCATTTGTTTATTTTTATTTTTATTTCCCTTCCTCTAGGAGGTGGGTCAGAAAGGATCTTGCTGTGATTTATGTCATAGAGTGGTCTGCCTATGTTTTCCTCTAAGAGTTTGATAGTGTCTGGCCTCACATTTAGGCCTTTAATCCATTTTGAGTTTATTTTTGTGTGTGGTGTTAGGGTGTGTTCTAATTTCATTCTTTTACATGTATCTATCCATTTTTTCCAGCACGACTTGTTGAAGAGGCTGTCTTCTCCACTGTATATTTTTGCCTCCTTTATCAAAGATAAGGTGACCATATGTACATGGGTTTATCTCTGGGCTTTCTATCCTGTTGCATTGATCTATATTTCTGTTTTTTGTGCCAGTACCATACTGTCTTGATTACTGTAGCTTTGTAGTATAGTCTGAAGTTAGGGAGCCTGATTCCTCCAGCTCCATTTTTCTTTAAGATTGCTTTGGCTATTCGGGGTCTTTTCTGTTTCCATGCAAACTGTAAAATTTCTTGTTCTAGTTCTGTGAAAAATGCCAGTTGGTAATTTGATAGGGATTGCATTGAATCTGTAGATTTCTTGGTGAGTATGGCCAATGGTTTATCAATTTTGTTTATCTTCTCAAAGAACCAGCTTTTAGTTTTATTGATCTTTGCTACTGTTTTCTTCGTTGCTATTTCATTTATCTCTGCTCTGATCCTTATGCTTTCTTTCCTTCTATTAACTTTGGGTTTTCTTTGTTCTTCTTTTTCTAGTTGCTTTAAGTGTAAGGTTAGATTGTTTATTTGAGATTTTTCTCAAATAAAAGGTGAGAAAATTGAGGTGAGTTTGAATTGCTATGAACTTCCCTCTTAGAACTGCTTTTGCTGTGTCCCATAGGTTTTGGATCAGTGTGATCATAGCGTTTTTGTTGTCATTTGTTTCTAGGTTTTTTTATTTCTTCTTTGATTTTTTCAGTGATCTCTTGGTTATTTAGCAGTGCACTGTTTAGCCTCCATATATCTGTGGTTTTTTACTGTTTTTTTTCCTGTAATTGATTTCTAATCTCATAGCATTTGTGGTTGGAAAAGATTCTTGACACGATTTCAGTTTTCTTAAATTTTCCAAGGCTTGATTTGTGACCCAAGATGTGATCTATTCTGGAGAACGTTCCATGTGCACTTGAGAAGAAAGTGTATTCTTCCTCTTTCCAGCAGAATATCTTAAAAATATCAATGAAGTCTATCTGCTCTATTGTGTCATTTAAAGCTTGTGTTTCCTTATTTATTTTCTGTCTAGATGATCTGTCTATTGGTGTAAGTGGGGTGTTAAAGTCCCCCACTACTATTGTGTTACTGTTGATTTCTCCTTTTATGGCTGTTAGCATTTGCCTTATGTATTGAGGTGCTCCTATGTTGGGTGCATAAATATTTATAATTGTTGTTTTCTTCTTGGATTGATCCCTTAATCATTATGCGGTGTCCTTCCTTATCTCTTGTAATAGTCATTATTTTAAAGTCTATTTCATCTGATACGAGTATTGCTACTCCAGCTTTCTTTTGATTTCCATTTGATGGAATATCTTCTTCCATCCCTTCACTTTCAGTCTGTATGTGTCGCTAGGTCTGAAGTGGGTTTCTTATAGACAGCATATATAAGGGTCTTATTTTCATATCCATTCAGCCAGTCTTTGTCTTTTGGTTGGAGCATTTAATCCATTTACATTCAAGGTGATTATCAATATGTATGTTCCTATTACCATTTTCTTAATTGATTTGGGTTTGTTTTTGTGGGACTTTTTCTTCTTGTTTTTCCCGCTTAGAGAAGTTCCTTTAGCACTTGTTGTAAAGCTGGTTTGGTGGTGCTAAATTCTTGTAGCCTTTGCTTGTCTGTAAAGCTTTTGATTTCTCCGTCGAGTCTGAATGAGATCCTTGCTGGGTAGGTTTTTCCCTTTCATCATTTTAAATATGTCCTGCCACTCACTTCTGGCTTGCAGAGTTTCTTGTGAAAGATCAGCTGTTAACCTTATGGGGATTCCCTTGTATGTTATTTGTTGCTTTTCCCTTGCTGCTTTTAATATATTTTCTCTGTATTTAATTCTTGATAGTTTGATTAATATGTGTCTCGGTGTGTTTCTCTTTGGGTTTATCCTGTATGGGACTCTCTGCACTTCCTGGACTTATTTCCTTTCCCATGTTACAGAAGTTTTCTACTATAATCTCTTCAAATATTTTCTCAGACCCTTTCTCTTTCTGTTCTTCTTCTGGGACCCCTGTAATTCGAATGTTGGTGCATTTAATGTTGTCCCAGACGTCTCTGAGACTGTCCTCAATTCTTTTCATTCTTTTTTATTTATTCTGCTCCCCAGCAGTTATTTCCACCATTTTATCTTCCAGCTCACTTATCCGTTCTTTTGCCTCAGTTATTCTACTATTGATTCCTTCTAGAGTATTTTTAATTTCAGTTACTGTGTTGTTCATCACTGTTTGCTCTTTCATTCTAGATCCTTGTTAAACGTTTCTTGTATTTTCTCCATTCTGTTTCCGAGATTTTGGATCATCTTTACTATCATTACTCTGAATTCTTTTTCAGGTAGGTTGCCTATTTCATCTTCATTTATTTGGTCTTGTAGGTTTTTACCTTGCTCCTTCGTCTGTGACTTTTTTTTTTGTCATTTCTTTTCTTTTTTTTTTTTTTTTGATGGCTGGGGCTGTATTCCTGTCTTACTGGTTGTTTGGCCTGAGGCATCCAGCACTGGAGTTTGCAGGCAGTTGGGTAAAGCCGGGTCTTGGTGCCAAGATGAAGACCTCTGGGAGGCCTCACTCCAATTTATATTCCCTGGGGTCTGAGGTCTCTGTTAGTCCATCAGTTTGGACTTGGCACCCCCAAAACAGGAGCTCGGGCCCAACCTCTGGCCTGGGAACGAAGATCCTGCAAGCCGCATGGCACAGCAAAAAAAAAAAAAAAAAAAAAAAGTAAATAAGGAGCAGTACAATAACAAAGAATAAAAAATAAAATAAAATTAGAAAGATAAGAAATATATTACGAAAAATATATATATAATTGAAACAATGGCAACAAGGTAAAACAAAACCACAACAAAAAAATGAAGGGCTTCCCTAGTGGTGCAGTGGTTGAGAATCTGCCTGCCAATGCAGGGGACACGGGTTCGAGCCCTGATCTGGGAAGATCCCACACGCCGCGGAGCAACTGGGCCTGTGAGCCACAATTACTGAGGCTGCGTGTCTGGAGCCTGTGCTCCGCAACAAGAGAGGCCACGATAGTGAGAGGCCCGCGCACCGCGATGAAGAGTGGCCCCCGCTTGCCACAACTAGAGAAAGCCCTCGCACAGAAACGAAGACCCAACACAGTCATAAATAAAATAAATAAATAAAATTTAAAAGAAAAAAAAAAGAAGAGAATCTTTAAAAAAAAAAAAAATGAAAACGAGGGAAACAAGCCAAAAGGAGCAGAATAACAAAGAATAAAGAATAAAATAAAATTAGAAAAATAAAAGATTAGAAAATATATATATATAAATGAATCAACAAGGTAAAACAGAACCCCAACCTAAAAGAAGAAAGAAAAAAAAAAGGCCTTGGCTATGGGGGTGGAGTTTAGGCAGGGGGGTGGAACTTAGGCAGGGGTGGGGTTTAGGGTGGGGTGGGACCTAGGCAGGTGGCAGGGTGACGTTTGAACATGTGGTGGGGCCTAGGCTCAGGGCCCATGCAGCTGGAAAAGGCCTTGGGGGCGGTGCCTAGGTGGGGCGACGTTCAAGCATGGGGCGGGGCCTCTGCTTAGGTCCTGGGCAGAAGGAGAGAGGCAGCACGTGGAAAGGAGGGCCTCTGGCGTGTGGACTTCCAGGGTTCGGAGGTAGGGCCCTGAGTGAGGGTGTGTGGGTGGAGTTTAGGCCCAGCACGTTGGAGGGAGGGGGTCTCTGAGCATAGAGGTGGGGCCCTGGGTGGGGGTGTAGAGGCGGGGCTTGGGGTCTGCGTGGCAGGAGGGAGGCTCCGAGGGCAGAGGATTAGGCCCAGGAGCCCAATAGGCTCCCTGGTGCCTAAGTGGACAGGGAAAGAGCTGGCCGTGTTCCCTTTTGTTTCTCCGCCCCCCCCCACCCCAGCCAAGGGTCTCCCCCAAGGGTCTCCCCCAGGGTCTCCCCCATTGCGCGCTAGACCCCTAACTGTGGGTGGGTGCCGCTGGGTGTAGGAACTCCTCCCCTCCCCCAGCCACCCCTCAGGGGTGCTGGTCCCGGAGGTCTGGCCTTTAACTTTTGCTCCCCCTTCCCTCCCTCCCACTCCCTCAGGACCCGCGGCTGGAGGGGGCCTCGGTGGGCAGAGGATCAGGTCCCAGATCTCAGCAGGCTCCCGGGGGCCCAAGTGGGCAGGGGAAACCTGTCCACACTCCCTTTTGATCCTCTGCCCTCCCAATGGTCCCCCAATTTCCCCCTTCGGGCATGGGATCCCTTCCCCTCCCCCAGCCCCCCTCAGAGGTGCCAGTCCCATCCCGCCTCCACTTCTCCTCCCCCCCTCAGTCCCCCCCACGCCCCATGTCCTACCTGGTCACTGTGGATTCCTCCTGCCCCCTTAGGTGTCTGTGGTCCCCCACTGGTGCCTGGCAGGTGCCCTAGTTGTGCGGAGACGCGAATTCTGCATCCTCCTAGTCCGCCATCTTGACTCCACCGTCCTCTGCATTTTGGAGAGCCCTCAGAACTCATTTGGGAGGCTCTTTTCTATTTCTGCCACTCGTTTGGGACTCGCATCCAGTTTTATGGGTTTACATATAAGCTGATGAATACCATACAAGTGTCTCCAGTCTAGACCTCTCTCCTGAACCCAGATTCCTGTCACATTCATCTCCTCAACATCTCTACTCAGATGTCTAATAGGCATCTCCAATTTAACATGTTCAAAATCAACCCCCTGATCTTCCCCTAAAAAACCACTCTTCCACAGTGTTCCTCTCTTGCTTGATGGTAACTCTGTCCTTCTAACTTATCATCAGAACAAAAGCCCTGGAGTCATCCTTGACTCCTCCATTGCTCTCATAAACAAAGTCAATCTGTCAGCAAACTCTCAAACCAAACCTTCAAAACATTTCCAGAATCTGACCACTTTCACCATTTCTACTGCTGCAACCCTGGTCTAAGCCACTACTGCTAGTGCTGAGATTAGTACCACAGCCTCCTAACGACCCTCCCTGCTCCCACCCCTACCCCCCAACCAGTCTGTCCTCAGTGCAGCATTAAAATGTTAGATCATGTCAGCCCGCTGCTCAGAACCTTCCAGGGGCCTACGATCTCTCTCAGAGAAGACAAAGTCCATGTAATGGGGCACAAGCGCCTTTACAATATATCCTCCTCCCCTGTATTCTTAACTCTTTTCCCCCTCCTTTACTCTGCTCCGTTTACACCAGCTTCCTTGCTGTTCCTCAAACGTGGCAGGTGTGGTCCTGCTTCAGTGCTGTGCAAGTCTTTCCTCTTGGCCTAGAATGCTCTTCCCGCATTTATCCTCATGGATCATTCCTTCATCTCCTTCAAATGTTTACTCAAATGTCACCTTTTCATTAAGGGCCTCCCTGACCACACTATTTAAGATTTTCCTCCCCACTCCACTCTCCTAAGGTCTCATTCATTTCCTTCAATTTCTCTCCAGCACTCGTCTCCTTCTAATATACATATACATTACTTATCCGTTTATAGTGGTTTTCCCACTGGTATGTGAACAACATGAGCATGGGGATTCCTGTTTTGTTGACTGCACTATCCCCAGTGTCAAGAACAATACCTGGTAAATAGTAGGAGCTTACTTAATATTTGTGGAATGAATGAATGAGTTATTTCATTGCTCATCATACACTCAAGTGTCACAGAGATGGGAACCATATCTTTGTAATGACTGACTGGCTAAGGGGAAGAAGTAAGAATAGGTATTCAGTTCAACTGAAGGACTTAAGGCAGGCAATGGATTTAATTATTCTTTCCATTTTTTAATCGAAATGCTTTTTCTCCTCAAATAAATTATATCTTCTGTTCCCAGACAAGGTTAACTGTCTTTTCTTCCTTTCTTAAATTTTCGCTCAGTCAAGAAAAGAGCAAAGATTACAATAGGCAGAGTGTGCAACAAAAAATATAGTTATTAAAACAACACTTATCGGGACTTCCCTGGTGGTCCATTGGTAAAGAATCCACCTTGCAATGCAGGGGATGCGGGTTCAATCCCTGGTCCGGGAACTAGGATCCCACATGCTGCGAGGCAGCTAGGCCGGCGTGCCACAACTACTGAGCTCGTGCGCCTCAACTAGAGAGCCTGTGTGCAGCAAACTATAGAGCCCACGCACTCTGGAACCCGCACGCCACAACTACAGAGCCCATGCGCCCTGGAGCCTGTGTGCCACAACTAGAGAAGAGAAAACCCGCACACCACAACTAGAGAAAAGCCCGCACACCGCAACAAAGAGCCTGCACACCAGAACAAATGATCCTGTGTGCCGCAACTAAGACCCAACACAGTCGAAATTTAAAAAAACAAACAAAAAAAACCACTTACCAACAGGTCGCAAATCAAAACTAAAGAGGAAATTCAAACCTTGAGAATATAAACATAGTTGCTCAATTCATTAATGAGATTTTTCCTATCCAGAGAAAGGGTACAGAAACAGATATGACTCAGAGGGAAGGAAAAATCAACAGATGTGTTGGTTTAATTGTACGGTTCTAAAATACACTCACCAAATGAGGGAGGAATTTGACCCTTCTGATAAGAAGACCTTATGTTTTTTATTAAATAAAGAGCACTTCCTATTCCCCTTTGAATGTATTTCTAGAGGAAATTTCAATGCTTGGAAAATTCCAGCAACTTGTTCCCCCAAAATGACAAGTTCACATTTTAATCTTTTTTTTTTTTTTTTTTTTTTTTTTTTTTTTTAAAGTTATTTATTTATGTATTATTTATCTATTCATGGCTGTGTTGGGTCTTCGTTTCTGTGCGAGGGCTCTCTCTAGTTGCGGCAAGCGGGGGCCACTCTTCATCGCGGTGCGCAGGCCTCCCACCACCGCGGCCTCTCCTGTTGCGGAGCACAGGCTCCAGACGCGCAGGCTCAGCAATTGTGGCTCACGGGCCCAGCCGCTCCGCGGCACGTGGGATCTTCCCAGACCAGGGCCCGAACCCGCGTCCCCTGCATTGGCAGGCAGACTCTCAACCACTGCGCCACCAGGGAAGTCCCCACATTTTAATCTTTTTAACGTACTTATATAAAAACTTATTTATTTCACGTGAAAATTTAAAGAGGAAGTTGACTATGAAGCCAAAAACCCACGTTCTTTTCTCAGAACACATGCACTCGGAAACTTTTCTGCCCCTTGCAGCCCTCTCAGAGGAGGACCAAGGACAGTCACAAAGGCTAGCAGGTGGAGAGGTCCACAACCACCACTGCTAGGGACAGACCTTACAGGGCTCATCTGTGGAGCATCTGGCTATCCATTAGTCATCCCCATGATGGGGCTGAGAGCAAAGTGAAGAGGACTCAGTGTGACAGTGCAGGTAAGTTGGTGGTGGCAATGCCCATTACCAAAGGAGTACAACCTTACAGAAAGCAATCGCTAACTTAGAAAATTCACTGTATCAGACACAGTGATAGCTATGTCAGCGTACAAGGGTTGCAGGGAAAGTTGGTTGTGAGAGAACACCTGATTAACTGAATCAAGATCAGAAAAGAAGGAACACACTAATGGCTTCACGACATATTAATGGGAACACCATTCAAATTACACAAATTAATTGGTATATAGATCACTTTTCCAGAGCAGATTGTATGCGGGAGACCAGCTCTACCATACACAAGATATGCTTATCTGTTTATGAGGTATCCTTTTCCCATCACAGAAGAATATAACTAACAGCTAATTGCCTTCTGATTACCTGACAATTATCTCTGGAGCTTTAGAAAGGAAACTGTTTCGCCAGGTAACATTTGTTAGGCAGGCGGATGGAAGTGTGGGGCAGAGAACACATGTACACACACACACACACACACAACTGTCTCCCCACAAGGAAATGTATAAGCCACAGAACTATGAACAGTGACCATTCCATTCACATACTTAAATAAAAGTTTTGACTCAAGAGGCATAAAGATAGAATAACCAGACCTAGTTTATTCTTGTTATCTAACATAGTTATTAATACTACAGCACCCACCCACCCCCAAGTAAAATGTGTTCCAGTTTTGACAATAAATTATACGGTGACCTTACCTAATGGCAACTACCATCTTTCTCATGGAACATTAAGCTTTGGTTGTGAAGCTTGCAAAATTAGTGCTGTAATTTTCCCATAAGGATATGGATGGTCATATGGGTTAAATCACCCTGCCTTTTCCCTTACAGAAAAGTCATGAATCTGGCAATGATAACAAAATGAGGAGGGCTTTCAGTAATGAAAGAATCAGCTGTGTTCCTCTATATTCTTTTGCATCTGCCATTTATACAGCTTGCCATGATCATTCCAGAACAATGGGGATTCTCTTGCTAGCCACCAGGGATTTTAAATGTCACCAATAGTTATGAGAAAACGTCTCAACGTTTTATCTTATCTCTGGCTTACTAGACAAAAAGTAGAGTCAGGGATTTGAATCAGAAGCTATTTATTTTTAAGTTAATAGTACAAAATAGTACAAGGCCTTTTTTCCCTCAAAGTCCCCTCCCTACTACCAAGCCTAGAATTATTAGGAATGGCCTCTCCAAAGAGTGAAAAAGCCAATGCCAAGAGTTCAACTGAAATCCAGGGTCTCCTGCCACACTTCCCTCCCTTATTTACCCAAAGAGCTGGTTCTTATTCCCAACTCGGTGGCACAGTCAGTGGAGGAGCTATTGGAAGTGAGGTGAGTGAACAGTCAGTGTTCACCCAGGGCAGCAATTTGCAAGGCAACAGATCTACTCACCACACTCCAAGAGCAGCCCCCTGACCCAGGGGGAGGCCATGGATTCCAGAGCCCTGGTCTCCCACCCCACACTGTCCCAGCGTGTTCTAGGCACGTTTGTACATGTTCCTGCCCCTCGGGTTGCAATCCTCTCACGGTGTATCTCAGAGTTCAGTCCCATAGATGGCCTTATAACGTAAATACTCTTCTAAGCACTGCAGAACATTATCGTCCACCTTTGGGTCAAACTTGTTCGCCAAGAGGTGATGATTCTGAAGAATCCAGTGCAGGTCCCCAGCCCCATAAATGCAGATAGCCCGCTGGTGGATTCCAGAGCAAGGTGCATAAGGTGCCCCCATACTGATGTCTCCCTCATGGAGCTGCCATTTGACCAGCCTGGCAATGGCAGTCATGTCTGAGATGTGAAACTTGGGGTGGTAAGGGACAGAGCCAGGCATCCACGGTGCACGCTGAAGGGTGGCCCAGAGGTGTTCATCCGGGCTATAGGTGTCTTTTGCCCATTCGATCAGTCTTTGGGATTTGGGGTTCTCTAAGACATGTTGGACAAAGGCTCGAGAAGCCACAAAATAGGCATTCCCTGTGAACACAGGTAAGTTATCAGGGGGAGGGTCCTTCATCTTGCTGGTTAGGTGCAATGTGTCTGTCACCTCATAGTGGTATTTCCAGCGAGACTTTTTGTACTCAGTAGGTATCTCGGACTCCATACTGTTCTTCCCATTCAACATCTTGAGGGCCAGGACCATCTCAGCATTGGTCTTTATAGGAAAATCTGTCCCACACGTATTCAGTAAGTATTTCCATGGCACCGAGCTCTGGAGCAAGTCTTCCATACAGTTCAGGTCAGCCTGCACCCTGGACCAGGAGGCGTAAACCACCCGGACCAACTTACTGGCCATGAAGACATTTGGGAAGCAGGAAACGATGGCCTTGACTGCCTCTTTGAAAGTTTCTGGGGACTTCTCATCCACATGGACGCAGTATATGTTCTGAGGGGCATACACAGCTCGCAGCAGCCGTTCGAAGTTTTCAATCTTCTCATGGACCACCACAGAGTAGGCGATGGGGAAGTCTAACTCTTCTCTGCTCAGTGGGAACTGGATGAACTTCCTCTGGGATTTAAACTGCTCACAGTCTCTGGTCATGTTGAGGTAATCGGTGTCTGTGAAAGGCTCCCGCTTCTTCTTGACTTCCAGATTGTCCAGGAGAGCCTTGACCACTGCTTCCTGGTCCCCTCGGGTGATCCCAGAACAGTTGATGGATCTCTTTGCTGGCAGCTTCAGGGACTTGTACAAGATGTCCCTACAGCGCTGGCTTCGGAAGTCCCTGGATTCCAGATCCAAGGAATCTATGTCACATTTTAACCTGAGAGAAAGTTTCAGAGCAACAATGGCCAGCAGCATATAGCAGCCCAGGGCCCACAGGTGACGCCTCCCGCAGAGTTTCTTCCTCCACTTAATCATCTTCATGGAATGGGAGACTGGTAGAGTTTGGGTACAGGGAAGGAGGAGGAGGATGAAATCCTTGGATAGAACAAAATGCCTTCAGTTACAAACTAACCTGGAACATGCTCAAGGTACATCAAGTTCAACTCCTAAGTGATGGCAAAAATAGGTTTCTTCTCTAGACAAATATCCTCAGTCAAGTCCTGCCTTGAAGAGGCACACCCAGCTCACTGATGGAGGTCTATAACCTGACACTACAAACCAGCTGATCGTGCTGGGGTTGGGATCAGGATCTGGCTCCACCTCCACCTCAGGAGACAGAAAGGGAAGCAGAGCTGAGTACCTGTTGCTGTAGAGGTGTAATTAATAAGAGGAACTCCCCGCCCTTCATTTTTCCTTCTTCCCCCCAAACCTTACCACCCTGTTTCTAACATAGCTCTTAACTGGGGGATAGAATTTCTGATCGGTCTAGAGAGAAAATCCATGAAATTCAAACTCTCAGCTTCAGTTCTAGAAATGTCCTTTTAAAAGATAAAGTACACTTCTTGCTCTTATTTGACAGTTCATATTTTAGGATGCTTTCACCACATATAATTCATTGGTTAGATGTGGCATCTAGCCACGCTTTAAAGAAAATGTTTTTAAACAAGTACAAAAAATTGGATGTAATTCGAAAAATACATTGTAATCATTCATACAGATAACTCTCAGTCTATCCAAATTTAAAATATATCCACACAGAGACACACAAAGCTATGCATATGCAATATTTAATGAGAACTTTCTTTGAGCCAGAAATTTCTTTACATTTTCCCATTGAATCTTCACAACATGCCTAAAACATAGTAATATTAGGCCTCTTTTATAGAGAGGAAAACGGAAGCTAAATAACTTGCCAAATGTCATATACATTATAAGAAGCAAATCTGGGACTCTTCCATACTCCCTCTTCCCCCCAATTTTTTTTTTTGTGTGTGTGGCGTGTGTGTCTGTAAGCCTAATACTTGTTCCTCCAAACCACAGCTACCTTTTAAATAGGGTAAAAAGTTTAAATACCTTTTAAACAGGGTACTTAGAAACTACTATGTAAAAAGCAGATAAACAACAAAGTCCTACTATATAGCACAGGGAACTATATTCAATATCCTGTGATAAACCATAACGGAAAAGAATATGAAAAAGTATGTATATCTGAATCACTAAGGGTACTTAGTACCAACAAAGAAAACCAGATAGTATAGGGGGAAAAACAAATCCCCAAAAGGAGAAAAAGAGGAACAAAATGTGACATATCCTTCCAGCAATAATTCTTTTCCCTTATCGCAATCTTGTTCAAAGCATAAGACTGTATCCTCTTTAGTAATAACTTATGGGAATCTAAGAGGAAGAAAAAATGAAAAGTAAAGCAAACTCTCACCTTTAATAGCTTCTTTCCTATTTAGGGAAGATCTTTTTCCCAAGGGAAGATCGGTTGGGTTCCATGGAAGCAAATGTGAACACCATGTCTCTTCTTCTTTCAGCCTCTCCAAAATATATTTTCTAACATTCATAGGACGTCCAAGAAACTGTGTCAGGCTCCTTAATCTCTGCAAAGTAAAGAACAGCAGGTGGCTCTGTCACTCACCTTCTGGCTTCTTGCTCTCAGATAAGAGAGCCAGCTCAGATATATCATCCAGGAGCATACTCTCAAGAACAAGTCATCCAGGAAGGTGAGCAAGCAGGAAAAAAATGCTGGCAATGTCTGAGAAGGCAAGCAGCTATTTGATCCAGAACAGCCCAGTTTGTACTCATGCTCTCCTGCCACAAAACCGTTCATAAAAACTTGTCAATACTCAGACAAGAACTTGAAAGCTTTTTTCCCCCTTAACAAGGAACCGTAGAAACACACAGGTATGCCCCTATATTCTTTTGGCCTGGAGTTCAAATATCACTTCTCTTATGTTCCCTGAATACTCCCTGAATTTCACTGAAGAGTGAAGCAATAAAAATGACCTTCAAGGATTATTTCTTTTGTTGTTTTACTTTAAAGGAAAAGTCAGTGAAAACCAGAGTCTGCTCTTCCACGGCAACTGCTCAAAAAAAAATTCATTTGCCTGTCTTTCCATGACTGTTAATAATTTGTAGGTTGGAGAAATATCCTCGGGGCTCCAGATTGTAGATCTCCGTCACTAATGTCTGTGAGTCTAGGGTTCCTGGCAGTCTGAACAAGGCTAACACTAAGGGTGGTTGGACTTCAGTGAGAGCCCCATGGGTGGTTTTGGCAATACAGTGTGAAAAGTGACTTCTTCAAAACTGCTGACATTGTTTGCCACTCTTTGCCTCTCTCCATCACCCCCAAAGCACCCCTCCAAATATGCAGCATTCCTGGCCAAATATTTGAAATAACAAATTTAATAATTTCACATAAAGAACTTAACCAGGTATCAAGTTAAGTAGATAATGGAAAGCAGGGGGAGGGGTAGATGATGCTAAATTATTAAGGAAGTAACCATTGCTGGAAGTAGCTACCACCCCTAGGCTGGAGGAAGGAGGAAAATATTGGGGGATTATTGAGAATTTGGTAAGAGGGATGCCAACAAGCGGAAACTCAGACCTCTGGTTGGTGCCGGGGTCTCTGAGCTCAGAGGAGGGCCTCCTAGGCTGAGATCCAGACCTCTCCTGAGGAGCCTGGTGTCTCTGTGCTCCGTTACTGTAAACTAGATTCAGTGCAGCTACATAAAGGAACCACCACTGCGAAGGAAAAGGGTGTTGACATGGTGACGCTCACAGAAGCAGGAAATACGTTCGAAGCCAACAGGAAGTCCCGCCTCCTATCTGTCTTCCTCCAACGCCCCCTACTGGCAGAGCCTAATAGGGGGCAGCTGGCAAAGCACAAACGTGATTTGCAGACTTCCCTCATCCAGCGTCACAAAGCTGAGTCCAGGAGGGCGGGCTTCATACGAAGACAACAGCTTAATAACGAAGATGAGTTAGTGGTGCCTTCCTCCTGCAAGAACTGTTTATGCAGCCCCCAATAAAGCACAGGGAATTTAGGTCTTTGCTTTTTTTGGACCTCCTCTGCCTGTTTCTGACTGTAGATGAAGACAGACCAATGGCACGGAGCCACATGCAGTCATGTGTGCCCGCTCTTTCATTGGCCCCGCTCCCTCGGCCCTGTCTTCTGTCAGCTTTGATCACTCCGAGGCAAAAACGATTAAAGGATAAACACTTGCTCCAGTATCGGAATCTAGCAAAATCTTTCCAATTTGTTTATATCTTACTTCTCTTTGATGGCCACCTCAAAGTCCCACCTTCTTTCCCATTAAAAAAAAAAATCAAAGAATCTCTCAATAGAGATAAAATACTTTAAATATTTGATTTTTAAGGTAACCAAAACAGGTATCCACTTTTATTTGCTAAATATATGCTAATGTAACATTAACAAATTGTGGATATATTTTGTTAAGATAATCTACGTATGAGTAACACCAAGGGGCTAGTAGTTATGGGCACACCTGGGCTTTGGCAGGAGAGAACTAGGTCTGAATCCTGACTCTGCTACTTTCTAGCTGTGTGACCATGGGCAAATTCTGTAATCCCTCTGTGCTTCAGTGATTTCCTTGGTATAACTGGGGCTAATACTAATAGCTATTTTATAGGATTGCTGTGAAGATTAAACAAGATAACACATATGGGAGACTTGACTTAAAACCTGGCATATGCAGGCACTGGGTGAACGTTACTGTTAAGTTGTCTCCAGTACCAGCCCACAGAGGCCTATTTTGCTCACAGAATAGCTCAAGGAGGGTACAAATAGTGTTCTTTAACTCTGGATCAAGGAAAAGTATTGATGCTGGTGATGTGGGTAGATCAGGGAAGAGACCTGGAATTGTCCCCTTCTCTGTGCTCTGGAAAGAGGCTCAGTTTAAGTGGTCAGTGTTAGCACTGCAGAGGGGAGAGGTGAGCTGCAGCTGACCCCAGGGAAGTTCAAGAGAGGAAACAGAATAGCTGGAGAGAGGCACAGGAAGATCAGGAGCCAGGCAACCCGCAGAGATCACAAAGCAGCAGATTCCACACCTTAACTCCATGCTGGCCTTAAAGAGAAGGTGGGGCACTGGTAAGAGGGAGGAAGAGCCCAGACCCAGAGTGCCTGGGGACCAGGCAAGTTTCAAGGTCTAGGAGCCCAGACCTAAGGAATGAATCCCTTCATGAGGGTTTCTTTTAGCCCTGCTGAGGCCCAACAGAGCCAGGTGAGCCTGGGGGCAAATGTGTCCAAGGGTCCAGGATTACATGAAGATACAAGTCCCAAGCACTGAAAATGATGAAGGCACTCAGCTCCCTCAACTACTGAGAATAAAAGCAACATTAAACCCGATAATAAGTATAAGCCTAACACAGTCCTGAGTTCCCACAATGACTACTGCTATGGTGTCGTTTCTGACATAGCAGACTTTTCCCGCTCAGACCCCTCAATCCTTTTCTCCTAATCATGAGTTTAGTCTGATTATTGGGCGGATAGTTTTGCCTCCTTCTGCTATTTTGAACTGTAAATCCCTGTATGTCTGTGAAATGGTCTAAGCGTTCCAATAATGGGGAGACTAAGCCAGGCTCAGCAGGGTGGATCTGGAAGAATCCAGTGGAGTTTGGTGTTAACTTCGATGGAGGTACAGGGGACCCTGCAGTCCCAACAAGAGGGTCAGAGGAAGGCCCAGGCAGCAGGGATCCAACCATTTTAAGCTGAGTTTACAAACTGGCAAATGCACCCTTTTACTTATTTCATCACGGTGGTGTTTATCTCTAGTATGTGTCAGTTTTGTCCTCGCATTAGACTACAAGCTCCTGGAAATCCTATTCGTTCTCTCTCAGCACCCAGCACAGTAGGTGTTGGCAGAATTCTAAGGCTGCGCAGAAGAGAAAGGTTGCATGTGGTCACGGAGAGCAAGGGGAGCCCCACTGACTGGCTATAAGGAGAAGAGGCCGTGACTCAGAGAGGCAGGAAATCGAAAGAGATAAGTAAGCCAAGTTAATGTGTTACCAGATGGGTGCAGCTGGAGTCTGAAAGAGACAAAAGGTACTGAAGAAGATGGGGTGCGGGTACTTTGAGCCCTAACCTTATTCAATGTTCTGTATCAGTGGGCTCTTGGAGAAGATGCGCCATGAACTCTAGCCACAGAGAAGTGGTTCAAAGACTCAGTATGATCATCTTTGTCTCCAATCAGGGATGTAGGACACAGCTCAGGGTCAGCTGAGATTTGCTGGCTGGCTGGCTGTCTGGGGGCACTCTCCAGTCCCACCCAGAGCTCCACTCCCTCTACGCACCCAAAGCTCTCCCTCCCCCTGGACACACTCCACTTAGAGGGAAGGCAAAAAGAGATTCAAGAAAGAAAAGGGAAGAAAAAAAAAAAAAAAAAACAGCCCACAGAACTCAGTAAGTACTTATTCGCTGAATGCAGAGGAAACTTCTGAGGGTAGAGAAGAAAATAATCTCCTTGGGTGAAATAATCCAACTTGTTCCTCCCTGCTCCTCACGTTTCCAAGGCGAATCATTTGCTAAATTATAAAGGAGGCCACCTTTCCTTACTCCCCATGCCCCACCTTTGGGTGATGCTCTGATTTCTACCAAGGCCAGGGTTCCTGCTTCTCAGCACCGCAGACCGAGGGGGCAGCCCCGGCTAGGCTTTTTCTATGCCACCCCCGCCCCATGAACTCATCAAAACTCACTCATCCTCATTGTGGTGTCCTGATCCCAAGGGCAGAGACCATTTCTAACTCAGCTCTGCCTCCTTAGAGCAGCTAGCATGAGAACTTCCAAGTGACAGATGCACCAGGAATGTTTCCTGAATGAACAGCTTCCCCGGTGTGCCTGAGAGGTCCTCTAAGTACTGGAGTCTTGAAACCCTGGCTTACTAATAGTTACTGGAATTGATGTATGGAGGTGCCCTCCAATTGTCCACAAAAATACAGTGCCACAGAATTGAAACCAATTGAAATCCAAACAGCATTAATGGGATTAATTCTGTTTAGGAAACTTCCTCAGAAGTAACCTCCCCAAAATGAGATTTAACTAGGAGATTAAGGTACCTCCTACCGAGTATTAGAAAGTAACCTTTTAAAGGGAACTAATAACAAATGGCATGTAACATGACACTCTTTCATTCGTTCAGTACGTTTACCACTGATTGAGGAAGCTGCTAAATTTTCAACGTTAGAGATACCAAGTGGATTAAGACAGTCCCTACTCTCAAGGTGCTGACAGTCCTGTGTGGGAGGAATGTTTGAAAATGGATTATAATGCCATGTATGAGTGGGAAAAAAAATATGTGTTGGATACAATGGAGGTCCAGAGGTTAAAACTAAAAAGGGAATGGTTAGCAATACAAGTGCGAACAAATTAGTGTAGGTCTGAATGAAATCTAGAAAAAAAAAGATTAAGAATTTGTCTGGGTGCCTCTCGCACTGTCTAGGGAAGGATCTTGGCTAACGGCTACAAGAGGAACAGATATCGTGGGTTAAAGAAAATGTCCCTTTACGGCAGCCATTTGGAAAAAGAATGTTACATCTCTACCCCATGCTATAAACATAAATATATTTCAGATTAAAACTAAAAAGAAAAATCAGTTCTAAAATTCCAGAAAATATACAGAATACTTTAATGATACCTAGGTTGGGAAGATATTTTTACTATTACACCAAAATCTGAAAATTATAAACAAAAAAGAAATAGATTTGACTATGAAGAAATCATAAATAAAATTACAATTGAAAGTAATTGTAAAAGGTGACTTCTGGGAAAGCTCCTTAAAAGGGAGAGGCTAAGCCCTTCTTCCCTTCCTTCTTTTATTATCATGAATGCAGATGTAATGGTTGGAGCTCCAGCAGCTATCTAGGACCTGGAGGCAACAAGGAGAAAGGAAGTCATGAGCTGAAAGACAGTCATACCATAGAGCCACTTCACCAGTTCTAGACTGCCTACTTCTGGGTTTCATTTATATGAGAAAGAAACAAATTTCTGCCTTATACAGCCACTACTTTTTCAGATCTCTTACATGAGTCACAAATTCTTAACCCATACAGAAGCTGTTTCCTAATTCAGGGACATTTAGAAACATAGGTATGAAAAAGGCATAGGTTTCAGGGAAGTGAAAAGAAGTTAGTCTGAAGCCTGCAGAGTACAGAACAGGAGCTGTAATTCCCATTCTCTCTACCACCACTTCTCCCATCCCCATACCACCACCACCATTGTTGTGTCTTATTTAAAAACAGATTTCAGGAAAAAGTTTGGAAAGGAATGCACTAAAATATTAACCACGGTATTCTGGGTTGTGTGATTGCTACTGGCTTTCTGTTTCCTTCTTTTTGTCTCATCAGTTTTCTAATTTATCTAGAATGCACAGGTATTATATATTTTTAATTTTTAAAAAAAGCTATTTTAGAATCATCTTAGGAAGCAAAACAAAATAATGCCTTCCACTATTTACAATAGCCAAGACATGGAAGCAACCTAAATGTCCATTGACAGAGGAATGGATAAAAAAGATGTGGTATATATTTATACAATGGAATACTACTCAGCCATAAAGAAAGGATGAAATAATGCCATTCGCAGCAACATGGATGGACCTAGAGATTATCATACTAAGTGAAGTCAGTCAGAAAGAGAAAGACAAATACTATATGATATCACTTATATGTGGAATCTACAATATGGTACAAGTGAACTTATTTACAAAACAGAAACAGACTCACAGACATAGAAAACAAACTTATGGTTACCAAAAGGCAAACGGGGTGGGGGAGAGATAAATTAGGAGTTTGGGATTAGCAGATACAAACAACTATATATAAAATAGATAAACAACAAGGTTCTACTGTATAGCAAAGGGAACTATATTCTGTATCCTATAATAAACCATAATTTAAAAAATGAAAGAGTATATAAATATATATACATATATATGTATATATATATATATATATATATATATATATATATATATATATATATATATATATATATATATACTGAATCACTGCTGTATACCAGAAACTAACGTAACATTGTAAATCAACAATTCTTCAAATCAGGCTGTCTTTGATTGCAGAAGTCAACCATGATTTTACCTCTTTGCAGGTCTATGTGAACAGATCTAGTCTTTATTTTGGGTGGCAAAGTAGGATCGTGTGCATGTGTATATGTATGTGTGTGCATGTATTTATGTCTAACTGGATACTAAAAGAAGTACCTTTTTAATGAATGTAAAATTGGAAGTTTCTATAATGAGAGCAATTTAAACAAGATAATTGAAATACTTGCACCACCTAACACTCACAAAATGCCACTTCACTTACTCATATGATCTTTTAAAGGAAAATGACCACCATGCCAACTAATATGAAAATATAAAAATGTATTAAATGACAAAACAACACACAATACATCTTAGTTCTATTTTCTTGGTCTCAAAAAACCAAATAGAAATAAGGAAACTACTGGCTCTTCATGCCATCCTTTTGGATAGCACATGAAGAAAGTATTTCTAGGGTAGGGCCCTCTCTAGGCTGTCCTAGCCCATAAGGTCCTACCAGCTGTGTACACTCTGGACCCCTAGAAGGTTTCACGTGTGTGGTTATGGTCATTGCCATCTCTCAGGCATAGACCATTGAGACAACATGCTGGGCCCCAGGCAGAGAGAGTCTACCTTCTTGGGTGGGGAGCAGATGGAAAGGTAAGGAGGGGGAGTGCAGGCCTGTAGGAACCAGTGGCATCTATGACTTCTCTCCAACCCACACCTACCAGTCAGGAAGGCAGAGTGGATTCCTGAGCAACTGAGAGGCCAAACAGACTGAACTTGGTCCTCAGTACCTCTCAAGTCCTCAAATACTGTAGTTCCAGCTCATCAGAGATGGGCTTTGTCTTTTTTTCTTTTTACTTTTTTTTTTAAATTGAAGTATAGTTGATTTACAATGTCGTGTTAATTTCAGGTGTACAGCACAGTGATTCAATTTTATATATAGATGCATGTATGTGTACATATATGTATATTCCTTTTCAGACTCTTTTCCCTTATAGGTTATTACGAAATACTGTGTAACAAGCTTTGTCTTTGCCCTGACCAGCAAAGCTCGGCTGCAACCCACATCCGGCCTGGGTATGTACCTGCTTCCCGTAGTTGGTAGTGGACGTGAGTCCATGGTGTAACGGTTGTGGAATTCAAGAACTCGAGTGAAAATTCTATCTCCCTTTATCCTTGGGAAACTCCTGGACCCTCTCCTGGCCTCTGTTATCTCATCCATACTAACACGTATGCATTGGTAAACAAGTGCCATGCAAATATCACCATGGAGGAGCTCCTAAGTTTGGTAGGAAGAGCAATCAACAAGCAGGGACAATAAAGTTTGGAAAGTACCAAGGGTACTCGTACCAAGTAGACATAAAGCTCTGTGGGAAAGTGGGATCCCTGGAAGACATCCTGGAGGAGGTGGCATTTAGGCTAATACTTGATGGGTAAAGAGATCAGTCAGGCAAATAGTAGGGGTAGAGGAAACAGCCAGGCTGAAGGTCCACCTTAGTCGCCTTATCCTCAAAATCATGATACCTGTGGCTCAGGGATTTCTCCTGCTTTACTTTCAGTTCCTGGAAATAACATGGCTCAATCTCAGCTCTGGACTTTGACCCCGGCTGTTCTGTCCACCCAGAGGGTATGACCACCTCTGCCTCCTCTAGGTCTCAGCTTGGCTGTGGCTTCCCCTGGGCAGCCTCCCCTGACCCTCCAAGACTGGGTTGGAGGCCCCCCTTCCTTGCTCTCTTAACATCCTGAAACATTACCTCATCATAGTATTTCCCACACTCTATTCTCAACTGTGTCATAAATTCCTTCAGTTACAAGGACTGTGCTTTCTGGTCCACCTTTTAATCCCTAGTACCTTGCAAATAATAATCATCAGCATAGACTGAGACATATTGTGTGCCAGGCACCGTCTTAAGCACTTTACATTTAATTCTCACAACAAATCCTGTAAGGCACAGAGACACTGAGTAACTTACCCAAGACTACACAGCTGGTAGGTGGCAGGGCCAGAATTTGTACCCTGATGTCTGGCCCGGCTCCCACCCCCTTATCCCCTCTGCATGCCAGCTGCCCACACTAGGAATACAATTCCTAGCCAGGTTGCCTCTCCTGGGACAGTTCTAGCTCAGCCTTGGCCTCTCCCTAACTGGGAAGCCACCTAGGATGCAGCCTGTACCTTCACTGGGCCTCAGTTTCTCCACCCACGATGGAAGGTAGGGTGGATCATGTGTAAGGGAAGAAATTAACCTGCCTGAGAAGAGCGCCATGTGATGGGTTCACACTTAGGCAATCGCATTTCAGAGTCAGTTTACTTAACCTCATTCACTGCCTCAGGTGCACAACGAATGTTTGTGCAATTAGTGAGTGAGCAGGTGATTGAGTGGCTGAACGCTGACACTCTCTGAAGGGACGGAGGATCACTGAACCTATTAAGAGCTATTAATCCAGCAACCTAATTATTGACTCATGGTATCTTTGTAGGAATCTTCTAGAAGAATGCATATCAACAGCAGTCAAAATATATTATTCCAATGATGATGCAAAAAAATGGATTCTGTTTTACCTGCCCTTTTGAATCTTGCTTTTTCTCTTTACAATACACATTGAAAGTCATTCAATGTCAGTATTTTTATCTATGTAAATGAAGTTATTTCCACCGCATTTTCAATTATAAAAATTGCTGCATTAAAAATTATAGTTTTGTACATTTGTTATTTTTATAGAATAATTTATTCTATAAAAATAACTTCTAATAATTTATTAGAAGAATAATTTCTAGGTCAAAGATTATGCAGATTTAAAATTGTTTAATTGGCACTACCCAAAAGGTTTTACCCACTTTAACCATAAAATTACCTGTTTCCCCTCATCATCATCTGGTATTATCTTTCATTTTTTGTCTTTTCCACAATCAATAGATGACAAATGATAGCCTACTATGATTTTCATCTACTTTTCTTTGATTATTAGTAAGCTTGGGCTTCTTTTCATGTTTTTGGCCATTGGCATTTCTTTTTTTTTTTTTTTTGGCCATGCCTTGTGGCTTGCAGGGTCTTAGTTCCCCAACCAGGGATTGAACCCAGGCCCCAGCAGTGAAAGCGTTAAGTCCTAACCACTGGACCACCAGGGAATTCCTTACATTTCTTTTAAAATTTCTTTCCTGTTGATTTTTTCTACCCATTTTTCTATTGGATTGTTAGTTTTTCTTATTCAGTTGTGAGAGCTCTTTGAATTTATCAGTTAATTATCCTTTGTTCTGGTTTTGGAGGTATTTCATCCCAGTGTGTTGTTTGACTTTGACTATGTTTTATGGAGTTCTTTCCAAGGTGCAACATTTGATACGTAGAAGTTTGCGGTTATTTTATGTAGTTAAATTTATCTATCTTTTCCCTTTGGCTTCTGAAATTCATATAATCCTTAGAAAGCCCAATTCCACTCCAGGGTCATACAAATATTCACTCACACTTTCTTTTAAAAAATGTTCTGCGATTTTTTACATTTAAACTTTGGATCCATCTGGAATATATTTTGATGTATGGAATGAAATAGTCAAGGTAATGATTATGCTAGGACCAAACAGCTATGCTTTGAAAAAAAGCTATGAACCTTTTGGCCTGGCACTTCAGGAAAAAGCCCAACACCAATGAATGGAGGGAGGAGAGGGCATGGGGACCTAAGGACACAGTGCTGGCTTGAAGGGGAGGTGTCACTAAGTTCCAAAAATGCATTCAAGTTTGATTATGTCAACACCAGCCAGTGATTTTGAAAAACCACACAATGCTGGCGATTTGGGAGGGGAAATCAGAACCTGGCTAAAGAAAGAGAAAGCAAACAAACTAAATCTTAGTTGGTATTACACATGGGACTTTATTACCTCTATTAGGGACCATCTAATCTTGGCTACATCCTGAGTGGCAGATCCCAGATAACTCAGGTGTTATTTAGATAAGATATTCTTGTGGGCTCTAATCATCACCTCAGTTGCAAGAAAGTGGATATGATGTGTACTGTGATCTAGGCAATCGTGCAAAGATAAACAGCATCTAACACAAAGCTGACTCAATTATAGTTGTAGGGGAAAAGTTTAAGGGACAACTCACTTACAGGTTCCCTGTGGGAGAACCACAAAAAGGAGAGATTAGAAGGTAGTATTCGTGAAGGAAAAGAGAAGTAGCACTGGGAGGCCAGAGGGCCAGAAGAAAGCAGAAACAGACAGTGGGAATAAAACCCACAGAATTAATTATGGGAGTATCAGGAAAAACCAGCCACATGATCCAATGAGTGGCAGAAGAAGGAAGCCAGCCCTTTTTGGGATAAAAGTGGGCAAGATACTAAAGCCAAAGGAAACGGGTCAGGACAGCTCTGGGAGGTGCTGAGTGAAGCCAGAAAAGCTTGGATTAATTGGCACTCCCTTCTCCATGTCCATTAATGGAAATATTTTCTGCCCTGTACTTTGCAATGGAAGTGACGGGGGAACAGGTAATAGCTGGGATTTATGCACAAAGCCAGTTTCCAGCGACTGTCCCAGCACATTCAACCTGATTACTAACCTCTTCAAAATGATTCCCCTCCCTCCCTGTGTGACTTTAACTGGGTCTCTGTTTCCTCACTGTGTGGGAACCTTAACCCTAACCCCTAACCCTGAATCTGAAAGACCAGCTTTTTCATAGCAGCACTATCTACAATATCCAAGACATGGAAACACAACCTAAATGTCCATGGACAGGTGAATTGATAAAGAAGATGTAGTACATATACACAATGGAATATTACTCAGCGATCAAAAAGAATGAAATAAGCCTATTTGCAGCAACATGGATGGACTTGGAGATTATCCTACTAAGTGAAATCAGTCAGAAAGAGAAAGACAAATACCATATGACATCACATATATGTGGAATCTAAAATACAATACAAATCAACATATCTGTGAAACAAAAACAGACTCACGGACATAAAGAACAGACTGTGGTTGCCAAGGGGGAAGAAGGGGAAGGGGAAGGGGGTGGGGGAGGGAAGGATTGGGAGTTTGGGATTAGCAGATGCAAATTATTGTATATAGGATGGATAAACAAGGTCCACTGCATAGCACAGGGAACTATATTCAACATCCTATGACAAACCATAATGGTAAAGAATATGAAAAAGAATGTATATGTATAACGGAGTCACTTTGCTGTATACCAGAAATTGACACAATATTGTAAATCAAGTATACTTCAGTAAAATTTAAAAAAAGAAATTCTGTGTTCCTGCTGCCTGGTGTCTTTGTCCTACAAACATCATGTCAGAGCCACAGTTCAAAAATCCTTATTTGGAGGTGGATCTTACCAGGGATGGAAGGAAAGAGCAAAAGACTGGCAGTGAGGAAGCCTGTGGAGCAGATATTACAGTGGTCAAGTGGGTATGACGAGGGTCCAACCAGGTGGGTGGCGATGTGGATAGCAAGAGGAGAGGGCTCT
Organism: Balaenoptera ricei; assembly: GCF_028023285.1. Taxonomy (NCBI): domain Eukaryota; kingdom Metazoa; phylum Chordata; class Mammalia; order Artiodactyla; family Balaenopteridae; genus Balaenoptera; species Balaenoptera ricei. The sequence continues at coordinate 76,593,940 of NC_082640.1, forward strand.
GAGGGACAGCAAGAATGTAAAAGCACCAGAGAGAGAGATTTGAGAAGGCTTGGGAACCAAATCTGAAAGCTAGGAGCCTTCTGACCCAAAGTTCACAGTGGCAACCCCAGGTCATAGGACTGCCAGGAAAATTAACCATGCTAAAGCATAAATTTTCCCTAAAGTTAAAAAACCACTCTCCCCAAATATGCATTGAACGTGCATCAAATGCTCAGCTCACTACTTAATGGACGCAATAAGATGGTAAATCTGGTTCCAAGAGCATTTTGAGAAACTGGCTATTTGTACGCACTTATAAAGGAAGGTTAGAGTCAAGTTTCTAGTGTAGATGTCCTACTGGTTAACGCCCTACAAGATGATACAAAACCATAACGTTTGGAATCTCCCTTCTACTGGGGAAAAATTATTTGCTTCTCAATAGAATAAGATCTGCAAATTGAGAAGTAACTTGACTGAGTCTGAGCCCTTAACAGCAAATAGCAAATGTTCAATAGCAAATAACAAATGTTCATTCTTCTAAGTCTGTGGTTCTCAAACAGGGGCAACTTTGCCTCCCAGGGGACATTTGGCATTATCTGGAGACGCTTTTGGCCACAACTCAGCGAGGAGTAGGGAGTGGGGAGAGGGACGGCATCTAGTAAGTAGAGGCCATTGCTGCTGCTGAACATCCCACAGCACACAGGACAAGCCCCACCCAAAGAAGTATCCTGCCCGAAAGGTCAGTAGTGTGAAGGTGAGAAGTACTGCCCCAGATAATTAACGAACCCGCGGGTAAGCTTCTTAAAGAATGTCCTTGTGTGGGACTTCCCTGGCAGGCCAGTGGTTAGGACTCTGTGCTTCCACCGCACGGGCCACGGGTTCGATCCCTGGTCGGGGAACTAAGATCCCGCATGCCGTGCAGCGCGGCCAAACAAAACAGAATACCTTGGGCTTCCCTGGTGGCGCAGTGGTTGAGAATCTGCCTGCCAATGCAGGGGACGCGGGCTCGAGCCCTGGTCCGGGAAGATCCCACATGCCGCGGAGCAACTAGGTCCGTGAGCCACAACTACTGAGCCTGCGCGTCTGGAGTCTGTGCTCCGCAACAAGAGAGGCCGCGGTAGTGAGAGGCCTGCGCACCGCGATGAAGAGTGGCCCCCGCTTGCCACAACTAGAGAGAGCCCTCTCACAGAAACGAAGACCCAACATAGCAATCAATCAATCAATCAAATAAATCTTTAAAAAAAAAAATACCTTTGTGCAAAGATATGCTGCCCCCCTCTTTTTCTTATTTCCAAGTTCTAAATAATCTTTCTTAATGGTAATAGTCAACCATCTGCCTTCAAAGGAAAGTAGACTTCTTTTTACGAATATTTCACCTGAGTATGTTAAAAAGGTTTCTAATTTACCTGAAGGACATCAGAAAAATTCAGTTCAACAGCACACCCCTTCCCAGTTACTGAGCCTTTTGTCTTATTAATATCTTACTACAGTGGCTGTCCAAAGACTATGGGATTTTTCCAGGGAGCATGCAAACGCCTGGAAGTTTCTTAAAAACAAGAATATCCAACCCCCAAAAAAAGCAACAACCAAAAAGATGTGCTGATATCACTGGAAGAAGTTGGCAGCAGGGCAGAAGTATAGTCACAGGAAGTACAGCTGGGAAAAGACAGAGGCTGATGACCCCTCTGCTGACCCAGCTGGGACACATCTCCTTCTCCCTGTTCCTGCTCCAGCCCCATTGTTCCAAATCTTGGCCACCTCTACCCTCTACTCAGGCCAGACTTGGGAATGACGCCTCAGCTTCCTCTTCTTTCCCTCCCATCTACAGGAACTCGCTCATTCAGTAAGACATTTACGGATGAAGCAATGACTCCCAGGCACCAAGTATATACAGAGCAGTGAGCACAACGGTCTGGCAGCAGATTGCCAAGGCCCTCGGATTCTTCTTTGATTAGCTCTCCATCCTCACCACCCTCCTTTCTTGCCTTTAAGCTCTGTAGCTGCAGCCTCTTAAATTATTCCCCTGCCCGAGTCTAGCCTCTCCTGTTTTCAGATTATCACCCTGAAACACAGCTCTGCCTGTGCAGCTCCCCTGCCAAAAACAACTTTGAACTTCCCTTTGCTCAGGGAATGGGCTCAAAGAATAAAATCCAGACACCTTTGCTCAGCAACCAGGTTCCTTCATACTTAACCCACCTTGCTCAAAGACACTACTGCCGAAAGCAGCATTCACGGCTCCCAGGACAGATGGCAGGCTTTCCCACACCCATGCCTTTCTTTCTGCATCCTCATTTTTGTCAATTCCCTCATCCGCAGGTATCAAAATGTATCAATTAACATATCTGTCATGCTAGATAAATATTTGCCGGCCCCCAAATAAATATTCCTAGTGTGAGAAGACAATTTATGATAATCTACCGCATGTCTGTAGGTTAGTAACACATTTTTAAAGGTTTTTCATTTAAAAAAAATAAATTTTGCTACTTTAAAACGTTCAAAGGTAGAGTTTTAAAAACCTAAATATGAGGAGTAAATTCTCCAGAAAAAAGACATTCATCAAGGGAAGCAAGTGCTACATTCTCTTTAGGAAATTTTCACAAAGAACATTTATCATTTCAATATTGCATACAAGGGTGTTCTTGGTGGACCAAATGTGGGCTTATCTCAAGATGTAACAGACTTCTAGAGAATACAGGCAGGTATTAGACTGTGAGTTAGGTGATCAGATAATGTGCTTTGGAAACAAGTATGTGGGTCAGAGAGGACTCGTGAAAGAGGTCACTTCTAGGCTGAGACCTAATGTTTGTTTCTTTTAATTTTTTTCATTTTGTTTTATAAGCAGAAAGCTAATTAAGACTGGATTGTCCAGTTCAAAACCTGAACCTCTTTTAGCACTTGTCACAATGCAGCATAGAGAGTCATTTAATCTCTGGCCTTGCACCCCACTACTTCACTCCTTTGGCCTGCCACCTTGTTGCAGATAAAGACTGTATCTTACTCATTATGTATCCCCAGGACCTAGGATTGTGGCTAGTATTTGTGCCAAACAAATGTTTTTGGAACAGACTGGAATGAAATGAATGGAATGGAAAATAAAATCATGTGGTTATATTGGTGAACAAATTCAATTAATAAGTGATTGATTCACCTATAATGGAAAAGAATCTGAAAAGGAATGCATGTGTGTGTATATATAGGTATATGTGTGTGTGTGTATATATATATATATATAACTGAATCACTTTGCTGTACACCGGAAACACTGTAAATCTGCTATACTTCAATTAAAAAGAATGTGACCCATTCAGTCCACTCATTGCCTTGACTTCCCTTTTCTCCACTGAAGTGAACTTACCAAGCCAACCCTTCCACAGGCAATTGCCACTTAAAACGCTCTATAGCACGTCTGGCCCAGAATGGAGAGTGGTTAAATAAATCTACATATCTACCTTCTCTTTCTCAAGTGCTATGTATGAATCCCAGAAATGAACAAGGAGGCAGTAAATATTTATTGGTGTGTGAGAGACCGAACTCACTTACACAGCAATTGAAAGGTATGAAGGGCTGGCATTTAACCATACTTCACTCATTTCAGGGAAAACTCGCTGAGTTTGAAGTAATCCGGCTGACCTTTGAACAACACAGGTTTGAACTGCACAGGTCCGCTTCTACAAGGACTTTTTTTGTCAGTAAATACATACTATAGTACTCCACGATCTGTGGTTGGTCGAATCCATGGACGTGGAACTGCAGATATGGCGGGCTGACTGTAAAGTTATATGTACTTGGATTTTTGACTGCACGGGGGTCGGCAGCTCTAACCCCTGTGTTGTCCAAGGGTCAACTGTAGTTTGAATGCATGTGAAATGTTTCAGATTGGACTAGTAATAATACATAAAAAGGACTGTCTAGGTCTGGTCGACCAGGTGAATCTTCAGACCAGGTGGGATCCCATCCTGTGCTGCTTGTACCCAAGCTGCCCCTAAGACCTAGGGTGGAGGACACACAGGCATCTCAAGAAGGAAGTGACAACCGGAAACGTCTCACTTGGAAGCTTGAAACTCCCTTTCATATCTTTTCCTAATCACCGCCTTTCTTCAAATAAGATACCGTTGATTAAAAGATGCATCGCTTTTTTATGAGCCACTGAGGAAGAACAAATGCCACAACAAATAAAGCTGGACACGAAGCTTTCTGGTCATTTATTTATTTATTTTCACGTCACATTTTAGTGACGTGAAAATAAATAAAGGTAATTTTAAAATTTTAATTCATAACACAATCGCAGAGCACTTGGCTCTCTTAATGAACATACTTCTCATACTCCAGGGAATTTTAAAAATCTCTCAGTTCAATTACAAAATGCTCAGTGAGATTCAATCATACTGAGTGCTTGTTCTATATTCCAAGGGTAAATAATACATTAGTGCTAACATATATACATGGAATCTAAAGAAAAAAAAAGGTTATGAAGAACCTAGGGGCAGGACAGGAATAAAGACGCAGATGTAGAGAATGGACTTGAGGACGTGGGGAGGGGGAAGGGTAAGCTGGGACGAAGTGAGAGAGTGGCATGGACATATATACACTACCAAATGTAAAATAGGTAGCTAGTGGGAAGCAGCCGCATAGCACAGGGAGATCAGCTCCGTGCTTTGTGACCACCTAGAGGGGTGGGATAAGGAGGGTGGGAGGGAGATGCAAGAGGGAGGAGATATGGGAACATATGTATATGTATAACTGATTCACTTTGTTATAAAGCAGAAACTAACACACCATTGTAAAGCAATTGTACTCCAATAAATATGTTAAAAAATAAAAGAATCAGGATAAAGAATAATAAAAAAAATAATAATATATTAGGACAAGCAAGAGGTGCAAGATGGGGAGTAGTTAATTAACATCCAATTCCAAATGCTTATATGTACATCAAAACAATGAACTAGCTGTTTTTTGTTTTGTTGTTTGTTTTCATAAATAATGCAAAATATTCCAAGAATCAAGCAAATTTGTACAAAATACAATAAATTGACTGGAAAAGACTGAGTAGTTGTACAGCCAATTAAATGAATAAATTATTTCAGTATTTCAGGCAAGCTCTCCTTTTTTAATCAAAAAGGCTGTGCCTTGGTCAGTGATAGTTAAGAATGAAAATTGTCTCCATAATTTCACATAAATGTTTGAATTTCATATCAGGAAAACAAGACAACATTATTTCTGTAGGGAGACACTGGTGATTAATGCTTACCATATATCATTAAAAAATAATTTAACTGTTGGAATTTGAGTATAAACTGAAAAATAAAAAGTGAGTTTGTTGTGTTTCTAGACTATTACTAGTTCAAAAAACTTAGAATCTTTTCAGCTATAGCCAGATATTTTAACAAGTAACATATTTTAATTCAGCAGAAAACAATTCTTTTGAGTTATGCTCAGAAATAATAAACACAGCACATTTTATTCAATGGGATAAGAAACAAAGAAGCAGCAATATTGTACAAATTCACATTATTAATGTAACTCTTACATGACAAGGATTTTTATATTAAGTAGAAACAGATTGCTTTGCCTTAGCTGGAATGCCCATCCTGGATGGACTACTTTACATGGTAAAGTAAATTTGGTCAATAGAAGGTTTGCTTGAATTATTAGAACCTGGAAGAATTTAGAGACAATCTACATATACCCTCTATTATGTTTTCTGTTTTGCTGTTCTCTCAATTTCTCTTTTCCTATCCAAACCCATTCTCTGATTGCTGTACACCTGAAATTGACACACCATTGTTAGTCAACTATACTCCAATAAAAATTAAAACAAACAGAACAACAACAATAAAAAACCCCATTGTTTGAATAGAGAAATAGCCTTTGGTAAGTCCACATAGCACAGCAACACCAAAGTATCTTCCTCAATAATCTTCTTGATTCATTTCAACCTCTTTGGGGTCATATTGTTATTATTATTACCTATAAAGGTTTGGTAGAAATTCCTTGAATTAATTTTCCTCCTCTTTCCCTGCTTGTGATTTCTTGACAATCAGTGTGACCCTTAGACAAGCTTGTTTTCCACTCAGATTTGTTCATGCTGTTGAAAGAAATGTCTTGTAAACATGACTAGGGCTGTTGCTAGTAGAACCTTCCCATAAACACCTTACTTATTTTTATTTTTTTAATAAATTTATTTTATTTTTATTTATTTTTGGCTGCATTGGGTCTTCATTGCTGCACGTGGGCTTTCTCTAGTTGCGGCGAGCAAGAGCTACTCTTCGTTGCGGTGCGCGGACTTCTCAATGTGGTGGCTTCTCTTGTTGTGGAGCATGGGCTCTAGGCACGCGGGCTTCAGTAGTTGTGGCACACGGGCTCAGTAGTTGTGGCTCGCAGGCTCTAGAGCGCAGGCTCAGTAGTTGTGGCGCTTTCTGGTCATTTAGAATGTTTACCTTATGCTTATAGAAAGAGCTCCTTCTTGTTTGAACATATTTGAACACAAATGACCTGTAATCTGTGCTCTAAATTTTAGCGTTTACATTGTAATTTTGAGGATGAAGAGCCCTGGGGTTTGTCAGCATTTTATATTTGGCTACATTTGTAGTTTGGGTTTTGGCTCCACTGAATCACCTGTCTCCGGATTTTGAGCAGCTTCTGATCAAACTCAGCAGGAAGCTCCCAACAAGTTAACGATCAACTCCTTAATCATAGTTCAGTGTGATGCACGTCACGTTCACATGTCATGGCTTTGAAATTTGTTTCAAGGAATTTGTCAGTTCTTCCTAACTTTAGGTACAGTGCTTGGCCTAGTATCAGTAATAAAATACAAGTTTTTATGACCTTATAGCTAACCTTCTTTGTTATCTCTCATAACATACTTTGCTGGTGTTTGCAAGAAAATATTGGATTGTGATTATTCCTCCAACAATGAACATTTGCTTCTCTAATATATAATCTATGCCCCTTTTGTACTTTTTGACTTTTTGTTTTAATGCTGTATCATAAAGTGATCTTTTTATTGAGATGATGATTTTATGGATATATATTTATATCCATACAGGTGTGCCTTGGAGATATTGCAGGTTTGGTTCCAGACTACCACAATAAAGCAAATATCGCAATAAAGCAAGTCATGCAAAATTTTTGGTTTCCCAGTGCATGTAAAAGTTATGTTTACACTATACCGTGGTCTAATAAGTGTGCAATAACATTGTGTCTGAAAAAAATGTACATACCATAATTATTACTTTATCACTGAAAAATGCTAACTTTCATCTGAGCCTTCAGCATGTTGTCTTTTGGCTGGTGGAGGGTTTGAAATATCACGAGAATTAACAAAATGTGCCACAGAGACACAAAGTGAGCAAATACTGTTGGAAAAATGACGCCAACAGACTTACTTGATGCAGAGTTGCCACAAACCTTCAATTTTTTTTTTAAACATCTTTATTGGAGTATAATTGCTTTACAATGGTGTGTTAGTTTCTGCTTTATAACAAAGTGAATCAGTTATACATATACATATGTCACCATATCTCTTCCCTCTTGTGTCTCCCTCCCTCCCACCCTCCCTATCCCACCCCTCTAGGTGGTCACAAAGCACCGAGCTGATCTCCCTGTGCTATGTGGCTGCTTCCCACTAGCTATCCATTTTACGTTTGGTAGTGTATATATGTGCATGCCACTCTCTCACTTCATCCCAGCTTACCCTTCCCCTTCCCCATATCCCCAAGTCCATTCTCTACGTCTGCATCTTTATTCCCGTCTTGCCCCCTAGGTTCTTCACTTTTTTTTTTTTTTTTTTTTTAGATTCCATATATATGTGTTAGCATACGGTATTTGTTTTTCTCTTTCTGACTTACTTCACTCTGTATGACAGACTCTAGGTCCATCCACCTCATTACAAATAACTCAATTTCGTTTCTTTTTATGGCTGAGTGATATTCCATTGTATATATGTGCCACATCTTTATCCATTCATCTGTTGATGGACACTTAGGTTCAAACCTTCAATTTGTTAAAAAAAAAAAAAAGAAAAGAAAAAGAAAATGCAGTATCTGATGAGCACAATAAAGCAAAGCACAATAAAATGAGGTCTGCCTGTATGAGGGAGAGAGAGTAGACTTGAAATATGTGCAGTTTACTGTATGTCGATTATACCTCAGTCAAGCTGTTTTTAAAAAGCATTGTAAATCATCAATGGGTGAATGGATAAAACAATATGTGGTGTATATATATATATAATTCAGCCTAAAAAAGGAAGGAAATTCTGATACATCTATATCACGTAGTCAGCTCTTATACTTATCTGGTGCCGGGGTTTTACGTCTGCTGCCCAGGGAATTATTCTGGATCCCCTGGCTCTGGTGGCCAGGGAGGCTTGCATTCCTGGGTCCCTGGAAACTCTAACAATTCTGGAGACAGTCCTTGACAAGTTAACACCCCTAGGGCATGGCACAGAGCAGACTGAAACACACCCCTGTTTTTCTGTGAAAGAGGCCTATTTACTTGTCCTGGAGCTTTGGCCTGAGGGGCAGTTTCAGGTTTGGCTCACAACTAGAGGCCGGTGGAGGTGCACTCAGAGAACACAGGCTAGTGGACACCATCTCTGCATCCTCCCTTTGCCTCACTACAGCATTTTGGTATCTGCCAGAAAGTAACTTATACACTTGTCTGGAGCCCCGATTTTTCAACTGCTTCCCACAGGACACCTCCAAATTGCCAGGCTCTGGTGGCCAGGGAGGCTTACCCTTACAGTCCCGCAGGACTCCATTTATTTGCCTACATTAAAAACTGCTGCCTTAGGGTCTGGCTTCTAATCATCCTGAATCTAGGTGCTGACTGAGATCCTCCCCTTTGGGACACTGACAGGTCTTGGCATAGCTTCAACTACTGGGAGTGATTAAAAAATAAAATAAGCTGCTTGGACAATCACAAAGGTTTGAGAGACAACCAAGAGCTAGGGCAGGGTTAAATAATAAGGCTTAATCTGCTACATGAGGCCCCTTATTTAAGACTGGGACAGATGGCTGTTTTATCCACTGCACAGAAACCAACACAGAGAGTCAAGCAAAATGAAGAAACAGAGGACTATGTTCCAAATGAAAGAAAAAGATAAAACCTCAGGGGAAAAAACCCTTAATGTAACAGAGAAAAGTAATTTACCTGATAAAGGGTCCAAACTAATGGTCATAAATATGCTCCCTGAACTTGGGAGAAAAATGGATGAACACAGTGAGAACATCAACAAAGAGATAGGAAATATAATAAAGTACCTAATAGAAGTCAGAGAGCTGAAGAATACAATAACTGTATCAAAAAGTACACTAGAGGGATTCAACAGCAGACTAGATGAAACAGAAGTAAGGATCAGTGAACTCAAAACAGGGCACTGGAACTCATCCAATGAGAGCAGCAAAAAGAGAAAAGAATGAAAATAAAAATGAAGATAGCTTAAGAGACTTATGGGACAACATCAAGTGGACTGACATTTGCATTATAGGGCTCCCAGGAGGAAGAGAGGGGAAAAAAAATAGCAGAGAACTTATTTGAAGAAATAATGGCTGAAAACTTCTCTAACCTGAAGAAGGAAACAGGCATTCAGATCCAGGAAGCCAGAAAATTCCAAATAATAGGAACCCAAAGAAACCCACACTGAGGCACATTATAATCAAAATGTCTAAAGTTAAAGACCAGGAATGAATCTTAAATGTGGCAAGAAAAAAAAAACAACAAACTCCTTACACACAAAGGATTCCCTGTGAGAATATTATCAGGAATTTTGCAACTGGAAAGGAATGGCACTATATATTTAAAGTGCTGAAAAGACAAAAAACAAGAATACACTACCTGGCAAAGTTATCATTCAGAATTGAAGGAGAAATAAAGAGCTTTCCAAACAAGCAAAAGCTAAAGATGTTCATAACCACTAAATTGGCTTTACAAGAAATATTAAAGGAAGTTCTTTAAGCAGAAAAGCAAAGGTGCTAATTAAGAACAAGAAAACATCTGAAAATGTAAAGGCAAATAAATAGTAAAGGTAGTGGATTAATCACTTTTAAAGTTAGCATGAAGATTAAAAACAACTAGTTACAATAATTAGTTAAGGGATAAACAAGATAAAAACATGTAAAACTGTGACATCAAAAATATAAAACATTGTGGGGGGAATAAAGATGTGGGGTTTTTTAATGCGTTCAAACTTAAGTTGTTATCAACCTGAAATAGACTGTTATAAATATAAGTTGTTATATGTAAGCCTTATGGTAATCATAAAGCAAAAACCTGTACTAGATAATCAAAAGGTAAAGAAAAAGGAATCTAAGCATATCACTACAGAAGGTCATCAAAACACAAAGGAAGAGGGCAAGAAAAGAAGAAAGGAACAGAGAGAAACTAAAACAGCAAGAAAATAATTAACAAGATGGAATAATACCTAAAAATAATTACTTCAAATGTAAATGGACTAAATTATCTAATCAAGAAAAACAGAGTGGTTTAATGGATAAAAAACAAGACCCATCTATATGCTGCCTACAAGAGACTTGCTTCAGAAGACACACACAGACTAAAAGGGAAGGGATTGGAAAAAGATATTCAAAAGATATGCAAGTGGAAACCAAAAGAAAGCTGGAGTAACTATGCTTATATCACACAAAATAGACTTTAAAGCAAAGACAAATAAGGGTATTACATAATGATAAAGAGGTCAATCCAACAAGAGTACATAACATTTGTAAATATTGATGCACCCAACATATGGGTACCTAAGAATGTGGGGCAAATATTAACAGACTTAAAGGAAGAAAAAGACAGCAGTCTGCTGATGATAGTCCTGATGAACAATTCAGTGTAACAGATCAAATCACAAGAAGACCAGGACTAAAGGAACTGCAAGCTGCTAACCCTTCCCAGAATTGGAATTCTGTTGAAATTAATGCTCCTCTAAAAGAATTGCAAAAATCAAGAAGAATTTGAATATCCCACTTAGTTCAGCCCCTGGATGCAGTGTTGGATGATGGCATTAGCTGTGCTGTCTGGCTTGTTCTGCAGAAATTGGGTGGTTAGTGACCCAGGATGAAGTGAAGTCATATCAGAGTAATGCAAAGGTAGTTCTTACTGGAACTGGTGCAGATGAGCAACTTGCAGCTTATTCTAATCATCATGTCCATTTTGAGACATGTGGGCTGGACAGATTGAATAAAGAAATTGAGATGGAACTGGGTCAAATTTCTGCTAGAAATCTTGGTTGTGATGACAGAATTATTACTTAACATGGTAAAGCAGCAAGATCTCCTTTCCTGAATGAAAATGTTGTCTCCTTTCTAAATTCCTTACAAGTTTGGGAAAGGGCAAACTTGACTTTACCTGGTGAAATTGGTAAAAAGCTATTTCTGTGTCTTGCAGCAGTGGAACTTGACCTAACAATTCCTGCTCTTCTTCTGAAACAGGCCATGAAATTTGGATCCAAAAGTGCAAAAATGGAAGAAAATAATGAAAAGCCATCTAATAAATGTGGAAGGCTCCAAGTCATTTCCTTAGAAACCTTTCTATTGAAAAGGAGATTAGAAGATGGTGCAGTGGGAGGACGTGGAGGTCATGTCTCCCCACAAGTAGGGCACCTACCGGATGCTGGTGGGAGACCTTGAAGCCCAAGGAGATGGGAGGAACCCCTGAGCGATTGGGTTGGGCACTGGGGGGGGGGGGGAGTGAGGGGGGAGGAGAAGTGGAGGTCAGAAGGGACGAGCACCCCTGAGAGGTGAGGGGCATGCCTGGAGGGACCCTCAGGGGCTCAGAAAATCAGGGGGGAGCACAGCTAGCATTTCCCCTGCACAATTGGGCCCCAGGAAGCCTGCTGGGGTCCCGGGCTGAGTCCTCCACCTTTCAGGGTGCCCTCTGGCTATGTTGGTCCTAGGGGCAAGGTGGGGTGGGGGGGAGGAGAGGAGAGGAGAGGTGGACAGGGAGGGGCCGTACAGGATCAGAGGATTGGGGGGAAAGCACCTAGCATTTCCCCTGCCCACTTGGCCCCAGGGAGTCTGCTGGGCTCCCAGGCTTGTTCCTCTGCACTTCAAGGCCCCCTCAGGCCACATGGGTACTAGGGGTGTGGGAGGGAGAGAGGTGGGGGAAAGAGGAGGAGAGGCGGACAGTGGTGGGGGGACTCTCTAGGATCAGAGGATCAGGGGACACATGGCTAGTTCCCCAAGCCTGTTGGGTTTCCAGGCTTGGTCCCCAGCAAGCCTGTTGGGCTTCCAGGCCTGTTCCCCAGCCTTCTAGGGCCCCCTCTGGCCAAGTGGGTCCTAGGGGCATAGGAGGGAGGGAGCAGAGAAGAAGAGGAGAGGTGAATGGGGAGGGACCCTCCGGGATCAGAGGATTGCGGGAACAGATGTAGCGTTTCCCTCACCCACTTGGGCCCAGGGAGCCTGCTGGGCTCCCAGACCTGATCCTCCACCTCTGAGGCCAGAGGCACTGCTGGGTCCCTCCAGTCTGCTCTGAGCCTAAGCCCCGCCCCCCAGGGCCTTTTTGACACCACCCACTGTCTAAACCTCGCCCCTGCCTAAGCCCTGCCCCCCACAGCCAAGGCCTTATTCTGGGTTTTTTTTTTCCTTCTTTTTTGCTATTGTGGTTCTGTCTTAACTTTCAGTTGTTGTTTCATCTATATTTTTATTTTTTCTAACATATCTGTTAGTTTTCTAATCTTATTTTATTTTTTACTCTTTGTTATTGTTCTGCTCCTTTTTCTCTCTTTTTCTTTTTTTTTTTGCGCCACCCTGCATGGCTTGTGGGATCTTGGTTCGCAAGCCAGTGGTCGGGCCTGAGCTCCTGTGGTGGGAGCTCTGAATTCGAACCACTGGACTAACAGAGAAACTGAGATCCAAGGGAATATTCGTCGGAGTGAGGTCTCCCAAAGGTCCTCATCTCAGCACCAAGACCCAGCTCTACCCAAGAGCCTACAAACTCTAGTGCTGGAAGCCTCAGGCCAAACAACCAGTAAGACAGGAACACAATCCCATCCGTCAAAAAAAAAAAATGAGATGACAACAAAATATGTTACAGATGAAGGAGCAAGGTAAAAACCTACAAGACCAAATAAATGAAGAGGAACTAGGCAACCTACCTGAAAAAGAATTCAGAGTCATGATAGTAAAGATGATCCAGAATCTCAGAAATAGGATGCAGGTGCAGATTGTGAAAATACAAGAAATGTTTAACAAAGATCTAGAAGAACTAAAGAACAAACAGAGATGAACAACACAATAACTGAAATGAAAAATACACTAGAAGGTTTCAATAACAGAATAATGGAGGCAGAAGAACAAATAAGTGAGCTGGAACATAGAATGGTGGAAATAACTGCCAAGGTGCAGAACCAAGAAAAAAGAATGAAAAGAATTGAAGACAATTTCAGAGACCTCTGGGACAACACTAAATGCACCAACATTCGAATTATAGGGGTCCCAGAAGAAGAAGAGAAAAAGAAACGGTCTGAGAAAATATTTGAAGAGATTATAGTCAAAGAGTTCCCTAACATGGGAGAGGAAATAGCCATCCAAGTCCAGGAAGCACAGAGAGTCCCATACAGGATAAACCCTAGGAGAAACACACTAAGACACATATTAATCAAAGTAACAAAAATTAAATTCAAACAAAAAATATTAAAACCAGCAAGAGAAAAGCAAAAAATAACATATAAGAGAATCCCCATAAAGTTATCAGCTGATTTTTCAGCAGAAACTCTGCAGGCCAGAAGGGAGTGGCAGGATATAGTTAAAGTGATGAAAGAGAAAAATGTACAACCAAGATTGCCCAGCAAGGATCTCATTCAGATTAGATGGAGAAATCAAAAGCCTTACAGACAAGCAAAAGCTAAGAGAATTCAGCACCATGAAACCAACTCTACAACAAACACTAAAGGAACTTCTCTAAGCGGGAAACACAAGAGGAGAAAAAGACTCACAAAAACCCAAAACAATTAAGAAAATGGTAATAGGAACATACATAAAGATAATTACCTTGAATGTAAATGGATTAAATGCTCCAACCAAAAGACAAAGACTGGCTAAATGGATACAAAAACAAGACCCATATATATGCTGTCTACAAGAGACTCACTTCAGACCTAGGGACACATACAGACTGAAAGTGAAGGGCTGGAACAAGATATTCCATGCAAATGGAAATCAAAAGAAAGTTGGAGTAGCAATACTCATATCAGATAAAATAGACTTTAAAATAAAGACTGTTACAAGAGATAAGGAAGGACACTACATAATGATCAAGAGATCAATCCAAGAAGAAAACATAACAATTATAAATATTTATGCACCCAACATAGGAGCACCTCAATACATAAGGCAAACGCTAACAACCATAAAAGGGGAAATCGACAGTAACACCATAACGGTAGGGGACTTTCACACCCCACTTACACCAATGGACAGATCATCCAAACAGGAAATAAATAAGGAAACACAAGCTTTAAATGACACAATAGACCAGATAGATTTAATTGATATTTATAGGACATTCCATCTGAAAGTGGCAGAACACACATTCTTCTCAAGTGCCCACAGAACATTCTCCAGGATAGATCACATCTTGGGTCACAAATCAAGACTCAGAAAACTGAAGAAAATTGAAATCATATCAGGCATCTTTTCTGACCACAATGCTATGAGATTAGAGATCAATTACAGGAAAAAAACTGTAAAAAACACAAATACATGGAGGCTAAACAGAGTACTACTAAATAACCAAAAGATCGCTGAAGAAATCAAAGAGGAAATAAAAAAATACATAGAGACAACTGAAAACGAAAGCATGATGATCCAAAACGTATGTCATGCAGCAAAAGCAGTTCTAAGAGGGAAGTTTACAGCAATAAAATCTTACCTCAGGAGACAAGAAAAATCTCAAATAAACAACCTAACCTTACACCTAAAGCAACTAGAGAAAGAAGAACAAACAAAGCTCAAAGTCAGTAGAAGGAAAGAAATCATAAAGATCAGAGCATAAGTAAATGAAATACAGATGAAGAAAATGACAGAAAAGATAAATGAAGTTAAAGCTGGTTATTTGAAAAGATACAGCTGATAAACCTTTAGTCAGACTCATCAAGAAAAAAAGGGAGAGGGCTCAAATCAATAAAATTAGAAATGAAAAACAAGAAGTTACAATGGACACCACAGAAATACAGAGGATCATAAGAGACTATGACAAGCAACTATATGCCAAAAAATGGACAACCTAGAAGAAATGGACAAATTCTTAGAGAGGTAAAATCTCCCAAGACTGAACCAGGAAGAAACAGAAAATATGAACAGACCAATCACAAGTATTGAAATTGACACTGTGATGAAAAAACTCCAAACAAACAAAAGTCCAGGACCAGATGGCTTCACAGGTAAATTCTCAAATATTTAGAGAAGAGTTAACACCTATCCTTCTGAAACTATTCCAAAAAATTGCACAGGAATGAACACTCTCAAACTCATTCTATGAGGCCACCATCATGCTGCTACCAAAACCAGATAAAGATACCACAAAAAAAGAAAATTACAGACCAATATCACTGACGAATATAGATGCAAAAATCCTCAACAAAATACTAGCAGACAGAATCCAACAATAAAGTAAAAATCTCATACACCACAATTGAGTGGGATTTATCCCAGGAATGCAAGGATTTTTCAATATCCACATATAAATCAGTGTGATACATCACATCAACAAATTAAACAATAAAAACCATATGATCATCTCAATAGATGCAGAAAAAGCTTTTGACAAAATTCAACACCGATTTATGATAAAAACTCTCCAGAAAGTGGGCATAGAAGGAACCTATCTCAACAAAGGCCATACATGACAAACCCACAGCTAACATCATACTCAATGGTGAAAAGCTGAAAGCATTTCCTCTACGATGAGGAACAAGAAAAGGATGTCCACTCTCACCACTTTTATTCAACGTAGTTTTGGGAGTCCTAGCCATGGTAGTGAGAGAAGAAAAAGAAATAAAAGGAATCCAAATTGGAAAAGAAAAAGTAAAACTGTCACTGTTTGTAGATGACATGATACTATACATAGAAAGTCCTAAATATACTACCAGAAAACTCTTAGAGCTCATCAATGAATTCGGTAAGGTTGCAGGATACAAAATTAATACACAGAACTCTGTTTGCATTTCTATACACTAAAAATGAAAGATCAGAAAGAGAAATTAAGGAAAAAACTCCATTTACCCGCAAATCAAAAGGAATAAAATACCTAGGAATAAACCTACCTAAGGAGGCAAAAGACCTGTACTCTGAAAACTGTAAGACGCTGATGAAAGAATTCGAAAATGACACAAACAAGGGCTTCCCTGGTGGCACAGTGGTTAAGAATCCACCTGCCAATGGAGGGGACACGGGTTCAAGCCCTGGTCCACAAAGATCCCACATGCCGCGGAGCAATGAATCCCATGTGCCACAACTACTGAGCCTGTGCGCCACAGCTACTGAAGCCCACACACCTAGAGCTCATGGTCCACAACAAGAGAAGCCACCGCAATGAGAAGCCCGCTCACTGCAATGAAGAGTAGCCCCCACTCTCCGCAAGTAGAGAAAGTCTGCACACAGCAATGAAGACCCAATGCAGCCAAAAATTAAATAAATTTATACATATATTATATATATATATATATAATGAAAATGATACAAACAGATGGAAAGATATACCATGTTCTTGGATTGGAAGAATCAATATCATCAAAGTGACTATACTATCCAAAGAAATCAACAGATTCAATGCAATCCCTACCAAATTACCAATGGCATTTTTCACAGAACTAGAACTAAAAATCTTAACATATTTATGGAAACACAAAAGACTCCAAATAGCCTGATAAGAAGCAATCCTGATAAAGAAAAATGAAGCTGAAGGAATAAGCCTCCTTGACTTCAAACTATTCTACAAAGCTACAATAATCAAAACAGTATGGTACTGGCACAGAAACAGAAATATATATCAATGGCACAGGACAGAAAGCCCAGAAATAAACCCACACACCTAAGGTCAATTAATCTATGACAAAGGAGGCAAGAATATACAATGGAGAGAAGACAGTCTGTTCAATAAGTGGTGCAGGGAAAACTGGACAACTACATGTAAAATAATGAAATTAGAACATTCTCTAACACCACGCACAAAAATAAACTCAAAATGGATTAAAGACCTAAATGTAAGACCAGATACTATAAAACTCTTAGAGGAAAACATAGGCAGGACACTCTTCGACATAAATCACAGCTATATCTTTTTGGATCCACCTCCTAGAGTAATGAAAAGGAAAACAAAACTAAATAAATGGGACCTAATTAAACTCAAAACTTTTGCACAGCAAAGGAAACCATAAACAAAATGAAAAGACAACCCTCAGAATGGGAGAAAACATTTGCAAACCATGTGACTGATAAGGGATTAATCTACAAAGTATACAAAGAGGTCATGCAGCTCAATATCAAAAAACCAAACAACCAGGACTTCCCTGGTGGCACAGTGGTTAAGAATCTGCCTGCCAGGGCTTCCCTGGTGGTGCAGTGGTTAAGAATCTGCCTGCCAATGCAAGGAACGTGGGTTCGAGCCCTGGTCCAGGAAGATCCCACATGCCGTGGAGCAACAAGGCCATGCACCACAACTACTGAGCCTGAGCTCTAGAGCCCACGTGCCACAACTACTGAGGCCTGTGCGCCTAGAGCCTGTGCTCTGCAACAAGAGAGGCCACAACAATGAGAAGCTCATGGACCTCAATGAAGAGTAGCCCCCGCTCACCGCAACTAGAGAAAGCCCACGCACAGCAATGAAGACCCAACACAGCCAAAAATAAAATAAATAAATAAATAAATATATTAAAAAAAAAAAAAAAGAATCTGCCTGCCAATGCAGGAGACGTGGGTTCAATCCCTGGTCCAGGAAGACTCCACATGCCGCAGGGCAATAAGCCAGTGCACCACAACTACTAAGCCTGCGCTCTAGAGCCTGCACAACTACTGAAGCCCACGTACCTAGAGCCCATGCTTTGCAACAAGAGAAACCACCACAATGAGAAGGCTGTGCACCGCAATGAAGAGTAGCCCCTGCTCGCCACAACTAGAGAAAGCCCACGTGCAGCAACAAAGACCAAATGCAGCCAGAAATAAATAAATAAATAAAATATATATATATTTAAAAAAACAACCCAATCAAATAGTGGGCAGAAGACCTAAATAGACATTTCTCCAAAGACAAATAGATGGCCAAGAAGCACATGAAAAGATGTTCAACATGGCTAATTATTAGAGAAATGCAAATCAAAACTACAATGAGAAATCACCTCACACCAGTCAGAACAGCCATCAGCAAAATGTCTACAAACAATAAATACTGGAGAGGGTGTGAAGAAAAGGGAAGCCTCTTACACTGTTGGTGGGAATGTAAATTGGTACAGACATTATGGAGAACAGTACGGAGGTTCCTTAAAAAACTAAAAATAGAACTACCATTTTATCCAGCAATCCCATTCCTGGGCATATATCCAGAGAAAACCATGGTTCGAAAGGATACATGCATCACAATGTTCATTGCAGTGCTGTTTACAGTAGCCAAGACACGGAAGCAACCTAAATGTCCATCGACAGATGAATGGATAAAGAAGATGTGGTACGTATATACAATGGACAATTACTCAGTCATAAAAAAAGAATGAAATAATGCCATTTGCAGCAACATGGATGGATCCAGAGATTATCATACTGAGTGAAGTAAGTCAGACAAAGAAAGACAAATATCATATGATATCACTTATATTTAGAATCTAAAAAGATGATACAAATGAACTTATTTACAAAACAGAATCAGACTCAAAGACTTCGAAAACAAACTTATGGTTACCAAAGGGGAAAGGTTGGGGGGAGGGATAAATCAGGAGTTTGGGATTAACATACACACACTACTATATAGAAAATAGATAATCAACAAGGACTTATTGTATAGCACAGGCAACTCTACTCAATATTCTGTAATAACCTATATGGAAAAAGAATCTGAAAAAGAATGGATATATGTATATGTATAAATGAACTCACTCTGCTATATACCTGAAACTAACACAACATTGTAAATAAACTATACCCCAATATAAAATTAAAATTAAAATAAGATAAAATAAAACAATCATACACCATGATCAAGTGGGATTAGGTCCAGGAATGCAAGGATTGTTCAACATTCACAAAGTAATCAGGGAGATAAACCACATTAACAAAATGAAGGATAAAAATCATATGATCATCTCAATAGATGCAGAAAAGGCATTTGACAAAATTCAACATTCATTTATGACAAAAACTCTCAGAAGATGGCGGAGTAGAAGGACGTGCTCTCATTCCCTCTTGTGGAAACACCAGAATCACAACTAGCTGCTGGACAATCATCTACAGGAAGACATGAACTCACCAAAAAAGATAACCCACATCCAAAGACAAAGGAGAAACCACAATAAGACAGTAGGAGGGGTGCAATCACAGTAGGTGACTTACAGACTGGAGAACACTTATACCACAGAAGTCCACCCACTGGAGTGAAGGTTCTGAGCCCCACGTCAGGCTTCCAAACCTGGGGGTCCGGAAACAGGAGGAGGAATTCCTAGAGAAACATACTTTGAAGGCTAGTGGGATTTGGTTGCAGAACTTCGACAGGACTGGGGGAAACAGAGACTCCACTCTTGGAGGGCACACACAAAGTAGTGTGTGCATCGGGACCCAGGGGAAGGAGCAGTGACCCCAGGGGAGACTGAACCAGACCTACCTGCTAGTGTTGGAGGGTCTCCTGCAGAGGCAGGGGGTGGCTGTGGCTCACCATGGGGACAAGGACACTGGCAGCAGAAGTTCTGGGAAGTACTCCTTGGCTTGAGCCCTCCCAGAGTCTGCCATTAGCCCCACCAAAGAGCCCAGGTAGGCTCCAGTGTTGGGTTGCCTCAGGCCAAACAACCAACACAGAGAGAACCTAGCCCTACCCATCAGCAGTCAGGCATATTAAAGTTTACTGAGCTCTGCCCACCAGAGCAACAGTCAGCTCTACCCACCACCAGTCCCTCCCATCAGGAAACTTACACAAGCCTCTTAGATAGCCTCATCAACCAGAGGGCAGACAGCAGAAGCAAGAAGAACTACAATCCTGCAGGCTGTGGAACAAAAACCGCATTCACAGAAAGACAGACAAGATGAAAAGGCAGAGGGCTATGTATCACATGAAGGAACAAGATAAAACCCCAGAAAAACAACTAAATGAAGTGGAGATAGGCAACCTTCCAGAAAAAGAATTCAGAATAATGATAGTGAAGATGATCCAGGACCTCGGAAAAAGAATGGAGGCAAAGATCGAGAAGATGCAAGAAATGTTTAACAAAGACCTACAAGAATTAAAGAACAAACAAACAGAGATGAACAATACAATAACTGAAATGAAAACTACACTAGAAGGAATCAATAGCAGAATAACTGAGGCAGAAGAATGGATAAGTGACCTGGAAGACAGAATGGTGGAATTCACTGCTGTGGAACAGAATAAAGAAAAAAGAATGAAAAGAAATGAAGACAGCCTAAGAGACCTCTGGGACAACATTAAACGCAACAACATTCACATTATAGGGTTCCCAGAAGGAGGAGAGAGAGAGAAAGGACCTGAGAAAATATTTGAAGAGATTATAGTCGAAAACTTCCCTAACATGGGAAAGGAAATAGCCACCCAAGTCCAGGAAGCAGAGCAAGTCCCATGCAGGATAAACCCAAGGAGAAACATGCCGAGACACATTGTAATCAAATTGGCAAAAATTAAAGACAAAGTATTGAAAGCAGCAGGGGAAAAACAACAAATAACATACAAGGGAACTCCCATAAGGTTAACAACTGATTTCTCAGAAGAAACTCTACAAGCCAGAAGGGAGTGGCATGATCTACTTAAAGTGATGAAAGGGAAGAACCTACAACCAAGATTACTGTACCCAGCAAGGATCTCACTCAGATTCAATGGAGAAATCAAAAGCTTTACAGACAAGTAAAAGGTAAGAGAATTCAGCACCACCAAACCAGCTCTACAACAAATGCTAAAGGAACTTCTCTAAGTGGGAAACACAAGAGAAGAAAAGGATCTACAAAAACAAACCCATAACAATTAAGAAAATAGTCATAGGAACATACATATCGATAATTGCCTTAAACATGAATGGATTAAGTGCTCCAACCAAAAGACACAGGATTGCTGAATGGATACAAAAACAAGACCCATATATATGCTGTCTACAAGAGACCCACTTCAGAACTAGGGACACATACAGACTGAAAGTGAGGGGATGGAAAAAGATATTCCATGCAAATGGAAATCAAAGGAAAGCTGGAGTAGCAATACTCATATCAGATAAAATAGACTTTAAAATAAAGAATGTTACAAGAGACAAGGAAGGACACTACACAGTGATCAAGGGATCAATCCAAGAAGAAGATATAACAATTATAAATATATATGCACCCAACATAGGCACACGTCAATACATAAGGCAACTGCTAACAGCTATAAAAGAGGAAATCGACAGTAACACAATAATAGTGGGGGACTTTAACACCTCACTTACACCAATGGACAGATCATCCAAAATGAAAATAAATAAGGAAACAGAAGCTTTAAATGACACAATAGACCAGATAAATTTCATTGATATTTATAGGACATTCCATCCAAAAACAGCAGATTACACTTTCTTCTCAAGAGTGCACGGAACATTCACCAGGCTAGATCACATCTTGGGTCACAAATCAAGCCACAGTAAATTTAAGAAAATTGAAATCATATCAAGCATCTTTTCTGACCACAACGCTATAAGATTAGAAATCTATTACAGGGAAAGAAACGTAAAAAACACAAACACATGGAGGCTAAACAATACTTTACTAAATAACCAAGAGATCACTGAAGGAATCAAAGAGGAAATAAAAAAATACCTAGAGACAAATGACAATGAAAACACGACGATCCAAAACCTATGGGATGCAGCAAAAGCAATTCTAAGAGGGAAGTTTATAGCTATACAAGCCTACCTCAAGAAACAAGAAAAATCTCAAATAAACAGTCTAACCTTAAACCTAAAGGAACTAGAGAAAGAAGAACAAACAAAACCCAAAGTTAGCAGAAGGAAAGAATTCATAAAGATCAGAGCAGAAATAAATGAAATAGAAACAAAGAAAACAATAGCAAAGATCAATAAAACTAAAAGCTGGTTCTTTGAGAAGATAAACAAAATTGATAAACCATTAGCCAGACTCACCAAGAAAAAGAGGGAGAGGACTCAAATCAATAAAATTAGAAATGAAAAAGGAGAAGTTACAACAGACACTGCAGAAATACAAAGCATCCTAAGAGACTACTACAAGCAACTCTATGCCAATAAAATGGACAACCTGGAAGAAATGGACAAATTCTTAGAAAGGTATAACCTTCCAAGACTGAACCAGGAAGAAATAGAAAATATGAACAGACAAATCACAAGTAATGAAATTGAAACTGTGATTAAAAATCTTCCAACAAACAAAAGTCCAGGACCAGATGGCTTCACATGTGAATTCTATCAAACATTTAGAGAAGAACTAACACCCATCCTTCTCAAACTCCCAAAACACTGCAGAGGAAGGAACACTTCTAAATTCATTCTATGAAGCCACCATCACCCTGATACCAAAACCAGACAAAGACACTACAAAAAAAGAAAATTACAGACCAATATCACTGATGAATATAGATGCAAAAATCCTCAACAAAATTCTAGCAAACAGAATCCAACAACACATTAAAAGGATCATACACCATGATCAAGTGGGATTTATCCCAGGGATGCAAGGATTCTTCAATATATGCAAATCAATCAATGTGATACACCATATTAACAAATTGAAGAATAAAAACCATATGATCATCTCAATAGTTGCAGAAAAAGCTTTTGACAAAATTCAACACCCATTTATGATAAAAACTCTCCAGAAAGTGGGCATAGAGGGAACCTACCTCAACATAATAAAGGCCATATACGACAAACCCACAGCAAACGTCATTCTCAATGGTGAAAAACTGAAAGCATTTCCTCTAAGAACAGGAACAAGACAAGGATGTCCACTCTCACCACTGTTATTCAACATAGTTTTGGAAGTCCTAGCCACAGCAATTAGAGAAGAAAAAGAAATAAAAGGAATACAAATTGGAAAAGAAGAAGTGAAACTGTCACTGTTTGCAGATGACATGATACTATACATAGAGAATCCTAAAGATGCCACCAGAAAACTACTAGAGCTAATCAATGAATTTGGTAAAGTTGCAGGATACAAAATTAATGCACAGAAATCTCTTGCATTCCTATACACTAATGATGAAAAACCTGAAAGTGAAATTAAGGAAACACTCCCATTTTACCACTGCAACAAAAAGAATAAAATACCTAGGAATAAACCTACCTAGGGAGACAAAAGACCTGTATGCCGAAAACTATAAGACACTGATGAAAGAAATTAAAGATGATACCAACAGATGGAGAGATATACCATGTTCTTGGAGTGGAAGAATCAATATTGTGAAAATGACTATACTACCCAAAGCAATCTACAGATTCAATGCAATCCCTATCAAATTACCAATGGCATTTTTTACAGAACTAGAACAAAAAATCTTAAAATTTGTATGGAGACACAAAAGACCCTGAATAGCCAAAGCAGTCTTGAGGGAAAAAAACGGAGCTGGAGGAATCAGACTCCCTGACTTCAGACTATACTACAAAGCTACAGTAATCAAGACAGTATGGTACTGGCAGAAAAACAGAAACATAGATCAATGGAACAAGACAGAAAGCCCAGAGATAAACCCACGCACCTATGGTCAACTAATCTATGACAAAGGAGGCAAGGATATACAATGGAGAAAAGACAGCCTCTTCAATAAGTGGTGCTGGGGAAACTGGACAGCTACATGTAAAAGAATGAAATTAGAACACTCTCTAACACTATACACAAAAATAAACTCACAATGGATTAGAGACCTAAATGTAAGACTGGACACTATAAAACTCTTAGAGGAAAACATAGGAAGAACACTCTTTGACATAAATCACAGCAAGATCTTTTTTGATCCACCTCCTAGAGTAATGGAAATAAAAACAAAAATAAACAAATGGGACCTAATGAAACTTCAAAGCTTTTGCACAGCAAAGGAAACCATAAACAAGACGAAAAGACAACCCTCAGAATGGGAGAAAATATTTGCAAACGAATCAATGGACAAAGGATTAATCTCAAAAATATATAAACAGCTCATGCAGCTCAATATTAAAAAAAACAAACAACCCCATGCAAAAATGGGCAGAAGACCTAAATAGACATTTCTCCAAAGAAGACATACAGATGGCCAAGAAGCACATGAAAAGCTGCTCAACATCACTAATTATTAGAGAAATGCAAATCAAAACTACAATGAGGTATTACCTCACACCAGTTAGAATGCGCATCATCAGAAAATCTACAAACAACAAATGCTGGAGAGCGTGTGGAGAAAAGGGAACCATCTTGCACTGTTGGTGCGAATGTAAATTGATACAGCCACTATGGTGAACAGTATGGAGGTTCCTTAAAGAACTAAAAATAGAATTACCATATGATCCAGCAATCCCACTACAGGGCATATACCCAGAGAAAACCATAATTCAAAAAGACACATGCACCCCAATATTCACTGCAGCACTACTTACAATAGCCAGGTCATGGAAGCAACCTAAATGCCCATAGGCAGACGAATGGATAAAGAAGATGTGGTACATATATACAATGGAATATTACTCAGCCATAAAAAGGAACAAAATTGGGTCATTTGTAGAGATGTGGATGGATCTAGAGACTGTCATACAGAGTGAAGTAAGTCAGAAAGAGAAAAACAAATATCGTATATTAACGCATATATGTGGAACCTAGAAAAATGGTACAGATGAACTGGCTTGCAGGGCAGAAATTGAGACACAGATGTAGAGAACAAACTTATGGACACCGAGGGCGGAAAGCCATGGTGGGGTGGTGGTGGTGGTGTGCTGAACTGGGCGATTGGGATTGACATGTATACACTGATGTGTATAAAATTGATGACTAATAAGAACCTGCTGTATAAAAATAAAATAAAATTTAAAAATTAAAAAAAAAGAGATTATTGAAACACAAAACCACCAAAAAACAAAAAAAAAAAACCTCTCAACAAAGTGGGTATAGAGGGAACATAACTCATATCATAACTCATGATAAAAGCCATATATGACAAGCCTGCAGCTATCATCATACCTAAGGGTGAAAAGCTGAAAGCCTTTCCTCTAAGATCAGGAACAAGGCAAGTATGCCCACTTTGACTACCTATATTCAACACAGCATTGGATTTTCTAGACAGAGCAATTAGGCAAGAAAAAGAAATAAAATGTATTCAAATTGAAAAGGAAAAAGGAAAATGATCAATAATTGCAGATGACACATTATAGCTGATTCACTTTGCTGTACAGCAGAAACCAACACAACATTGTAAAGCAACTATACTCCAATTAAAAAAAAAAAAAGCAGAGGATCTGAATAGAAATTTTTCCATACATATGAAAAGACATACAGATGGCCAACAGGTACATGAAGAGATATTCAACATCACTAATCATCAGGGAAGTGCAAATCAAAACCACACCTGTTAGAATAGCTATATCAAGAAGACAAGAAATAACAACTGTCGGCGACGATGTGGAAAAAAAAGGGAACACTTGTGCACGGTTGGTGGGAATGTAAACTGCTACAGCCACTATGGAAAAACAGTTTTTGAGGTTACTCAAAAAACTTAAAAATAGAACTACCATATGATCTAGCAATTCCACTTCTGGGTATTTATCCAAAGGAAACAAAAACACTCAAAAAATACCTACACCCTCATGTTTTTTTCAGCATTATTTAAAAATAGTGAAGACGTGGAAACCACCTCAGTGTTCATCGATGGACAAATGGATAAAGAAAATCTGGAATATTATTCAGCCATAAAAAGGAATGAAATCTTGCCATTTACAACAACATGGATAGATCTTGAAAGCGTTATGCTAAATGAAATGTCAGACAGAGGAAGACAAATACCATATGAAAGTATCATATGATCTCACTTTTATGTAAAATCTAAAAAACACCCCCCAAAAGCCAAAAAACTGACCTCATAGATACAGAGAAGAGATTGGTGTTTGCCAGAGGCTGGGGATGGAGAGTGGGTAAAATGGATAAAGGAGGTTAAAAGGTACAAACTTCCAGATATGAACTAAATAAGTCATGTAATGTACAGCATGATGACTACAGTTAATAACTTTGTATTGCATATTTGAGAGTTGCTGAAAGAGTAAACCTTACAAGTTTTCATCACACATAAAAATTTTTTTAAGCTATGTATGGTGACAGACGTTAACTAGACTTATCATGGTGATCGCATATACAAATATGGAATCATTATGTTGTATACCTGAAACTAACATAATGTGTCAATTATACTTCAATAAAAATAAAAACAAAATGTGGTATACTTATGATGTAATATTATTCAATCTTAAAAAGAAGGAAATGATAACACATGCTACAACAAGGATGAACCTTAAGGAGCTATGGTAAGTGAAATAAGCCAGTCAGAAAAGAACAAATATTATATGATTCCATTTACATGAAGTCCCTAGAATAGTCAAATTCACAGAGATGGACAGTAGAACAGTGGCTACCAGAGGATGGAGGGAGTAGAGAATGGGAGTATATTGTTTAATGGATAAAGTTTCAGTTTGGGATGATGAGAAGTTCTGAGATAGATGGTGATCACTTTTACACAATTTGAATGTACCTAATGCCACTGAACTGTACACTTAATAATGGTTAAAATGGCAAATTTTTTCAACTCATTTCATTCCAACAATGTACCTAACTCAGTTGAAGGGACCATTGGAATAGAGATGCCCATGTTTGCAGGCAAATGTAAGCAATGACAACTATATCAGGATTGCAGCCAGGCCAACAGGGATCAACAGACACTGTTGATGTTAAGAGATCTCAAACTGGGAATGAATGTGCATCTTAGAATTAATGAAATATGATTTTTTTTAAGTTCACTGGTTAATATGTCTTGTGTGAAACACCTGTTGACCTCCAACTATTTCACATATTCCTGCAAGACCTGGCTCAGCCTCTTTTGTCCAGTGTGCATTTAATTCACATCAGTCAAATGAAAAAACCGAGAATTTGTTAACATTGCAAGGACAAAATCTTATACTACCAGCTTCACTTTACCTAAAATTTTGATCAGTTTTCCGATTCAGTACCACAAAGAGTTATTGACAGCTTCAGGATATGTGTTTCTGCCTTTAATTTCTGATGCTTAATACTAGATAAATACAGTATACATTCTGTTATTTTTTGAAGAAATCAGCCTCTCTACAATAACACAGAGTGGTAAGTGGCTAGAGAAAGCAAGATAAACTTTTAGAAACGTAATTGATTCTTAATGACGTACTTGGCTAACACTGGAATCTTTTTCGAATACACGTTAACTGCTTTTTCAAAGAGCCCTTATGAAGTTTACAAAGTTAGAATTACAGGATCCATTTTTCCCTTCCTTAACGTGTATCACAAAGTCCCTTTGTCTTGCCTTGATGTCATGTGATCTTCTCTGCAGACACAAGACAACACTCAGAAGGGATCTTAGGTCATAATCATCAATAAAATAAGTTCTGTCACTTTGATGTGGTAAGAAACCAGTCTGTGGTGGTTGCCCAAGTATATGATCACTCCTCTCCATTCTTCCCACCATGCAGTTCTTAGAAGTAATCTCAGAGTATTGTGACATTCTGAGTCTGTAGTTTTTTTGTCCCACAGCAAACCGTGGAACAGGCTGACCTACTCTTTGTCACCCAAAGTCGTGCAGAGTACTACAGTCAGTAGTTAAAATTCTCTCAAAGCACTCCCCAAGTCCTAATTTGGATCTCTTGCCCACCTCATATTGCCTCTGCCTTCTGTCCAAAATAACCAGGCCCCTATCTGTAGGGATTGATTTTACTCCAGTATCCCCTGCCCTCCACTTGCTATACATTTTCCAGAGTCTCAATCTCGAATCACAAGTCAGAGTGTGTGTGATTCACGGGGTTTGTGGCTCAGCAGGACATTCAGTGAAGGCAATTATCACCCCCAACCCTTCAGAATAGACTCCCCAGTTTTAATTTTCAGACAGTCCACTCTCCTCTCTCAGCAGTCCAGCACAGAACAACATGGAGAAATAATAGTTCTGAGAAAATATAGTATAAATCCCAAAGGAGGAAGAGAATCCATCTCCCAACTGACTCATTCTTTGCAAGGTAACTTCCTCTCAAGATATAGCCAATAGCTCACATTATTACACAAAGCAGCTTTAGTTCTTTTCCTTTGATCGCTGCTTTCGACAATGGGCATAATTCAATTAGGATAATGTCCTCCACCTGAAAATCTCAAAGTCCAAACTTTCAGATTTTGACCATAAAAATGGGATTACATTTTTAGTGCAATATCGTCTTTATGTTTTCTGAGGATGTGTTTGTGGGCAGAGATAAAGGAAGATTATTTTATTATTCTAGTTATACATGATTTGAATAGACTGTATTACTGTACTTCGAAGTTTTTGATACTGTCCTGTTAGGATACAAAGAGAAAAAAGAGAAAAGGGATGTGTGTGAAACTTCTATAAAGATGCAATTCTATACTGTATACAGGGTGTGTATTTTCTATGCAATTATGTAAATTACACATAAGTTACATATATAACCATTATATATATTTGTGTGTAAGTATTTATTTGTGTATATATATAATATTGTAGAGCTGTTCAAGAATGTAGGCCCTTTGTAAATCAAAGTATACCGACCTGGGGTAGACCCTGAAGTCTGTATAATTCAATGATTCCTGAAAGAGTAATGTAGGAACCCTAATTTCTAGGAAACACCAGCTTTCCTGAGCTTATACTTCAAATTGTGTATGAGTGTGAGCCTTCCACTCAGTAGCTGAGCCCTCCAAGGTGGTTTCCATGACTGGTGTAAGGTGACTGCTTTGTGCGCGGTCTCTGTGTGAGCTCTGGGCTGCTGCCCTGTTTGGGCTTGTCTAGAGGACAGGTGAGAAGGATAGTCCAGGATTCTGTCCGAATCACAGAAGAGACCACAGAAGGAAGATAATTACTCTCTTGGAGACTGGAGAGAGGAACAACTATGCTTTGGAAAGAAAGTACATGAAAAATGACATCGCCTCCAGGCCCTAGGGAGGGGAAATTTTTTTTTAAAACATCTTTATTGGAGTATAATTGCTTTACAATGTTGTGTTAGTTTCTGCTGTATAACAGAGTGAATCAGCTATACGTATACATATATCCCCACATCCCCTTAGGGAGGGGAAATTTTAAATACAGAAGAGAATCAACTGCTCAGTTTCAGCAACCTCAAAGTGTTGGTTCAGGTCCTTTGAGCTGCTGACACTAAAATGGAACTGAACATGCAAGACAATCATTATTGGGGAAGTTGCCTGTGAAGAATAAAGGGGGCGGGGTTGCTTTCAAACAGCAATCTAGGTCCTATTGTCAAAGGGAGAGAGAAGGAAGGATTATGTAGGAAAAGCGTCAGCCCACAGTGCAGTTCTGAGAAACTTTTGGCAAGGATGAGAGGGAGTCAAAGTTGCCTGATGGGGCTTCCCTGGTGGCGCAGTGGTTGAGAATCTGCCTGCCAATGCAGGGGTCACGGGTTCGAGCCCTGGTCTGGGAGGATCCCACATGCCGCGGAGCAACTGGGCCCGTGAGCCACAACTACTGAGCCTGCGCGTCTGGAGCCTGTGCTCCGCAACAAGAGAGGCCGCGATAGTGAGAGGCCCGCGCACCGCGATGAAGAGTGGCCCCCGCTTGCTGCAACTAGAGAAAGCCCTTGCACAGAAACGAAGACCCAACACAGCCAAAAATAAATAAATAAAAAAAAATTCTACATGTCACTGGATCTGACAAGAACTTATGTAAGTGTTCAGCTCCATAAAGCAGGATTAAGTAGCACCAATAGCTTTTCTAAGATTGGGGGTGGGAAAAAGCAACAATAAAGCTGTTTGCTCTCTCTCTTCCTATTCAAAGAAGGGCATACCCAGCAACATTACCAATAACTGAATAGTTAATCTTTTGATAAACCAAATAGCTTGTAGCCATATCTTGAAAGTTAAACTCTTAAGCACTACGTGGCAATATAATAAATGGGGACACTTTTCTGCAAAGCAGTTACGTTTTTAATTTTTACCTGATTTAGCGACTTGACTGAGGAGGGGGATGGCAGTGAGATGGGCAGAGAGCATGGCTGGGCCCTGACTCTGGCTGCTTCTCCTTCCTTGGAAACATCTCTGAGACATGTCCATAGTGCTTGCAGCTGCCAGCCCGAACCCCAGTGGGTGCTGGCCCAACCCTCAGAAGGAATGGACCAGGCCAGGAGACACCTACTTGCACACTCTCTCTTCTTTTTTAATAAATTTATTTATTTATTTTTGGTTGCATTGGGTCTTCGTTGCTGCACACGGGCTTTCTCTAGTTGCAGCGAGCAGGGGCTACTCTTTGTTGCGGTGCGCAGGCTTCTCATTGCAGTGGCTTCTCTTGTTGCGGAGCACGGACTCTAGGCACGCGGGCTTCAGTAGTTGTGGCGCATGGGCTCAGTAGTTGTGGCTTGTGGGCCCTAGAACGCAGGCTCGGTAGTTGTGGCGCACGGGCTTAGTTGCTCCGCGGCATGTGGGATCTTCCCAGACCAGGGCTTGAACCCGTGTCCCCTGCATTGGTAGGTGGATTCTTAACCCCTGTGCCACCAGGGAAGCCCCAGCCCACTCTCTTTTTGCATCAGCAGCTCCATGCTCTTGCCCTGTTTTCCACAGTGACTATGATAAACGTGCCTGCTCTGAGCTGGGAGTGCTGCCCTCAGAGCAAGCAGAGACTCAGGGACATTGCCAACGCTGCTCCCAGTGCCCAATGTTGCCTCCCAACCAAGTCAGAGGCTGAGCTTCAGGCCCTGTGGTTCTAGGGTACCCTGAAATAGAGTGGCATGGACCCCATTACAGCTCTTGGACTTGAAATCTACATTTGGCTGCCCTAACTGAGTTTCCCCCTGCCTAGCCTCCATCAACTGAGCCAATGCACACAAACTCTAACTCAGGGATGGAAAAGGGAATCTGCCCCAGGTGAGTAGATCTGCCCCAACACCTGGAAGGGCTAGACTAGGACAACCCCGAGGGCAAGCTGAGGTTGGGCTGAAGACACTGACAGAAGAAAGAGACAACCCCAGGCTGTCTGAGCTTCAGCCCCAGACTTGACCACCAATCCAGCTGGTGAATGAACCCTCTGCAGCAGCACAAGACCAAGAAATGGGCTGGGCTGCTGCACGTCTGCCTGGGAGGGAATCCCAAACAGCCTCTCCTAAAAGAGTGGGTCCCCAAGGAGTACCCAGTTAATTGCAAGGAAATAATCTGGCCCTGTTGAGAAGTTCTACAAAAATTGAAAAGAGAACAAAAACAGAGCTAGAAGGTCAAAATCATCCCTAAAGTAGCTGTCCAGGACACATCTGTTCTATTCTCATCCTTTCAGGTGTAACATGGACCAGGGGTGAGATGGTGGCATTCCCTGGAGGGACAAGGAACCTGGTTCCCCATGCGAGCTGTATAGGCCAGCTGACTTTCGCTTGGAAGAATGGGGAGGTCTGGGAAGCTTTCCCAGGGGAAATGACCTAGGTGAGACATTGGAAACCTAGCGTTGACCATGGAAAGGAGGAAAGGGTTTGCTAGGCAGAGGGACAGCACACATAAATCTCTGAAGGTGAGAAGACAGAGGGGAGCTTACAAGAGGAGAGATGGTAGGAGGCTGCAGATCTCAATTTGGGACAACAGCAGCAGAAGAGGCTGACAAAGTGAATAAGTGGCTTGTTCATGAAAAATCATTTAAGCTAAGGTAAGAATTTTACCTCCCCCCCCCCACTGTGGGGTGCAGCTAGGGAAGAGGGACACAGTACAAGCTGTAGAACCACCTGCCTGTTGGTGGGGTGGGTATAAACCGGGGTAAGACTAGAAACAGGAGGACAGGGTAGGAGCATGTTAGCCCAGCTGGCAGTGAAATTAAACCACCTGGGAGGGCAACACTATCAGAGCTTGCCTAACACACTCACAGAGCTGGGCATGGCGCCAAGCACGTTACATGCTGAATCGATCATTCACCTCTGCAGCAAGCCCCTGAGGAAGGCGCTATTGCTAGTATTTCCATTTTACATTTGAAATGAGGCAGAGGGCAGCTGAACGATTTCCCCTGGGCTGTATGGCAGCGAGGACAGAGCCAGAACCCACCAGTGCTCTCAACCATTACCTGTCCTCACCTGAAGGTGGGAAAAAAATGGACAACAGATTCTAGAGATGGTTGTTAGGAGGCAGAATTGACAGGACTTTGTGGTCGATGAGGTATGAGAGGGGGAAGAGTCAAGAATGACTCCCACGTTTCTAGCTTGGGTATCTGGATGGAAGGGTGCACAGAAGATGGTCCACATCTGTGGGCATTTCAAGGAGGAGAGGCAAATGCTGCTGAAAGTCACAAAAGTCTGAAAGGTTTATGGGAGATCTGAGGAAAAGCAGAAGCAGTGGATTACCTGGGAGTGGGTTAAGGGGTCAAAGCAAGGTAGAAAAATAGAGAGTGTGTGTGTAGACAACTCCGTAAAAAAGCCTGGCTAGGAAGTGGAGAGGGGAGCGAAATGTCCCATGAGGAGGGATTTTGCTTTTGCTGTTTTTTTTTTTTTTTTTTTTTTACTATGACGACCTGAGCAGCTCCTACCTCGTGACAGGAGGGACTATGAAGGGGTTGACTCAGGTGGGTTCAGTACAGAGTGAAGGAATTTGCCATTTGGTGGTTCCTATTTTATCTGGAGGAGGGGGGTGGTAATAGAGCATTTCACAAATCTCTTTGATGGTCTGCCCAAGATTATGCAGGCTTCTCATGCTGTGTTAGTTTCTGTTACACAACTTAAAAGGTTTCTTTTGCGTTTTTCTCAAGCAAGTAGCTTTGAAATGTTGCCTTCCGTATAAAGTGGAATTATAATATTTAGCATGTAAGTTAATCTTGTTTCATAGATGGCTTTCTCTTTCAAGAGAGAACTTCAAACAGGTTTGTGGAGAAAGTGTCCTTCCCATTACTCAAGATAAATGTTCTATTCTGGAGATCGGGAGGCTGAGGGGGATGAGGAATCACTTATGAGTTTTAGGTTGCGATGCAGCCTTTAGAAATTCATGCACAAGTTGCACACCAAAACACTCCAGGAAAAATGAGTAGTTTCTCCCTTTTGGATTGTATTAAATAAAAAGAGAAAAAAAGTAAAGGGTCAAATTAAAGATCATGGAGGCTAGATTGGTTTGGATGATGTTCTTAAACTTCTATAGTGAGGGCTGGGGATAGACTCAATGTCCAAGGACTACAGTCTGTGTGGTAACATATCTAAATATAGATAGATGGGTGGTGGCAGGGGGAGGGGGGAGAGAGAGAGCTACTCATTGTAACAACTTGGAAAGGTCAATTAAGGACAAAACTGTCATCCGTCTTCTCCTAACACAGAATCATACTGGTCTACCTCCAGTCTTCTTTTTAAGGCAAAAAAGTCACCGTACGCATACAGTTATGGAGTCCCCTCTTCTCACTTAGTATTTTATGCCAGGCAATTACTCATACCATGAAGACCTTTTTGTAAACATTATTTGAATGGCGGCATGAGGTCCCAGCCCAAGGACATCCTGTAGCCCATTTCCTCAATCAAAGGGCCCCTATTGGGCAGAGAGTATTTGCCATCTGCTTGTTTGCATAGTCAGGTGGAGACCAGGGGCTTGTAGCTAAGAGGAATGGGGGCCTTGTCCTCTGAAATACAATTTTTCTTTGACTGGCTGTTCTTGAATTTTATTGTTAAAGCAATAAAAAAAAAAATCAACCAGCAGGAAAATGCTAAGTTTGATCATTCACGGATTACAGTGTCTCTATTTTTTTGTTTTCTAGGTTTCGGAGACAATAATTATTTGTTTAAGCTCCCACGGGCTTAGGCCTGGCTGAGAGTTTTGGACAAACTAAGGTGTCGCACTTCACAGCCTTGAGCAAATAGGGTAATAGGTCTAACATCCTTCTGTTGTCCAAGAGGAAAGAGTCAGACGTACAGGCATCTTCCGGTCAAATAATAAATTACAGAACACCCACCCAGATGCTACTCACACACAACGCTGCAGGAATTCTTCCCCATCCCCATCCTCCCACCCCCAAAAATACTAGACCATGCTAAGTCATTCAGCCTAATGACCCCAATACTCGGTCTTGGACCTGCTGGGCTACTCTTCCTGTCCACATTGTAACCTTCCTCCAAAGTCCAAGTTCAACCCCTGCCAATGCAATTTCCCCTGGTTAAAATGTCATAGGATTTAATCAGTTGCTGGGAAGCAATTTATCTGAGCTTCAGCTTCTTACGGGAAGAATGTTACTTAGTCTTATCGTTTCAGGTATCTGAAATTACGTTTACTTCTGCCAAAAGAAGAGTAAAAATGGTGATAAGGAAGTGTTCCCATATGGAAGTGATCTTGACATCCCAAAGTGAAGGAGACTGACATTTCTTGCCATATGTTAGTTTCAGTACGTGGCCTTACAAAGCTGAGATAAAGGCATTGGACCACTAAGAAGCCACTCCACACCATCTGAAGGTCTGGTATTAGGAGTAACTAAATCCAGGGCTGATGCAGCAACTGTGGGAGTTTCAGAGACCTGGCCACACAGGGGCCACTGCAGTGCACGTCCTGCTTGCCCAATGCTGAATTATAGGCACCAATGCAGTAGCAGAATGCCTGGGTTCAAATCCCAATTTTGCCACTTCTTAGCAGTATGACTTACTTGGAAGTGTTATATAACTTCTCTGTGCCTTGGTTTCCTCATCAAAAATGAGTTCTACTTCACAGAGCTACAATAAAAAATGAATATATGTAAAACCCTAAGAGCAGTACAACCAGTACCTGGACACAAAGAAATGCTCTATAGATGTTGGTTACTATTAACCAGATTCTTTTTTTGAGATCTAAGTCAACTCTTTCCTTCCCTTTGAAGAAAGGTCTGATGCTGGAGAAGCAGCAGTGGGTAAACCGTGGTTCCAGAGAAACTACGGTTCATTTGGTCATTCAACAAATTATTGAGGGCCGAGCGCTCTCAGAATTTGAAAATATGGAGGGGTTATTGCGGGGACTACTATCTTGCTACTAAAACCTGCTCTAAATGTTACCTACCTAACACTTGTTTAGTGCTTTTTCTGGGTTAGACATAGCTAAATGTTTTACTCATTTATTTCCATAGCAATCCTATGAATGTGTTGTTGTTGTTATTCCCATTTTACAGATGAGAAAATAGAGGCTTGGAGTTCTCAAGTAAGTTGCCCCGATCAGCCAAGAAGGTGAGGAGGAAGGGCCACTTCAATGTGTGTATCCCATCTTCAGCAGAGGGAAGCATGCCTTATCCCTGGTTTGCACCATTCAGAGCCTTGCATTTAGCAAGCTCTCCAAAGTACTTCTGGAGTAATTAATTTATTAGTGTGCAGCTAGCTTGACCTTTAAGAAAACCTAGACTTCACTATTTTTCACTTTTGAATAATACATGTCAATATATCCAGCAAGACACTTATTTAATAAATAGCTCTGGAAAAATAAATAAATAAATAAATAGCTCTGGCATAATTAGCCATCCATCTGGAAGACAAAGTTAGATCCATACCTCATTCCATATACAAAATAAATCCAAATCGATTAAAGCTTAGTTTCAATATAAAAATGTTAGAAAAACAAAGGATAATATTTGTATTGCTTAAAGGGAAAGGTAATTTTTTTTTTAAAAGAAAAGACAGGTAACAGAAGCTGTAAATAAAATTTTAAAATCTGAGATTTAACAGCCTAGAAGTTAAACATTTCAGTATGGCAGAAGACACCAAAGTCAAGTGACAAACAGTAACTCAGGGAGAATATGTTCAATTAACATCCATAATAAATGACTTCTTCTATATGACAATTAGAGGTTGCCATGTCCTGCTGAAATTTGCAGGGGTGTGTCTTGTGACCAGCCCACGGTGGGTACAGAGAGTGTGGGGCAACGGTCTTACTTCAGTGGATATGTAACATAAACAGAATAAATCAATTCTATCTTAATTAATTTATTGAACACTTCAGTAAGTTAATTCTACTTAAATCTTTTTAGCAGCAACCGGGACTTTTAAAGTGCTTTAACACACATGCTGTCCTTAGCCAGGTCGATAGGCACAGCTGGCCCATCTCTGGCTGTATCTGCAACATTTCTCCTCTTCCTCATTCTATTCCTCACTCACTAGCCTCCTTTCTATTCCGCAAACGTTCTAGCACCTCCTGTCTCAGGACCTTTGCACATACAATTCCTTCCTTTGTATACCCTTGTCCCACATACTCTCTTGCTAGATCCGTCATTTCATTTACGTCTCTCCTCAAATGTCCCCTCCTCAGTCAGGCCTTCTCTGACCACAAGGGCAGGGACCCTGTTTTGCTTCTGCTGTGTCCCCAGTGCCTAAAGCAGTGTGCTGCCTGTAACAGGAACTCAAATAAAAATCTGTTGAATCAGGATTAATTTTTTCATTTAATTTGATTTTCACAATAAAAAGATCTGTTTATCCAGGATATTTACATTTCTTGATTTGAATGCAATACATGCCCAGTTTTTCTTTTCTTTTTTTTTTCTTTTATATCCTTCCAGCTCAACACACCTGCCTCCCTGAAGCATGTAAAGGCCAAATGTGCCAACGTGAATTATTCCCACTATAGAGATTCTGCTGTCTAAACAACTCTCGTGAAGCCAACGTTGTAACGAATACTACTACAATATGACTCATTCTTCTTTCCTCCAGTTGATGATAAAAAGCAGTCAGTATGGAAATTCCAACAGTTTGCCACCTGTTAGCAGGTCACCTCAAAACATTCCTGCCCCGTGATGATTCCAGGTTAAAGTGGCACTTCACTGCCATTTCCTGCAATAACTTCCACCAACACATGAAGCTATCCTGCCCCTATCCCTGTGCTTTACCTGCTGTCACACCATGACCAGGTCTCACAACAAGCCCTAGCAGGTCCCAGCAGGGCACAGTGACCTGAGTGTTTTACATCAGGACCACACTTAGTGGGCCAGTGATTCTTGGAGAAAGATAAATGCTATTTCCATCATCTAGTCCAGGGCAGGGGGTAAATAAAATATACAAAGTTGTTTAAAATACTTGTTCTCGAGAAGTTAAAATAGGAGATTCAAGTTATAAAACCATGAAGCAGCTTACTATAATGAAAGTCGGAATGAAACAAATGCTAAATAGAAGTCCAAGCACCATGCTGGGAAAAGGTACCCTGAGGGGGAAAGGAGAGAAAGAGAGGTTTTGTGTTTAAGGACGGGGGTGCTTGAGTTAAACTGTGGTAGACTCAAGGGCGTGGGAGCACTTCCCTGGCGGTCCAGTGGTTAGGACTCCACGCTTCTACTGTTGGGGGAAGGGGGCTTAGACCCCTGGTCGGGGAACTAGGATCCCCAGGGAACTAGGATTTAAGATACAATAAAGAAGGGATGATTACTGGTGAAGCAGATGATCATGAGTGCTTAGGTAGACAGGACGGTCTCGGGCAAGAGGAAGGATGATTTCCTCCTCTGAGACACGAAGGCATGAGTTGAAAAGAATGCATGGGGATGTGGTGACCTCTTTACTGAAGGACAGGAAGGTCCTTGTCACGGTCTTCTCAGAGAAGTAGAAGGCTACGTCACTGAGTGAGTGCTGGCACAAGGAAGAATGAGGCTGCAAGTGAGAATATTCCAAACACCTGGGGGGAATAAGAGAGCGTAACTAAGGGTAAAGAAAAGAACCAAACAGCATTCGGGGGCCAGCTAAAGAGTGATCACCTGACTCTGTAATGAAGTCAGGCAACATGGTTCTCCGTTTTTGGTTTTTCGCTTCGCCAGCACTCTTCTCATCAGCTTGTGTGCAACACGTACAGGAAATTTGCAGCTAGGCTTACCTGTGGTGAGAAATTGACTAGGTTCCCAAAAAGAAAGTTAAAGGGTGAGAAGAGGGACTTCCCTGGTGGCACAGTGGTTAAGAATCCGCCTGCCAATGCAGGGGACATGGGTTCGAGCCCTGGTCCAGGAAGATCCCACATGCCATGGAGCAACTAAGCCCGTGTGTCACAACTACTGAGCCTGTGCGCTAGAGCCCATGGGCCACAACTACTGAGCCCACATGCCTAGAGCCTGTGCTCTGCAACAAGAGAAGCCACCACAATGAGAAGCCCGTGCACTGCAACAAAGAGTAGCCCCCGCTCGCCGCAACTAGAGAAAGCCCGTGCGCAGCAACGAAGACCCAACGCAGCCAAAAATAAATAAAATAAAATTTACTTTAAAAAAAAAGGTTAAGAAGAAAGGAGGAAGTTCATGAGAGCAGAAAAATGAACACTAGGTCCACCCTCGATAGGGAAACAAACTAAGCCAGCAGGGACTCAGGCGTTGAGAGAAAAAGGAAGCATTGAGGAGGCAGAAGTTGAAATGCTATTGCAGAGCAGGTCTAGGGGGAAGGAGGATGTAGAAAAGGTAAAAGGTCACCTTCAGAGAAAGCAGCTTCAGGGTTTGTAATTTCAGATTCTGCAAAGGGACCTGTCCAAGCAGGCTGCTAACATGGAGAGGAAGAAACATGGTAGGGCCACATGCTGGATGGATGAGTCACTCATCTGGACACTGGGGACACCCCAGATGGCCATCAGGGACTGAGTACCGGGCAAGCCCGAGATCCAGGGGCCAAGATGCTCCAGGCGTCTGGAGGCCACCTGGAAGTATGAGCAGCAGGCAATAAGGGCTGACTGGTGGCGTCTTAAGAGGGGGTGCTCAAATCACTGTCTGAAAGCTGAAATGGAGAGCACAGAGGTGGCGCTGTCCTCCTGGTTCCAGCAATGCAGGGACTATGAGGTTGTGGCAAAATTGATTTTTTAAAAATTTATTTATTTATTTATTTATTTTAAGCTGCGTTGGGTCTTCATTGCTGAACGCAGGCTTTCTCTACTTGTGGTGAGCGGAGGCTACTCTTCATTGCGGTGCACGGACTTCTCATTGTGGCTTCTCTTGTTGAGGAACACAGGCTCTAGGCACGCGGGCTTCAGTAGTTGTGGCATGTGGGCTCAGTAGTTGTGGCGCACGGGCTTAGTTGCTCCGCGGCATGTGGGATCTTCCCAGACCAGGGATCAAACCCATGTCCCCTGCATTGGCAGGTGGATTCTTAACCACTGTACCACCAGGGAAGTCCCCTATTATTGATTTCTAAGTCAATTTCACTGCGGCCAGAAAACACACTTTGTAATACTTGAATTTTTAGATTGAGAGCTGTTTTATGTATGGTCCAGAATATGGTCTATCTTAGTAAATAATCCATGCGTACTTAAACAGTGTAGTATGCTGTCATTGGGAAGAGTATTCTATAATCACCTGTTAGATCAAGTTGATATGTTTGTGGCAGAGAAGGGAGAGCTGTAGGGTCCCATACCAGTTCATAAATGCTTCAACCACTACTTAATTAGTTCATTGGTCACAACCAGTTACATGGCACTACCTACCAATATGGGGCTGGGAAATGTTGGGGAACACATCATGTAATATGGCCTTGCATGTTTCTTAGAATGGAGGCAGGAATGACCTTTCTTAATAACGCACCTCCAGGAGATGAGATCTGGAATTACAATGCAAATGCATGATCTCCTGAAACCTCCAGAGGGAAAGTAAAACTTGGTTTGCTCTAAAGGATGACACCTGGGAGTGAGGAATAAGTTCTTTTTCACTTTAGTTTTTGCTCTACTCATTTCTAGTTGTTTGATATTTAATCCAAATTAAGTAAAATATTTTTGATATTTCGTTTCTTCCATTGGGGGTGTGTGTATGCATGCATCATAGTCCCATCTGCCCCTGGGAAATTCCAGGCTTAATTATCAAGTGTATTGACGGTGATTTATTAGAGGCATCGAGAATAAGAGATGAGAGCAGAGATCATTGCTGTTTATTGGTCTTACTTAAGAGTCAATCATTTTGAGGACTTTAATACTTTCTGATAAATCTTTCAGCATTTCCTTAATATGGGACAATATTCAGTGACCTCTGTCCCTGATATACACCAAGATCCTGCCGTGTATGACTCAACTCCAGCATTCAAAGTCCAGAAAAATGGCAATGCTGGGAACTTGCTGAGCATTAAGTCTTGCTCCTGTGGTCTCCCTTCAACTCTCCCAAAGGCATTATAGACCTCAGTACAGAGCCAAGGATGCAAGGTAAGCACACACAGACACTCCAGAACCTCAGTCCTAGTGCCGAATCCCTGAAAACCCACATCATGTGGAACAACTGAAATTTACCAGGGTTTCTCATTCTTGTTTCATGACACACACCTATACCCATCGCAAAAGTTCTGTGACTGGGCGAGGGGCAAATCTCTTCAACTCCCAGCCCTCTCCTTTGGAATTCAAATCTGTGCATTCCTCTCCCCTCAGGTGTCTCACGCACTCTAAAAATGTCTCAAGTTAGCATCTTGATTTCCCCTCCATTTACAAGCCCCTCTCTCAACCAAAGCAGCCTCTCTTCCAGGTCTCCCATCAGTAAAGGGTACCAATGGCTTTTCAGAGAAACCCAAGAGTCATTCTTGGCACCTACTTTTTCCTCATACCAGTGTATCACCAGGTCCTCTCAATGCTACCCATCAATGCCTTATTTCCTCAATTCTAAAACACTGAGTTATTCCTAGAAGCAGAAGTGTTGTGAAGATTAAATGGAGTAACAGAGAAATTGCTTAAAAAAGTGTTCAGTATTTACTGTTTTCTCACAACCTACATCAAATAGTCATTAGGCAGGGGGTGGGTTGTGTCACTGAGGTTGTGTCACTGATAACTGTCACTGCTCTGCATGTGTAGACTTGGCTGTGCAGCACAGACGTTCCTACATCTCTCACCACATTTGTGGGACACCTCACAACAGAATTAATTTGGATTCTTCATTCTGTCCTAAAATAACTTCCAAAGGCATTATACTGATATTATGCAGGTTTTCTTTTAACTTTTGACACAATTCACTTACAGAAAAACTGCAAAAATTTAGTACAAAGAACTCCCTTATACCCTTCATGAGATTCCCCAAATTTAATATTTTGTTTGCTTTCTGAACCATTTCAAAGTCACTTACGTGACTGGTGAGATGGTGCCTTTTACCCCTAAAAATAAGAACATTCTCTTAAAGTACCCCAATGCAATGACCAAAATCTGAAGATTAACACTGATCCAATGCTGTTACCTAATCTATAGACCTGACTCACATTTTGCCAATTGTCCTAAGTCCTTAGCAAAAGAAAATCTGGATCATGCACCGAATTTTATTGTCACAGCTCTTTCATCTCCTTTCATCTTGAACATTTCCTCAGTCTTCGTATTTAATGACACTGATATGTTGGAAGAATGTGAGCCAGTTATTTTGCAGAATATCCTTCACCTTGTGTGTGTCTGATGTTTCTCATGGCTGGATTCACATTACGCGCTTCTGTTAGGAAAGCCACAAAGTGAGGTGTTCTTTATGGTCATGATAGTTTTAAAACAAAAAT
This sequence comes from Balaenoptera ricei, assembly GCF_028023285.1. Classification (NCBI taxonomy): domain Eukaryota; kingdom Metazoa; phylum Chordata; class Mammalia; order Artiodactyla; family Balaenopteridae; genus Balaenoptera; species Balaenoptera ricei. The sequence goes on from NC_082640.1 coordinate 76,635,677, forward strand.
CTATTAAATACACAGATGACTGCTTAGCAATGCAAATATTAAAAATTGCCTATTCTTTTCAGACTAGCTGAGTTGGAAACATTCTGAAGGATGGTCAGTCAGGACTGAACATCCATTTAAAGGATCCAGGTGAGTTTCAAAAGAAGCCATTTAGGGCTTCCCTGATGGTGCAGTGGTTGAGAATCTGCCTGCCAATGCAGGGGACACGGGTTCGAGCCCTGGTCTGGGAAGATCCCACATGCCACGGAGCAACTAGGCCCGTGAGCCACAACTACTGAGCCTGCGCGTCTGGAGCCTGTGCTCCGCAACAAGAGAGGCCGCGATAGTGAGAGGCCCGCGCACCGCGATGAAGAATGGCCCCCGCTTGCTGCAACTGGAGAAAGCCCTCGCACAGAAACGAAGACCCAGCACAGCTATAAATAAATTAATTAATTAAAAAAAAAAAGAAGTCATTTAATTTCTAGCATTATATAAGTCAATTAATAAAACCCAAATCTATGAGTTTTTAAATAGAAAATGCAGGTGACCCCTCTCTCCATGCTTTTCACTATCCTTGAAAGTACATACCTTTCAAGGAATATACCCTTAAAAGTATATTTTCAATTCACAAAGGTGCTAAAGAAATTGAGATTACAAGCAGGGGTGAGGGGTGGGCGTGACAGCCTGAGTTCTTATCTTAATAGCTGAAAGTGATTCAGAACTATCTTAAGGCTCCACCAGTTTCAACATCTTAGACTTTTTGATACTTAAAATAATTGTCATTATGTGAATAATCATGTGACTGTCAATTAATTTAACATTTAACATGCAAACACTTCTACCCACAAAAGAATACCAATGTACTTATGTACACGCATATGCCTAAAGAGTTAAAAAAAACAACAAAAAAACCCAGAACCATATAATGGCACAATGGCATGTGACATTAGAAGGATTTTTATACATTAACAAATAGTAAGAGTATTAGATAAGGTTGGCACTTTTTCCTAAGTCAACTGACAATTGATAGAATCCTTAGAGGGAAAGAAAAGTGGTAGAAAAAATCCCATGTCTGTCTTCATTGAATCAGGAAAAGTTACCACCCTAAGATATTCATTTAAAATGTTTCCAATACAGAAAACAATGGTTATTTTCCAAGTTACAGGAAATTGCTGAGTTCAAGGTTTATTATTATGAAATCTGGAGTTCACCTGGCATCAATGATGTGGGTATCATGGCAATACTCAGATTTTATTATGAGATTCATTACCAGCTCAACCATGTCATATTGATTTTTAAAATGGTATATTTTCATTTATTGAAAATAAAAGGTGACATTCCTTCTCACACACACCCCACCCAGCCAAACCATGTCCTCTGTTCTTGTAAGATATAACAAATGAGAAGGTGAAATAGGGAATTTTCTATGGTTTTTTTTTTTAAATTCAGGCATGTCATTAGGTTAGAACTCATTTAGCCCAATCTCCCACACCATTTTCAGCTATAGCTTGTATGATAGTTGATGTTAATCAGCATTATGATGCATAATCAAGCTCAAAGAAAAATAAATTATGTGCCATTAATTTTAGTATAATGTCATTCTATAGTTCTGGGTTCACTGTTTAAAAACAGATTACCGATGTGTAGTAAACATAGAAAGTCTCCATTAAATAGAATTTTCAGTAAACCAGGCCACATCTGATTTCCTGACCTTTTTGATAAACATATTTGTGTACTAACAATGCTATGAAATCAAGTAGAACTTAATAAGGGAACACCTAATTTATAGTTTTTGCCAATTTCCATGGTATCAATACACCTATTATGTCCCATTTCAAGTTATCAATAGTTTACCAACCAGTTCACAAATTTCCTTCATATAAAATTTAACAATAGGTTCTTGTAAGGTGGTATATGCAGGTTCCAGACCACCACCCACATTCTGAAGAAAATATCTAAATTGAAGCACAGAGTCAAAGGATAGAAAATGCAGGTGAGAGGTAAGAGAGATAAAGGATACAGTGTAAAGTTCTCAGGTTTAATTGTAGTTGCAGAAGGAGGGGGATAGAAATGATCTTCAACAAGGTATTACCTGAGAGTCCTCCAAAACTGATAGAAGACATTAATCCACAGACGTAAGAAGCCTTATTAACCCCTAGCAGAGTAAATTTTAAAAACCTTTTTCTAGACATGTGGTAGGAATACTGCTGAGAACCAAAGGCAAAGAGAAAATCCTAAAATCTAGAAGCAGCCAGAGACAAAAAGCTTATTGTTTTCCAAGCCATTAGACTAAGAGCTAACACATAGAACCTAAGTGATAGAAACCAAGAAATAATGGAAAGATATCACCAAGGTTCTGAAAGAAAATAACTGCCAACCTAGAATTCTATAACCAGTACAATTATCCTTCAAGAACGAAAGGAAGGGCTTCCCTGGTGGCGCAGTGGTTAAGAATCTGCCTGCCAATGCAGGGGACACAGGTTCGAGCCCTGGTCTGGGAAGATCCCACATGCCACAAAGCAACTAAGCCCATGCACCACAACTACTGAGCCTGAGCTCTAGAGCCCGCAAGCCACAACTACTGAGCCCACGTGCCACAACTACTGAAGCCCACGTGCCTAGAGTCCATGCTCCACAACAAGAGAAGCCACCACAATGAGAAGCCCACACACCGCACTGAAGAGTAACCCCCGCTCGCTGCAAAGAGAGAAAGCCACGCACAGCAACAAAGAACCAAAGCAGCCAAAAATAAATAAATTAAATAAATAAATTTATTAAAAAAGAATGAAAGGAAAAAAGTTTTTAGACCAACACTAAGAATGTTACTTGCTTACTGCTCTAAAGGAAATATTAAATAATGATCTTGAGGCTGGAGAATTCAGTCCCAGGTAGAAGCAAAGAAATGAAGACTGGAGCAAGGAAAAACAAAAACAATAAACAAAATGAATATAAAATCTAAATGAATATAATCTAAATATAAATGAATATAAAATGGTAACAGCTATGTCTTGTGGGGTCTTAAATGAATTAGAACTTAAATATTTGACAAAAATAGTATATAAGGGCTTCCCTGGTGGCGCAGTGGTTAAGAATCCGCCTGCCAATGCAGGGGACACGGGTTTGAGCCCTGGCCCAGGAAGATCCCACGTGCCGCAGAGCAACTAAGCCCGTGCACCACACCTACTGAGCCCGTGCTCTAGAGCTCACGAGCCACAACTACTGAAGCCTGTGCGCCTAGAGTGTGTGCTCCACAACAAGAGAAGCCACCACAGTGAGAGGCCCGTGCACCACAACAAAGAATAGCCCCCACTCGCCGCAACTAGAGAAAGCCCACACACAGCAACGAAGACCCAACACAGCCAAAAATAAATAAATACATAAATTTATTTTAAAAAATAGCATATAAGTCAGGTGGGATGTAAATGGACTCAAAGTATCTTAAAGGTCCTAAGATTATCAGCAATAAGGTAAAAGCACAATTAACATTAGCTTTCCAAATTGATATATAGATTTACTGCAATCAATCCCAATCTAAATCTCAGCCTTTTTTTGTAGAAAGTATCAAGCTGATTCTAAAATTCATGCAAAGGACTCAAATTAGCCAAAACAACTTTGAAAAAGAACAAAATTGAATAGCTTAACACTCTCTGATTTCAAGACTTATCATGAAGCTACAGTATTGAAAACAGCTTAATATTAGTATAAAGATAGAAAAATAGATCAGTGGAACAGAAGAGAAAAACCCATGTACATATGAACTGATTTAAGACAACAACATACGCAAAGTCAGTGCATTGGGGAAGGATAGTCTTTCCAACAATTGAATATCCATATACAAAAAAAAAAAAAAAAAAAGGGGGCTTCCCTGGTGGCGCAGTGGTTGAGAATCTGCCTGCCAATGCAGGGGACACGGGTTCGAGCCCTGGTCTGGGAAGATCCCACATGCCCCAGAGCGACTAGGCCCATGAGCCACAATTGCTGAGCCTGCGCGTCTGGAGCCTGTGCTCCGCAACAAGAGAGGCCGCGATAGTGAGAGGCCCACGCACCGTGATGAAGAGTGGCTCCCGCTTGCCGCAACTAGAGAAAGCCCTCACACAGAAACGAAGACCCAACACAGCCATAAATAAAATAAATAAATAAAAATAAAAAATAAATTAAAAAAAAAATGAAGGGGGGGAGGAGGGGGAGGAGGGGGAGGAGGGGGAGGAGGGGGAGGAGAAGAAGAAGTTTGGACACATACCTCTAACTCAAAATCATATAAATGTAAAGTCTAGAACTATCCTGTCTAGAGGAAATCATAGGAAATCTTTGTGACCTTGGGTTAGGCAAAAATTTCTCCAGTAGGACATTGAAAGCACAATATATAAAAGAAAAATGATAAATTGGACTTCAAAATTAAATACTCCTGCTCTATGCAAGACACTGTTAAGAGAATGAAAAGGCAAGCCATAGACTGGAGAGAAATATTTACGAAGAAGATATTTTAAAAGGACTTGTATTAAGAAAATATTAGAAAAAAATAATTCTCAGCTCAGCAATAAGAAAACCACCTAATTTAAAAATAGGCTAAAGATTCAGACACTTCACCAAAAAAAGCACATTAAGATGCTTAATCATTAGGAAAATGTAGATTAAAACCACAAGATACCACTACACTCCTATTAAAGTGGCCAAAATTAAAAAGATTTGTCCTATCAAGTGTTGTTAAGAATGTGGAAAAACTGGAAGTCCCAAGAGGAATGAAAAACAGTACAACTGGTGGTAATGAAAAAATATTTAGTACAAGTACTTCAGAAAACAATTTGGCAGCTTCTTTAAAGAGTTATACACCTATGATGTAATCCACCTATTTCACTCCTATGTATTTACCCAGAAGAAAGGGAAATACATGTCCATACAATGACTCGTACACAAATGCTTATGATATTGGGTTGGCCAAAACGTTCCTTCGGGGTTTTCCGTACGATGTTACGGAAAACCCTGAACAAACTGTTTGGCCAACCCAATAGTTTTTGTAATAATAAAAAAATAAACTGCAAACAACTCCCATGTCCAACAGGTAAATGGACAAATTAGAAAATGCCCGCCCATCTATAGTGACAGAAAACCGATCTTTGTTTGCTTAGGGAGGGGAGGAGTGGGGAGGGAAAGGGAAGGGTATACAGAGGGACAGGAGAAAAGTTTAGGGCATGATGGACATATTCATTCACCTGACTGTTGTGATGGTTTCACAAATGTTGACAAAACTTAAATTGTACACTTTAAATATTTGCACAGTATTTTACGTCAGTCATAGTACAATAAAGTTTTTTTTAAAACTACATTAAGGCACCATTTTTTCCCTATTAGATTTGAAAAAATTTAAATATGACAGAACCACACAGACGAGACCGTGCAGAAGGTAAGGAGTTCTCGCTACAGAGAACCATGTAACACTAATTATCAACATAAAAAATGCAACTACTCTGACCTGCAGTGCTACTTCTAGGATCTTATCCTACAGAAGTACTTCAGCATGCATAAAGATATATTAGGATAAGACCTATTGAAGCATTTTTTGCAATAAATTGTTGCCAAGTAGTAGAAACACTTCTGTGTCCATCAATAGGGTCTAATTAAAGTTAATTGAAATCAATTATGGTAAATTACTGTAAGAACACACTATAGCTATAAAAAGCAGGGGGGAGAATGGAAAGATCCTCAGGATACACAGTGACCCTTGGACAACATGAGTTTGAACTGCACAGGTCCACTTACAGGTGAATTTTTTTCAATAAATATTAATACCTGTAGTTTCTTTTTACAGATGAACACACAAGTCAACTGAGTGTGGGGCAAAGTTTGTTTGATTAGAGATCGCAGCATGTGGAATCACAAGAACTAGAGTTTCAATCCCGATTCTAACCAAACTGTTTCAGCTTCCTGCCCTTGAGTGAATCATTTATCAGTTCCTTCGTTTTTGAGGCAGATAGCAGCACATAGATTTTTGACTGGGGAGGGGGGCACCCCTAATCCCTGTGATGTTCAAGGGTCAACCGTATTTTTAAAGGGTAAGGTGCGGAACAATATGCATATGTTACCAAGCGAAAAAAGCAGGCTTGAGAGTGTAAAGACT